>NW_024704743.1:70997899-71617570 GCF_018977255.1 Callorhinchus milii | reverse complement strand
GCTCCAAATCACAAAAAAAGCTGTGGCTATTTTACATTAGTGAAAACAGCAGATTAACAGATTGATACAACTTTTATTCATAAATATATTTTAACATGTATATATAAAGCTCTATTCCTGTTAAGAAGAGCATGAAAAATTAAAAGATATTGTGGAGGTATTAAAAATGTAGTCACAAAAATGAGATGTTTGAGAGGGGACCTGATTAAGGTGTCATAATCGTGTCATAAAGGTACCTGATAAAGGTGGCATAAAGAGTTCAATAAGGTAAACAGACTTTTTCCATTTTTTGGCGAATCCATAACAAGAGACTATCAATATAAGATCTACCATCTGTCAATTCACTTTACAGTATATTCTATGAAATGCTTTGAGAAATCTCGAAGACGTGATAGGCGCTATATTAATTGCAAGGATTCTTCTTCTTATTATTATTATCAGATCCACCCATCAGATCTGAAAGAGAGTTTAGGAGGAATTTCTTTACAGAGAGGATGATGAGGGTGTAGAACTCACTGCTAGAAGCTGTGGTGAGACATTCAAGAGGAAACTGCATACATGAGAGAGGTGTGTGTGTAGTAGGAGGAGCTAGTGAGAGGGTGTTTAGGAAGGTTGGAGGCTCATGTGGAATATAAATATAGGCACAGACTAGTTGGGCCAAATGACCTGTTTTGATACTGTGGATTCTATGTAATTCTGTGTAACATCATTAAGGCTGAGAAGGCTGATTTATCCCAGTCTTGGCCAAGAAGGCTGCGTACTCCATAGCTTCCTTGATGCTGCTTGGAGCCATTCCACCTGCAGCCTGCTGCTTCCCTGTCACTTTGATGGAAGGCTGCCCTATTTGAGTGTTATTGTTGAAAGCAGCCATCTGCCCCTCGTGGTTGGGAAATGTGCTGTTGTTTGAAACACTAGGTGATGCCACAGGAGTAATTGTGGGGAAGGCAAGAGTTCCAAGCATTGAGCTGGGCTTACAGGATCAGCTAATGTGAAGTTTGCTGCTGGGGGTTGGGCGACAAAACT
Source organism: Callorhinchus milii (assembly GCF_018977255.1). Classification (NCBI taxonomy): domain Eukaryota; kingdom Metazoa; phylum Chordata; class Chondrichthyes; order Chimaeriformes; family Callorhinchidae; genus Callorhinchus; species Callorhinchus milii. The sequence continues at coordinate 71,616,547 of NW_024704743.1, read as the reverse complement.
CTTTTAGAGTTTTTTGAAGATGTATCTAGCAGGGGGGAACCAGTAGATGTAGTATATTTAGATGTTAAAAAGGCATGTATTTGATAAAGTGCCACACAAAAGGCTATTGCACAAGGTTAAGGCCCACAGGATTAATGGGAACATATTAGCATGGATTGAAGAGTGGCTAACGGGTAGAAAACAGAGAGTAGGGATAAACGGGTCATTCTCGAATTGGCAGGATGTGACTAGTGGAGTGCCACAAGGATCAGTGCTTGGGCCTCAGCTATTTACAATTTACATCAATGATCTAGACGAGGACATTGAATGTAACGTATCTAAATTCGCGGATGACACTAAACTAGGTGGGAGAGTAAGCTCTGAGGATGATGCAAAAAGATTGCAACGGGATATAGATAGGCAGGGGAGTGGGCGAGTAGGTGGCAGATGGAATTTAATGTGGGGAAGTGTGAAGTTATTCACCTAGGTAGAAAAAATAGAAAAACAGATTATTTTCTAGAGGGGAGAGATTAGATAGTGTTAGTGTTCAGAGGGATTTGGGTGTCCTTGTACACCAGTCTCAAAAAGTTAGTTTGCAGGTGCAGCAAGCAACTAAGAAGGCGAACGGCATGTTAGCGTTCATTGCAAAAGGTTTAGAGTACAAGAGTAGGGAAGTCTTGCTGCAACTGTATAGGGCCTTGGTGAGACCGCACCTAGAGTATTGTGTGCAGTTTTGGTCTCCTTATTTAAAAAAGGACATACTTGCCCTAGAGGGGGTGCAGCGTAGATTCACTCGGTTAGTTCCTGGGATGAGGGGACTGACCTATGAGGATAGGCTGAATAAACTAGGGCTATATTCTCTAGAGTACAGAAGAATTAGGGGAGATCTTATTGAAACATATAAGATTCTTAAAGGGCTGGATAAAGTAGACACTGAGGGTCTGTTTCCCCTGGTAGGAGAATCTATAACCAGGGGTCACAGTCTTAAAATTAAGGGTCAGCCTTTTAGAACAGAGTTGAGGAAACATTTCTTCACTCAGAGGGTAGTGAATTTATGGAATTCACTACCCCAGAAGGCTGTAGATGCTCAGTCCTTGAACATCTTCAAGGCTGAGACTGATAGATTTTTAAAAAAAGAGGGATTAGGGGATATGGAGATAGGGCAGGTAATTAGAGTTAGATCTGAAGATCAGCCATGATCTTATCGAATGGCAGGGCAGGCTCGAGGGGCTGAATGGCCTACTCCTGCTCCTAATTCTTATATTCTTATGTTAGAATCTGAATGTTGATCAGCCAAGAGATGCTGAGGTACATTCAAAGTAATTCCATAAGTCCAACACATGGCAGGATAGGGAGGCACCAATGGGATCAACCCATAGTTATTTACTGTCGAGTAACTCCACACACATCAGAGAAAATTCTCCACCTGCTCATGAAATCCAAGCATCCTTTATAAAGTATCTAACAGTAATGCCAACCACAGGAAGAAATATGATTTGGGACGTTTGTGCTTCAGGCATTTCAAAGAATTGGTTTTGTGTTGAAGCATGGAAGCTGTGAGTTTGAAGAAAGAGTGACATCTCCCTATTTTGTCAAAGTCTAGAAAATCTGAACCGGTATCCTACTGTGCAATAAATTATAATTTCCTGAGTACACTAACTTTCTTATCAATAATGGCCAGGCCTGTTTCTTGTTACTCCTCCAGGGCTATCCTTTCTCAAGGATGTTAAAGTAAGTATCGAATGTTATTCTTTGAAAACTGATGCCTGGTTGGAGGAAAATATGATAAGAGGTGATGTACCATCTGCACAAAGACTTGTGTCTAAAAAGGAGAAATTTATAGCCAAGAGCTGAACTAGATGAAATTTTAAAAATGTTTTAGTTGAAGGACCATTGCCCATTGCAACTGCTTTCCAAAGCTTATGCCCTTTTACAGCAGCCTGTAGCATACTTTAGCCAACATTCACCAATTGTACAATCATCACTAATTCTCAACACATAAAAGAAACATGGAGTAAAGTAAGAATGGTCTGCAGCTCACTTATTAATAAGGCTGAATTCAGATTTTTACACTGACAGTAAAATTAGCCTGATAAGTATTTCAGTGATGTTATGTCCATTATTTTTTCATGCAACTGACATATGACCACATAGGAATGTTATATGACAAATATTTCAGGGTCTTTTGATTTGTCCAGACAATGAGGTCTGAAATTTTTCATTGTCATAACATTTAAGAACATGCAGATTTTTGCAATATTCTTAAATGTGTCTTAATTTGGAATGCATTTTCGAAAAAAAGACTTGCAAATTAGACTAAATTTAAAAGACTATGGTCTGTAAATATTTTAAAATGTTGTTATGGCTCATTAATTCTTTATGTCGTATCTGCATACAAGGGTATAGTGTGAACATTCATGTTCCACTTATATGGACCCATATAAGTCCACTTGTATTCCACTTATATAATAATCCTTGTATTTGATATAGCGCTTTTCACGTCTTCTCGATGTCTCAAAGCACTTCACAGAATATGCTGTAAAGTGAATTGACTGTATATCTGTGGGCGAAACGGGGCAGCCAATTGCGCACAGCAGTGACCCACAAACTGTCATGGATTGAAAATGACCAATTTATTATTGTTTTGTTTTGGAGGGATTATTATTACGTGTGTGGAGTAAGGAACCTTGCCCAAGGTTTCGCCCTGCCTGGAATTGAACCCAGGTGTCTCGCTTGCAAGGCAAACGCTCTAACCACTGAGCTACAGGACTCCACTATTATTATTATTATATAACTGGGACAGCATATTAATATGACCACTTGTTATGACCATTTTACCACTGGATAGTTATTAAACATCTCACACAGTAGCAAATAATTTTTCTTGTTAACAATTAACATGATGCTCATGATTTAAACTCAAATAGAGCACTTTAGAACTGTGTGCAAGGCAGTGCAAGCAGTTCGGCATTAGAAACAAGAATGATAGAATAATATTTTCAAGGCCAAGAACTCTATTATGTGTTCTTTACAATCTAAGGGAGGACTCCTTTTGAGAAAATGAATGACATCAGATGATTAGAACAAACTAAACTAGGTCTAGAAATGGGAAAATCGACATGTGAAAAAGCATTTTCATTGTCCCAGGATGAAGAGGTGCTTTAGAAATGAATAATTGGCACCTTCATTAATTAAGCATCCGCTTATGACACAATTTAAATTGGACTCAAATGTGAAGCCTACAAGGTTGTTTCTGATGTAAACATTGTCTCAGGTAGTTTCAGGGTTTCAACCAGTGCCAACCAATGAAATCCTCATGGCCTTTGAAATGGGCTACAACAAGGTGTGTTCTTGAACTAATGCTTTTTAACATTATGCAGCAGAAATGCGCACTATACCAAGAAAGTGATCTACACAAGAAAATGAACAAACTACTTGCTTACCAGGCTACCTGTTTTGGTATACTGAATAAAGTGCAAACAGCAGACCTGTGGATGATTAAAAACGTTTGAGGAAATAAATTTGTTGAAGATCCTGTGATTGCTTTCTGCATTGATAAAGGCTATGTATCAGCTTTGCATATTGGCCTGTGATACTCATACTTAACCATTGCAGAAGTAGCAACTTATCTTGGGGTAAAGGTTCACTGACTATGACCTATTGTCACCATTCCAGGGACTAGCTTCCAAGAATGCATCAAGACTTTTCTCTTAAACACCTAGCTAGCTGCCAAATCTGTTCTATCGTTTTTTAAAATCCCAATTCCCATGTTTTCTCCCTATCCTTTATTTCCCATATATTTTTCTACTTTCCTTTCAAACAACAACAACAACAACAAGATTCCATTTATAGAGGGCCTTTCACGTCGGAAGGACATCCCAAGGTGCTGGACAGTTGGGTCAGGACCCGAGCAGGGGGGAAATAGTCAGGGTGAGGGGAGGGAGGGAGTGAGGAGGGGGTAGAGAATCGAGAAGGGAGCTGAAGGCACGGTCAAAGAGAAAGGTCTTGAGACCGGCCTTGAAGGAGGAAAGGGAGGAAGCGAGGCGAAGGCACTGGGGGATAGAGTTCCAGAGCCTCGGGGCTGAGAGGCTGAAGGCCCGGCCACCGATGGTAGGGCGGTTGGAGCGGGGGATGTGGAGCAGCCCGGAGCCAGAGGAACGGAGGGTATGGGCAGGTAGGTAGGGGGATAGTAGGTCAGAGAAGTAGGAGGGAGCAAGGCCGTGAATGGCCTTGTAGATGAGGATAAGGATCTTGAATTCGATACATCACCACCACTACTGCACTTAGGGTCCTCTGGGGCTATATATTCCACATTCTCCATTTGTTATGAAGAAATGTTGTCTGATCTCATTTCTAATTGGTACTCTTAATAATAATGCCTTTATTCACCTGGCTCATTTGGTAACACTCTTGCCTCTGTGTCAGAAGGTTGTGGGTTCAAGCCCTATGGCAGGATTTGGAACCTATACAGTCTAAGTTGACTCCAATACAGTGCTGTGGGTGTGCCGAGGTGTTGGTCAGAGGTGTTGTGTTTCGGATGAGATGTTAAACCAAGATCCTGTTTGCCTGTTCAATTGGAAGTTAAAGATCCCTTGGCACTATTCAAAAAAAGAAGGGAGTTTCTCCTGGTGTCCCGGGCAGCCGTGGATGGAGTCAGTCATTTGCTCCATGGCTGTTTGTAGGAAATTGTTGTGCATAAATTGGCTGCCACATTCAGTCACAAAATGCGGTATATAAAATCACACCACTTTCCAATAAATCCTGTGAAGCCCTTTAAGATGTTTCAATGACATGATAAGGTGCTATATCAAATGCAAGGATTTATATTTTTATTATTATTCTCCACATCACAAGAACACAAGATTAGTTAGATGAAGAAGGCCTTTCAGGTTATCTGATCACACCACTCCAGAATCCCCGCGTTTCTGTACTCCCATCACAGTACTAAGCTGATTTTTAAATGCATCCAGTGTCCTGGCCTCAACACCTTTCCTGGCAATCAGTCCTCTTCTTGTATATACACCTGCCTGCCTTGTACGGGGTAGGTGTGGTAGGTGCTACCACACCTATAACATTGATGTACAATTCAAACTAATTATTCTGTTCTATCTCCGCCATTTCTCTCAAACATTCCCATTCAGCATTGAGGTGGAATAAAATTATATTTCTGGAGTTTTGGAAGGTTTAACTTGGTCCTTTCATCCAGCAAGCCCATAACCCTGCTGTTGGTATTTAATATTTCTTCCGCATGAAGTGACTATATTGAAAACTGACATTCAGAATTGGGAGAAACTTTTGTGCATCAGGAGATTAGAAGAAGTTTTTTCCCCAAATGCCAGAATACCAGAAATCAATCTAATGGCCTGTGAATGTATTACAGATATTCATCCTCTCATTGTTCACTGTTGGCTAAATCCAGCCATGATGATGTATAATAAAAATAATAATCCTTGCATTTGGTATAACGTCAGGAGGAATAATTCACAGGTTTTTACTGTAGAGTGCAGTGACTGTGTGATTTGTGGGCGAATGCGGCAGCCATGTCTCATCCAAAGGATGGTATCTCCAACAATGGAGCCAGGCTCACACTATCTATGACTGACTGACACTCAGGTGAAATTGTAGATACTCTGAACAGAATAGCCCAGAATAATGACTGATCCGTTTTCAAAATGGTGGTGCGAAAGAACTTTATAAAACAGGTAAAGTAGACATTAGATGGTTAGAAAGTTTATACCATAATGTTTTGGAACTTGTGGCTACAGTAGCAGGATGTGGTAGAGCAGGTAATGAACTACTTGTATGTGGTGTCTCTTATTTGTAAGAAATATCAATAGCTACTTTGATTATCATAGAATCATAGAATTATACAGCACAGAAGGAGGCCATTCGGCCCATCATGTCTGTGCGGCTCTTTGAAAAGAGCTAGAGAGAGACAGAGAGAGAGTCGGAGAGACAGAGAGAGATAGAGAGAGAGAAGTGACAGAGAGAGAGAGAGTGACACAGAGAAGAGTCGGGATCGTGCAGCAGTAACGAGAGAGGATGGATGTTGCGAGGAGGTGATGCTCCAGGAAGGACGAGCTTCCCTTAGAGAGAGAGAGAGTGAGTGAGGAGACGCTCTGTGCAGTGTGAGTGTGAGTGAGTGAGTGAGTGCACCGCTCTCTCTCTCTCTCTCTCTCTCTCCTCACACCGGGACTGCCCTCCTCTCTCAGCCCCTCTGACAGTCACACTCCAGACGGCCGCGGTGATGCCCGAGTTGTTACCGCCTCCCCGGAGGCTGCCCGGAGCCGGAGCCGGAGCCGGACCCTCGCCCTCGGCTCTGTCCTGCTATTGCCTCCCCCTCCTCGCTCTGCTCACCCTCAACAGCCTCCCGGGGGCTCGGGCCGCCAACCCGCTCTCCAGCGCCGAGTGCCAGAACGGCAGAGGCAAAGGGACCAGTTGTTCAGGTGGGTGAGAACACACAAAGAAGCCCCTTCCCCTTCTCACTCCCACCCTCCTCACTCCCCTCCCCTCCTCACCCCCTCCCCTCCTCACTCCCTCCCCTCCTCACTCCCCTCCTCACTCCCCTCCTCACTCCCCTCCTCACTCCCTCCTCACCCCTCCCCTCCTCACTCCCACCCTCCTCACTCCCCCCCTCCTCACCCCCTCCCCTCCTCACTCCCACCCTCCTCACTCCCCTCCCCTCCTCCCCCCTCCTCCCACCCCTCCCCTCCTCCTCCCCTCCTCACCCCCTCCTCCTCCCCCTCCTCCCCCCTCCTCACCCTCCCTCCTCACCCCCTCCTCACTCCTCCCCTCCTCCCCCCCCTCCCCCCTCCTCACCTCCCCTCCTCACCCCCTCCTCACTCCCTCCTCACTCCCTCCTCACTCCCCTCCCCTCCTCCCCCTCCTCACCCCCTCCCCTCCTCCTCCCCCCTCCTCACTCCCCTCCCCTCCTCCCCCCTCCTCACCCCCTCCCCTCCTCCCCCCCTCCTCACTCCCCTCCTCCCCTCCTCCCCCTCCTCACTCCCCTCCTCCTCCCCCCCTCCCAGCTGTAATGGACAACATCTGGTGCGGGAGAACAAAGAGTGGGGGCGTTCAGTGAAAGGTTCAGCTGATGGCTCTGACTTTCTCATTGTCTTTTTCTCTGCAAAGGGAACAGCCAGAGAGCCACAGACAGACAGGCAGACAGAGAGCCAGAGACAGACCGACAGACAGACAGACAGACAGACAGACAGAGAGCCAGAGACAGACAGACAGACAGACAGAGAGCCACAGACAGACAGACAGACAGACAGAGAGCCAGAGACAGACAGACAGAGAGCCAGAGACAGACAGACAGACAGACAGACAGACAGAGAGCCAGAGACAGACAGACAGACAGCCAGAGAGCCACAGACAGAGAGCCAGAGACAGACAGACAGACAGACAGACAGACAGACAGACAGACAGACAGACAGACAGACAGAGAGCCAGAGACAGACAGACAGACAGACAGACAGACAGAGAGCCACAGACAGACAGACAGACAGAGAGCCACAGACAGACAGACAGACAGCCAGAGACAGACAGACAGAGAGCCAGAGACAGACAGACAGACAGACAGACAGACAGAGAGCCACAGACAGACAGACAGACAGAGAGCCACAGACAGACAGACAGAGAGTGGGGCAGACTGGGGGGGCTTTGCTGGCTATGACAGATTGGATGTAGCATTTGGGGGCTTTGATGTTGCCGATGTGCATTAATATGCTCTTTGAATGGATGTTGCACAGGGGAGTGTAGCAGGTGCATTAACACCGCCTGGAGAATACACCCCCACCATCCCCACCCCCACCATCCCCAAACCCTCCCTTTGGCCAGCAATAAGATTGAGAGCCGGAGCATTCCCTTAGGATTTCACGTGACCTTCACGATTAAAAATGTAACAAAAGGCTTTTTTTTCTTTTTGCCTTTTTAATAAAAGAGGCAAAAGGAAAGGCTGGAAGCGTTGCGGTGGATTGGTGGGGTCAGAAATCTCACCCCAAACCACTGAGGGTTTTGTGTGTGTGTGTGTGTGTGTGCTGTGTGTGTGTGTGTGTAGTAATCTTCAGTAAATCATCGCTGCGATCTGCAGTGAAAAAAACCCCTTTTGACTTTTTGCCGTTTGATTCTTGTAGGTCAGTGTTACACGGGAGGCGAGTGAAGCCAATAGTGAGAGGGAAGCAGCTCACAATCACACTTACACTCCCCCGTTGTTAACTCACCCCTCACCCCCCGTCTGGGTCAGGGTTTCAGGCAAAGCCGAACGAGTTTCAGTCCTGTCGGTATCACGCTGCAAATGTGAACGATATACATTCACCCCGTTTTGTATTTTGCCTCTTATTTTGAACCACAGCATTAAAGCACAATGTATATATAGATATATATATATCTATATATATTTTTGCACGCGATCTACACTGAGGTGCAATCCTCTGCGGCTCCTGTTAGTGTGTGCGATGAGCTGCTGTCCTACTGTATAAAAAACTAGTGTATGAAAAAGCTTCAGATTGCAAAGATTTCCACAAGTCATTTCGTGTCATTGTTTAGACAAGTGAGTCCCAAATACTACACTGAATGCTTTGGAATGGGTTCGGTGTTACTGTGGTTCTACAATACTGTATGCACTGTATTTTGGAAGGCAATATGTTGAGGTTTTCAAGTACTGGATATAAAAGTAAGCAGTTTAAGTGTGCAGCGTGTAAATAGGCATTCATGCAGCTGTAACTGCTAATGAGTTTTATAACTTTTCTACCCGCTGTTTAGACAAGCACATATCCAATCTATGTATAATTTTAGTGCAGGATTATGATTCCCTTGCACCGTTTACAATGGTAATACTGTAATTACTGCCCTCAGCTCCAAACCACTACAGCATTCATTACCATTCAAAAGCAATGGTTGTTTTGGGCAAGTCAAGCAGTTATCAAACACTAATGCTGTTGTGGCAGACAAAGGGGTGACTTGTGGAGAAGAACTGATCTCAGTTAGAGAAGCTCTAGTAAAACCCCTTCCATATCTTTTCTTTTCCCCTCAAATCGACTGCTGATTTGAACCTTCATTTCCCGACATGATAGTTCATGTTTCATTTCACTCTTGGTGGCAGATTACTTTTTCCCCCAGCTACCTGACTGCACCAGGACCCTTATCCGAAACTGACTGTAATAATCATAATAATAATTCTTGCATTTGACATAGCGCTTTTCATGTCTTCTAGACGTCTCAAAGCGCTTCACAGAATATACTGTAAAGGGAATTGACTGTATGTTTGTGGGTGAAACGCGGCAGCCAATTGCACACAGCAGTGTCCCACAAACAGTCGTGGATTGAAGTGACCAATTTATTATTGTTTTTTTCTTGAGGGATTATTATCAGGCGTGTGGAGTAAGGAAACTTGCCCAAGGTTTTGCCCTGCTAGGAATCAAACCCAGGTCTCTTGCTTGCACAACAAGCTCTAACCACTGAGCTACAGGACTCCCATCAAATATAAGAAATCATCCTGTGAAGCCACTGATAATTTTAAACTTTTAAATGGACAAATATTGCAGATAAATTTAACATTTTTATGACTCCTGTCAGTATTTTGGTATTGAGTATTTGTCACAGGTATTTGAGTATTTGTGCACCCCTCCTCTCTGGAAATCTTCCAAAAATCTATTAGATTTGCTAACTATCTGCCATTAATAATTATTTATTTTTCCAAATATCATCTTTTTACCTGCGCTATAGGTCAAAACCGTTAATTCTTCCTTCTTTCTTACTATAATATCACAGGCTCATTGAACCATTTATTCTATGTAAAAGGTATTATATAAGTGCAAGCTGTTGTTGTAGATTAGTAATCTTTAAAACCTGTGATGATAAATAAAACATTTGCTTTAATAATAGGAGAATCAGTTGAATTTCAATTTGCATTCAGTTGCTAAATTAAATTGACAGGTGTAAATAAGCCATATTTTTCACTTTTTGTGGACGGCAATCCTTATCTGGCATAATAATTTTTTAAGAAACTAGTGATGGACTTTCGGTATTTCAGCTGAGCTTTCACATATTAAGAGGTTTCTGTATGCTACACTGGTTTTGTGTAGCACTAATGATGTAGCTTTCTGATCTGACTTGAAAAACCTGGGGGGCATTGACACAGGCAAGAGTATACACCACATGAATGTTCACCAATTATCAATGTGCTTTTCATGTAGTCTTTTATGGCAAAAATGTGTTTCTCTGTTTAAATACAGTATCTTACAGAAAAACAATCACAGTGCAGGGTTTCATAAAATTGGTCCAACAACACATAATTAGGCATTTCTGAGTATTAAGTTAGGACTTCATCATATGGCGTATTATAGTAGGACTATTTTTTGATAATCTGTGCATAGCATATGCATAGTATTACACATCTTGATAAATCAAGTGGATAGGATTATTACTTACAAGCCTTAACTTTATCTGGGACATCAGCAAATAGTAGACCATAACCTACCTCTAAGAATGGTGCTTTGCAGTGGAGATCTGTGAATCTACATAACATAATAGGTAACAATTATATATTTTTACCTATGTATAATTCCCCTGCGCAGTAACAAACAGCACACAAGAGCAAAATACCTTTAACATTGAGGTTGACATGCTGACTTCTTCCAATAGCATCAAACTCTTAACTTTCCAGGAAACTGCGAAATTCCATATCTTATATATATCGTCCAAAACACTGCAATACGTGGTGAATGACACATCACTGAAGTAGATGATTATTAACATAATTCAATGTACGCCAAATCTTACTGACTTCCCACTAAATGAAGTGAAACACTGCTGCTAGTACAGTGTCGAATGATATAAAGGCCATAAGCTAAACTCAGAACATATCAGATGCTGTTTGGAATTTCAGATAAGGTTCTGGCTCCTAACACACTCCTGGCCAAACATTATTCTATACTGTATTTAACTATTTTGATTTTTTGTTTTATATCTTTGTACAATGTACAAAACAGATGTCAGGCAGAGTTTCTCTTCATTAGTGGGATGTCAGCAAGCTTTGGCGTACATTGCTAATAAACATCTACTTCAGTGATACATCATTCACCACGTATTGCAGTAGAGCTCCCGTGTAATCAATTCTGACAAGAGCAAATCCCGCTTAAGATAAAACTATGTACAAACCAATCATTCCAATGTTACAGATAATATTAACCATATGCGGTTAGTGTTGTTTAAGTTTAATCCTTTCAATGCTACTAATATTGATGCACTTATCAATCCAATCCTTACTTCTCATTATAAAATAGCATTTTGTTACCCTACATATTGGGCTTGAAAATGCGGTTTTAAGTTAGAGATCCTTTCAGTAGAATTGATATGATCTAGACTTGGAGAGTGAGCTTCCCCAACTCTATTCCCAATACTGCGATTTGTGACACTGCGTAGCCCATTTCATCATAACTTCAGCTGCCAGTTAATGTGATCACAATTTAACCCTTGTAAAACCTGTGATGCTGAATATGTTAGTTGGTGAAGTGGTTAAACTTAAAGGTGAAATGACGGTAGGAAGAGTGATAAAATTCCCATGGTACATAAAATTACTGACATTGATATTATACACTTTTAATGGGGTTATAAACACACACTGCCGCAAATTGTAACTTTAACGAGTATTAGAAATGTAAACCTGAGGTCCTGCATACCTAACCTCGATGGTCCTAAGTGTTACTATTTCTATAATCCTCAAGGTAAGTTCAGCTATGCATTTTGTAATCAAAGCTTAAAATCACTCAAGCTCAAAATTCACATAAGATGTTTTGTTCTCTATTTTGTTTCAGTAGACATTATGAAAATAATGAGCAGTCCATTCACAGATTCTCTGTATCATACAGAATTACATTTTTATTGCAGTGAATCTTTTGGTACAAGTGACAGAGAAAGTATAAACATTAATAGCCATGATAAAAAGGTAAAACACATACTGAAAGTTGGTTCAAATTCAAAATTCAATACACATCATGTCAAAATTATGTAGCACTATATCTGAATTCCGTGCTTTAGTTGGTTTGGGAAAAAACGTGCCTAGATGACAGTTCTGAGCCATAAAGCTCAATTGTGTAACTTACAGCCCATTACCCGCATTTCGTCATCCTTAAATAAAGCAGAGTTGGAATACTTTTAATATAAACCAGAAAAGCTTGAATGTTTTTGTGTATGTCATATTTTTATTCTTGAGATTTATCATTATTCATTTTATTTCCAAACTTCTCCCTAAACGATAGTGCATGTCTCAAGCTCTCTCAGTTAACTTAGTGAGCAAAGATCCACTGGCCAGTGAACATTAAGCCTTATAGACTAGAAGATTGAAAGTTTCAAACCCTGTGCTAGTTGATTTCATTTGGGTTGGCAGCTAAAATTTGCCTCAGCATCCTTGGGGAGAGTAAAAATCAGACTTAGTTCCTGCCCCTCATGTCTATCCAGAGACCACCGATGGAAGGCACCTGTGTGAAGGTGTGTGTGTGTGTGTATATGTACTTTAGCTGTGGACAGGTTTGCACTGTGATGGCCCCAATGGTTGGAGTAGCCCGCCAACACTTACTGTTTAGGCTCACAAATAGCCACTTGGTCAGTGGACTGCAAGGCGATCTGAACTCTTGAGAATGAACCACAGTAGAAGGAAAATCAGTCAAGTTCCCTTCAGGAGTACAGAATGAGAAGCAGAAAATAGGCACAGAACAACCCTCAATACATTTGGAGAATATTTACAGAAAAATTAGGGCAAAGCAGCTGGACTGAAATTAAATGTTTATTTAATGCCTGTATCCGTCACTGGTAACTATTAAGTAATCATCATGGGTAAATATTGCTCTAATAGAGAAATCATATTATTCTCCCTGTAACAAATTCAGCAAAGAAATGGTACCATAAATGTAAGATTGCTGTCAGTGTAATGCGCAATATTATTCAGATCATGGAGAAATACATCATTTGATCATGGATACTAAAACCTCATGGGTTGACAATTGAAAGTGCAAGTGTTTGTTTTTGATCAGCCAGATGTCTTACACATGCTGAGCCCATCACCATGCTTCAGATTATCCAAACCAGACTGAGAGATCCACATATATATGGCAAATAGACATGGAAATTTCCCTCCGTGTGACTGCTTGTGTATTTGCACTATTTGAAAGAGAAAGGAATTTCCCCCCAGTGTGCTGACCAACAATCCTCCAAATAAAATTGGTCGCTCACTCCATGGCTGTTTATGGGATATTTCTGTGTCAAAATTGACTGACACGATTCTCCCACAAAACGTAAAGTCACTGCACTTTACGATACATCATGTGAAGAGCTGTGGAGAGACCTCCAGACATGAAAGGTGCAATACAAAATATAAGGATTATTAGTATTATCATTTTTACTTTTAAAATAGTTGATTTTTTTTTATCTTTCAGCTTTTCTAAGCCTTTCCAGATGCAGTTTAAACAAAAATAGTTGGATTATGAGCAGGAGATTGTGAGGGCATAGCAGTGACAAAAACAAACCAGAAAGGTGATGTGCGGAATGGATTTTAGAAGACTAATCTTACCCGAGGCAACATAACAGAGGGGGAATGGTAATAAATAGGACAACATTTGAAATGTCTGAGCCAAGGTTGAACTGGCTGAACATTGATAGACACACAGTCCTGGTAATTACATGTTTAGTTTCAGCAGGGTTTGAGAAGGTGAGATTGAATTCAAGAGATAAGTGATCAAGAGGCTGCCAGCTGAACCTTGTTTAGAAGGAACTTCTCACCTTCTCAGTGTTCACTTACACAATAAACCAGTACTAAGTGATTGAACCGTAAAGGCTACATATTCATTCAAAAGACAACTGGAACACTTTTTGATGCATCTTAAAGAGTAAACTCAGGACAATATGAAAATAGAATCATATTGGTCCTGGGGGTCGGAGAATATTAATCCTTGCATTTGATATCAGACTTATAATGCCAATAGTGTCTCAAAGTTTCGGGAAAATGTATTGACTGTGTACTTGTAGGCAAAAATAGAAGTTGAGTAACGTTCAGCATTGATTAGCATTCAAGAATATCCTGCAAGCAGCCATGAAGTGAATGACCAATTTTATCTGCAGGATTCTTGTCCAAGAAACTCCCTTCTCTAATAGTTCTATCTTTAACATCACTTGAATAGACAAACCAGGACTCAGTGTATTATCAAATCCAAAGGACGATATCCCTGACAAAGCAGGGCGTGAGATATCAGCCTAGACTAAGAGCTCATAGTCCCAACATGGGGCTTTGACCCATAATTTTCTGGCTCAGAGGTGGCAAGAATACTACCAACTGAGCCAGGCTGACACCTATAATAATAGATCAACACTGATTGCAGTGGTATCTCACCTGGGGAACAGCGTGATGGGCAATGTACCCTCTTGTCATTCCACAAATTATTATGTTCTGTTTCATTTTCCAGACATCAGTGAACCCTACTATGGAACAATGACCTCGGATTGTACTAACTACATCACAACAAATGTCTATAGGAAGCTGATGAGCCAATATGGTTCTAAGATTTTTTCAATGACATGTCACCTGACAGCAATTTATTGGACTTAACTCAATTTTTGAATTACTTATTTCAAAATGAAATGTGTATTTCCAGGTTGGTCCATTTGAAATATGAACAAGGTTTTGCTCTGTTCGGTACACTTGCTGACCAGCAGAAATAACTCCCATCAACTGAGTAAAGAATCAAATTAACCTACAAATTAAGCTATTTTTGCCTTCTACATGATCCGCTGTGCTTTGGATCAAGGAATAGTGGTGGAAGGTAATTTTCCAATAGTTGAACTTCACCAAACTCAAACCTCCCCTACTAGAAAGTGAATGTGAAGCTGAGACAAATCAACTTTAATGTAATAAGAAATGTTTCTATTACCGAAATCTCAGTCAGGTTGAATGGTCAGAAGAACAATAATAACTTGATGGCGCTTTCAGTCATCTTCCCCCTCCTGCTTTTATCCCCAGCTTGGTTATCCAGCTAGCAGTGTTAAGCGCTTTGAGATATCTTCCCTAAATGAAAGACATCATATAAACGTGTTTTGTAACTTCAATTTATATTGTATGTCGAATCACCATTTAGAGTACTTCACAGAGATGGGTTGAATGCGGCGCAAGGGGCAGTGGAGAGTTGACTATAGGGTGTGGTTGAAGAGGTAGGTGTTTAGGCAGAATTTAAATAATGGTAGATCGAGAGGAAGTGAGAGAAGGGATAGATGGATGGAGTTCTAAAGATTGAAGGTATAGCTGTTGAAGACTCAGCAATCAATGGTTTTGTAGAGGGAGTGCCAGCAGCCCCAAAGTAGCCAAACGGAGCGGGCGAGCAGGAGAGTGGGGAAGAATATCAGAGAGGTACGAAGATGCTAAGAAGTGAAGGGATTTATAGCTAAGGGTGAAGAGCTTGATGTTGATCCATTGGGAGACGGGGAGTGGATACTGGAGTTTTGTATCACTTGGAGTTTATAGATGGTGGAACAAGGTAATGCATTTGAAGTTGATTTGGGAGCTAATAAACGTGTGACTGAGGTTTTCAGCAACATTTGATGTGAGGTAAGGGCAGAGGCAGGCATTGTGGCAAAGATTAAGTTAATCGGTCTTGGTTACATAGCAAATGTTACGAAGGGAGGGAGGAAGGAAACAAGCGATGAAGGAAGGTGTGCTGAGGATCAAACTGAATCCATTTGTGTTTTGGTTCAACAACAACAAGATTACATTTGTATAGCACCTTTCATGTCAGGAGGACGTCCCAAGGCGCTGGACAGTGTACAGCATTTCAGACCCGAGATGGGGTCAAGGGGGAGAAGAGAGGGGAGGGGAAGGGGGGTGACCGATGGCATGGTCGAAGAGGAGGGTTTTGAGGTAGGACTTGAAGGAGGGTAAGGAGGGGGTGAGGCGGAATGATTGCGGGATGAAGTTCCAGAGGTTGGGGGAAGAGTGGCTGAAGGCTCTCCTGCCAATGGTGGGCCGGGTGGGTCGGGGGACGTGGAGCAGGCCTGAGCCGGCTGAGCAGAGGGAGCGGGCAGGTTGGTAGGGGGTTAGGAGGTCACAGAGGTAGGGTGGGGCGAGACCATGGAGGGCTTTTAGGTGAGGACCAGGATCTTGAACTGGATCCTTTGAAGGATAGGGAGCCAATGGAGTTGGGCGAGAATGGGGGAGATGGGGTCACGGAGTTTGGTGCAGGAGAGGACACGGGCTGCAAAGTTCTGGATTATCTGCAGTCTGGAGGGAGGAGTTGGGAAGGCCGACAAGCAGGGCGTGTGCATAGTCGAGCCTGGAGGTGATGAAGGCATGAACAAGAGTTTCAGTGGCCTGAGGGGTGAGGTAGTGGCGGAGTCGGGCGATGTTACGGAGGTGAGGGAAGGCAGAGCGGGTCATGGCTTGGATGTGGGGAAGAAAAGACAGTTGAGGGTCGAACAAGACACCGAGGTTCCTGACTGGCGGTGAGTTGAAGTGTGCAACCGTGGATGTTGATGCTGCCAGAGCCTGAGGTGCTGAGGCGCTGGCGCGAGCCAATCAGGAGGGCATCAGTCTTGTTCACATTCAATTGTAAGAAATTTGCCCTCATCCAGGACTTGATGTCCGACAGACAGTCTGTCAGGACAGCAGTGGTCCTGGAGTTGAGGGTGGAGGCAGAAAGATAGAGTTGGGTGTCATCCGCATACATGTGGAAGTTGACCCCATATCTGCGGATGATGTCACCAAAGGGGAGCATATAGATATTAAAGAGGAGAGGGCCAAGGACAGAGCCCTGGGGGACGCCAGATGTGACAGTGTGGAGGCTGGAGGAGAAACCGTTAGAGAGGCAACAAAGTGGAGACGGTGAGCGAGATAGGAATCGAACCAGGCAAGGGCAGGTCCCCGAAGAATACTTAAAGAGGAGAGGCGGTGTATGAGGATGGAGTGGTCGACAGTGTCGAAGGTGGCAGAGAGGTCGAGGAGGACAAGGAGGCAGAGGGAGCCCTGATCACAGATGTTCAGAATGTCATTAGTGACTTTGACCAGGGCTGTTTCCGTGCTGTGGGCAGCGCGGAAGCGACATTGGAGGGGTTCAAAGAGGGAATGGAAAGAAAGAAAGGAGTGGAGCTGGGACGCGACGACTCATTCCAGGACTTGGAGAGGAATGGGAGGTTAGAGATGGGGCAGTAACTGGAGAGTAGGGATGGATCCAGGGAAGGTTTTTTCAGGATGGGGGTGATGATGGCTGTTTTTAGGGGGGTGGGAACTGAATTGGTGGACAAGGATCAGTGAGTTTGAGAGAGTTCAGAGAGGTTGAGGAGGTCAGAATTGGAAGTGAGGAGACATAAGGAGGAGACTAGGAGGGGGCTTCTGTCTTGTGCATATTAAGTTGTAAGAAATTAGTTGTAACAGGTAATCCTGCAAAGGTTGGAATAAAAACCATTGGAGGAGACAAAGTGGAGGCAGTGGGTCAAGTAAAATGTGGTCAGCATCTTGGATTACTTAACAGTGGTGTGGTTTGAAGCTGAACTGGAAAGGGAGGGGAGGTAACTGAAGGCACGGTTTAAGAGGAAAGTCTTCACGTTTTGATTTGAAAACAGGCAAAGAGGAGGCAAGAAGGGAGGAATGAGGCAATTTGGTCGATAGTGGCTGAAAACATGGACGCTAATTGTAAAGCATATTTAAATTGTTACCCTCAAAATGAATCAAACTGCTTATACCTAGTCAGTGGTACAGTCTCAAATAGGTAGTGATCTCTGTCTATTTATCATCAGGAGATTAAATGCCTTAGGAAAATTAAATATTTATTTGACTCACCTGTTAAAGATTCATACCATGTCAAAGATTGCTTGATGATACTAGCTCTTTGCCAACTTTGGTATAGCTGACACCTCCAGTTATAACACTTAACGACTTCAATAGTTTCACAATTAGCAGTCAATGGCCAGAACTTTTCTGCCTACAAATTGTGTTAACTTAATAATCTTTGCATTTGATATAGTGCCTTATGATGTTGAAATGTGTAGGAGACCTTCAAAGTGTTCTTCTGTGACTGTAATTGTAGGTGAACATGGCAGCCAATTTTTTCACAGCAATGTCCCACAAATAGCCATGAAGTGAATGACCAATTTTATTTGGAGTATAGTTGGCCAGAATAGCAGAAGAAACTTCCTTCTCGTTTTAAGTGGTGCCATGAGGTATTTGATGTCCATATAAACAAACAGATAGGATCTTGGTTTAATGCCTCATCTGAAGGATAGCACATTGCATTTGCATTTGGTATAGTGCCTTTCGCATCTGGAGAAGGTCTCAAAGCTATTCATAGGATTTACTGTAAAGTGTAGTGACTGTGTATTTTGTAGGTGAATATGACAGTCAATTTGAACATTACAGTAAACAAAAGGCAAAATACTGCAGATGCTGAAAATCTGAAATAAAAACAGAAGTCGCTGGTGACACTCAGCAGGTTAGGCAGCATCTATGGAGAGACGAAAGTGAGTTAACGTTTCAGGTCAATGACCTTTCAATGACCTAACTATGTCCCAGGCAGTTGATTTGTCACACAAGTAAACAAACCGATCCTTAGATCAAAGTACCAAGAATATTTGACTCAAAGGAAAGTTCATCGACCTGAAACATTAACTCACTTTCCTCTCTCATTAGATGCTGCCTAATCTACTGCGTGTTCCCAGCGGCTTCGGTTTTTGTTGGTTATCACAGTGTCCCACAAACAGCCATGAAGTGAATTACCAATGATCTCCAACATTGCAGTACTCCCCCAGTACTGCATGTTTCAGCCTAGTCTGTGAGCTCAAAGTCTCGGCTTATGAGAGGAAGCTTTATTCTATTTAATTATTAATGCAGGAACTTCATTCAGTGACCTAGAATATTTACTTATTAAGAAACAATATTTTAAAATATATTCAGGCTGAAGGGAAGGGGGAAAGAAAGAAGACCACTTTTCCTTTGAGTCAAATATTCTTGGTGCTTTGATCTAAGGATCAGTTTGTTTCCTTGTGTGACAAATCAGCTGACTGGGATGTTGGTAGAGAATTCTTTCCTGCTTTTTTTGGTCAAATGTTGCTTCTATTCCTTTGATCCCTCTTTCTGCACAAACATGAAAATATATACATTTTCAGCACAAAAGGATGCCATTTGGCCCGTCATGTCCTTGTAAAGGAAGTAAACAATGTATATTCTAATTGACATGGAAAATGTCTTCCCTCATTGCTTTTTTGGCTACTCCTCATGGTTCCTAATTGACCTTCCTCTTGTAGATGTCTTAATCCAAAACATTCTGAGCCAACAGCATCTCTGCTCTTAACCTCCGTACATTCATTATTACAGCTGTTAAACCCATCTTTATTGAAAAGGACACATCAACTGTTGTATTCCTGCCTTTATAGCTCTTATTTGTTTTGTCCCTTGCCAAGATGACTCAAAACATCTGCCAATCCGCCTTCTGGCACTCTGTCATCCTGAATTTTCTGTTGCTATCTCTCCTAAGGGAAATCTGGCATTTTGTTTCACTTTTCTTTAATTCTAATTTTGATGATCTTGGCAAAAAATCTCTCCTATTCTGCATTCTGTTTCACTAATAGCAAAATCTTTTCATGCTTGTTGGAACCTTTGCTTCCTGGAGTTTCAAATAAGCCTTTTCGTTCTGATATTTTTCCTATTGTTCTCAAGAGATGCACTTCAGAATGTCTTCATGTCCTTTGCCAGTTTTTCCTACTTCATTTCTCTCCTTAGTAATGTTCTCAAGTTCATCACATCCTTCAGAAAAAATGATTTCTCCTTACTTTCCATTGCCCTTATGTTCTGAAGCTGCCATCAGGTCTCAGATCTAGTACCTTGATGTTCTGATCTAATGTATGATCACTTAGATACTTTTGGCATGGCCTGGCACTATGCTTTTCGCTCTTCTGATAAAGTTACTATTTTTGTATCTTATTCCACTAAGTTTTAAGTGGTTATCTAGTTCCCTCTTAAATTCCTCTGTTTGAGCTGTAGTTGATGGTCAATTCTCTATTTCCATCGATTCAGGAAAGTGATGTCCTTTCTCTCAATGTGTTGTCAATCATCATTCAACTTTGCACATTTTTTGCTGGTGGTTCAATTCTACATTTATCAACTTTCTTCAAATGGCACATTGTAGGAACCAACAATTCTCTTACAACACCCTCAGTTCAGCATCCTTCAGTAGTGCAAGAGCTGAATCATTGTTCCTGAGATACTGGTGACCTGCTCATGGCACAAATCTTAATATCTCCTGCAAGTCTAACCAACATATACCACTTCAGTGTCATCAATTAAATCTTCCTTCTTCTGTCAATATTATATGACTTAATTTTGGATGTCACCCTGGCTCAGTTGGTAGCACTCTTGCCTTTGAGGCAGAAGGTTGTGGATTGAAGCTTCATGTCGGATCTTTGAACTCATCGTCTAGGGAATCCAGAGTAGTGTTAGGAGAGTGTAGCATTATCTGAGGTGCAATCCTTCAGACGATACAAACTGCCAGATGGACATTAAAGATCCCATAGCACTATTCGAAAAGAGAAAGGAGTTTCTTCCGGTGACTGGACAACAACCCGCCATATAAAATTGGTCATTCACTGTGTACATGGCTGTTTGTGGGACATAGCTCAATGCAAAGAGGCTGCTGCATTTGCCTATAAATATACTGTCACCTCACTTCACAGTAAAATCCTGTGAAGTGTTTTGAGACATCTGAACGACATGGTAGGCGCAGTCTCTCTCCGTCTCTTTCTCAGTCCCTCTCTCTCTGTCTCGCTCTCTCTCATTCCTTTTCTCGCTCTCTCTCTTTCCCTGTCTCTGTCTCTCTCTCTCTTTCAGTTTCTCTCTATTCAATCATTGTCTCAGTCTCTCTCTCTCTCTCATTCTTTTTCTCTCAGAGCTAAAATCTCTCTGTATTGTGTACAGACTGATTTTCCCCTTCACACTGACCCACCCCCTGCACACAATCACTGCACAATGTGCAGTCAATTCACTTTACAGTCTATTCTGTGAAACGCTTTAACACCTCTCGAAGATGTGATAAGGTGCTATATCAAATACAAGGATTATTATTATTATAAGGCACTATATCAAATGTGATTGATAATTCTAATTTTGATGATCTTCGCAAAAAATAAAAAACAATATTAGCTAATTTCAAATCTCCTGCATTGCTGTTGCAACCCGTCACTGGTTTGCTTTTTACTTTTGTACCAAATATTTAATTTCCCCGAGACCTATAATCCTTTACAGCCCACATTTGTACCATATGTGGCAGATTATTTTAGCATTTTACCTGCACTTTCCCATGGAAAAAAAAGTTTGTCATTTGCTAGCAAATACTAGCAAACTTTTAGACTCATCTTTCTAGCTCCATCATAATTTATTCCACTTCTTGTTCTTCCTCCGTTTCATCAGTATTACTATAGTCATTGCTTCTTCCTCTTTCTTCCAAGCTCCAAACAGAGTATAGTGCCCTCCCTATGTGTAGTCTGTGGAATTCCCTATCTTTCTCAGTCTTCCTTCCTGTTACAAACCAAACTCATAGAAATGACTGCATTGAAGGAGGCCACTTCAGGCTGTGGCTTACAGGCTTTTAACACCTTGGCTTGATGTCTGCATTTAACTATTTCTTCTTGATTTATCTTGTTTCCTTGGCTACCATCTTCAACCTTGGTGGTGCACTTGTACTCCAGGCCAATGGCCTTCACCTAGGTCCTCAATAAAAATTCCTTAACTTCATGTTAAATTGCATCTTTGTTCTTAGTAGCAGGTATACAGATTGATTTGCTTTATCATTAGTTTGCAGTGTCCTCAATAACTGGTCAGTCCTTTGTAAAAGATGTAAAGGTCCTGAATCTCTTTGATGAATTGTTCATATCTCTCATGGACAGATGGGGGATGCTCAACCTTTGTATTTGGTGAGGTCTGTCGTCTCTCTCTAATTGGAAATATTCATGAGGTGTTCGTGTCTGGGAAAAGCTACACCTATCTTCTATCTTAATTGGAAATATGCAGGAGGCATCCTTTGATGTTTGGCCTGGTAAAAACTTGTGTCGGAAGAATTCCCAGCACAATGTGTTTGGTTTATAAGGGGTTAAAAGCTATGTATTTAGTACAACCAGGGAATTGTTTCAGAAGCTGTTACTTGGATAATCCGAGGTTCTTTATCATTCATCCTTACATGAGCAGTAGATGAATTGAGCAGAAGGATGAGAAAAAATGAATTTGGTTTGCAACAAAATGAATGTGTTTTGACAATGGACTGAGACTCTCACATTAATTCAGGAGCATTTCTTTCTGGTGATAATTAACCCATTGAAGATCTTTGCATTGTGCTCACATTGCGCTTTTAGTTGCTACAGATTATTGTGTTTCTTGCTGTTATTTGTTGAGGAGGATATTACAGTACCTGTAGGTATAAGAGGTATTGTAGCACGGCCCAAAATAGTAGGCGGATTATTTCAAATGGATTAATTCATGGTCATTGGGTATGAAACTCTCCACGGGCAGGGTATAGGAAGAGTACAGCTTCTGTATAGTAGCAGGCATAGAATCAGTTATAAAAAAATTGTATGAAAAGATGTTATCGAATCACCCTTAAGTGCATCAACTTGTAATCTTGAATGTGAAATAAAGATTCTATGGAATCAATTAAAAAAAACATGTGAATAACAAATTATGGCACTTGAAAATACAATTAATTACACAATGAAAACAAAATCCAAGATCAGTATAACTTTTGAATTGTTTTTCAAGTATATACTCATCTGTATGTACTAAACTGTTGCAGTTATAACCTGACCATATAATCTAGATATGGTACAGTAAAATAAATACATAATCCTTGGGTTTGTTACATTCACTTTCATGTCGGGGGGACATCTCACTTCACAAGATTTCCTTCAAAGAGAAGTGCCTGTTTTTATAGGTGAACGCAGCAGCCAATTTGCACATATGGTTCATAGGAGCTCAGTTTGTAACACTCTCGCCTCTGAGTCAGAAGTGCTGGGGGTGTTTCGCATTGTTGGAGGTGGCATTCTTTGGATAAGACGTTAAACAAATGTCCCCTCTGCCTGTTGAAATGGACATTATAGATCCCAAATAACTAATCAAAAAGAGAAGGGAGTTTTGGGAGACTGTGTGCTGGCTAACAGTCTTCTAAAATAAAATTGTTCACTCACTCCAAGGCCATTTTTGGGACATTGCTGTGTGCAAATGGGCTGCCGTATTTATAAAATAAATAAATAATCTTTGCATTTGATATAGCGCTTTTCACGTCTTCTAGACATCTCAAAGTGCTTCACCGAATATACTGTAAAGTGAATTGACTGTATATTTGTGGGCGAAATGCAGCGGCTAATTGCGCACAGCAGTGTCCCACAAACAGTCGTGGACTGAAGTGACCAATTTATTGTTGTTTTTCTTTCTTGAGGGATTATTACCAGGCGTGTGGAGTAACTTGCCCAAGTTTTACTCTGCCAGGAATCGAACCCAGATCTCTCGCTTGCAAGGCGAGTGCTCTAACCACTGAGCTACAGGACTATAATACAGACTTTATATATATGGCAGCCCATTTGCCTACTATGACAGTCATACTTTACAGTGTATCCTGTAAAGTGCTTTGAGACATCCTCCTGATGTGAAAGGCGCTATATAAAGGATTATTATTAGAAGTTCTTGGTTGCTAAGGTTGTTGGTAAGATTTGGAGGGAGCAGATCATAACATGGGTGTGCAGGTATTTGACAAGGTAATCAGCTTAAGGAAGATTGAAAACATTAATATTGTAGCGAGGTAGAGAAGGGATTTGAACCAATTAAGTGAATGAGCTAAGGAATGGCAGATGGATTATTAGACTTCCCTCCTCCTCTAATTTGTCTTCCCCTCTGTTGAATGTACTGTTTCACAATGAGGCATGGCTCCAAGTGGACTGGCTGCCCTCCAGCGCCTCAGCCAAAGTAGCCGCTGTTCAAGTATGAGCCTGAGGAGGTAGTGACTCACGGCAGGCTATTCAACTGTGTGTGTATGTGTGTGTGGATGGATAACACAGCTGTGTCTGATCCTTTCCTCAACCTCTTGTTTATTTTCCTCTTTCACCAGAGTAGTGAATATGTGGCACAAATGCACAGCAAAGCAGGTCAGACCATGACAATGAACTCCCTTATACCCCCTTTACATTGCAGGAAAGATTTAATGCCACTTCTAGTAGAGCAAGATTTAAACCACCCGCTCCAAATCGCCCCCATACAATGCAGAGCTTCCTGAGCTGGGGAGACAGTAAATTCCTGTCTAATACTTTGAATAGTAACCAGAGATAGAGATGATAGTTATAACCTTAGATATATAATTTGACTTTTCATTTAGCTGCCTTTAGGAAGGCAGGAAGAAATTTTGCAATGCAGAAAAACTCACAGGAGTCGATTATAAATTGTATAATTGCCAAGTCGTACACGATTTCAGTTTCCTACTGAAAATCACTTTGATTTCTTTGAGCTAGTTGTATTTTATAAATTGGATAAATGGCCAAATTGTAATGGTTTTTGTGTTTCCAAATAATCCCAAATCCTATGCAAATTATCTCCTAACTTGTAGTGCCGCGACCACACTTACCGGCTGTAATGAAGTACGCATGAACAATATTCCCTTTGAAACAAACACAGGAAACAAAATATTGACCAATCATAGAATAATAATATAAAATAAATAATCCTTGCATTTGATATAGCACTTTTCAGGTCTTCAAGACGTCTCAAAGTGCTTCACAGAATATGCTATAAAGTGAATTGACTGTATATTTGTGGACGAAACGCAGCGGCCAATTGCATACAGCAGTGTCCCACAAGCAGTCGTGGATTGTTTGAACAAATTATTATTTCTTATTGAATGATTATAATCCCCAGAAGAGCATTCCGCAAATCGACTAACAACTGGGTTCCTATTTACTGCTAGGTAAACAGAGGCGTGTGGAGTAAGGAAATCTGCCCTACATTTTGCCCTGCCAGGAATAGAACCCAGGTCTCTCGCTTGCGAGGCGAGCGCGCTAATCATTGAGCTACAGGACTCCACAATGTATGTGTACTTACTGACTGCTGAAGTACCACGTACTTAGTACAGTACAGTGTACTCTGTTGAAACAAGCAAGAAAAACGAGGTAGTTGTTTACTGTTATGTATTGGTCGCATGAAATCCGACTTATACATGTGTGCTTGCAACTCATACTTGGCGTAAGTCATATTAAGTTTTGTGCTCCCAACTGATAATGACTGATGTGAGTTTTACTGTATCTCCTTCAAGGGGTTGAGTCGTTGATGAACAGAACAGCAATGTGAATAGAAGAATTTAAACGTGGAATTACTTTGTGTTGTTCTGCATTTTCCTTCATTATATCTTGTATATCTCGTAGTTATTTGCTTCTGAAGGATAATTTCAAAAGAAGCAGTTAAATAACAAAGTGGGGAAGAAGCAGCTCAACAGTTAAAAGTGGTTGAAATTCAATTCAATAAATTTATTTAGAAGTAAAGAGGAACTGGAAAAAAATGGGAAACTTTGAGAATATGGAAATACTTCACTGTGTAGAATGCAATATGTACACATACAAGATTAAGCCAAGCCAAGAATGGGGCAAATTAGGGCAGTGCCAGAGTATGTCTGATCTGAATACAAACCATAAGCTCAAACTGCTGCTTAGAGACGCATGCAGAAAACCAAATAATGGAGGAATGAAAGCTGCTTGCAGATGTAATAGCAACTATGTCTAGAAAGGACTACAATAATAATAATAATAATCCTTGCATTTGATATAGCGCTTTTCACATCTTCTAGACGTCTCAAAGCTCTTCACAGGATACAACAACAACAACAACAAGATTTCATTTATAGAGTGCCTTTCACGTCGGGAGGACGTCCCAAGGCGCTGGACAGTTGGGTCAGGACCCGAGCAGGGGGGAAATGGTCAGGGTGAGGGGAGGGAAGGGAGGGAGCGAGGAGGGGTTAGAGAGTCGAGAGGGGAGCTGAAGGCACGGTCAAAGAGAAAGGTCTTGAGACCGGCCTTGAAGGAAGAAAGGGAGGAAGCAAGGCAAAGGCACTGGGGAATGGAGTTCCAGAGCCAAGGGGCTGAGAGGCTGAAAGCCCGGCCACCGATGGTAGGGCGGTTGGGGCGGGGGATGATTATCCGGGAGGATTATCCTGGAGTAGAAGGATGACTTGGCCAAGGCTAGAGTGGAACGGTAGGTTTTGAGGAGGTCCAGCCAGATTTGCTGGTGGACCGTTAGGCCAGATTTGAGGCAGGTGCGTTCAGCGGCCCGCACCTGGCTCTTCAGTGAGTGGAGGTTGGTGGTGAACCAACAACAACAAGATTCCATTTATTGAGCGCCTTTCACGTCGGGAGGACGTCCCAAGGCGCTGTACAGTTGGGTCAGGACCCGAGCAGGGGGGAAATGGTCAGGGTGAGGGGAGGGAAGGGAGGGAGCGAGGAGGGGGTAGAGAGTCGAGAGGGGAGCTGAAGGCACGGTCAAAGAGAAAGGTCTTGAGACCGGCCTTGAAGGAGGAAAGGGAGGAGGCGGCGAAGGCACTGGGGGATGGAGTTCCAGAGCATCGGGGCTGAGAGGCTGAAGGCCCGGCCACCGATGGTAGGGCGGTTGGGGCAGGGGATGTGGAGCAGACCGGAGCCAGAGGAACGGAGGGTACGGGCAGGTAGGTAGGAGTATAGTAGGTCGGAGAGGTAGGAGGGAGCAAGGCCGTGAATGGCCTTGTAGGTGAGGATGAGGATCTTGAATTCGATGGGAGTGGGAGCAGCGAGAGTAAGAGACAGTACGGGAGGTGATGGGGGCAAGAGTGTCGAGTGTGGAGGAGAGGGTGTTTTGGTGGAGGGTGAGAGCAGAAGAGGGGTCAGTGAGGGATGAAGGCCAGAGGGAGAGGAGTTCAGAGGACTCCAAGGCAGCTGTTAGAGATTGTGGGATAACTTCTTGCAGGGGCGGTAGAAGATGGTGGTGGGTCTGGTGGAGGTAGGGAGTGGAGTGGAGGTAGTGAAGGAGATGAAGTGGCAATCGGAGACGGCCTTATCGGTAATGGTGACATCCGAGACACTGAGGCCCCGGGTGATCACCAAATCGAGTGGGTGGCCGTGAACATGAGTGGCGGAGTTGATGTTGAGGGAGAGGTTGAGTGAGGAGAGGAGGGAGGAGAAGTCCGAAGAGGTGGAGCAGGCGGGGGTGAAGTGCAGGTTGAAGTCGCCCAGGATGATGAGGCGATCAGAGCAGAGGCAGAGAGATGTTAGGGTAGAAATGTCGGAGATGAAGGTGGAAGAGGTTTTAGGAGGTTGGTAGAGGAGTAGGATTTTGAGTGAGAGATGGGAGGGGTGGGAGAGGGTGAGGTGCTCAAAAGGTGGAGGTGGTGAAGGAGATGAAGTGAATTGACTGTTTATTTGTGGGCGAAATGCGGCAGCCATTTGTGCACAGCAGTGTCCCACAAACAGTCGTGGATTGAAAATGACCAATTTATTATTATTTTTGTTTTGGAGGGATTGGAGTTTGGAGATATCAACAACAACTTGCATTTATATAGCGCCTTTCATGCGGGGCAGTATCTGGGAGCACTTAACAGAACCAGCGGGTGGGGAGAGGGAGGAAGTGACCATATGGTCGAAGAGGAAGGTCTTCATTTGGGATCTAAAAGAGGGGAAGGAGGGGCGAGGCGGATGGATTGGGGGAGAAGAGTTTCAAAGCTTCGGGCGTAGTGGCTGAAACTGTGGCTGCCGATGGTGGAGAGGAGGACACGAGGGACAAGAAGGAGGCCAGAGTCTACCGAGCGAAGGCAGAGGGTAGTGGAGTGGGGAGAAAGTAGATCAGAAAGGTAGGGAGGTGCCAAGGCGTGAAGGGATGTGTAGGAGAGTGTATCTTCAAATCACTTTGTGACGGGGAGCCAGTGGACCCTGCGAGGACTGGTGTGATAGGGGTACAGAGTTTATCGTTCGTGAGAATGCGGGTGGCAGTGTTCTGATGTCAAACGGGTATATATAGTATTGGATTCATATGGAGAAGAAGATGAGATCATTATTGAGACTTTCCTAACTCAGAACGAACTCAGTATCATGGATGAAAGTTTCCTCACTCTACTGAGTCCTAAGTGAAATGTGTTTGGTCAAAATGTGGCACGATTCTGAGTAGATGTGGATCCACAGAATAAAACTGACCATAATTTGGTACAAATTGATAAAGGATGGTGTTCCAGCCCGATGCACTGCTCAATCTCGTGGATCAATTACATTGTACCTCCATTGATCGTGGAGACATTTTTTGACATCTATTTGATTTGATAACATGTTATACCTTTTAAAAAAGTGGAAAATCATTACAGGCAGTTGTACCATATGATGCAGGATGTGCGATATTGCTGTGCACAAATTGGCTGGCTTGTCCGTCAATCACT
The DNA here is from genome assembly GCF_018977255.1 of Callorhinchus milii. Taxonomy (NCBI): domain Eukaryota; kingdom Metazoa; phylum Chordata; class Chondrichthyes; order Chimaeriformes; family Callorhinchidae; genus Callorhinchus; species Callorhinchus milii. The sequence goes on along the minus strand of NW_024704743.1, from coordinate 71,588,126 downwards.
ACACTTAACAGTAATTACTGTAAGGTAGTTTGAGATATTTTAGCCATATTATTAATATTATTCACTGCAAACAAATAATGAAGTGGCTCAATCCAGGCAACACTCTCTCTCGGTCTGTATCTCTGAGTTTCACTACTGTAAAGTGCATCAACTTTCTGTCTGTTAAAACTAGCCTGTTGTGCAAAACCCTGGTAGTTACCGTCTATAAATGTTCCATGGTTTTAAAGAAAGCTTTACCAAGCTATTGGAAAACACATTGGAGAAAATAGATGGATGGTTTCACTCTAGTGAAAAATAAATATTTTTAAACATGCGGTATTTCTGAACAACTCCAGGTAGTATTTTTTTGTAGTGACTTAAGACTGCGTTTATGAGGCTAGAAATGAATTCAGAAAGGGATCCATTAATATCGATCCAGACTAACTGGAATCTGTAAAGGAGGGCACGCTCAACATATAAGGAAATTTCCTGTAGAGCTTTCCCAATGTAACGATCTTTCATGAATATTTTGGATTCCTATACTCCTCACGATGCTGGCCTACAGAGAGCGTGATGTAATAAAGATATAGGAAAGAAAAACGTTGTTAGATATAATACAGTGATCCCATGTAAAATGAGCTACTGTTGCATTTGTTAGAAGGCAACTGTAGGATATATTGAAGCAGGGAATAGAAATTCCTCCTGCATCTAGATTTACTCTATTTTCTTAGCATTTCACAATGTTCAGAATAAAAAAAAGTCAAAAGTTGAGACTGAATTTAATACTTTGCCAAATCCTACATGCACTAAAACGCCAGGTGAATAGATTAAATCTAGACTCTGGTCAAATCTATATAATAATAATATTAATAATCCTTGCATTTGATATAGCGCTTTTCACGTCGGGAGGACGTCCCAAAGCGCTTCACAGAACACACTGTAAAGTGAATTGACTGTATATTTGTGGGCGAACGGAGCAGCCAATTGCGCACAGCAATGTCCCACAAACAGTCGTAGATTGAAAATGACCAATTTTATTATTGTTTTTGGTTTTGGAGGGATTATTATTAGGCTCTGTGTGGAGTAAGGAAACTTGCCCAAGTTTCGCCCTCTGCCTGGAATTGAACTCGGGTCTCTCGCTTGCAAAACGAGTGCTCTAACCTCTGAGCTACAGGACTCCATTATCTATTACCGTAGATGTCAGTTTGCGTGCCATCATTTTAATCATTTGCATTATTTTAAAAGGTGAGAATATAACATTTGTTGGTATACTGAATTTAGCTTAAAACAAAGGAAACCGGTTAGTCATCAGTGTTTCCAATGCAAACCTGGTTGGATGAATGGCTTGTAAGCACAGCTGGTGCAAGCAACAGAATGTGATTCAATAATGACTTGCATTTATATGGTGCCTTTCACATAAAAATAAATGTCTCGAAGCCCTTTTTCAGTACAGTGTAGTGTAAATTGATTAATAATGAAATGAATGTTGTTGTATAGACTAACATGGCAACTAATCTGTGCCAATAATGTCCTATGAACAGCAAATATTATTATGGGGTTATAAAAATAATCCTTGGCTAATATAGCACCTAGAATGGAATGTTTCAAACCACTTCAAAGACAATTGCCCCCAAGTGTAGTGACTGTTTTTATAGATAAAGTGGTAGTCACTTTGTGCAAAGCAAAATCTCAGATATTTGTACATGAATGACTAATTTAGCTGGAGGATTGCTGAGCAGGACACCAGGAGAAACTCCCTACGTTTTGGAGTTGTGTCATTGGATCTTTAATGTCGATACAAACAGGCAGTTTCGATCGATATTAGTCAGGGCCTCGGTTTGGATTGACTGGCAGTCAGGGCCTTGGTTTAACGCCTCATTCGAAGAAATTCATTGCCCCATGAAGCTATAAAGGAGAAATTGATTGAGGGATTCAAGAAAGAGAGGGTTAGATACTTGGCATGCAGAAGGCAGGGAAGTGGGATTGGGGAAGTAGGGCTGTGTGGCACCATGGAATGATTTTAGGGAATAGCCACAAAGGGCTGAATAGCTTTCTCCTGTTCGAATCTCCTCTAGTGTTCCTACCACTGGGTTCGTATTACATCGTGAACATGACATCCCAGCTCGAAAAGTTTGTTGATCATTTGAACTCTGAGATTGAATTAGTGCTTCCAATTCTCGTCTATCCATCTGGTATTTAATATTACATTTAAACTTTATTTATGCCAGGAATTAATTTATGTATTTGCCACATTGCTATGGTGATGGTGCGAAACAAGGTTGGAACTGATGAAATACGAAGCTGGTGAGCCAAGAATCCAGAGCCTGACTGAATAGAGCCAAGAATCCAGAGCCTGACTGAATATTGGATTCCTTTAGATGCTGAATTACACAATAATTTAGTATCTCCATTTAATATAGTAGAAATGAGACACCAACATTTCAATGAAAAATATAAAAGCAATTCTACACAGAAGGAGGCCATTCAACCAATCAGTTCGGTGCCACTGCTACCTGTATTTTAATGGATCCTATATAAATTTACCTTTCTTCAGTTTGCTTTTTTAGGGAATGAGGCTGTTAAATAAATTAAATCTGGTTCTGTACTATTTTTCAGTTCTGCTATGTAACATTTGCAATGCCAAGTGGAGTCCTGTAGTTCAGTGGTTAGAGCACTCGCAAGCAAGAGACCTGGGTTCGATTCCCGGCAGGGTGAAACGTTGGGCAAGTTTCCTACTCCACACAGCTCGCAGTAAGTAGGAACCCTGTGGTTAGTCAATTGGCAGATCTCTTTTCTGGGGATAATAATAATCCCTTCTAAATAAATTGGTCACTCAATCCATGACTGTTTGTGGAACACTGCAGGGTACAATTGGCTGCCACTTTTTACACACAAAATATACAGTGTATTCACTTTACAGTATATTCTATGAGGTGCTTTGATACGTCTCGAAGAAGTGATAAGGCGCTATATCAAATGCAAGGATTATTATTATTTTCAGAGTTGCTCCTGGTGATCTGGCCAACAATCCCTCAAATAAAATTGGTCACTCACTTCATGGCTGCTTGTGCTATGTGCAAATTGGTTGCTGCGTTCGCCTACAATTTACACAGTCACTAAACTTTACAGTAAATCCTGTGAAGCGCTTTGAAACATCCTCCCGAGATGAAAGGCTTATATCAATTGCAAGAATTATTATAAATCCTGTTAGAGGGGTTTTAGACACCATTCCGAAGGAACATTAGGAAGGATAATCTAGTTCAATGAACATTGTACATGTATGGAGCACAGTTTGTGCTGCATTTGAATGTAGTCACACACGAATAACCTTATAATTGAAAGAGATGCTTTGGTATCCAGCTGTGAGACATTTTGAAGGTGCAGGTATTGAAGGGTTTTGAAATTCCATAGTTTGCTGCAATATTACAGCATACTTATGTTCTCTCCACTCAAGAGGTTATGTAATACTGTAATTCCTTCATTCTGTGCGCTACATGGTTTGTTATTAAATTTAAACATGATTGAAATTGAAAAATTACTTTCCTAGTACTGGATTTGACAGTGGAAAAAACTGCCTCAATTCATTACTGGGTGTTATCTAGCATTTTTAGTCAGGAAAAAGAAACATCTGACGTATTTTGTCCAGTTGATGAATGTTGTGGTTTCCATTAACTCATGAGCATATTGTTCTCATTTAAATGCACTCCACAGTTCTGAGTTGCTTTAAATATGATAGTTTGTGATTTTATATTCCAGGATCAAATACAGTTTTAATCAAAGGGAATGTGGTGCTGCGTTACTGTTCATACTACAGTATTTGAGGAATATGTTAATAAGAACTGATGTTACAATACACCCTCAGTACAAATTCAACAGAACCTGGTCCCCATACTTTTCCTATTTGGCAGGATATTGGATTAGGTAACTTTAAAGCATTCTTGTTTAGCAAGACTTCCTTTTATTGCGCGATCCAATAATTTCTGTTGTTGTTCCACATCATGAATTGAAAAAAAGAACCTCACTACTCTTTCCTCAGATCTGAAATTAAATATTTGTTTATTTCTTGTGGATATAAGGAATTGTCACAACAACAATGACAACTTGCATTTATATGGTGCCCTACATGAAGGGTAGCATCCTGAAGGTCTTTACAGTGATGGGAGTGAACGCCGGGCAAGGAAGAAGAGGAAAGGGAGGTGACCGTAGGTATAGTTAAATAGTTAGGTCTTCGTGTGGGAATTAAAGATAAAGAGGGAGTGAGGTGGAGAGATTGAGACAAGAGTTTATCGGCCTTGTGGCTGAAGGCACAACCACTGATGATGGTGCGGAGGCATTAGGAACATGCAACAGGCCTGTGTTAGCTGAGCGAAGGGGCAGACAGAGGAGCAGGGTACCAGCAGGTCAGAGAAGTATGGAGCTGCTAGGATGTAAAGTGATTTGTATGTGAGAATGAGGATCTTGAAGTTGATCCGTTAGAAGACAGGAAGTCAATGAGGCCTGGTGGGGACTGGGGTGACGGGGTGCAGTTTGGTACGGGTGAGGATATGGGCAGTGATGTTTTGTTTTTGTTGCACCTTGTGGGTAATAGAACTAGGAGAATAGATGACAGAAGAGAGTTTCAAAATGTCTTGTTTTACTGAATCTATCCTGTGGAAATTAAGCTGTGCCGGTTAAAAGAATAACTGCTTAGCAGATTGTACCTAGAAATGCTACAGTACCTACAAACAGCGGAAAACTGAACAACAGCTTCAATGGGCATTCCTCATGTGAATTTGCCACTTTCCTCAGATCTGAAGTATATTACAGTTTTAAACATTTTACTGAGCTGTAAAATCTCAACGCAGAGCAGCATCAGAGCAATGTTTTGGCAATAACATGTTACAGGGATTTTCCTTTACTTAAGAGCACAAAAGAAAAAAGGCAAGGAGGTCAAAGAATTGAAAGGAGGCTTAATTTGGCCATTGCTTCATGTATGTGCAGTTCAGTTACACAGACACAGTAATTCCTTAATACTGTACAAATCAGGTCAAATCAGGAAAGATCATTGAATAGGTTCTGATGATTATTGGTTACTCCTTTATATGCATTTTATTTTAAGTTGTAAATTATTTGATCTTGATGCCAGCATTCTTGATATTACAAACAACAAAACATTGAACTTTTATAAGTGCCTTTCACATAGGATGGATGTTTTGAAAAACTTAACAGATACAGATAGCAAGCACCCAGCAGGGACAAATGAGGAAAAAAATAAGGATGTAGGTGATAGGCACAGTCAAAGATATGTTCAAAAGAGAGTTTCAGTTTTGAAAGCAGAGAGAGAAGCAATGTAATGAGAGAGTTCCAGAGGGCAGATACATAGTGACTGATGACTCAGCCACCAAAAGTGAGACAGAGAGTGAGGAATAGCCAAGAATTGGAGGGATGTGGAATAGGGGTAAGATAATAAGGCGGGAGAAACTTAAGAAAAATTTTCCATCAGATTTTGTGATGCTGGGATCATGCGCTAAGGTTCTGCGTGGTAACTTAGAACAATGGTAGAAAGTGTAAAGGGAGTAAGAAGGACAAGCCAGGATTTTAAAAATCAACCCACTCTGAAACTGAGAGCCAGTAAAGCCTGCTGAGTATATGAGGAATGGGTATGTGAAACCTAGGATCATAGAGAATATGGGCTGCAAAGTTTTTGATCAGGTGGAGCTTGTGGAGGGTGGAACTAAGAAATAACGGTTGGAGAAGTTTATCTTCGAGGTAACAGAGACATGAATGAGGATCTCAGCAGCAGAGTGCATGAGCGAGCAATCAAGTTAACTGATTAGTTAACCTACCTAGTTAGCAATACAAAAGTAGATCTGATGACAAAATGCAAACGTCTGAACATTTATCCTACATTTTGTATTGTTCTCAGTTTACTCACCACCCAGGATATGATTGATCCCAACAGCACAAAAGCTGATGGGAAATTTCATTTAGCGCTGCTGCCAGTTTTAAAACGAACAAATTATTTCCAGTCGATTGCAGTTACGTTTACAATTCAGTTAGAGGTTAGTGCCAATAATATGTGCTAGCAGCATGTCTGTGATTCTGAACCAAGCTAAAATGGAAATAAATAAATTGCCTAATACGTACAATTATCTAGTAATACATTTTACTTTTGATTGCCATGAAACATGCATCTTCTGAAGCACACTTCAGCTTTACGAGAAATCTCGCTTTTGAAGTGTATCAACGCTGTATTTGAAAAGGGTGGGTGTTATATAATGTTCGTTTTCTGTAGGCTTGGTCGCTTTCCCCATTCCTCTGAAACAACTCTGAAGAACTGATTGGAAATCTAAGTGCAAAAGCAAAAAATATAAAATTGATACTTGAGGCCAGGCCAAATTGACACCTGTATTCTCACACAGTTTCATGAAGTGGGGTGTTATATTTTAAGCTTGTTACCTACTTTGTCAGCCGTTTCTAAAGAGTGAAAGTATCTGATCATGTGTCAAATGACCAAAACCGAAGGGGGAAAAAGGATTGGCTTCTTGACACCGTGGCATGCCTCCTCAGACTGCTGCCACCTGAGTTTAGAAATAAGTAGAGGTCCTATTGATCCAGTTCAGCCAAACAGCAGTTAATCTACTGTACTTACTCAAAGCTAAGGACAGAGTTTTCCATCAGATTTTGATACAAAATCCACAACAGAGGTATGTTTTAATGAAAAGGCCTGTGCCTTAGATTCAAGTCAATACAGTAGTTACACAATATAATTACATATTGCAAAATTACATTTGTAAAGCGCCTTTCACATCGGGAGGACGTCCCAAGGCGCTGAACACTTAGGGATTAGGACCGGAGCAGAGGGGGTAGGGGGTGGTGGGCAGGTTGTAGGGACTCTGGGTTGGAGTTCTGCCCCACCCTCTGTAACTCCATCCCAGAATCCCTGCAACTTGCCCCTTCCCTCGCCTCCTTCAAGGTCCCTCTCAAGACCTTCTTCTTTGACCACTCTTTGGTAGGGCAGGGGATGTGAAGCCGGCCAGTGATCGCTGATCAAAGGGAGCGATCGGGTTTTTAAGATTTGAGAAGGTCGCTGAGGTAGGGTGGGGCAGGACCGTAGAGGGATTTAGAGATTACGATGAGGATTTTGAACTCGATCTGCTGGGGGAAGCCAATGGAGCCAGGCGAGGATGGGGGTGAAAGGCCTGGGGAGCCAGGTGGGAGAGGACATGAGCTGCAGAGTTCAAGGACACAAGCTGCAGAGTTCTCCCTCATGTGAATTTCCTTCTCCCTCACATGTGAATCCTTTACTACTGTCCACATCAGTGACTACAGTACTTTCCATTCCGCTTTTATTCTTTTCCTGTTTTATTTAGAGATTGCTGTTACTTGAATAAAGTTACAGCTCTTAATTATAACCCTCTCTTTTTGATTATCTCAAGGGTTGAAAGAGAATATGAATGCTTCAAGCAAAATCAATACTGGAATGAAAATAGTAGGAGGCTTGTAGCAGCAAGCTGTTCTACAGGGGTTGTGTGAGAATGGTACTTGCTAACTCACAGCACTCTAATATTAAACTTTGTCCTCGACCCACACTAAATGAAACCTCTTTTTCTCTCCCCTTCCTCTCTCTTTAGGGCGCAATATCTTAGACATAGATATTGACCCCTGGTCTTGTGGAATATTTATTCATCTCAGTTAGAGATGAATCATCCTTGTCTTATCATCTATCCATCCCTATCTATCCCTTTAGGCTGGGTCCGACATAAGATGGGGTCAGTTTATTAATTGATCACTCATTGAACCAAGGTTCAAGGTTCACTTCCAGCTCCTGACACTTAACTGGCCAGCATCCTGCGAGAGTCATTGATGCTTCCTGCACATAGCACATATACATAGTGGCAGCCATTTCTATAATGCACCTTGTTATAACGTGTGGTGTAATCTTATGAACCCAAATCACCATGTCATAACAGGGTCTGAATATATTCTCCATTTCCATTCGCAAGCAATTCCTCCTCAAGTTCTTTGTAAAAGGAGTTATCTGACTCAGCATTGACTGCTGCCCTTATTTTGTATGCAGTGGGTGACTTGACAGATGCAGAAACCCATTGCCATGTTTAAGAGTATCCAAACCAGACCAAAAATTCCATGCATCCCACCGCCAATGGAAATTCCTATATCTGGAATGAAATACATACCTTCTTCCCTGAAGGACACATCTTGAATACCTAATTCCAGAGCATATTTGGTGCAGGTTGGCAAGGCTTCGGGACCCCAGAGAGTGCGTTGGAATACTGCTGGAGTCTAGCCAACTAAAACCACATAGCTTGCCATTGAGATTGTGTCTGTCCAGCTAGGACCACCCTAGCCGTTAGGGCTTTGGCTGGCAGGGTTAACAGGAGCTGGAGTAAGAAGATTTCCTGTCCTCAGTAAAGTGTTTCCTTTTAGATTTTGGGGGAAATCATATTTCTACTATAAATGTAACCCAAGAGAGCAGCATTTGAATTTTGGGGCAAATAAGATTGCCATTTATGCTACTCCAGCATTGAATCCTCCACATGATGGTTCTTTGGAAAATTAGTGAGCTGGGTACGTGGAGACATTGATGCAGGAGTAGAAAAATATGTAAAGGGTCAAATGACTTCAAAACATCCATTAAATTACAAAAGAAGAGTATCTGGTTTAATATTATAAAATCATACAATATTACAGAACAGAAAATCTATTCTGTTTGTTTTCTCCACATGAGCTACCTAGTCTAATCCTATACTCCTGCTCGTTCCCCACACACTTTAATATGTTTCCCCTTTAGGCACTGATAATGTCCCTATTAAAATAATTTATGAATTTATGCTTCATTGCAACCATCCCACAAAATACACAGTCACCTACTTGACTAAAATGCAGTCATTACACTTTATATTATATACCATGAAGCACCTTAAGACAGACTCCTGATGTGAAAGGTGCTATATCAAATGCAAGAATTATTTTTATCGCCCGTGTAAAGATTTTTTTTCTCTAACTTCCCCTTTAATTCTTCTTGTGATCACCTTAAATTTATGCCTATCATTTCTTTTTGCAGTGACTTGCTGCTATATTCCCATGGAGATTTTCATTACATTACTCATTTGGAGAACACTGAGGATTTTAATTATATCACTCCGTTTGAGAGCAAATATGAACCCTTGTATTTGACCTGTGTAACAAGCAAACTGTAACAAGAACGTGCCCATATACATTTCAGAGCGAATGTAATGGTAACATGAGAATTTGAGATTTGTAAGATAATAGGTTTTTGAAACACTCGACGTTGACTAGAAAAAAATCCTGTCATGGATTTGCAAACAGACAAATCATATTGACATCATTAACAAGGAGCAGACAGGCTTCTAGAGGATCCCCTTGTCATTTCAATACATTTACTGCACTGATTACTTGAAGAAATGGATAAAGACAGAGCTCTGTTGAGGAACCCTGTGAATGACATTGTTTAGAATATCATTGGTTTAAAAAAAAATCTCCTTTGAACTCATCCCCAGGAAGAGGTTGAAGTAGCTCTCCACTTGCAACTCTTGACACTTCCGAGCTACCTATTCATTGAAAAACAACGTTTGAAGCAAATGTACGGTAAGTTATTTTTAAACAGAAGTGGCTGCCGTGAAAATGCTGCAAATATTTAAGCCTTGGGGCACTGGGAGCAACAACATGGAGGAAGGTAGAGTTCAATTTCTTGAAATTGACTACCGTGAGGATCCACTGAAAGGCAGGCGGCTCCTCCCCACAGAGCAGGGAAGATTGGAACGAGAGTTGACTGGCATTAATGGTGCCTCAGAGCCAAGTTATTTAATTTATCGTCTTAGATGTAGGAGATATGTGGACTTAAGAGCGACTGGAAACGGGAGAAAAATAGGGAAAGGAACAGAGATTAAAAAATGTTAAATAAATCATGAATCGTTCAAGTAATATGTGTGATATTTTCAATTTCCTCCCATTAAGTTCCTGATAATTTTGGAGTTGCTGAGGTCTTTTGTAAACGGCTGAGAAAATATTGACAAAAGCCTAATCTAGCACACTGGTTGTGTCTTTTATGTAAAGCAAGCATATTTGAGGGAAAAAATATTGATGTCATTGATGAATTCTATCAATGTCACAATGTATTACATACAAGGTAATTAATCCTGCTTTATTTCTTAAAAAAAATCCCAATTTTTTTTAGATTTTGCATCTCTGATATTGAACACACGCCCATTCCGTTGTTCTTTGGCAAAGGCATTCCAGACACATGGTCCCATCCCCCTGATCCAGTATTGTCTAATTTTCACAGATTGGAAGACACAAAGGTGCATTTTATTACAACACAGTACTCTGGGGTCTCTGGTTTGTTTCAAATATCCATGTGCATAATTGATGAGTCCAACACTAAATCAGAATTGCATAAACAACCGCAATTTGTGACTATACTTTTTTTGAAATCCAACCACGTGTAAAACTGAAGAGATTTCTGGGCATTGCAGTTATTATGCTCTTAGTGCTAAAAGCCTTCAGTAACTGATTACTTGTCTACATCAAATTGGTTTGTCTTCTATTACTAGAGCTAATTACGTGTGTTAAACAGTTGCAGTTGTGGCTTTATGTTAGAATATTTGTCCTTTTGACAAAGATGAACTCAGATCTCTCTCTGTGAGAGCAGTAGCTGCTTTTATTCAAACACTTAAACATAACGTTTAAAAACAGATTGATTATTTGAAGATGTTTTACAAAACTTTCAATAGGCCTTTTCAGAAATCACTAAGAGTGACTCATATGTGCACCATGCATGAACATGTGTGTGCGTCAGTTTTTTAAAAAAAATGTTTTGAGTAGGACTATTACAGTAGGAGTGAATCCAGGAACATTTATGGTTTTGCTTTTGGTGCTTTCCACCCAGTGAGTAGAATATTGACAGCAACATGCTGAATCCCAGAGTATTGTTTGCTGCTCATGTATTGCTCGAATTCAAGATCCTCATCCTCACCTACAAGGCCATTCACGGCCTTGCTCCCTCCTACCTCTCTGACCTACTATCCCCCTACTTACCTGCCCGTACCCTCCGTTCCTCTGGCTCCGGTCTGCTCCACATCCTCCGCCCCAACCGCCCTACCATCGGTGGCCGGGCCTTCAGCCTCTCAGCCCCGAGGCTCTGGAACTCTATCCCCCAGTGCCTTCGCCTCGCCTCCTCCCTTTCCTCCTTCAAGGCCGGTCTCAAGACCCTTCTCTTTGACTGTGCCTTCAGCTCCCCTCTCGACTCTCTACCTCCTCCTCGCTCCCTCCCTTCCCTCCCCTCACCCTGACCATTTCTCCCCTGCTCGGGTCCTGACCCAACTGTGCAGTGCCTTGGGATGTCCTCCCGACGTGAAAGGCGCTCTATAAATCTTGTTGTTGTTGTTGCTCATTTATGCTACTGGAAGAATATAGTTGATAGTCGGGGTTGAAACGTGGCGCTTTGCAATAGGATCAATTAATACAATGAAACTTGCATAAATTATATCAGACAAGACCATAATGTTTAATATGACTTACGTGAGGTCCGAGTGTAGAAAACTGTAGAAGTCGTAGAAAATCTGATTTAATCAATAATTTACATTGCGCGTGCGTAATTTAATGCAGCCAGTAAACACACACGAGTCAACGGGTAAGGATGTAATTGCCAGTGATTCAAGGTCTCAAGTAAGCGTGGGAGTAATTGAGGATAAGGGAGCGCGTTACAAAGGTAGGAGGTGATTAATATGAGTCGTGTAACGAAATCAAGTGGTTTGGGTCAAAAACTGAACGTACTTGGGTGAATGTATGACTTAGGCATTTATACGATTTATAAAAATAAGACTGATGTGACTTTTACTGTTCAGTAGCTCAGTGTCAATCACAGGCAAATGTTGTTGGTCACTGACAGTGCTTCATGGCTGACTCACAAAGACTAGCTTTGAAGTGCCAGAAGTGTATCATGGGGCTCCCACTAGTTGGCAGTGACATAGATTTGATTCCTGGCAGGATTCCCTGTTAGTAATTCTGAGTCAATATTAGTGAGTCCCATTTTGAACTGCTGCCCTTTTCAACCCCATTGTTTCCCCAGCATTTCTCCAACTGCAATGGTTTGCGCATTGAGTATTACAGATATTATTCGATGTTGATGTACTGTGTACTGTGGCAAATTGGGGAAGAGAGAACATCATCTAGACTATCTGTTTTTTCTGCAATGTATTTGTGGCATGAAATGCAATTCTGCCACGCATCAAAAAAACAATATATTAGTATATATGTAATGCCCGCCTGAGTAAAGCTTCCGACCTCCTCACTCCACCACCCGGCACCTCCGCTCAACTGGCACTGGCCTCCTGCTTGTCCCTTGCATTCTCTGCCTCACCATTGGAGGTCGCACTTTCAGCCACTTCGCCCCAAAACTCTGCAACACTCTCCCTCAATTCCTTCGTTTTACCCCCTTCCTCCCCTTTTTCAAATCTCGCCTGAAAACCTTCCTCTTCAAACATGCTTACGTCCATCTCCCCCCAACAGCTCGGAATCAGGCTCCGCCACTGTTAAACGCTCTGAGACGCGACCTGTGTGGAGGGCGCTATATAAGTGCAAGTTGTTGTTTGTTGTTGTAAAGTAGATAATTTTCTAGTTTAGGCCACAGAATAGAAATACTAACCCTAAGGAGTCAATCTCCTGACCACAATTACCTTACACTAAAGTGAGGTACATTCTACTGCTGAACAGAATATAAAACATGAGAAATGTTATTAGAAAGATTTGTATTAAACTGCCTAAATAAACTTTGGATTGTCATTTTTTTAAATCTATATATAAGGTATGGAATTGCTACCAGTCGTAAAAACCTGAATGTATTTTTTATATGCTTTTATACATTCAAAGTAAAGGATCCATTTAGTATTAGCTTTCAAGAGGGAACTAAGTAGATATCTAAAAAAAGGAGTAATTTGTAGGTAAATGGAACTCAGTGGATAGCTCTTTCAAAGTGTTTGGCTACAAAATACAGTCATTGCACTTAACAATACTGTGTAGCACTTTGAGATGTCCTCCTATCACGAAAGACGAAATGCAATATTAAATGCATGGATTATTATTAGTAAAGAACCAGCAGAAACACATCTTCTGTCATGTAAGTTTCTATGCTTCTGCATCTGAGGTGAAGTTTAATTTCAGCTGAGATAACAACAACTTGCATTAATATAGCACCCCTCACGATGGTAGAGTCCCAGAGAAAGCAGTAAGGGCACTTACTGTAAATAGAAAGTGCCTGACATTGATAATGATTGTACTGTGTTTCTGAGTGGATTTTTAAAATAAAACTGAGTAAAAGTCCTTTCTGTTTTATCCTTGACAGTTTTTGGATACCTGTTGACTTACTGGAGCAACCAATCTTTCCGCTGATGCTCACACTGTTAAATTACGGGAATGCAGTTCTGTACACACAATTGTTGCTTTCCCAGAAATAAAGCGTAAGGCGGCAGAATCTAAAATAAGGAACAAGTCATATTTGCAAAATCAGTATCGAAATAGTTTGTGCTACCTGTTGCAGAGCCAGCTCTGCCAAGCCAGACTCATAATAAAGTCACAATGACTTCTAAAATCATACTTTAGAAAATGTCTCAAAGTGCTTCACAGAATTTACAGTAGAGTGCATTTTGCAGTGACCCAGGCCACAATTTTGAAGAAAAGCAGAGTGTCCTCGACGATACCCCATCTTCACTCACACAAGTTCATCAAAAAGAAAAAATGATTGTTCGGATCATTGGTGTGTGTGGGGTGTTGCTGGCACAGTTTAGCTGCCACGTTTGGCTACACAACAAGTCACTATACTTAATTGCGTAAAACGCTATGAGACATTTCAGTGTGATAAGCTGCTGTATCGAATGCAAGTATTCTTCTGTGGAAGTGAGTCTTTTTTCATCCCGTGCCCCACTAATGGATAATTACATTTCATTGAAATTGCTAAGTGGCAATCTGATTTTTAGGCATTATGTACATTTTCAAAACTGAAATATAATAAAAAAGGAGTGTCTGCTTCCGGTATGTTTGGCAACCCTTAGTTAATTTGCTCGCAAGCACATAAACATAGTAACCAATTTCACTGGATTAGGTCATTGTCACAATAATTGTAATGCCATCTCACAGTTCTCTCCTTCCCCAAACACATTTGCAAAAACCATTTGCACGAAGACGCACCCATGAAGTAGAAAATGTAAGAATTAACTTGTTGGAATAACCAGTTAGTGCTGCAGTTTTAACAAGCAGCATTTCCAATATTCTAAATTTGCTAGGTGTAATTGCGTATTCATAATTGTTTTCCAGCTGCTCTTCTAAAGTAATTCAGTTTGTCAAATGCTTTGGAGGTTTTGAATAGGGAATAGAGGGGTATAGGAGAGGGGAATAGGAGGAGTCCGGGCTTGCATGGAATATAAACAACAGCAAAGTTTGCTGAATGGTCTATTTCCATGTCCTATCACTCTCTGTAATTCTATATTATTGTATTCCACATTATCAGTCCCATTCCATATGAGTCCTTAAACCTAGGTGATTCAAGGGTATGTTAAGGGATCCCCTGAAATTATTTTTAAAAAACGGTGTTCCTCTCAGTTACCTTCTCTCCTCTAGATCAGAAGGCTATGGGTTCAAGCCTCACATCAGGATTTTGAGTTCATAATCTAGGCTGACACTCCAGTACAATGCTGGGGAAGCGCTCCGTAACATCGCCCGACTCTGCCACTACCTCACCCCTCAGGCCGCTGAAACTCTTGTTCATGCCTTCATCACCTCCAGGCTCGACTATGCAAACGCCCTGCTTGTCAGCCTTCCCAACTCCTCCCTCCACAGGCTGCAGATAATCCAGAACTCTGCAGCCCGTGTCCTCTCCTGCACCAAACTCTGTGACCCCATCTCCCCCACTCTCGCCCGACTACATTGGCTCCCAATCCTTCAGAGTATCCAGATCCTGGTCCTCACATACAAATGCCCTCCATGGCCTCGTCCCACCCTACCTCTGTGACCTCCTAACCCCCTACCAACCCGCCGGCTCCCTCCGCTCAGCCGGCTCCGGACTGTTCCACGTCCCCCGACCCACCCGCCCCACCATTGGCGGGAGAGCCTTCAGCCACTCTGGCCCCAACCTCTAGAACGCCATCCACCAATTCACTCCGCCTCGCCCCCTCCTTAGCCTCCTTCAAGACCCACCTCAAAAACCCTCCTCTTCGACCATGCCATTGATCACCCCCTTCCCCTCCCTTCCCTTCTCCCCCCTGACCCCAGCTCGGGTCTGAAATGTTGTACACTGTTCAGCACCTTGGGACATCCTCCCGACATGAAAAGTGCTATACAAATGTAATCTTCTTGTTGTTGTTGCATTGTCAGATGCACCGTCCTTTGGATGAGATATTAAGCTAAAGTTCCATCTATCCATTCAGATGGACGTTAAAGATCCCATGCTGCTATTAAACAGAAGGGAGTTTATTCTGATGTCCTGGCCATAATCGCCAGATAAAATTGGTCGTTCACTTTATGGCCATTTGTGGGATGTTGCAGTGTGCAAATCGGCAGCGGTGTATGCCTACAAAATACAGTCACCACACTTAAATACTATGAAGCATTTTGGTTAAAACTAAGGATTAATGTATATTTTCCTTGCTAACATCCTCCCTTTATCCAATGCACTACAGCAACATTACATAATAATAGTGTTCCTTACATGTGATATAGCATCTTTCATGTCAGGAGGACGTCTCAAAGTTCTTAACAGGATTTTAAACCAATTCTAGATGTATGGTAGAGTACAGCTTGTGACTTTGCAGTATCTGGGTTCGGTTATTAAATAGCACTACTGTGTTATCTGGTAAACTGCCTTATGTGACGATTAGCCATGGCAGTAAATGCAGAAGAGTGCAATAGCATCATGACATACTGTGACACAATATCTGGCATTTAAAAAGCATTGATAATGCTTTAAGATGTCCTCCCGACATGCAAGGTGCTCAATAAATGTAAATTTATTGTAATTAAACACCTAGATTGCATAGTATTTATATATCCAGTCTTGTGATTGTACAGTAAAACCCCCATTTTACCAGATTAAATAATAATCCTTGCATTTGATATAGAGACTTATCATGTCTTATAGACGTCTCAAAGCGCTTCACAGAATATACTGTAAAGTGAATTGACTGTATATTTTGTAGGTGAAGCTCGGCAGCCAATTGTGCACAGCAGTGTCCCACAAACAGCCGTGGATTGAGTGAACAAATTATTATTGTTATTATCTTTTTTAAGGGATTATAACCCCCGGAAAAGCGATTCGCCAATTGCCACTGAGCTACAGGATATCTGGAATTCATTCCTGGACAGACACGGCCCGGAATGGGTAAATTTAAAAAAATGTCCGCTAGCACGTGCATGTAGACTCCCACTGGCCCATCTCTCCTAGTACTCGCCCCACAACCGTCACTGTGCTCACTGGCCTTCATAGTGGCCAGGGATACGGTATCGACTTTGGAGGCTTATTTGCTGTCTTCACATCTGGAGCACTTTCACATCTGGGGCCTTAGTTCGGTTCGTGGCACAAACCTGTTCTTTGCATGTATCCATTTAGCTTGGTGGTCGGAGATATTTTCTGTGGTTGTTAAATGATTCGATTCTCTGCACATTTCAATGTGCAATTAATTATGTGGAAACAAAAGTTGGAGCTGGTGGTAGTGGCCACAGCTGCTGTGCCAGAGTTGGAACTGAGCCTGAAGCTCTCTTGTCAGCTCTGAGCAGCAGAACAAACTTAAAGCGTAAAACACAACCAGCAAAGATTTTTATTTCTTGCGTAACCTATTTATTTTGACCCAATGACCCTGTGATTATTCTTCAGGTCTAAATCCCACAGGGTGATCAGTCCAATTTCTCTGCCCAGTGTCTGGCAATTTCCACTTCATTTTCAACTCAGTAAAGACAGCCTTTGCACCTTTATCCCATAGAGAATAATCACTGTCGAGCATAGTGACTGTTTTATAGGCAAATGTGGAAGCTATTCACACAAACACAAGGCATACTCCCACAAATAGCCAAGAGGTAAAAGATCAATTTATCTGGAGGATTGTTGGCCTGCCTCAGTTGGTAGAACTCTTACCTCTTGAGTCAGAGGGTTTTGGGTTCAATCCCCAGGTCAGAACGTGGAACCCATGTAGTATAAGGTGACACTCCAACCAGTGATTGGGTGGGGTGATGCTTTGTTAGAGATGCTGTGCTGTGCTTTGGATGAGACATAAAACCAAAGCCTGTTCAGATGAAGATTTAATGATCCCATGACACTATTCGAAAAGATAAGGGTGTTTCTCCTGGTGTCCTGGCTAACAATCCCCCTTCATTTCATGGATGTTTGTGGGAAATCACTGTGTGCAAAATTGACTGCCGTTTAACCCAGAAAACATGTAGTCACACCACTTTATATATCATGTGAAATGCTTTGAGATTGCTTGATGATGTGATAAGGTGTTACATAAAATGCAAGGATTATTATGCAAAATGTTGTTATATTTATTTTAGTGAGTTAATATTCCAGAAATAAAGCAACAGGCTGTGGGGAAAATAATCTCATGGAATTTTTAGCATTTAATAATAATAATAATAATAATCCTTGCATTTGATATAGCGCTTTTCACGTCGGGAGGACGTCCCAAAGCGCTTCACAGAACATACTGTAAAGTGAATTGACTGTATTTTTTTTTTGGGCGAACGCGGCAGCCAATTGCGCACAGTAATGTCCCACAAACAGTCGTAGATTGAAAATGACCAATTTATTATTGTTTTTGGTTTTGGAGGGATTATTATTAGGCGTGTGGAGTAAGGAAACTTGCCCAAGGTTTCGCCCTGCCTGGAATTGAACTCAGGTCTCTCACTTGCAAAGCGAGTGCTCTAACCTCTGAGCTACAGGACTCCACATTTGTCTGAACAGGCAGACGGGACCTCAGTTTAACAATGGCAGCAATGATCTGGAGTGTCAGCCTAGACCAGCATCTCAAAATCTGACCTAGGGCTTGAATTTATAATCTCTGACCCATGGACAAGAATGCCACCATATGAATACACAAGAAGAAAAAGGTTTGATGTGAGGGCAGGTGTAAAAACATAAGGATCTTAGATGTACCATAAATGTAATGTTGCTGAGACCAAAGTGAGGGAGCATAAATACAAGATAGGTAATAGCAGATCTAAAAGGGAGTTTAGGAGGAACTTGTTTCTGCAGTAGATGGTGAAAATGGCTAACTCACCGCCAGAAGGTAGTTGCTCTCGGTATCTTGCAATCCCCCAAATAAAATTGGTCATCCACTTCATGGTTGTTGTGGGACATTGTTGTACGCAAAATTAGCTGCCATGTTTGCCCAAAAAATACAGCCACTGGAATTTACTGTAAATTCTGTGAAGTGCTTTTGAAAAGCTGATGTGAAAGGCATTATATAAATGTAAAAGTGTTTTTGTAAATCAAATGTAAGGATTATTCTTTTTATTTTAAAATCAATTTCAATATTAAGTGTGAATTCAACACATTTTGGATGTTCTTAAATACTACATAATAATTAAACAGAATAAATCTAGACCCAGGTTGAATTTCTCCCTCCTCATCTTTATGCCATCCATTTAAACTCCATAGATTCCCTTATTGAAGTCCTCACTAGACAGACATCATTTAGATGGGGGGTCTTTTTGCAAACCAGTTTGCATGCTTATTTGTAACTTTAGACTATGAATTCAATCAGTTTATATATCTCTGGTTGCAGCTAAGCCTTCATTAGAAGAGAGATCATGTTGCTGTGCACCACATCATTTGATAATGGGTCCAGCAGTTATTTCCAAAAGGAAATCAGCATTTCACATAGGAACAGTAAACATTGCTTCTGAGTGGCACTTAATATTTTATTACATTATTCCAACCCATGATGAAAACCTAAAACACTATCGGTTCATCTCAATAGTGCCAGTAATAGACATTGCACCAATGATGGTATATTCTGACGTTTGCCCCCTCTTAACTCTGCCTTTCTCCTCTCCCCTATACCCATGAGTGAATTAGCAAGATCTCCACTAATAGGGAGAGGAACGCTGGCTCTATAATGCTGCCCAATGTAGTATTGTTTGTTCCATTGTGTCATCGGGTTAGATTTCAGAATGTGGCTCACAGTAAAGCCCATTATGTGGTCCTTTGTGTCTGTTTTATTTTTATTTCTAGTGGCGAGAATTATCTCTACGAATAAGCGGAATTATTTTGTGCAGAGGTTCCCTCGCCACACACGCACACACACACATATTCTCATTCAGAAAGATCTGAGATTTCTTTCATTAGCTGCTCTTGTTAATGTTAAACAGGTAGCAACGTATGGGCCCCATCATGCTATGTACATCATTTCTATTTATAAATTCCATGAATTAATTGTGTTTGCAACACATGAAGGATAAAATATTGATAACCATGATATTTCCTGTGCCGGTGTTATTAATCTCTATGCATATTACATTTTGGTTGCTCTTTTTCATTATAATTGATTGAGGTTCATGTCCCACAGTGTTGCATGCTACGTTAAGTATGTCTGTCTGCTACACAGCCTCCCACTCACACCCTTTGTTTGGCAAGTGATGACCTCTTATGTCTTTTGACCCCGACATTCTATGAAACCTCTTGCATCTAATTCTTTCCCCTCAGCTTCCTGCGTGGTGACACATGTCATATTAGTTATCGCTGATGAGAAAAGCATTGTGCCTGGGACAATGCTG
Organism: Callorhinchus milii; assembly: GCF_018977255.1. Classification (NCBI taxonomy): domain Eukaryota; kingdom Metazoa; phylum Chordata; class Chondrichthyes; order Chimaeriformes; family Callorhinchidae; genus Callorhinchus; species Callorhinchus milii. The sequence goes on along the minus strand of NW_024704743.1, from coordinate 71,568,368 downwards.
GGGGAGGGGATTTGGCTACCTGTAGCAGAATCATGCAGCAACTCCAGTGACTGGTGCTTAAGGTCATTGTGTTGAAGTTGTCTGGGGTGGGGGGGGGGGGAGGATGAAGACGAGTGGGTGTGTGGTTGGGAGAAGGGGGGTGTTGAAGATGTAGCCAGTCTTTAGTTATTGATTGGCTTGATTGCAATTTTTAACAATATGATTATTTCATGTTGCAATTTTTACCCTTCTGTGACTTATGCTCAGTTCCTTATAGTTGAGCTGAACACCTCAAAATCCTGTTCACTGCCTTTTCTGCCACTGAACTCTGCGCTGATGATTTCAGCCATCGATCTATCAGTGTCCCAAAATTCCACCCCTGCGCTATGCCTTGCAGACTAATACCGTTTACCTTAAACTCCCACTGTTTATCCTCCGTCCCTAATCTCATCACTCTGCACTTGTTCACCTTAAATTGCATTTGGCACTTTTCAGCCCAACTCACTAATCTATCCAGATCCCTTTGTGTTTGGTCAGTCTGCTCCTGTTAATTGGCACTTCCCCTCCCCAGTTTTATCATCAGCAAACCTTGGTACTGTAGTTTGGTTTCAATCCCAAATCTGTTATGTATGGTGAAAATGGCACCGACGCTAGCATAAATTTCTGATTGCTAATTGTTGTAATTTCCTCCTTTCATGCTGATGTAGCTCCTGCTGATTCACGTCCTGATACCTGTTGTATCCTATGATCTAATGGTTAGATTATAGCTACTTCAGAAATTCCCCCTCCTCCTGTAGATGGATATTTGTGATATGAAGTGCAAACCACTCAGCCTCACCATCAGTGGATGAGCCTTTACTCATTCTGTCCTTGCACTCTGGAAATCCATGCAGAGTCCCTCCACTGGATCCACTCCTCTTTTGTCCATCTTTCTACCCCTCAATTTACACCCCCACTCCCCTCAGCTTCTAAACTCCTCCCCCAAACTCAGGCTCCCAGTTAGTTATATAATAATAATAATCCTTCTATTTGATAATAATAATAATAATAATCCTTGCATTTGATATAGCGCTTTTCATGTCTTCTAGACGTCCCAAAGCGCTTCACAGAATAGAATGTAAGGTGAATTGACTGTATATTTGTGGGCGAACGCGGCAGCCAATTGCGCACAGCAATGTCCCACAAACAGTCATGGATTGAGTAATCAATTTATTATATTTTAAAATGTATTTATTTTTTGAAGGTATTTGAAGCTTCTCAACATGAAACACACTATATAAATGTAAATTGCTGTTTATAATCCAGTAGTAGAACCACGGTTTAAAGTGGTAACCCACTGCTTTGTTTACTGACCAACCTTTCCAAATTTACATTTGTGCCAATCTGTAGCCATTACATTTTCACAACAAATGGAACATTAATTTTTCAGCCTTGCTGTCAGTGTGACTAAATATGATGTTCTTTCAGCAGTTTGTTCAGGATCCGTGATATATGTAAAACTGTATCAACGTGTCTCTTTTCTTCATTCAAACATTAGAGGAAAATTAAAACATTAAACATTAATGAAAAGCAATTTTCCTCATTAAAACATTTGTTCCGTTGCTGTGCCTAATGCATTCTCATCTTTAGAATTGCACTTCAAATAGCAGCAAAATAGATAGTCAGCCTGGATTAGCTAGTAATACTCTTGCCTTTGAGTTTGCAGATTGTGGGTTCAAGCCCAACACTGGGACTTTGAGCTCATGACTTAAGCTGACACTCCCAATGCTGGGGTAGTGCTGCATTGTAAAAGTGTCGTCCTTCAGTTGAGACCTTAAACCAAAGCCCTAGCCGCTTGTGCATGGTAACAATTCCATGAGCACTATTTCGATTTTAAAGATAGAGAAGGAGAAGACAAAGTGTGGGACCTCTGAGGTGGAGTTCCAGAGAGCGAGGATAGGATGTTGTCCTGGGCAACAAATAGTCCTTCACCTAATGTTTTGGGGATATTGCTTGCTGCATTTGCCTATAAATACATATTCGCTACATTTTATATAGCAACACATTTTAATGTGATAAGGCACTATATCAAATGCAAGGATTATTATGAAAAATCCTCTATTTCTCCAATGAATATGGAAATAGCTTCAGAACTTTGAGCCCTCTAATGTAGCTATAAATGTATTGGATACTCTTGTGGTTTTTTCTGCATTAATTGGGTGAAAGCTGCTAATTGTGATGTGATCATTGAAAAAGCAGAACTACACCCTCACCCTAAAATACTCACAACAGATGTGCCAGAAGCCAGATGTAAATATAAGATAGCCAGTCACGGATCCAAAAGGCAGTTCAGAAGGAACTCCTTTATGCAGAGGGTGGTCCTCAAATCCAGAAGCTGTATTAGAACCAGAAAATGTCAACATGTTTAAGAGGAATTATAATGCATACAAAAGAGAATAGAGGGATATTAGAGGGGATTAGGAGGAGCTGAAGTTCATGTGGTGCATAAACAAGGCATGGGTTAACTGGCTGAATAGCCTGTTTTGGTGATGTAACGTTTGTTTTATGTAATTTAATGCCAAGCACGGAACTGCAGGTCAGTGGGATACTTCTGTAACTCAACAGATAAATCTGATGAATTGTTGCATATGATCTCAATTGCTTTAGGTCCTTTTCATTGAAAAGATGCACTTTTGTCTTTCGCTCGAGCTCCTTTACAGAGCTATGAAGAAATAATGCGTTCAGAGAAATACTTTGTGTGTGTACGTATGTCACAATTTGGATTTTTCTGCATTTTGATGAAACCTGCAATTTATTACAAATAATGTTACCTTGTCTAATATACATTGAAATATGTTTTGCAGAATTTAATGAACGAGAAAATGATTTCAAGATGTGTGATGAAACTACGTGTAGATATGCTGGTGTGTGTACGGAAGTCGGTGATGACTTGACATGTTCGTGCCAGTTTCAGGTACATATCTATCTCGTTGTCAGATTTCTATTTCAGCTTTTAAAGGCAATCTCAGCAGTGTATTCTTTGGGAAGTGCTTGTTTTAATTACCTTAGAGCCAACTCAGCCCCAAGGAGATCCCACTTACCCCTCACCGAAGAAGGATCATCACTAGTTTGTCATCAGACAACTGACAAGCGCAGGGTTGAGTCCTCACTAGGCAGATAGCAGGTACCAGGAATTTCTTGCAAGATGCTTGGAACATCTTAGTGTGAAATGCTTCAGAGCATTCTCACCATCCTCAACTTGAACTGCTTAATCTAGGTCCTCATGTAAGAGACCTTGGCAAAGATACTGTGAACTTGTCTCAAGTGAATTTTGTGGGTGAAATGTGGCAGCCAATTGCGCAGAGCAATGTCCCACATGTCCCAATCTTTTTTTTGTAAGACAGTTATTCCTAGTGTTTTTTTCTTTCAACAAATTTGTAAAAGAAAATGCCCAGGTGAACGCACGTAACATCAATGCTTGTAACTAACAGCCTAAGCACATCAAGCACACAAGCTTTCACACAAGCTTTCACCACCTTCTGAACCGGGATCCCAAACAAATCCTCATAGATCCCAGAGCCAGATAACAACAAATGATGATGCTCACCCTGTAGTCCTCATCTGAATGCTTCTCAGGGTGTCAACTATCAGACCTCTCAGCTTTTGCCCATGCATTTGTCCGTTCAGGTAGAGTCCAGTATCTCCATCTAACCCTTCCACTGAGAGCTCTCCCTGGCTGGAAAAATCTTTATAGTACAGCCGGTCTGCCTTGAGGAGCATTGGCTTCAGATTATACTCTTCTGAAAATTCCTTTTGGTTCACAATGAGTAAACATTGCATAATATAAATGTCATATCACAGGCCAAATTTGGTGAAAGAAAACTCCCACTAGGATGTTTGACTTCCAGAGCAGATTGCAGGAAACCTATGCGTAGAATGTTGTAATGTAAGATACAGTCACACGCCAATAACTATCTATTGAGAAGAGCTACAAGTTGGCTTTCTGCTTTGGAATTCTAATTCTGTTGATGCACGTCCAATTTTATATTCATAATATATGACAGTTCATTACAAATGCTACAAATGTTTCTATTTTTGCATGGAAACACAGTAAACTTGTCTCATTTCACTTGAGTGGCAACATATTATTGATTAAAAAAANCACAATCATTATGTAGAAGTTGTAACAAACTGTCAAAACTATCACACCCTGCTTTATAATACTTACTGTGGCATCATAAGATGCACTTAGATTTGATTGGCATTTTGAACGAGTGATTTATTTATTGCCCTACAAATACAGTATAAAAAAGTAGAACAATGGAAGTAAAGTTGATTTTTTTCATTTCCAAAAGCAGTTTCTTACTCAACACTACAAGATCCAGCAATTGTGGGTTTTCTGTCATTGGATATAATAATAATAATTCTTGAAATTGATATAGTGGTTCATCACATCATTGTTGAATCATCTCAAAGCTTTTCACGGGATTTTGTGTAGACTGTAGTGTCTGTATTTTGTAGATGATTTTATGAAGAATCGCGGAACGTATACATTAATGATGGAGGTCATTTGGCCCATTGTAATTGCGCTAGTGCTAGTTGCCCCCATTGGTGCTACCTTGTCTAATGCCATTCCATGCTCTTTCCCCATACCATTTAATAATATTTTTCTTTTATGCTGCTTTGAATGCTATGTTAACTTAGCTTCAACATGCATTTGTAGTAAGGTATTCCACATTCTAACAAATCTTCCGATCTATGTTTTTTTCTACTCCTCTGGTGATGATCTTCAATCTATGTCCTATTATAGTATTAGATATGTCCTTCAACTGAGACGTTAAATGTCTTCTTTGTCTATCCAGGTGCATGTTAAAGATCCTACGGCACTACCCAAAAAGAGCAGGGAGTTTCTCCCAGTGTCCAATCCCCCAAATAAAAATGATCTTTTGTTTCATAGCTGTTTGTGGAACATTGCTGTGTGCAAATGGGCTGTCACATTCACTTATAAGTACACAGCAACAACCACACAATCACTCCACTTCATACTAAAATCCTGTGAAATGCTTTGAGACGTCCTCCTGACATGAAAGATGCTATACTAAATGCAAGGATAATTATTATTGCGTTTCGCCCACAAAATATGCAGTTAACTCACTTTACAGTATATTCTGTGAAGTGCTTTGGGACCTCTCCACGTCATGATGAGGCGCTATATTAAATGCAAGCATTATTATTATTAAAACGATTCTTCTCTGAAAGATATATTTACCAACCTTGACAGGCGAGCACATCTTATTCGCCTTCATGCAGAGAAATTCCACCTGACGCTTCATTTATTCTACTTATACTTAATTTATTTATTATGCTGCCTGTATGTGTGTCTGTGTGTGTGTGTGTGTGTGTGTGTCAGCCTGGCTCAGTGCATGTGTGTGTCTATGTGTGTGTCTTTGTGTATGTGTGTTTCTGTGTATGAATGTCTGTGTGTGTCTGTGTTTGTCTGTGTGTATGTCTGTGTATGTTTGTCTATGTGTGAGACAGAGAGAATGTAGAGTCGTGTAGCTCAGTGATTAGAGCACTCGCTTTGCAAGTGAGAGACCTGGGTTTGATTCCCGGCGGGGTGAAATCTTGGGCAAGTTTCCTTACTCCACACGCCTGATAATAATCCCTCAAGAAAAACACAATAATAAATTGGTCATTTCAAACCATGACTGTTTGTGGAACATTGCTGTGTGCAATTGGTTGTGGCACTTCGCCCACAAATATACAGTCAATTCACTTTACAGTCTATTCTGTGAAGTGCTTTGAGACGTCTAGATGTGAAAAGTGCTTTATCAAATGCAAGGATGATTATTATTATATTATTAAGTAGCATTTAAAGTTTCCAGAATTGATGAATTCAGTCTTAACTTTGAAGTTGGAGTGATCTGGAATGCTACCTTGCATGAGGGGCGCTATACAAATGCCCCTGGTTTCTGGTTGTTGCTGGTTTCTCTTTGTTTTTAAAGGAATTTACAGAAAACAGCTTCAAAATTAAGATTGTATTTTTTAGATGTTGCCAAATTCACTCTGAATTATTACATCAATAGAGTAACTCTTGGCCAAAGAGGAATTTCTCCTCGCTGGTCGATAAATGTCACAACCTTGGTGATGTGAATTTAGAATCCATTTTAAATGCAAATCTCTTGAGTTCGGCAAATTTATTGACAAGGAAAGAATCATTAATGTCATGCCTCTTCCAACACCCTCCCCCCTCACCCCTCCACATGACAAGGTCAAATAAAAAGAGGCAAGACCAGGGAGCAAGAGTTCTATGTTACAGTTTGTTTTAAAAAGGTGGCAGATCATCCTGGGTCATTCAGCTCTTCACTGTTTCACATTTTGATTCTTTCTTAACTGACAGCTGATGCCCCTGCCTCGGACAGCTTCCTATTTATCCAGCAACCCGACTACATACACCCAACCTACAAGAGCAGATCAATACAAAAACTGTCAAGGCATCAGCTAGTCCAGTGGAGCAAATGATGTTTTTTGATACATGTACACACACCCAATGCTACAGCTACAGGTCATTTTTTCATAGGTTAGGCAATGAGCAATTTTCTTCTTTGTCATCTGTTAACAACCACTTGACTTATTTTTATTTTGTGCTCCAAGGGACTATTTTACCCACTGTTGTGAAGCACTGTTTAACTTCTTCAATACATACGCATGGTACAATGCTCATTTCATTTTCAATTGCTTTTGTGCGTTGGAGTTTTGCTTTGGAAGAAGTGGGATGATGAGATTGTTTATTCCCAAGTTTTAGTGGAGCTGCACTTTGGAAACATCTCAGTACTGAGGGCAACTCACCAATGTGACTGTTCACCATTCAGCGAACACCGGCCTGCTTCACATCCCCCGCCCCACCAGTGGTGGGTTAACTCTCAACCATTCGGTGTCTGCTCTCTAGAATTTCACCTTCCCCCACCCCGCGGCCCCCACTTAAAGACTGCCTGAAGAATTTTCTTTTTAACTGTGTTTTTGGTGATCTTTCCCCTCCTCTTTCCACAGTTCCCCTCAGCCCTAACTTAAGCTCCAGCCGGCTCTGTGAAGCACTTTGGGACATCCTCCCAATGTGAAAGGTGCTATATAAATGTAAAATTGTTGTTGGTGTGACCATATTTTCAAAGCTGTTTCTTTTCATTTATAACTGATGGTGATTTAAATCCCAAACTCCACAAACAGTGAAGCTCATTACAAGGAATAATAGATTAGTCTATTGATTCTCTTCACAAGGACTTCACAAATGAGGTTCCACTTCACCTCAAAATTTGCCTTGAATTACAGTAGCCTTGAAATGTTTTCCTTCCACTAGTTAAGATCAGCTAGACATTAGTTACTCTCCGAACACCCCCACAAAGTAGTTCTTTTTATATAAGGTATTAATTTTATCAATCTCAAAATGCTGAAGGATTGACTGATGGGATTCAAACCCAGACCCTTCCAGTCCAGGTTTGAAATTGTAATTGGTTAAAAGCACCATGAGACATCCTCCCAATGTGAAAGACGCAATATAAATGTAAATTTGTATTGTGTTATAAAATAAGTATTCGTCGTGTTTTCTAATTTTCTCAAAATCAAGGTAAATAAATTTCCGTCAGTGGATTTTAATTGTTTTTATTGTTTTCAATTTAGAAATATAAATACAAATTATATTTGTATAGTGCATTTCACGTCGAGAGGACATCCCAAGGAGCTGGACAGCCAGAGATTTGGACCTGATCAGGGAGGGTGGAGGGTCATGAGGGTAGGCGGGTGGCTGAAGGCACGATCGAAGAAGAGGGTCTTGAACTGTGCCTTGAAAGTCGCAAGGGAGGGAACGAGGTGAAGGGAATGTGGGATGGAGTTCCAGAGGGTGGGGATAGAGAGGTTGAAGGCCCAACCGCCAGTGGTTGGGCGGGCCGGTGAGGTGGACATGGAACAGGCCACAGCCTGCTGAGTGGAGGGAGCGGACAGGTTGCTATAGTATTAGCAGGTCTTAGAAGTAGGAAGGAGCAAGGCCATGGAGGCAAGGACAAGGATTTTGAATTCTATCCTCTGGGGGATGGGGAGCCAATGGAGCCGGGCAAGGGTGGGGGTGATGGGTTCATGGAGCCTGGTGCGGGAGAGGACACGACCTGCAGAATTCTGGATGATCTGCAGCTTGTGGAGGGAAGAGTTGGGGATGCCGACAAGCAGGGAGTTGGCATAGTCGAGCCCAGATGTGATGAACATGTGGCTGACTAGTGAAGCAGTGGTGGAGCTCAGTATGTGACAACCATGGCTACCTTTCGACCTGGAAGTCGGCCAATTCTGTTGTAGAAACAATTGCTAAAAATCTAAAAAAAAGGCAGTATTAACCGTCAAATATTTTTAAAAACTGAAAATGAGCTACCTTTTATAATTCTATTGAAAACCATTATATTTTATTGTTGATAAATTTATGTAATATCTGATATATTGTAATTTCTTCACCAACATTTGATAGTTTTCCATTGCTTTCATTACTAAACATGTAGAGGTTGCGCACAGTAAAACTTTGTGTGATTTGATATTTGTTTAGCTCTCATTTACATGCGTCATTAATACATTCTGTCACACTTAACAATAGAATTTATATTTCTTAACTGAAAAATGTCAATATTGAATTACAAAATGTAAATAGAAATGTCTAATGATGAAGGGAATATGATCTGCTTATGTGACTACAGAGAGCTGTTTGCTTAGCATTTCACAATATACACAATACACAATAATAAGCATCACATTCTATCTTTCCTCCCAGTTTGCTACTGCAAATGAGATTTGGAGATATTTGAAGCAGAATTAATGTAGCATCTGAGTTAACTCAACTGTTTCAACCATTGTAAATCAATTTGGCTTCACTGGTGGCAATCTTGCCTCTGGGTCAGAAGGTTGTAGGTTTAAACCCTATTAAATTGATACATTTGATCATACACTAGCTGACACTACAGTTCAGTTTCTTGGAGGGTTTCTGCGTTGTTGGAGGTCCTGTCTTTTGGATGAGATATTAAACCAAGGCTCTGTACATCATTGGATGTGGAATATCCCACAGCATTGTTTGAAAAGAGAAGGTGGGATTTTAATTATAATAATCAATAATAATCCTTGCATTTGATATAGCAAATTATGCCTTTAATGTGAAGAGGTCGTCTCAAAGAGCTTCAAAGGATTCACTCTGGTGACGATTTAGCACCCCATGTTTAGGATGCTATGTAAATGCAAGTTGTTATTGTGCTATCACCAGAATTTTCCCGGTGTGCTAGCCAACAACCCCCAAATAGAATTGGTCATTCAATTCATGGTTGTTTGTGGGACATTGCTGTGTGCAAACTAACTGTTGCATTCGCTAACAAAAATACAGTCATCATGCTTTACACTACATTCTGTGAAATGCTTTGAGGCATCCTCCCGACATGAAAGATGCTGCATCAAATGAAATGATTATTATTATAAAAGATATTGAGCCTCAACGATATTCTAATGAGGTAAAAAAAGAACATGCCAGCAAAGCATGAAAATGTGCTTGTAGATGCTTATTTTGGTGTGAAGTGTGCTTCATGCCAGTAAATAAAATATGAAGTACTCAACCTTTGAAATCTATCACGCTGTTTCATCCACTGAGGTTTAATTTTCCATAGGGCATTGAGCTGAAAAGCATTGCTAGATTGCCTTGTTCTTTGTCACTTCACACTATGCCATTAATAGTACTCCAAACGTTGTGCAATCTCTTTAGAATGGAAATCAAGAAAACAATCCATGGGAAACGTTTGGATGAGAAAATTAACTTAGACAGGAATTAATTATTTTTCACAGAGAGTGGTGAATATACAACATTGATTACAAGGGCAGCTGTGAAGGCAGATTGTGGTAACCAATTCAGTGCAGCATCAGAATTCAATTGGGGTAGATGAGAGGTGCCCATCATTCTTGTCACTTTCAAAGCCCTCCATGGTCTTGCTCCCCCCTATCTCTCCGACCTCCTAACCCCCTACTATCCTGTTTGCTCCCTCCGCTCAGTGGGCTCTGGCCTGCTTCATGTCCCCCTACTTGCTCGTCCCACTATTGGCGGGTCCACCACTCTAGCCCCACCCTCTGGAACTCCATCCCACAGTCCCTCAGTCTCGCCCCCTCTCTCACCACCTTCAAGACCTACCTCAAGACCCTCCTCTTTGACTGAACTTTCGATCTCCCTGCTTCCCCTCCTGCCCTCCACACCCCAACCCTCAGCTCGGGTCCGTAACTCTGTCCAGCGTCTTAGGACGTCCTCCCGATGTGAAAGGCGCTATATAAATATAATTTTGTTGTTGTTGTTGTCACCCTACATGAAATACACTATATTTTGTTCTTAGAGTAGTGGAGGACTGTTTAATTTTAAAAAAAGTATTGATTTATTTAGTAATTTATTTATTTAGTAATTAATTAATATTGTGAGTACCCAGATGGTCTTTTTTAGTCCTTGTCTGAACATTCCTAAGAAAATTATTGTAAACCATTAAGCATATTCTGGAATGCTTTATAAAATTAAAGCATATCTGTTTTGGCCAGTTATGTTCTAAATACTTCAATCACCATGAAATCTTCCTAATGCTTCACATTTTTGAAAGTTATGCTCATGGTGTGAGCCTGACCTCATTTGGTAGCACTCTTGTCTATGAGACAGAAGTTTTTGGGTTCAAGCCCCACATTGGGACATTGAGCTTGTGAAAAAAAATTGCAAACTACCTGGCCGCTGTAGGTTGACACTCCAGTTGTAGGTTGAATACCCCCAAATAATAAAAATGGCTATTTACTCAATGGCTATCTGTAAGATATTGCTGTGTGCAAATTAGTTGCTGTGTTTGCTTATAAAGAACACATCCACTACACTTTACACTGAATCCTGTGAAGCACTTTGAGATGTATTGCTGTGGTGAAAGGTGCTATATTAAATGCAAAGAGTTATTATTTAAGAACCCATGCTCCCAGGGCTTCTGAAGTTGAAGAGTCATATTGTGGAAGAAATACTTTCCTCCTGATATTTGTACATAATTATCTTCTGGAATTAACCTCAGTAAGCAATAGAACAGGACAAAGCAGAAAAAAGGTTTAGCCCTTTCAAGTTCACCAGCATGGATTGACATAAACCTGATCAAATTCCTGCACCCTAAATTGCAATCCAGACCTGCCGATGATTGCTGCCGGATAATTGCTGGTTTTTAATCTCCATCACCATCAATCCAAGTTTTCATCTGGATTTTTAAAAAATGGCTTTATGTTCAAGTTTATTTTTAGTTGAGACGTCTAAATGAAGGGTGGCTTTTATCGTGCTCGCCACCATCATGAGTAGGAAAGTAGATTAGACAAATCTGGAAGGTAACTCCAAGATAAATGTTTTAAAAACTGCAGAAGATAATGTGCTATTTAGAGTATATTATCTCTGTAATAAAACAGACCACGGACAGCTTTCAGACTGTAAAGTCAAACATCGGATTCAGACTGTAAAGTGGACCTACAGTTCACACTACACTGCTATGCAATAATCTCCTCAATTTTGTGATTTTAGGCATTAAAAAACCTGTTATTCTTGCAACCCTCAGGTCAATAACTCTCTGCTGCTGTCCTCAAATCGAATCAATACCTGTAGCAAAATAGTGATGTTTTTATGATTGCTGGTATGATTTTATTACTTGCTGCTAGTGTGAAGCTGTAAGGGAAACTGCACAGCTATATAGTCAAAACTGTACCACTGTTAGTCCCACGTCAAATGTAACGTCTCAACAAAAAATTAGGGATTATATTATATTTACAAAGATTTTATGGGTGGGTCACAATAGTCCATAGAAACATGGTGCAGCTCTTGAATCTCCTCTGGACTCAAGTGGGAAGTATATTGTGGTGGCTTAGTTCTCCTTTCCTGAAACCGTACCAACACTGAAGTCATTGTTGAATCTTACAAGCTTCTAATAAGAGTAAAATTGCTTTATATTGTTTTTATGTAACTTTTTTTTCAAAATTCAGAACCAAAGTGCAAATACACTGCCAAGGCAGAAAAGAGTAGTGAAAAGTTAAAGTAATTTAAAAATAAATGTCTAAGCAATACCAAGTGTGGGCTTTATTAACCCTCCAGAATATATGATTGGATGAGATCTTTCCATCTCACAACAACTTGCACTTTTACATTATTTTTCACTTCGACTGAAAACCTCAAAGCACTTAACATGTAGACAGGAAGTATTGAGATTGAAAAAGGAGCATTAGGTTTGTAAGGCAGGGAGTGAAGAAACAAGCCAAAAAGATTTTGGAAGAGAGTTATAGAAAGAATAATCCTTGCATTTGATGTAGCGCCTTTTCAGATTATTCAATCAGATGAAAGCTGATTATTGAATCAACTAAAATGGCTGAAAGCTTTCACAAGAACTTTGAAGGGTCGTGACCATTTTCTAAAGGCAAATAATAACTATTTCCCACTTAAGGTCCTGCAAATAGCCATGAGGTTAATGTTACTCTTTGAGATTGTTAGACTGAACAACAAAATAAACTATTTTCCCTTTCCAAATAATATTATGGGATCTTCAACATCCACCTGAAAATAAGGAGACGGGTTATCACTTTGAAGTCTCATTTGAAAGAGTTGTAGCAGGTAAGAAAATATTGGCTTAAAGCTTACATCAGAATTAGGAGAGTGGAGGGTATGGCAGGTGAATAAACAAAATTTAAGATTTTGATTGAATTGAGAGGAATAAATTTGTGAAGGGATTCGAAGATCAAGATGAGGATTTTAAAGGCAAACTGTCAGGTATTGGGAGCCAGTGGAACCTGACAGAGGATGGGAGAAATGTAGAGTATGTAGAGTATGTAGAGCCTTGTGTAGGGAAAAATGCAGAAAACACAGGTTGGATGAGTTGGATCTTGTAGACGTTGGAGCAAGGATGATCGAGTTGGAGAGCATGGGTGAAATCCATTCTTGAGGTGATAAAGGCATGAATGAGAATTTTTCCTGCGTTCCAGCAAGAAACATCCTACAGATTAGAGCTCTAGTTTGCAGGGATATTAGGAGCTATGTGGGAAGAATCACAGTGACATGCCTGCCCTTCCGAGTCCTGTTGATGAGCTCCAGGGAGAGAAAACGCATTCAATTCCAGACACAAGATTACAGTGACTGGCACAAATATAATATTAATAATCCTTGAATTTGATATTGAGAGGTTACAACAATAACAACAACAACAAGATTCCATTTATAGAGTACCTTTCACGTCGGGAGGACGTCCCAAGGCGCTGAAAAGTGCTCCACAGAATATATTGTAAAGTGGAATTTTGTGGGCGAAACGCAGCAGCTAATTGGGCACAGCAGTGATCCACAAACAGTTGTGGATTGAATGATCAAATGTTTTTTTTTGAAGTATTATTATCCCCAATCAATTCACAACTGGGTTCCTACTTACTGCTAGGTAAACAGAGGCATGTGGATAAAGAACTTGTCTAAGGTTTTGCCGTCACTTCATCCTCTTGTTTGCGAAATGAGCTTGCTAACCATTACAGTCCAGGACTCCAAATATCTGGAATTTCCTGTCTGGTTTGGATACTCTTAATATGGAGATAGTTTCTGTGTGTGTCACACATCTGGTTGATCAAGCAAAATGAGGGCTTCTGCAGCAGAGTAGGTGAGGAAAGGGCATTGTGGGGCCGTTGTTCCGGAGTTTAAAAAATAGTGTTAATAATGGGGTTCAAACAAGAATAACAAATTACGTTTATATAGTGCCTTTCATGTTGTAAGGTAGTCCAGAATGCCAGGATAGCGTACTTTAGCCTGGACGAACAACTGGGGAAATAGATGGAGTCAAAGCCAGAGGCAAGAAAGTACTGTCGAGAACCAAACACAGTGGTTTCAGTTTTATTGACCTTTAGGTGAAGGAAGTTAATAATTTGCCAAAATTCAGTGTCAATTTCCAGGCCCACATATGAACAATTATCAATTAGGCAAGGTACCTCAGGGTGGCTCTATCCAGTGGGACAGTTCTCCAGTGGAAAGGAAAAATAAGTCTAATGTCTTCAGGAGAGGGGAGAAAAGAGATGAAAAAAGGAAGAATTACTTTTTGAACAAAAATAGAGGAGAGGTCCAGAGGTAAGTACCCCTGTCAAAAAGTTAGCAATTTAGCAACCATGATACAATTCTTACTTCTGCCCAGAGCTTTCAGAATATTGAATAATTTGAGAATGGTTAGCAGCCTCCATAATGTTAGAAATCCGAGATGTAATAGTAGTACAGAAGAGAGTAGTTTGAAGGTTAAGAGGATCACAGTTCTTAGGGATAGAATGAAAATGAGAATATGTCTGAGATGAGGAAAAGGCAGACTGAGAGTAGGAGACATTAAAGAGATGATAAAGGCAATAGGCAAAATTGGGAGAATATGTCTTGTGGATGTAGGAAGACCTTATTTGAACGTAATGGTTGTGAAGGATGTGGCAAACACAATGATAATAGAAATTAATAATCCTTGCATTTGATTTAGACTTATCACGTGGAAAAGTCTTATAGAGGTCATTCTTATCAAATGTAGTGACTGTATTTGTGGGCAGACATGGCAATTAATTTGTGCACACAATATCCCTAAACACCCATGATAGCTTAGGTATTGTATTTCTAAAGTATGTCTAAGGTATTTCTAAAACATGTCTAAGGTTTTGCAAAAATCAGAACAACTATTGAGTTCTACATAAAACATCTTAAAGAAAGCAATGTGTCTTTTGAAAGTGCCTTAGCACAACAAAATATCTCCAAATTGCTACAAGTGCAATGACAGATTAATTGGTCATTCGTTTATAGCTGTTAGTCGATGCAAATGTCTGCCAAACGTAGCAAACATTTGCATCCATTAACAGCTATAAATGAATGCTCAATTAATCTGGAGTATTCTTGAATAGAACACCAGGAGAAATTGCCTTCACTTTTCAAATAATGCTATGGGATCTTTAACTTCCATCTGAACAGGCGGGCAGGACTTCAGGTTTACACATCATCTGAAGGCAACCCCAACAAAGAAGCGCTTCCCCAGAACTGCATTGGAGTGTCAGTCTAGACTATGAGCTCAATGAGTCCTAATGTGGGATGAGAAACCCCAATGTGTTCCTGCGTATGTATGTTATCCTGCTGCTATGCTTCAGTCAATCACTTTATGTTACCAGATAGAAAGTTACAGCAAAGAAACAGGTCATTCAGCTCTTCAGGTCTTTAGCATGAACTACCTGATCTAATTCTACTCTCCTAATCACTCCCCATGGTTTTTAATATTTGTACTTTGGAAGCATCTGTCTTATTCCCTTTATTCTGCAGAGGTTAATATGATGCAATCTGGATTTGGTGATCAGGAATTTTCAGCAGAGCCCACTCATAAGTAAGCAGCAAATGAAAATTTCCAGCTTTATGCCTAATATTCCAAATGTTGTCAATTTCAATATATTCATAACCTGCTTTTGTGCATTCAGGAAAGAATTGTAAGTAGTTTACCGCAATGAGGATCATCATTGAACGATTCCTCTGCTACATGCCCGTATATGCTCCATCGAGTTATGCATGACTCATTGTGATTTGCTACACTGAGGAATATGTGCTTTTCATAGCCTTGAATTGCTTTTATTAGTCAGATCAAGCAATATGTTTCTTTTGCATTCCTTCACATACATTCGTTAATAAAATATTGTTCATTTTCACATTTGGTCCAATTGACTTGCTTTTACAGTATAATCTTCCCATAATTCATTGTATCATGATTTGCTGTTGATTAAAATATTACTCTTCAGCCCTTTGCAGCATAACAGGCTTGCTTGGGACGTCTTCCCGATGTGAAAGGCGCTATACAAATGTAACTTTGTTGTTGTTGCTTATGTAGCTGCATAATACTTGATATAGGGAACACAGAGTACAATGAATAATTAAAAATATTACCGACTCTGTTATGAAACATCATATTTTCCAATCAATTCCTAAAATACAGTAGAGTCCTGTAGCTTAGTGGTTAGAGCACTCGCTTTGCAAGCAAGAGATCTGAGTTCAATTCCAGGCAGGGTGAAACCTTGGGCAAGTTTCCTTACTCCACACGCCTAATAATAATCCCTCCAAAACCAAAGACAATAATAAATTGGTCATTTTCAATCTACGACTGTTTGTGGGACATTGCTGTGTGCAATTGGCTGCCGCGTTCGCCCACAAATATACAGTCAATTCACTTTACAGTGTGTTCTGTGAAGCGCTTTGGGACGTCCTCCTGATGTGAAAAGCGCTATATCAAATGCAAGGATTATTATTATTATTATTAAAAACTGGCTGTGGGAGTGAGCCTTAACCTGAGAGGTCCATGCGTCCAATCTACATATGTCAGATTAATTTATTTTAACAACTCTTATCGTTAAGACATGTTTTTCACAGAAAATGCATGACACTGAATTCAGTGAGTCTAAATTCAGCTCAGGCGAATGTTTTAGATTAATATACCTTGCCTTCCATTTTAATGGTATTTCCCCTTAACCACATTGTGAGTTAGAACTAAGTAGCTCCACTCTTTAAGGCAGTGGAATATGTAACTGGCATGATTTTTATTTTTTGCACATTTCATAAATTTTTTATGAGGTCTGAACACCACCACTAGAATTTTAAAAATTGACTGATGCATTCAGTTGATTTACATATTATGGTTCAGTCAGTTGATGCTGCCTTTAGATGTTAGCCTGCAGACATCTGTTCAAGAAGGCTGAAATCCCAGACTTTTAACATATAAGAACAGCACATTACAGTGAAACCATTATAAATACTGAGTAAATCCTTTGTAATCAAACCATCAAGATTTTCTCTAACCTTAATTGAAAACTGTGATACTTGTAACTGAAGCTTCAGGGTCATTTAATCCCACAGCGAGGTGATTCTCCATCCATCTCTCAGCTACCTCATCAAAAACAAAGCAAAATGCTAGAGGACTTTATTTAAAACAAATGTATTATTGGTTGAGGCAGAATCCATTAATAGCTTTTAAAAGAGAATTAAGAAATACTTGAAATGGAAAAATAGAAAAGATATGGAGGAAAAGGCAGGATAATGGGACTAAACAGTTAAGTTGACGTGCAAATTCATGAATCATTCCATTTTTTTCTAGTACACACAATGTATGAGAAAGATGGTTTTCATTCAACTAAAAGGAGAGCTAAAACTCTTGGCATAGAATAAAAAAGCAGTAATTGCATTTCATTCAAAGGGGGAATTGGAGGGAGAATGCCAAAGTAAATAAGAAGGAGATCATCCCTGTTGATCATGGAGAACAGATAGGAAAAGTTGAATTTAAGAATAAAAATCAATCCAAAAGAAGGGAGTTATCTAAAATGAAAAGATCTCAGAAAAGCCCCACATAGTGAGACCAGGTAACCAGACAGGAAAGTTTAAGAGTAAATTTACATGTATACACATAAATGCTGGAAGAATTTGAAATGAAATGGTGGTATTGTGGCAACTGGTGATTACGGTATAGTAGGAATCACAGAGATATAACTGAAGCAAGATGATGGACGTTCCTAATAATAATAATAATAATCCTTGCATTTGAAATAGTGCCTTATCACGCCTTTGAGACTTCTCAAAGCGCTTTATAGGAAAGGTGGAGGGGTTTCCATAGATGTAAAGGACACATGCAAGTAAAGGTAGTTGAGTCAACATCACAGGATCAATCATAGTATGAAATATTCTGGTTAGAAGTCTTCAACAAGAACTGGGACAGACTAATCAATGGGATGTGCTTTCGACAACCAGGCCAATATAGGGACAACAACTTGTCATTTTACAATAATATTCCGGAGTGTGTGTAAGAAAAAGAAAGTAGCAGTGATAGGGGGGTTCATTCAGCCCAACATAAAATATGAATACCCAGGTGGGAAGGACTCTGATCCTGTCAATGTAGTGCATGACTGCTTCCTGACTCAGTCTGTCATGGAGCCCATATTGGCAGTTCTGTTCTTCAGTAACTCAAACACTATTCAGGGCGTAGAAGTCATAATTCACAGCTGGAATGGGACTGGAAGGATGGTTGAGGCCAGGTCACCGGACTTGTTTGAAAAATAATTTGATGCTGTAATGGGAGATTGGTAGAGTGGATATTCTGGAAAGATGAGATAAAATTGGCCAAAGATTATTCTTCAACCGAACTTCTCTTGTGATCTTGTGTTAGCTCTTCCAAAGGTTCTGCATAACTATGAGGTGAAATATGTGCTGAAGTATTCTACTATTCTTTGATAAAGTTACCAGCTTTGATAAGTTAAGAGTTTGTGATTCTCCACCATCTGGTACATCTTACCACCTGGCACCGCTAACTGATCATGGGATTTCCCCATTATCAGACTCCACGAATGATTACATGTAATGGTGATCAGAGAATTACCTCTTATGTTTTCAGGAAATTATGTGACCAAATTGATGAAATCCACAGAACTTTGATTTATAGTGCGCTGCGACTCCTTAGCAAATGATTATTGATCTGTTAAAAAAATAGAACCATAGAAATCTACAGCATAGAAGAAGGCCATTCAGCCCATCATGTCTGTGCTGGCTCTTTTAAAGAGCAATCATTTCAATCTCCCTTTTATTCCCAATGCTCCCTACTGTACTATTTTCAATGTTATACATATGTTATACATATATACTGTATGTTAGATCATTTTATACAATAGCAGTGGCATCCCAATAATCTGAATTTCAATGAAATTAGCTCTCCCTATTTTGTTCTCTAGATGATGGTTGAAATAATGGACTGGCAGTTTGTTAACTGATCTCAGGCACTGTTTGTAATTGCCAAAGTCAGGTGCCAAGTAATAGCTTCAAACTTATTCTATAGACCTTTGATATAATGCAAAGATGTGATAAATCAGGAGGCTCTTTTTTTCCTTTCAGTGCCATACAAATTACATTCCTGTTTGTGGATCTAATGGAGACGCCTACCAGAATGAATGTTTCCTGAGACTAGCTGCGTGCAAGTATCAGAAAGAGATCACAGTCATAACAGATGGTCCCTGTTACACAGGTATGTTCTTTCTTTTCTATGACTACTTTTTTACTTTATTTAAGCAGTGCATTCTCATCTAAATACTCCACGCCAAAAAATTTCTCGAAGCTCATCACTTGAAAATCTAGGAGATATTCATTGCTTATTATTTAAACAAAGCCAAACATTCAATTAAGCCTGTTTGTTTTTTGATAACAAAGAGAATCTTTCAGGTTTCACTTAACGAGCATTAGCAATTTGGTGTTAATCAAAATAAAAAGTACCATAGTTTGCCAGGAAATAAGAAAATTGATATGGAATAAGAAGATGTGTGTGACAGGTTATTTATTCAAAATGAACTATGCTTCCAACTTGCGGACTATTAGTACTCTAAACCTACTTAAGATGTTTAAGTGAAATAGATGAAAGAGCTTTTACCATTTCTCACTGACTACTGAAGATAATCTATTGGAACTCCAATGAACTCCATTAGAGTCCATCCTCATTATAAGATGATGGTTGCCTCCATAAAATCAGACGCCAAATGATACAACGTTGATAACTTGTGTTTATATAGCGGCTTCTAAGCAGGGTCGTGTCTCGGAGAGCTTAACAAAGTTATAAATTATAACAGGGTGTGAGCTAATATCACTTCCTGCACACTGTGCATGCATGCCACATGTAGGACATGTTACTATTGTCACTTCATGCATGGCGCATTTACATGATACTGGGAAGCACTGCTTAAATCACTGTCACACTGGAAGGAAGCTCTGCTGATGTCACTTCACGTGCACTGCAGATGCAAAACCGACCTGTGCTACAAGCAGTCTTGTACTATAACAAGTATAAGCAGAAACATGTAATAAAGAGTTGTGTCTTAACGGGGTTGTGCTGAATTCAGTACAGAGCAGTTCTGCCCTATGGGTGATCTGCCCATTACTCAACATCACAAAAGTCCAGGGGAAAACTATCACCTCTCAATGTCCTTATCACCAACTGGTTCAAATCAGGTGACAAGTCACTACCAACAGAGGGGATGGAAACTGAATGGATGAGTACATCAGTACAGTTGTGCTTCAGGCAACAGTCGTCCTTGTTGATGAGAGCATTGTCCAACATGCTTCCTTGGCTCTGTGCTGATAGGGATGATTTTTTGCGATTTGAACATAAAGTTACTGGCATGTAGGAAGTGATTGCATGAGCATTACGTTTCATTTGGACAGTATTTATGCTGATTATAGAGCAGTAAATCCTTTCTGCTCTGGGTGAGATAGCAGCAGTTTGGCCAGTTAGTGGTAGGTTAATCCAATCACTTTTTAAGTCCTGCTGCATTTTCTGAGCTGATACAGGTATAGAATGTGCACACTTGAGGTCATGGACGGTGGATAGACTTTACTCCTGTGCTGGTAAAGTCAGTAGAAGAACAGACTGCTCAGAATATGTGCTCATTGCTGTGGCTTTCATCCTTTCTGAGGAAGAATGGGAAGACAAAAGGTATCCTTTTTGGGGGGGGTGGGGGGGAGTAAGCAGGGTCTCCTTGGAGCTGACTCGGCTCCAAAGTGATATGTTTGACAATGGAGTGTTGGAATCAAGCCAACCCTTTGTGGCAGTCTTGATAATCTGGATCCTGAATCAGACGGGTCTGCAGTATTCCAGGGCATTGCTGTTGACACCACAGCCAGCCTGGCTCATTAGCAGGAATTGGAAGGGCAGACCAGTCAATGGAAGCAGGGAGTCATCCCACTCAGCTTCTGTTAACCTGCAAGTCAAAGCCCTAATGGGTAGGGTGGTCCTAGCTGAACAAGTATGGGAAAGCTTGCAGACAGCAATAGCCACGGCAAGTTATGCGGTTTTCACTGGTTGGACCCCAGCAGTAACCCAAAAGGTCCGTAGACCTTGGTTCTTGCTAAACTTTCCAGAATTAGGTAAGCAGGATGTATCCCTCCAAGGAGAGTGTGCGATTTCATTCCAACAATCTATCTCTGGGATTTCCATGTGTAGGCAGGATGCATTGAATTCTTAGTTGGGTTTGGATGCTCTTAAGATGGGTTTCCTTATGTGGCAGATATGTCTAACCAAAAAAAGATAATCTCAATCACCTGAGTGACTAAGGCACCATGTTTAACTGTTTTGATGAGATTGATATTGAGAACATTCTTCCAACAAAAGACAAATTTGGATGAAAACACCTGTTCACACCATTTGGTTTCATCCATTCCTGGTGTCTGTCTTAAAAATACCTTTCTTAATCCCGAATCTGTCTCGCTATCTTCACATAATTAGAAGAATTGTTTAGAGTATATATTCTTGATCACATTTAGCATCTTTTACATATGATAATGCATACTATCCCATTTCACATTTGAGAGCCCCACTGTAACTTATCTAACTGTGCATGCACTCAGCTTGTAGACTCACTTTCAGTGAGCCATCAGTTTCTGTGCTAAAACCAAAAAAAGTCTGACTTTCAGGTCATTAGGTCACTTCCTGGTTGCTGTACATGCACGCCAGGAAGTGACTTCATCAGTGATCCGATAACCCAGAGGCCAGCCTTTTTATGCGTGGAAAGCAAGCAGGCTAGCTGCACGCATGGGCAGTGAATGGGATCCACAATTAATTCCTCTAACCTAAACCTAAATCCAATTTGTAGGACCCTAATCAGCTAATTCAGCAACAGTAGAGAATACGTACTGCATCCTCCCAGACTGTGTGGCCCAGTGCTAATTTGATGGTGACTTTACCATCATTTTTATCTGATTTTTATGCTTTTTTTCTAGAAACTTTGTTTTCCTATTTGCTGTTGTGCTTTCATATGCTGGTATAAACTGTTGTTCACAGTTCAGCAACTAGGTGGTGATACATCTTTCAGTACATCTGGCACAGAGTAAAGGGACTATTGACAGGAACAAATGCAAAATCGGACAGTGTTGGAATTGTTGCATGAAATGCCATCTGTTTATAGCCAGGAACACATTGGCTGTTAGTTTGTTCAGCAATCTGAACAGCGTATTTAAGCAAATCTCACTTGTGGGCTGTAACCTGGAACTACATCATTAAAACCTATGAAAGTTTGAACTTTGGACACAGATTCTCAAATGACCCACTGAGCATGTACAGGAGCCAACTGACGTATTACAGCTTCTTGTGCTGCTGACAGACAGTGGGTCAGCTTTTCTGAACAGAGCAGAAGAGAGCAATGTTTAGTTGTGCATCACACAGTACCTGATGGGTCTGCAGTATTACTGTGCGAAAGTATCAAGAATCCAAACTTAAAATTAATAGTTCCTGGCCTGAGGCTGAAGTTAGCAAAGCTCAGAAGAAGATTGCAAATAGCTACTTAATTATCAGGCCTGCAGTTTTATAAGGAATGCAGCACCCTGTGTACAACTCTTAATAAAAAAAACAAAATTAAAACAGTGTGTGGTGATCTGTTGAAGTCAATGAAGTGAGTTGAGGGGATTCTAGTGTACATATTATCAGATTTATGAACAGTCCTTGGTCTGAAAGCTTGACATAACTCAAACTCATTTTGGTGCTGTGTGTGATCTGAATTCTGATGAGTGAATAAGTGGAGATGAGTCAATATATAGCTCCGCTTCACTATTTACAGTATAAGGTAGTAGCTGGGATCCATAAAATTCCACCCGACTTATAAAGGAACACATTTTGAAGGGTGCTAAGCTGATTTGAAGCATGCCAATGGAACTAGACTGCTGTGTGCACATTTTGGATGTTTTTCTTTTTTCATCCAAGGCTCACTGTACCCCCTTGTCTTCCTCCCATTTACTCTTCTGTGGTTCTTCAGTTCCCTTGTTTTATTACTTCCTATTCTGGCATCTTCCCTTTTCTCTGCCAATGGCTTCTCCAACGTCCCAAATAGTCATATGCAGTGGTCCTCAGGGGTCTATTCTTGATCCTTTCCTGTGTAATGTTCCCCTTGGTGATATCCTGCTCAGATGTAGGATCCATTTCAATATGCAAGTGGATGACAGCCGACTCAACCTTTCTGTCTCCTCCCTGGAATCCAGAACATGCTGCTGCTCTGACAGACTACTTGTCAGATATCTTGGAAGAGCCTTAACTTTCTTCATCATAATGTCAACAAAACTGAGCCAGTGCAGCTTGATTTGTCTAACTTCTGCAATGTCCTGATCTTTGACCTTAACAACAAGAACAAATTTATATAACGCCCTTCACACCGGTTAGGGTCTGGAAGCGCTTAGCCTATATTCCAGCCTCTACAAGCTCAAGACTATCTAGAACTCCACAGTCCACATCGACTCCCATAGCAGGCTTCCCAGGATTATTGCCTCTATCTTCATTGGCTCCACCGGCTCTCTATTACCTAAGGGATCAAGTTGAAGGTTCTCTTCCTCCCTTTCTAATGCCTCCACCGCCTTGGTCCATCCTACCTCTACAATCTCTTTCTACCGGTGTCCTGACCAAAAATCTCCCAGCTAAAATTTGTCATTCATCTTTTAGCTGTTTGTGGGATATTGCTATGTGCAGATTGACTACTGTGTTCGCCCTCAAAATACACAAAAATACAAAGTGTATTTTACAATAAATTGAGGCTTTCAAATGACCTTAGCATTGTTTTTTAGTGTGTGCATC
Organism: Callorhinchus milii; assembly: GCF_018977255.1. Lineage (NCBI taxonomy): Eukaryota > Metazoa > Chordata > Chondrichthyes > Chimaeriformes > Callorhinchidae > Callorhinchus > Callorhinchus milii. The sequence goes on along the minus strand of NW_024704743.1, from coordinate 71,544,753 downwards.
CACTATTGATTGTTCCTATTGATTATTCTACCCAACTTACCTTTACAGCCTATGGTATGTCAGTTCGATGATGGCATTGAGTAAGATCTCATCAGCATTTCACCTTATAACTGGTAGAAGAGGATAAACTTTACACATGGTTTTGAACCTGGCAGAGACGGGAGACTCAGCTGTTCTTTCCCCTATTTTACAACAGTTACAAATAGATCAATTGGGAGATCGGACCCCACCATTATTTGTGTAAAACATGTGTGTATAATGAGAGTATTAAGAAAGAACCAAATGTAGTTCAGGAAAAGAGAAATAAAAGTTCCTTTTGTGACACCAACCTCTCTACCAATAACACCTAAATGCTACTTTGTTCTTTTTCAGTAATTTGTCTGTTTAAAACATAAAAAATAATTCCTTGTTTCTCTCCTAAAGAGGAGACAAAAACTGCAAATTCAACTAATGAGTGTTATGGTCATTACATTTTATACTTAAAGAAATTTTGTTTTAGTGCCACGTGTAGAGCTTTGATTCAAATGCCGTGCTCGATGCAGGATATTGGAAGTCAGTGTTCGACATAAGAGTTTTTAACTGCTTTTAACCCAGTTTCTATAACACCACCACTCTGGCCTGAACACTTTAGTTCCTGCATCACGAATGATCATTAAATTCCTGCTGGGATAAAGCATTCCCGTAAATCTGTCAGTTTCTGCCTCGTGATCATATTTTACAGTGGAGGACAAGTTTTCAGGGTTATGGGAAGATAGCGGGTAGTGGGATTGAATTGGATAGCTCTTTTCAAAGAGCCAGCACAGACATGATGGGCCGAATAGCCTCCTTCTGTTCTGTATAATTCTATGATTGTATGATCACCTGGTCGGGGTAAATGTATACAGGAAAAGTCAATGGAAGAAATGAACTCAAAAAAGCACAAAATGGTGGCAGCGTAACATTTGGATGCAAACCTCACTTGTATGTGTCATGGAAATAGCCAGAGAATGCTTGAGAAGTTTATGTTATCTCGGTGTTCAAGAGAATGTATAAAGCTATTGATCTTTGTTGCTTTGGGCTCTGATGCCATCAGAATCTCTAAATTATGTTAAAGCCCCTGGTTATTTTTTGTTGTCTGTGAATTGTTGTATCTACATGCATCAGACTTTCTGAGTTAGGGCTTGCTCAAAGTATCCTTGATGATCTATGGACTGTATTAAAAATAGCCTTGCAAGACAACAATTTATCACAATGTCTGTTCTTTTTTTTAGAAAATGGCTCTGGATCCGGAGAAGGGGGTAAGTTTACATCTTTCTAAAGTCTACGTGATGTATCTGTAGGGATAAGGAGTAAAAGAATACAGTTTCCAGAGGTGTTGCTTTCAATTTGGTTACAGAACATTGATTCCAATTTTCCCCTTGAGCTGTTCTAATGGTGCCGACATGACACAAGGATGCAGTCAGTCCAATCACTCCCAAATGATTCTGTAAAATTCTCTCTGGCAATGTATAATATAAAATGCTTATTACATATATTAAAAGGCCACTCAGTGGGGGGTGACTATCTCTCTTCCATGTGTATTCTTTAGGAACTGATAAGGCTCTTATGAAGTTTTATTGATGTTTTAAATAAAATAATAATAATCCCTCCCTTTGAAAGCAGTTATGTGTAGCCTTTCCATTGCCTGGAATCAGGCTTTTTTCCTCAATCTTAAATCTAAGTATTTCCCTTTCAACATGGCTATAAATTTGAGGGGCTCTTTTTTCTTTCACAGTTAACATTGTCAGAATAAGGAGAAAATTGAATGACAGGCTGCAAAAAGTCTGACGTGAACAAAATTACAGGCTTAAGGGCTTCTTTCACTACCTCTTGGTATAATGCTGTTTGGCAGAATTGCAGTATTATTCCTGTCTGTGTACCAGAGCAGCTCAATATCAATTTATGAATGTAGTGAATCACATTTCTAATTTTATTAGTTCACCTAATTTTTTTTCTTCCTCATGTAGAACCATAGAATGCTAGAAATTTACAGCACAGAAAAAGGCCATTGTGTCTGTGCAAGATCAATCCTTTCAATCCCATGTACCTACCTTTTCCCATACCCCTGCAAATTACTCCATTTTAGAGATCAATTCCAGTTCCCTCTTAAAAGCTAATATGGATCCTGCCTTGACCAGCATGTGTTTCATGGTCCTCGATGGGAGGATTGCGAGCCAGGCAGCTTTACTCTCAAGCTCCTCGCACGCACGGGGTCAGTGTTAGAACCTGTGCAATTCCAAGGGGCTCAATCTTGATTTATATTACCTTGTGCAAATATGCCTTTTCACGATAGTATGTGTGCAGATTTGACAGAAGATTAAGTTTATAGTATTTAGTATCATCATCTAGTAAAATGTAGGGACCCAAAACTGAACTTATGCCCAGCAAGGCAAACTGTTGTGCATGCAAAGTGAATAGGGAAGTGCAAAACTAATGATCAAGGCCCAGTTAATTGTAAGGTGGGACTTTATGGACCTACCATCATGTTATAATGGGAGCACTACTGTCAACGCATTGTTGTGACTGTTAGAATTGCAGTAAGAGAAAGTCGGAATTTCAATTCCACAAAGCTTTTGTTTATAGATAATTACTTTTGGGGAAATGCCAGTGAGATCAGTCATATCCATACTTAGCCTGTAAGTCTATTTTGTGTTAACGTTTAGGGTACCAATAAATTGTACATTGTTTTTTACTTTAGAAGCGATCCTTTTTAAGTAAACTAGCTTCAAATAAAGACTGGATTTAATAATATTCCGCAGTTCTGTGTGAAAAGTCCCTTTTTAAAATGATCTTACACACAAGCTAAGACTATGTGGACTTCCAGGTCTCAGGCCTCTAAACTCTAATTCTCTATTTGGCAGATTCAGTATGTGCAAAATGGATTAAGCGTAGATGACTCTGATTTAATAAATCTCTGAAAACAGTATTTACAATTTATATTTCTATAGTGCTTTTCATGTCAAGAGGACACATCAAAGAGCTACACATATCTGACTGAGATCCAGAGCTGAAGGGGGAGATGTCCAAAAATGTGGTTAAAAAAAGATAAATCTTAAAGTTTTGAGGATGAGAGGGAAGGGGCAAGGCAGTGGTACTGTGAGATAGAGTGGGGAAAAATGTCTGAAAGCTTGTCCACCAATGGTGGAGTGGATTGGAGAGGGGTCATGAAGCAAGACTGATATTTGATGAGCGGAATGAGTTGCTGTAGTATTGTTGGAAATCACAGAGGTAGAGTGAGACAAGGCCTTGAAGGCATTTGAAATTGAGGACAAGGATCTGAAATTCAACCTGCTGGGAGATGGGGAGCCAATGGAATCAGGCAAAGATGGGGGTAATGGGCTTGGGGAGGCTGTTTCAGAACAGAACATGGGCTGCAGAGTTGTGGAAGGTCTGCACGTTGTGTAGTGAGGAACAGGGAGTTGGAACAATCAAACCTGGATGTGGCAAAGCCTAGAACGAGGGTCTATTTGGTCCATCCCAAAGTGAAAATAAAAAGCTACGTTCATTATCTCATACCCCTCAGCCATTTTCACCAAATAGCTATCTAATTTACTCTTGAATTTGCTGACACCATGTGTCTCCACTGACACTATGAGTAGTCTATTCCACATATATTGATCATCCTTATGTAAAGTATTAAATCTGACCTGTATGTTCATCATCACTTCTGAGTTTGAGTCTCCTCCTCCAACTGCGAACCCCAGTGCTCTGATGTTCCGTCAGATTGTCTGCCAGACATCAAGGCCTGGATGAGTGTAAACTTCAACAAGACGGAAGCCATACTCTTTGGCTCCCATCAACGTCTTCTATTCTGCGGTTCAGAGCTCCTCAACTACTCGATCTGTCCTTAAAGCTCTCTGAACCCGTGCGCAACTTAGCTGTCAGGTTTGAACCCAGTTATCCTTCCTCCATCACATCCCAGTCTCTGACCAGGACTGCTTTCCTCCACCTCCGCCACATTGCCCATCTCCGACAATACCTCTCTCCACAAGCTGCCGAAACTCTTGTCGATGCCCTTGTCACCTCTTGGCTGCACTATTCAAATGCCTTCCTCGCCAATCTTTCCTCCTCCACTGTTCACAAAATTCAACTCATCCAAGACTCTGCTGCCCTCATTCTCACCTGCACTCCTCCCTCTGATTACCCCAGCCATTGCCAAACTCCACTTGCACTTATATAGTGTCCTTCACGCAGGGCAGCGTCTTAAAGCGCTTAACAGTGGTGGAGCCTGACTCTGAGCCGTGGGGGGGGTGGGGGGGGGGTTGTAGATGACCATAAGCACGGTTGAAAAGGAAGGTTTTTAGGCGGGCCTTGAAAAGGGAGAGAGAGGGGGCAGGGCATAGAGATTGAGGGAGAATGTTCCAGAGTTTCGGCGTGTTAGTGGCTGAAAGCGCAACCTCCAATAGTGGAGGGAAAGGTGCAAGGCACCAGCAGGAGACCAGTGCCAGTCAAGCGGAGGCCCCGGGTGGCGGTTTGGGGAGTGAGGAGGTCGGAATTGTAGGGAGGTGCCAGGGAGTGAAGGGATTAAAACACGAGTGTGAGGATCTTGAAGTCGATCGTTCGGTGATGCGGAGCCAGTGGAGCCTTATCACTGATATCCTCAAACCCTTCCACTATGTCATGCCGTATATTCAAATATCCGTCATCTTTTATTCCCACTGTTTAATTTCTTTCTCAATCGTATCACTTTTTATTTGTCCACATAAAATGACATTTGAGTTGGTCAACCCACTTCCTCATGTATTCAGATCCCTCTACATTTGGTCAGCCTGTTTGTTCCCAGTTGTTTACAATCTCCCGAGTTTGGTAACATCTGCAAACTTGGATAGCTTTGTGTCTTCCTCCACCTCTGAATCATTTATGTAGTCTACAAATCCATGGATTCACAACCTGTACAGCCCCTAGCGAGACACCCTAATCCCTGCATATGTTTCAACCAGCAACAGATCAATGTGTGGTATTTTGGCCGTCGTTCAACTGTCTGGCTGAATGTTGGTATTTAGCACAACATGTTACAGTGTAGAAAAAAACGCTGTTTAATATAGTCGCATATTATTACGCCAGTAACTTTGAGCAATCCCTTAGTGGTTTAGCTGTCAAATGAGAAATCCAGTTTGTTTGAGAAGATTCTGCGCAAATGTGACTTGATTGCAATTGATTTCTTCCTGCATTCATTTGCTAAAGCATTCACACTAAGCAAATCAAAAGAGTACACTTAGTCATAATAGATTTCAATTTTTAATTACATTGCTGTGTAAAACTAAATATGTCTGGCCTGGTACTAATCTTATGGAATGTTGTCTTGAGATTGTGCACTGTCTGGAAGTTTCAGCAAGCAAACCAAAAATTCTCAAACATAAATGGCAATTTTGAAGGGTATCACGGATACCCTTGATACAGGAGTCCATCCATTTGACACACTGAATGGATTTGTACAAGTGAGCACTATCTACCAACTACACTTGGTTGGCTGACCCATTTTCTGCTGTGCTTACAGTGTGTATGGGCCAACTGGAACGAGGTGTCATTACTTTCCCCAAATGAAGGTATTCTATATATTTTGCATTGTTTGTGTGTCAGCTTATCTCATTTGATAGCACTCTTGCCTTTGGCGCAATAGGTTGCAGATTAAGCTCACTTGGTGTTTTTGATAAGTGGTTAAACCACGCTTAAGCCTTTTCGGGGAGTTTGCAGGTTACTAACTAGGATTATCTGTGAGAGGAAGAGAGCAGATGTATCGGATTCATAAAGGCTGATGACAGACCAGACAGCCTGACTCATCATTAGGACTTGGAGAGGCAGATGAGCAGCAAGGATTATTCCCACTCAGCTCCTTTTAACCCTGTAAGCCAAAGCCTTAACAAATATGGTGGTCCTAGCTGGACAACAACAACAAATTGCATTTATATAGCTCCCTTCACGCAGAGCAGCATCTTGGAGTGCTTAACAGTGGCGGGAATGCAGTGGGAAGTTTACCGGACAGTACATTTAATGGTCACTGACGCAGATTTAGCTGGTTACACTCCAACTCACACTCTGGTTCCCAAGTATTTGCTCTTGTCAACCTGTAGCTTATACTCTCTGGGATTCTTTAAGGCTTTTCTCCAGAGTGGGAATGCTTATTCCATTCCAGATGTGTGAATGTCTATGTGTATGTGGCATGCACGGAGGTCTCAGTCTGGTTTGGATACTCTGAAGCATGGAGATGGGTTTTCACATGTAACAGACATCCAGCTGACAAAAATAGGGTCACCGAGTGCTAACTTCTAGAGTTGGGCAATAGGGCAGATAAACTGCCTCTCCTAGCTTCAATTGTGCCCTTCAAATAGTTGAATTGATATTAAAGACAGAGAAGATTAAAGATCCACCCGAAAGCCATGCAAATTAATAATCTTTGCATTTCAAAAATTCACAAATAAGAAATGAGAAGTGGATCTTAAAATACAGTGAAATGATGCCCTTTTCCATTATTTTAAAACAACACTCTGGGAAATAAAGGCTGATAACAAGGCAGGGAAAACTACTGGTTCCAAAAAACACCCAAGGAAAAGAGATCTGTGTATGCACTGTGTCATTCCATTAAAAAGCATTGAGTCACATGTTATTGAATATTGAAAGGAATCCTCAGCTGATAAATAAAGATTTTGAGGTTGATTGACGATAGCTTGGTAGTGGTTGCTTGTTGTATCAGTTTCAATCACTGGATGGACCGGGAATCAGGATCAGGTTCTAAAAACAGTGCAACAACACTTGGTTAAAATTAATTGAACTGAAATGTAAAACACCTTGAGGTATTATTGAACACTACTGCAATAATAATCTCATTTGCACTTTCATACAAGTTGAGGTTAAACAGAAAGTCTGACTTCTTCAAATCATCATAAGTATTCACGATCGAGCACAGAAGCACAAAGACATGCCCAACATGGGTTAAGCTGTGCCCCTTTTCCTTGTTAAATGTTGGCATTACTAAATGTCTTGATGTCAATTACAAAGTGGGATTGGCACGGTTTTCAAATTAGAGGTTCGACAAATTGAATCACAATATTTACAGAGGTTGCATTTTACTCAGAAATGCTGACACAGTAAATGCCAAAATTAAAATCAATGCCACTATTTACAAATTTACATTTGTGCACACTGCGGTATAAATGATGTGATAAATTATGTAAAAGTATTATATCTGGCCTCGCATTATTTTCTCATAATATTCACAAGTGTGAGCATCGTATACACTGGCATTGACTTTAAAGCCCCACATCTGCAGCATTCTGATATAAAAATAATCCTGTACCAAAATGCAAACACTGTGACTCACAGAACTTACAACATCTGCAGTTTGTAGCCAAGTACAGACATTGTAAGTGTCAAAATTGACAATGGATGTGCTGCTTTTATAAGACATCCTCATTACCCCATTCTTTTGAGCTGCTGCCAAATGCTGTGTGACTAGGAGGATCTGCTGTAATGCAAAATGGCAGTTTTATCAGTGCACAGTTGGATGAACTGCACACTTCCCCTTCTGGGTTTTGTAGTAACCTGCTCACTGAATCCAGATCAAGTTTGGTTTAAAAAAAAATCAAAAGTAAATGTGATTTAGAACCAGTCCAATATATCAGATTTAAGTTTAGTGAATATATGAAGTAGAGTACCCAGGGAGGAAGTGAAGGTTCACATTTTCAAGTCATGTAAACCATGTGCACTCAATTTAACAAGTAATTCTGTAACAGAAGTCGCTGGGAACACTCAGCATCTATGCAGAAAGGAAAGTGAGTCAACGTTTCGGGTCCACGACCCTTCTGACAAAGGTTTCTGTTTGCTGCACTTGTTTTAAGTGAGAAGGATACTTCTGTGGCTTCTGAGTCTCCTGCATCAGCCCTCGGTGAATGATTTCATCGTACCAGCTGTCTTCATAGTTTCTGCTAATTGTCAAGTATATCTTTATTTTTAGTGAGGTCTGCGAGGACTCACTCATAAGCTGTCCCCGTCCATCTGTCTGTGTGTCATTGGAATGGTATCCAGTTAAGATCCTGACTTCTCTCCTGCATAAGTCAAATGCAGTGACACATTAGACTAATAAGGAAACCCAGCACAGTTTCAATTTCTGATATTTTATATTTTGGGAAGAGTCAAAATTAAACATTTTTGTCAAAGCTTTATCTATAATAATAATAATCCTTGCATTTGATATAGCACCTTATCATGTTGTTGAGACTTCTCAAGCTCTTTGCAGAATATACTGTAAAGTGAATTGATTGTATATTTTGTGGGTGAAACGTGGCAGCCAATTGCGCACAGCAGTGTCTCACAAACAGTCGTGGATTGAGTGACCAAATTATATTCTCTAGTTACCGGTGTTAGTTTTAAAACCTTGCGCTTGCTGTGGAAATGGTTTGTTGCCTGACCCCTGGCTGCATGTGTGTACATCAAAATGCTTACATTCTGTAAAAGTGGTAAAAGATATAGTTTGAAGCCTAATGGCAGAAGTGAGATGTCACTGGACAATAAAAATAGGTTTGGGACAGAAAGGGTTCTGACATGAATTGAATCAAAATTTAGCCAGGATTTAAATTATGTTGCATTATGTTGCTACTGTATTGCTGAGGTCAATTCGCCAGAAATGGCAAGTATTTTTAAAGTGCTGATGTGGATTTCAAGCCCATTCCAATAAATTTAGATGAAGGGTGACTTTATATTGAGACATACACACAAAAAAACAGTGACTACCACTAAAATTATTCCAACAGGGTGCAGTTGGAAACAACTGCTGTAAGTTTGGATGCCTCATAAATCTGACCCGTGCTGAGAGCACAAAAAGAGCCCGAGAATTTGTAGCACTCTAGAGAAACTCCAAGCTCTTCTCAGAGACTACTGCATGTTTCTATTTAATGAAAAGGGGGGGGAAAAAACTGTCTTTGTGAAGCTCTCTGAGACATTGTGCTTTGTGAAGGCTGCTATATAAATGCAAGCTGTTGTCATCGGAAAGTAGTCCAGTCCATTCCATGAAGCCCATTTCTTTAAATCTCTATGTTCAACTTAACTACATGTTCAACTTAACTTGTTGGGGAGTGGGGGTGGGGGGGTAGGGGCATGGGTGAGGCAGGATTGCGACATGTGATAATTGATACCAATGTTAATTACCATATAGCAGATCACGATTTTCCTTGCTATCTTATCCTCGCCACTTTATTTAGTTTGCTGAGCAAGCGATTATCATGTTGCGACTAGAATTCTTTAGAAGGCAAATCTGAGTGAAATTTCTCCCTTAGGTTCAGAGCTAATCAAGTGACACGACTAGCTATCAACCTAATCTTATATTACAATAAACATTACTCCGTGCTGACGAGCTCCATGCATGTGTTTCCAGTGATCTTTGTGGCAGAGTATTTAACCACCTTATGTATATTTTTATATCGTTAACCTCTACCCCCCTGCCCCACCCACTCACCCGCTGTCGTTTTCCCTTTGCCATTGCTCCAACATTACGTTTCAGTTTACCTGAATAAAAAATAATAATAATAATCCTTGCATTTGATATAGCGCTTTTCACATCTTCTAGACGTCCCAAAGCGCTTCAAGGATATACTGGAAAGTGAATTGACTGTACATTTGTGGGCGAACGCTGCAGCCAATTGCGCACAGCAGTGTCCCACAAACAGTCATGGATTGAAAATGAACATTATTATTTTTTTTTGGAGGGATTATTATTAGGTGTGTGGAGTAAGGAAACTTGCCCAAGGTTTCGCCCTGCCTGGAATTGAACTCAGGTCTCTCACTTGCAAAGTGAGTAAATAAATAAATAGTAAATAAATAGAATAAAGTCCGAATTCAAACATCCAGTGCATATACAGATGTAATAACTCCGAATCTGCAGATTTCATTGTCACTTGATCTGATTTTCATTGTAGTGATTCACCAAGAAAGGGGAATACACAGCCAGGAGGAAGGCAAAGCTGCTGTGTGCACTTGGCTGCCAAATTAATCTGTGGAGGAATACATATTGGCCCCAAGGTGTGACCTAACCTAAGTTGATCCAGAGCTCCTGATAATGTGAAAAAGAAATACAGATTTCAGAACGCAACCTGTTTTTGCCACTATAAATGAGGCATTCCTTCTGCTACAGTCCTGTGCCTGATCAGCCTTTCACTGTTGAACAGCTATTGCTGCAGAAAAAAACCCTCGCAAATCACTGCAGTGGTAGTAGAAGACAAGAAAGCAAGTCATCTAAATATGAATGGGGAAACTAAGAGGAAACATTAAAAAGAAAGTAGGTAGAATTAAAACAGGACTGAAGTAGTGCAATGGAGCATTGTGTTGTCATGCTGGAACACTGGTTCACACTTCTTATCCACCATATGCTGAGGTCCTGATTTCAGCAGGTGCTGACATGTGGAGGTGCTGAGAGGAGTTAAGGCACTTTGCCCAGAAAAGGAGTGAAAACAGAAGAAAGTGCCATTGGCTAGTTTCAGGAATGACATTGATGGAGCTCTGGAAGTAAGCCACCACTGTAGTACACACACACACCTTCAGCGCAGGTGGCAATTTGCCTGGGATAGTCTTTAGTAAAGGGAAAGGGAGTAAATGCAAACGCTTTGAAGAGATAGTTTCACTCTTTTTAAAAAATATATAAAAAACCAAACTTAAAATATTGAACCAAACATATTAAAACTTTTGAACTGTCTGTGACTTCCCTCCAAAGAGAATATTCACTCTGATAGTTTACTGCGTTGGATTCATGTTATTTTGATACTGTTTTGACAGTTTTAATAATACACAATTTGATTTGAATGTGTACACAGAATCCCAGAATTGTTCACTCACAGAAACAGGCCATTTGGCATATTAAGTCTGTCCTGTTGTTTTTTCCACTTGAGCCACCTAGTCCAATTCCACGCTCTTTCACATTCTTTAATCCCTTTAATATTCTTTAGGTATCTTTCTGGTAAAGAAATAATAATAATAATTGCATTTTTATCACGACATAAAAATGTCTCAAAGAGCTTCACAGGATTTACTGCTAAGTGTATTCATTGGCGAACTCCTACAAATCCTTCGAGTTTCCTTTCAAAATAGTGAAGGTACTTGGTCTTTTGTCAGAGAATTACACATTTCACCTACCCTCTGTGTGAAGAAAGAAGTTTTTTTCTAACCTACACTTTAACTGTTTCTTGTTTCGATCTTGTTTTTTTCATTCTCAAGGATACATATTAATGTGGGGTATGATTTGTGGAGTCCTGTAGCTCAATGATTAGAGCTACAGGACTCCACAAATCATACCCCACGGTAATATGTCACTTTACAGCATATTCTGTGAAGCGCTTTGAGACGTCTAGAAGACATGAAATGCGCTGTATCAAATGCAAGGATTATTATTATTATTATTATTATTGAGTGATCTGATCACCTCAAACCAGAACAGCTCGAATTGTGACTTGCGGGATGACAGAGACACACTTTATGTTATATAGTTAGGATTTCTGATTCCTTTTAGCCCTCTCCGTTTTAAGCTTTCATACCACACACCGATCTCCAAGCAGATAATCTCCTGCCAAGCTTCTTTGAATCACAGGTTTATAAAAGTGGCATGGATATAGAAGGCCCTTTGGCCCATTTGATCTCATCCTTCCAGAATCCCTTTCTTCTTCCCATTATAGCATCAGGCTATTTCTTAAATTAATCTAAGGTCCTGGACTTGTTGCATATTCCTGGTAATGCATTCCAGTTGTTGCTTACTGTGTAAATAAGTGCTTCCTGGATTTGTCCTGAATGTTCCTATTTTCTCTCCTCTCCTCCCCCAAGGATGGAGCTAAGATTTAAAATAGCCCTTTTCAGAGAGAGTGCTGCAAATAGAAAACAATCTCAGAGGCTACATTCAATTCCTTGTTGTTTTTTTAATAACTGACATTCAAAATTTGGGCAAGTTGCAATTGCAAGGTCATACTCAAAAGGTTAAATGAACATTTCAAATTTTCTTGCTGTGTGAGTTTACTCAGTTTGGATCTCTTCTCCGTTTTCAAATTATGGCCTGTTTTGTTCATTTAATTATTTGTGAATTAACTAAGCAGCTATGAGGTCACTTATTGTTTCTTCACCTTCTGCTATTCCGATTCTGTAATCATTGTCATTCCTAAGATACCACTGTAGTTCCAGTACTTTAGTTCAGAGCCAAACCTTTCTATCTGCTTTCTGGCACTGCAAGCTTAACACATTATTCAAAAGAACTTTAAGAATGAACTTGCATTTGTTTAATGCCTCATGCATACAAATGCCTCACAGAACTTTACAGTAATTACTGTCAAATGTGGTGACCATCTTACAAGCAGCCATGAGGAGAACGTCCAATAAATCTGCTGCTCAGATGACCGGAAGAAACTCCCTTCCCTTTTGGAATGTTGTCATGGGCTTTTTAATGATCACCTGAGGACAGGCAGGCAACCGTTTATAAGCTTATTTGTAGGAGATGATTCTCTGTGCTAGTACGTTTAATGCATTTTAAGTATGAGATTTAATATGTGGAGATTTGTAATGGGAGTTGCTGACATTGATTCCTGACTCACAAATGGGCATACCTACTGCTTACTGGAAGTGTGTCACAGCATCTCGTGTTAACTCTTCGGAACTATTTCCAGGCACGTTGGAGCAGGATCGACATGACACACTGCTGATTGCTTATTTGCAACTCGGAGTTACAACTCGCTGAATGTTAGAGTGTCCTGGCTAGAAATCCGCCTGAGGAAATTGGTCATTCACCTCGAGGCTGTTTGTAGGACATTGCTGTGTGCAAATTGGCTGCTGGTTTGCCTACAAAATACACAGTAACGCTTTACAGTAAAAAACACTTGTGAAGTGCTTTGAGACAGTTCAAAAATGTTAAAAAGCGCTATATCAAATAAATAATAATAATCCTGTGGGACACTGCTGTTTGCAATTGGCTGCCGTGTTTCGCCCACAAATATACGGTCAATTCACTTTATAGCATATTCTGTGAAGCGCTTTGAGACGTCTAGAAGACGTGAAAAGCGCTATATCAAATGCAAGGATTATTAGTATCACTATAATAATCCTTGCACTTGGTATAGCATATTTCACGTTAGGAAGACATCCCAAAGCACTTCACAGAATTTACTGTGAAATAGTGTGGCTGTGTATTTGTTGGCAAAGCCAGCAGCATTTGCACACAGCAATTTCCCACAAACAGCCATGGAGTGAGTGGCCAATTTCATTTTTGGGGATTGTTGGTCAACACATGAGGAGAAACTCCCTTCTCTTTTCGAAAAGTGCCATGGGATTGTTAGGGTCCACCTGAACCGGAAAATGGGACCTCAGCTTAATGTCTCATCCTCTGACAATGGAACACATCCCCAGCACTGCACTGTGAGTTCATGTCCCGATGTGGGGCCTGAAGCCTCAACCTTCTGACTCAAAGGTGAGAGTTCTACTACAGAGCCAGATTGACACACAATCCAAGTATTATTATTATATAGACCTCAAAGTGCATTTACCATAGAAATCTCATGCGCATTGTCACTGCACATTAAACATAGTGGTACTCCGAGCATCGACTCCTTGATATATTTGCAGAAATACCTACTCAGAAAGGAGATACATTTCCACACGTAACATAGCTGGCCAGCCTTTTAATGACTCTTTCCTAGTTTTAGGGAAAAGGGGAACATGAATCCCTCGGTTCCGATTGGCATTGATTACTGGAATAATGTCTGGAGTTGCTGTTTTAAATCTTCATTGACTTATGTTCTCAGCTATCTCCCTTTCAACTAACGATTTGCTGCTGCGATTGAAACCTGTGCTTTGTTAACATTACTCTCTTTTAACGACAACCAGTGAGTCAGTCTGTGTTCTCCGTACCCTGAACTTATCTCATTATAATAATAATGATAATAATCCTTGCATTTGATATAGCGCTTTTCATGTCGGGTGGACGTCCCAAAGCGCTTCACAGAATATACTGTAAAGTGAATTGACTGTATATTTGTGGGCGAACACGGCAGCCAATTGCGCACAGCATTGTCCCACAAACAGTCATGGATTGAAAATGACCAATTTATTATTGTTTTTGTTTTTTGGAGGGATTACTATTAGGCTCTGTGTGGAGTAAGGAAACTTGCCCAAGATTTCGCCCTCTGCCTGGAATTGAACTCAGGTCTCTCACTTGCAAAGCGAGTGCTCTAACCACTGAGCTACAGAACTCCTCACTGTCATCATGACTCATTTATAAGTATAAATCATGTTTGTCTTCAGCTCATTGGCACTAAAGCTGTTTCAGCAAGTTTGGAGCCTGTTGGGTTTAAAACCATCCTTATCAGAATATTAAGTACTGTAAAACAACAGAAGAAACAGAGCAGGATCCGACAGTCTGAAACTACAGGTCAATGAATATAAAAACAATTTGGCTCATGTAAAACTGCTCAGAAATGTTTCTAACAAGGAGAGGAAGTGGTGTACAGCTTAGTGGGGTGGTTGTTAGTATAATTCCAGGAGATGATGCTGTGCGTAAGTTTAGTGTATTTTAACTATGAGGTCTAGTATACAGTGATTTGTAGCAGGAGTTGCTAACATGCATTCCCAATTTGCAAGCAGTCAATCTTGTGGATCACCAGAAGTGTGTCCCACCATCTCAGGTTAACTCTAAGACGTAGTTCCAGACTCTATGCTTTAGTTGGGCAAAATGTTAGTTTACACCTACAATCCACCACACAGTGGGATATTCTGGCTAAAACAGGCAGAGAAAACAGTCGTAATGATTAACTAGGTCAGATTGGAGTAGGCCACATCAGGGATCCGTCCTGGACCCCACTGTTCTTGTGACTCTCAGCTATGTTATATGGGAAGAGTCCAACTAGAAGTCAGGTGATTTCCAAAGAAAAGGAAGGATACGAATGTTCAGAGGCATCCAGGAAAGTCTCACATGGGCAGTCCAAACTAGTTGCAGTATCAGTGGGGTGACAGCTACCTTGGCTCAGGCATAAGAAAAATTCAAGACAAGAGAAACCCACTTAACTTACTCTTACAAAGAAAATTCCAACTTGAGTTTAACCCTTTCGTCCCACATGCGTTTTCTACAATGTCATATGTGAATGCAGAATGCACTGCAATCAGGGAAGGCACGCAGCTCAGTGTGCCGGATATTTGGAAAGCTAATATTTGGAAAGCTTGTGGTAAAATGTACACAGAATAGTACTCACCGCTGAGCCCAATCCTGTCCTCACCATATATCAACAGATGAGCACCTTCTTAGCAAAGGTCTCTTGATAAAGATCAGAAAGTAGAAGCAGCCTGGTTGGTACTATATCTCCCTAACCCAGTGTGCTAAGGTATTTCCAACTATTGAAATCAACTGATTCAGCACACACTCGGGTTTGAACCTGCAACCTTCTGATTGTCATGACAAGTGCTACATCAGATGGTGCCTTTACTTATGAGGTTGTCAGAGGAGATCTTAATAGCCTTTAACAAGTTAAATTGGCATCCCCTATTGCTATAAATTTTAATTCCAGCTTGTGAAGGGAGGAATGCTGAGAGTAGCAATGAACCCGCCTGCGCAATTTCCCTACCGCAGTTTTCTTCTGATATTCTCCTTCTCTTTACACGTGTTTAAAATGAGCAAACAGGGGAATGTTGGCCCATTGTATGTTGGCTATGGG
Organism: Callorhinchus milii; assembly: GCF_018977255.1. Taxonomy (NCBI): domain Eukaryota; kingdom Metazoa; phylum Chordata; class Chondrichthyes; order Chimaeriformes; family Callorhinchidae; genus Callorhinchus; species Callorhinchus milii. The sequence continues at coordinate 71,529,073 of NW_024704743.1, read as the reverse complement.
CTGTAACCTGCAGTATCTCATCACTCCCCGACTGGAAAATATTCCATTCTCTTCAGTCAACAAGTCTCTAGTTAATGGCCTGAGTCATATAAAGTCAGGAACAGGTGAAGCCATTGTTCCCTCAAACCAGTGTATTAAGAATTCAGTTTTCCACTCTCCGTGTTTGGAAAGTAAGGGAAATGAGTTCTGTTTAAGGATTCCTTTGAGATTTCTCTCATTATTTCATAGTCATATATGTTTATGATCATTTAACCTATGGCCTGCTCTCTCCTATCTTTTTTCCTTGACAGAGGATTTAATCATTCCGTGTCTGACTATGTCCTAACACCCCTAACCCCTAGATTTGTTGCCTCTTTTGGTCTCGGATTCATTTCTCCAATTTTCACATTATCCAGGCCTTTTTCTTTATTGATTTTTATATTTTACTTTATTGTGTTCAACCCCTGGCTAGCAGAGAATGATAGAGCAGCAAATTTATTTTGGCAGGGTTTTGTGCTTACTAGCTCCCTCTACGTTATTCTTTTTAGGTTATAGAGATATACGAGTGATATTTCTTTTTTAAAAATGAAACATAAGACTTGGGGGAATTTAAACTGGCAAAACTACATACAATTCAAAGTCATTAATGTCCATTAGGTACCTTCATTCCTCCTCTTCTATGATTCAACACCCTGATTTATTTCCCAGGATGTCATTACCAGCCTGGCGCAGCGGTAGCACACCCGCCTCTGAGTCAGAAGGTTGTGGGTTCAAGCTTCATGGCAGGATTTGGAATCATATAGTCTAAACTGACATCAATGTAGTGCTGGGGATGTGTTTCATTGTCGGAGGGGCCATCCTTCAGATGGGATGTTATACCGAGGTCCCAGTTGCCTATTCGGGTGGATGTTAGTGATCCCATGGCACTATTCGAAAGAGAAGGGAGTCTTTCCCACTGTCATGACTACTTACCAAATCCCCTAAATAAAATAGGTCATTCACTTCATGGCTGCTTGTGGGACATTGTGTGCAAACTGACTACTGCATTTCACCCCCAAAATACACAGTAAATCTACTATACAGAATGCGGAGCAGGATTTATACAGGCTGCTCTAAATCACTGTCAAATTCCTGAGCTTTGAAATTCAATGTGTGTACTTTTTTTCCATGTATGTGCATTAGGTTGATTTTCAACATCATTGAAGAACTGAGGCCTAAAATTCCACTTGGTCTCCACCTGTGAGACCATTTTTTTTCAAGATTTAAGAACATCACACAGAATTGTGCCAAAGTCTTAAATTCAGTCTTCATTTGGAAACAGTTTACCGCAGGTCTTTAAAAGAATTGTCTTCCCAATGAAGACTGAATTTAAGACCTTTGCCACAATTCTTTGTGATCTTAGCTTATAAGAGAAAAATAAATCTTAAATAATGTTAAAAATCCTCTGATTGAGCCCTCTTAGGATATAAGGGATAGCACTGCAGCTTAAGCACCAGGAGCTGTTTCAAATCCTTTGTCAGTCCTGAATTTGCTATTGAGGCAGGGCTGCAAATGGGTAAGTGAAGTCCTGTAGCCCAGTGGATAGAGCCCTCGCCTAGCAAGCAAGGGGCCTGGGTTCGATTCCTAGACAGGGCAAAACATTGGGCAAGTTTCCTTACTCCACACGCCTCTGTTTACCTAGCAGTAAGTAGGAACCTGGTTGTTAGTCAATTGGTGGAATAATTCCTCCTCTCCTGGCTCGGTCCCGGGATCCGTTACTGTAAAGCGCTCTGAGACACCGTCCAGTGTGGAGGGCGCTATATAAATCCAAGTTGTTGTTGTTATAATCCCTTAAAAAAAAATGATAATTTGGTCACTCAATCCACAACTGTTTGCTGAAGACTGCTATGGACATTTGGCCGTGCGTTTCGCCTACAAACTATACAGTCTATTCACTTTACTATATATTCTGCGAAGTGCTTTGAGACGTCTCAAAGACGTGATGAGGCGCTAAATCAAATGCAAGGATTAATATTATAAGAGGTGGGAGGGGGATAAATTGTGACTAGCATTCCCAGGGATAGGAAAACTAGTCAGAGTTCTTGCTCCTGGTCCCTCCACAGGACCCTCTAATAGTTATGCAGGTGCGTGTCGGTATGATGGCATCTACATCGAAGACAGAAGTCATACTCTTTGGCTCCCGTCAATGTCTTCTCTTCTGGGTCTGAGCTCCTCAAACTCTCTGGGTTCAGACAGACTCACAGAACCTGTGCGCAACTTAGTCGTCTGGTTTGATCCCCACATCTGTTCCCTGAAGAGGCCTACTTTTTTCCACAGACATCACATTGCCCGCCTCTGTCCGTACTTCACAACCAACGCAGCCGGAACCTCATTCATGCATTCGTCACTTCCGGCTGGACTATTCTAATGCCCTCCTCACTGGTCTTCCCAGTTCCACCATACATTGTATTCAACTAATTCAACCTCCGCCACCTGGATACTCACCCACACAAAACTACATACCGAATGGATCAATTTCAAGATCCTCTCGCTTGTTTTCAAATCCCTTCTTGCCCTCACACCTCCCTACCTATCTGACTTGCTCACACCCCACACCACAACCCGCTGCCTCTGCTCGGCCGGCTCCGGCCTCCTGTTTGTCCCTTGTCGCCTCCGCTCCACCATCGGTTGCTGTGCCTTCAGCCACTATGCCCCGAAACTCTGGAACTCTCTCCCTCAATCCCTCCGCCTTGTCCCTGCATGAAGGGCATTATATAAATGCAAGTTGTTGTTGAGTGATTTGCCATCACTCACTGGCAAGGCTCACACATTAACAATGGGCCCTTGGGCAGGGAACCAGGGGGCAACCAGTCTCTATCGATCTGTATCCTAGCAAGAGGAGGGTAGACCAGGAACAGGGAAGTATGTGCAAAGGGACAAAAATTAGAAAAAATATTTGAGCACACTAATTTTATTTTCAAAAATCTGATCAATTTCTGAGCTGTTTAAGTGATAGACCTAGAGATTTGAATTGACCAGTGGAGTGTAGGTCAGGTTCTTTTTGGAACACATGTCCGTGAATATAACATTCCTGATTTTATGTTGTAATAAGCAGATTGCCTGGATCAATTATGTTGTAGGCACACTACTGGGGAGAACCAAAAAAAATCTCAACATTCCACTCCAGAAAGCTTTGGCTCAGGTTATGGACTTGATGACATTTAAGCAGACAATTAGAACAGCAACGGGAATCGAGGGAAGGAGCTGAGAGGTAGAATTGGCAATCTACAAGGTACATATGGAAACTAACCCTATACTTGCAGATATCAAACTTAGGGCAGCATACAGGTAAGGAACAGGAAAGGACTAAGAATATATCTCTAGAGATGACCCCATGTGGGTCATTGGTGGAGATATTGTGACAGGAATGGAACTAAAGAACAATCATGGAAGTAGATCATGGTAAAAGAGGTGGAAGAGACGTTAATGGTCAACATTGTCAAATGCACTGGAGGGGTGAAAAAGGATGAGCAGGGTCATTGAGCCATCCATACACTTTGTAGAGATTATTTTCACAACAGCTCCTTAAGGAAATCTGTTTCTTTCAACTCTATGAAAGTTAGTTTCTTCATATCTCTCTGTCAAGTCCATGGAACTACTACTACCTCTTACTTTTGATAGTTCCTCTCTTAGTCCTTCAACTATTGAGATTCTTGACCATACTCAGGTCTGTCTTTTGCCAATTGATTCATGGCATGGACGGTATTTAGTCTTGTTGCAGGACTTATATCTAATGACCTGAATTCTGCAGTGGTAGAGTGGGTTGAAAATAGAAATCTGAAGTAGTGAAGATCATAAATCGCTTGAAATCAATGTTGTGAATAAAATTAACAAAATCAGCCTTGCATCAGCTGTAGATTTCCATCATCCATCATCTCCTCAAGCCCCCTCTGTCCTCACATCAAAACTCAAAGTGAGAAGAGGTCCTAGACTTCTTCATTAGAAGATTGAAAACATCCGCTTGGCTGCAATGTCCTCCCCCACTATGTCCCCTTCCACCCCACCCAGACCATCCACACCGCCTTCTCCCTCTGCCTCATCTCCTGCCACTCCCTGCTCCTTACATTCCTTTGTCCCCATTTCTCCCTCCTCCCTCTCAACTACAATCACCTGGATGAAGTTCACCACCTGCTGCCTCGACCCCCTCCCTACCCAACTGCTGGTCACTCAACTCCTCCTCCTCTCCCCCCTGCTGGCTGACACAGTCAACCAGTCTCTCTCGTCAGGCTCCGTTCCACTGCCCCTGAAAACCACTGTTATCAAAACCCGCCTCAAAAACCCACCCTTGAACCCTCTAATCTCTCACACTACTGTCCCATTTCCAACCTACCCTTCCTTGCCAAAGTCTTGGAATGCATTATTGCAGGTCAACTTCGGTCACATCTCTTCCTCTACTCCCTCCTCAAGCCCCTGCAGTCTGGTTTTCGCCCTGCCCACAGCACAGAAACAGTGCTTGTCAAAGTCACAAACAACGTCCTTTTCTATCTGTCGCCAGGCTCCTTCTGCCTTCTCATCCTTCTGGATCTCTCTGCTGCATCCGACACAGTCAACCACGCCATCTTCCTCACCCCCTCTCCTCATCTACCTTAGTGTGACCGCAATCGCATGATTCGAATCCTACTTAACCAACCACCTTCAGTTCATCTTGGCAAATGGTTTCTTCTCCCGTCCCCACCCGGTCACCTATGGGATACCCCAGGGCTCCATCTTTAGCTATATGGTTCCCCCTGGGTGATGTCATTCGCAGACAGGGGGTAAACTTCCACTCAATCCCTCCGCCTTGCCCCCTCTCTCCCCTTTTTCAAGTCCGGCCTGAAAACCTTCCTCTTCAACCTTGCTTACATTCAACTACCACCCCCACCTCACCCCGGCTCAGAGTCAGGCTCCACCACTGTTAAACGCTCTGAGACGTTCCCCGCCTAAAGGACTCTACATAAGTTGTCTCCATTGGTGACGTCATCTGCAGACATGGGGTCAACTTCCACATGTATGTGGATGACACCCAACTATCTTTCTGCCTCCACCCTCAACTCCAGGACCACTGCTGTCCTGACAGACTGCCTGTCGGACATCCAAGTCCTGGATGAAGGCAAGTTTCCTAGTTGAATGTGAACAAGATTGAGGCTCTCCTGATTGGCTCGCGCCAGCGCCTCAGCACCTCAGGCTCTGGCAACATCAACCTCCATGGTTGCACTCTTCAACTCACCGCCAGTCAGGAACCGAGGTGTCTTGTTCGACCGTCAACTGTCTTTTCTTACCCACATCCAAGCCATGACCTGCTCTGCCTTCCCTCACTTTTGTAACATCGCCCGACTCCGCCACTACTCACCCCTCAGGCCGCTGAAACTCTTGTTCATGCCTTCATCACCTCCAGGCTCGACTATGCAAATGCCCTGCTTGTCGGCCTTCCCAACTCCTCCCTCCACAAGCTGCAGATAATCCAGAACTCTGCAGCCCGTGTCCTCTCCCGCACCAAACTCTGTGAACCCATCTCCCCCATTCTCACCTGACTCCATTGGCTCCCTATCCTTCAGAGGATCCAGTTCAAAATCCTGGTCCACACCTACAAAGCCCTCCATGGCCTCGCCCCACCCTACCCTAACCCCCTACCAACCCACCCGCTCACTCCACTCAGCCGGCCCCAGCCTGCTCCATGTCCCCCGACCCACCCACCCCACCATTGGTGGGAGAGCCTTCAGCCACTCTGCCCCCAACCTCTGGAATTCCATCCCCCAGTCACTCCGCCTCGCCCCCTCCTTAGCCTCCTTCACGTCCCGCCTCAAGACCCTCCTCTTCAACCATGCCATCGGCCACCCCCCTTCCCCTCCCTTCTCCCCCCCGACCCCAGCTCAGGTCTGAAATGCTGTACACTGTCCAGCGCCTTGGGACATCCTCCCGACATGAAGGGCTCTATACAAATGTAGTCTTGCTGTTGTTGTTGTAGTGAAACTGAGCTCCTGTGCCCATGAACAGAGGTCATGAGCAATGGTTCAGTATTTCAACACTGTTCATTCAAGTGAACAGTGTTGATACCCTGAGCATGTAGCTTGCATATTGTCTCTAGTTTGCATTGTATCAGGAATTGTGCGCTATAAAATGATCTGGTTTAGCAAAAGTGCACACAACAGGCAGAATCAGCAAACAGTGAAAGTGCTGGCCTGAGTTAATAATTACAAATGAAAACTGACTTTAGCTGCTTTTAAATGGTTCTCTTTCATGTTGAGTATGTTGTCCCTAAGAGTAACGTAATAACAGCTTTGGCATTGAAATGGCAGGATTATTGATTGAGATACAATGCACACAATAGAACCACTACATCAGCAATAATGATCAAACTGAACACTATCTATCTTCTAGTATGTTGCTGTAGTGAAGTGGATGAAATAACTCATTCCAGCCAACCTTCTATCTTTTACTGTGTGCAGTATCTCCATCTGCAGATTACACCAAGCAAACTCATTAGCATTTTACAATAATCCACCAGAACAAGCAGCTGCAATATTGCAAATTAAATTTATCTCTCCAAACAATGGGATTCTGTATGAGAGACTGAGATACAGGATGATAAACAGACATACATGTTGTAGATGCAGGGAATAGAAAGAACTGCTATATCGATTAGATTATTGCAATGTCCGTTCACCTTGTTATAGGAAAAGTGAATAATGAGGAGCTGTGATTATAAACCTTTATGACCCAGATCTTTTCATTTGGCTTTATTTGCAAAGCTCAGATTTTTCGGGTGAACAGTGTCGACAATAGTGAATGAGATATGGTGGTGTTTGTCCAGGTTTGTCTCAGTTTAACTTACTGTGTGGCTGCATGGCATTTGTCTAGCTACAGTGAGGATAAGAAAACTATTTCTCATATGTGATTATTTTGTCCTGCATTTTATCTCCATTCATTATTGCTAATATATAATAATATGCATCCCAAGTCATTGAATATAGATCAGCAGGAATAGAACATTAAACAAAAGAGGTAACAGCTTCCAGCCCCACAGGTTAGATAACACAACATTAAACGAGCAGTCCTCCCACTGCAGTACCTGTTTAGATTTGAAACATCTATAATAACTTTAGCATATTATATTACATACACATAATCACATATCACTCCCTTACAATAGAGTGCACCTTCTATACTTGTCTGGTGCACAGACAAAGTAATATGATGTCAGAATGTGACTGAACAATGGCCTTCCGTCTTCTTAAGTAAAAATGTATGTAACACAGAAATGTAGAGCTTGTTTCTACATTAATATCTTTCTTAATGCCTTTCTGGAGTTTCGTTGGGTTCACCTGCTTCCTCTCTTATCTCCGTGTAGAATATGAAGGGTCTGGAACAGAGCGGCGCCCAAAACACGCAAAGTGTGGAAAATGCAAATATGGGGCAGAGTGTGATGAAGATGCAGAGGATGTCTGGTAATTATTTTCCCAAACTCCCAACAACCAGTGTCGTACTTACAGCATGAAACAAATGTCAACAATTCTCTTTTGACTCTGAGTGACTAAATTATAATGCAGGTACTTGCTGGTGAGCCTGGTTCTGATTAGCCCTTTGTTGCATCTTGTAATAATATGTCCAGGACAAAGCTTTAGATAACTGTGTGTTAGTTTGAGGAGTGCATAGCAGCGTAGAGCTGTGATTGATGGAAACATACATTATCTCTCTGGGCTGAGCTCCTCATTATAATGAGGAGCTGTATTCACTGCTATTGCACAAAAAGTGGGAACTGAATGGAAATAATATGAAATAAAGGAATGTAAATATATAACCAAACAAATTGAAGGGAGAAAATAGAAAAACAGAAAAAGTAAAAAAAAAGTATTTGATATTAATTTAATATTCATGAAGTCAAAAAACAACAAAATTACATTTGATATAGCTTCTTTCATGTCGGGAGGATGTCCCAAGGTGCTGGACAGTCAGAGTTTTGGACCCGAGCTGGGGGTCGGGATTGGGGAGGGTGGAAGGCAGGGAAGGAAGCAGGGTGATCGAAAGCACGGTTGAAAAAGGGGGTCTTGAAGGAGGCAAAAGAGGGGGCGAGGCGGAGGGGCTGCGGGAGGGAGTTCCAGAGGGTGGGGACAGAGTGGCAGAAGGCCCACCTGCCATTGGTGGGGCAGGCAACGTGAAGCAGGCTGGAGCCCGCTGAGCATAGGGAACGGGCAGCATAGTAGGGCGTTAGGAGTTCACAGAGGTAGGGGGAGCAAGACCATGGAGGACTTTCAAGGTGAGGACCAGGATCTTGAACTGTATCCTCGTTGTGATGGGAAACCAGTAGAATTGGGCGAGGATGGAGGTGATAGGGTCATGGAGCCTGGTGTGGGAGAGGACACAGGCTGCAGATTTCTGGATGATCTGCATCCTATGGAGGGAGGAGTTGGGGAGGCCGACAAGCAAGTAGTTTGCATAATCAAGCCTCGATGTAATGAATGTGTGTATGAACCCAACTGAAATCTATCCTTTAACAAAAACAGAAGTCGCTGGGAACAGTCAGCAGATCAGGCAGAATCTATGGAGAAAAGAAAGTGAATCAACGTTTTGGGTCCATGACCGTCCATGACCACAGAACTGTCGCCAGTGCTGGCGAAGGGTTGTGGACCCGAAACGTTGATTCATTTTCCTTTCTCCATAGATGCTGCCTGACCTGCTGAGTGTTCCCAGCGACTTCTGTTTTTGTTTCAGATTTCCAACATCTGTGGTATTTTGCGTTTTGAAATTTATCCTTTATCGGGGATCCTATGAATTGCAAGCTTGCCTATTACTTTGGGGGTCACCTTTCACCAGCATTTTTAGCTATATTCTGTGCCACACATACTCTCCAAACACTCTTCTAGAAATGTTCTTTTCTAAGCTTCATGTCAATTTAGTTGAATAGAAAAAATTGCCTGTTTAAAGGGCCCATTAGTGCAGGGTCAAGTTCCTTCCTGCAAAATACTTCAAAGTTATTCTGCAGTGGTAGTTTTCAAAATCATGCTTGCATTCAACATACATCCCACTTTGTGGAGGTCATACCCCACAGAGGCCAGAGAGTTGTATATTTTAGCACAGTATTTGCAGTGTGACCATGCTCTGCTGATGTCGGGCAAAGGTGTTCTATGGAGCACGTCTGCTAAACAGTGCTGGGTTCTGTAGCAATTATCAGTGTTAAAGCAGGTGAGAATCTATTTTATTTTATTTAGCATGTCCCTGCTGAGTTCCATAATACAATGAGGAATAAAACATGAATATTAATTTTACTTTGAGGAACTAAGAATTGCTGCACCATAATCCATTCACTTGCACTTGTGTTGACACATGTATAAAATAATTTGAACCCGATATTGTCATTTCATATTTACTGTATCTATAATATTACTTGGCAATAACTAGACTTTGGGACATACAATATTTTGACATATTGGAAATGTATCTCTGCAGTATTTCAGATGAATCTTTTCAGCAGTATATTCATCTCATTACCCTTGCATTTATTTTCTGCAAGTCAATCAAAGCCTTCTCTAACAAGCTCAGTGTCAGTTTGCCAGCTGCCTTCGGTGAATACACAATGTTTAGAACAGCCCTATTTGATTTCAGTAGGGATAGCGCCCTAGCAACATCTCTCACACGACATGTGGTTTGCCGGGCCGTGAAGAAGCTGACTTGATGACATGCCTGCCAATTTGCTCCAGCCTGCTGGTTATAAAAGATTTTCTATGGAAACTTTGGAATATCATTTAAATTTTAGAATAGTAAAGATTTGGATTTTTTTTAGCACCTAATCAAATTGAAGTGCATCGCGGGTAATTAATGGTAAATGCTGTAGCTTTTCTTTGTAGGCAGATACAATAGCCATTTTGCACAAGGCAAAGTCAAGAAGTGAATGATCAAGTTATCTCACAAGATCACAAGATTTGTCTGGGTGAAGAAGGCCCTTCAGTCCATCTGATCTTATCCCCCAGAACACCGACCCCACCATTCCCTGCATCAAGCAACTTCTTAAATGAGTCTGGTGCTCTGGCCCCTACCACCTTTCCTGGCAATCTGTTCCAGTTGTTGATTAGCCTCTACACAAAAAAAAACTCCCTGGTGTCTGTTCTGAAATCACCCTGTACAACTCCAAACCTATATCTTCTTGTTCTACTGTCTTGGTACATTCTAAAGTAATGATTTGGGTTTACTTTTTGAATCCCATGTAAAATTTTATACATCTCTATGAAGTTGCTTCTGAGTCATTTTCTTTCAAGACTGAAGAGCTCGAGCTTGTCTAGTCATTGTTCATAGCTAATTCCTCTTAAGACTGAGCATCATCCTCGTTGCTCTCCTCTGTACCGCCTCTAGGGCCTGAATAACCCCCTTATGTCGCAATGATGAGAACTGTATGCAGTTGGAGGATTGTCTTTTTGATTAGTGTCATACAATCTTTAGCATTCACCTGAATATGTGTAACCACTGTTTGAAATCTCATCCAAAGGGCAAAGCCTCTGACAGTATAGCTCTCAGTCTGTCAAGCGTGGACGATAATGCTAAACACGGAGTTTGAACACACAGTCTTCTTCCCAGAGGCAAGAGTACTACCAACTGAACCAAAATTAGAATAAAAGAATCCCATTATCCAGTATTTGGGATCCATGTAATTCCCGGTCAGTGCCTCTGCATTCACAAAGCAGCACATAAGAAGTGACGTCAATAGTGATCTGATGACCCATGTTATAATGGGGCTTTACTGCATTTGACAATAGATCAAAACTAGAATTAAACTTGTCTAGATCACCAATGAGATCTCGGATGAAAGTCTCAGAGTGGAATTGTTTTCTTTGGAGAACAGAGGTCAGAAGGTTGAAACGAATTACATTGAACATTACAATACGGAAACAGGCTTTTGGTACAACTAGCTTATAAACTGCATGAGCCTGCACCCCTTCTAATCCCCTCTTATTCCCTTCGGCCTTATGTATGCATCAAGTTTAAATACGTTGATGCTTTTTGCTTCAACCAGTTTCCGACAGTGAGTTGTACATTCTCTGCATAAAGAAGTTCCTTCAGAACTTCCTTTTTGATCTGCTGCTGGCTATTGTATATTTATGCCCCTTCACATTAGGACTCATCACCAAGTAGTAACAACCAATTAATGTTCACATTACTGAATCTTTTCATAATTATAATCACCTCTACCAGGTTGTCTCACCTCCAGAGAGAGAAGCTCCAACCTGTACGATCTTTCTTGATTGTTGTATCCACTGAGCCCTGGTAACATCTTGTAAATTTATACTGCCTCACAAGGAATCATGATCTTGATTATTAAAATACTGAGAGGAAAAAGTAATTTTCCAATCCACATAAGAAAAATACATAGCCAAGATCTCTATACTTAAGAAATGGAGGAGAATATCATGTTCTCACACAATAAAAGTGAATTTATCGACAGCTAGAGAATCATCCCCGAGACTTTTTAAGAAAAAAGGCATTAGGGTAAGCAAGCCTGTTTCATTGTAATTCTAAACCCCATCTGTCTATCTTTATTGCAGTCCCTTCTCCATTAGCACAATGAACAGGTTTATTACCTGTTGTGTGTTCTGTCTGCCTTTGCTTCCTACTCCTTATTTTTGTCCCTTTGTATTTGAACCAAATTAATTTTAGCAATGCTCATCATGTTCTTAAAACTTTAAGTGGGGTCTCCTTAGAACTGAACTGGCTCCAAGGTGACATGCCTGGCAATGGAATGTTGGAATCGAACCAGCCCTCTGTGGCGGTCTCGGTAGCCCAGTTACTGAACCAGGCGAGGCCACAGTACTACGGGGCACCGCTGATGACAACACAGCCAGCCTGGCTTATTGGCAGGACCTGGAAGGGCAGATCAATCACTGGGGGCAAGAAGTCATCCCACTCAGCTCCTGTTAACCCTGCAAGCCAAAGCCCGAACAGGTAGGGTGGTCCTAGCTGGACAAGCAGCAGGAAAGCTTGCCAGACAGCAATATTAATGGCAAACTATGTGGTTTTAGCTGGTTAGACTTCAGCAGTACCCCAAAGCACACTCTAGGGTCCCAAGGCCTTGGCTCTTGCCAATCTGCACCTAATACTTTCCGGAATTAAGTAAGCAGGATGCATCCCTCCATTTCATTCCAACAATCTATCTCTGGGATTTACATGTGTAGGTAGGATGCATGGACATCTCAACTTGGTTTGGATACTCTTAAGCATGGTGATGGGTTTCCACATGTGTCAGACACCCAGTTAACCAAAAAAAAAATTTTTTAAAACTTATTTTACATTCTTTGGAAGTGTTCTCTTGTCAAAATATCACTGTTCCATTTTCTGGTATTAGGTAAGCATGCGGCTCCCACTGGGATAGAGTGCACACACCAGTCCCAGACATAGGGAAATTTCCATGTGTAGGTGGCATATATATGTACAATCTCAGCTGGTGTAGATAATCATAAACATAGTGATAGGTTTCCCCACGTGTCAGACACCCGGCTGAAAAAAAACCCTGCAACTACACAAGAGAGCCAGTTTGTTTCCAAAGAGCAAATTAATCTAGTGCAAATCTCATTAAGTAGACTTTTGTTTTCAGTTGTTTAACAACATCGGGTATTTAACAAATATAAGTAAACCCTTCCATTTTCAAGTTAGTTTTATTTAGGACCTAATGATGTTTGGGCTGATTTCTGCACTATAATAAAAACCATGGGGATTGTCAAATGGAGCTCAGTCATTCATTGTAACCGATATTAGATGTTTAAATTAAAACAGTTTTCTCTATTTTGTTCTTTTCTTCCATTTCCTTAGGAATTAATATGGTTATATTTCTTCAAATTAATTTAGCCAAAGAATGTAAATCTTAGAAATCAAATTGTCTATTACTAATGTTACTTTTGAGACTCTGACAAACCATCTAAAATGTATTTAAGAGTTTGCTTTGTGAGCACTGTAAGAGGCAAAGGATATTTTCAGTCTTCCTGAAGTGAAAGGCACTATATAAATGAATAATACAGTATATATAAAAGTAATATATACAGTATATATAAAACTCCACCTAAACTCCCCTTGCACTACTTCTGCCAACTTCATTGCCCTCCTCTCCTCCCTAAACCTCACCCTTCATATAAATTCACCCACTCACAACAGTGATCATGCACTTGACCTCATTATCACCCACAGCCTTGATATTTCCGACCTTAGCATAGTGGACAAGGCAATCTCGGACCACTTCCTCATCTCCTTCCCTCACATCCCTCTCTCCTCCACCAAGCCTTCAACCATCCTCTACCGCCCTTGGAACAGGCTACTCCCCGAGACCCTCACAAAGGCCCTCGCATCATCAAACATCCTATCCCTCTGGCCTTCCACCTGCGGAGATCCTAAAGCAGCCGTCCAGCTGCTCCAAGATCACCTCTCCTCCACCTTCGACTCCCTCGTCCCCCTGAAATCCAGGACCATCTCCAAACCCAACCAATCCCCCTGGTACAACAACCATCTCTGCCACCTAAAAAACGAAACCCTGCTGCTCGAGCGCAGATGATGGAAAACTGGCCTGACCGTTCACCGCCAACTGTGGCTCGAGCATCTCCACAGCTACCGCCATTCTTTGACATACGCAAATACGGCCTTCTACTCCAACACCATCTTGGAGGCTAAACACAATCCTAAAATCCTTTATTCCACCACCCACTACCTCCTCCGTGACCCCCCTCAGGCCTCCTCAATCTTCATATCAGATGCCAAGTGCGAGGAGGTCATGGACTTCTTTTCATCTAAAACTCACAACATCCGCCAGGCAGCCTCATCCACCTGCCTCTTGTCACCCGCCACAATGCCCTCTCTGTCCCCCTCACCCTCCCATCAGCTGCTCCTACCACCACCCCCATCCTACATTCCTTCCTCCCCATCTCTCCCTCCTCCCTCTCACCCACCATCACCTCCATGAAACCCACCACCTGCTGCCTCGACCCCCTCCCCACCAACTTACTGGTCACTCAGCTCCCTCTGTGCCCACTACTGGCTGACATCATCAACCAGTCCCTCTCCTCCAGATCAGTCCCTGCCCCCCTCAAAACTGCTGTCATCACCCCCCTTCTGAAAAAACCCTCCCTTGATCCCTCAAACCCCAGCCGCTACTGCCCCATTTCTAACCTGCCCTTCCTCGCAAAAGTCCTAGAACGCGTTATTACCAATCAACTCCGCGCAGACCTCTCCTCCCACTCCCTCTTCGAACCGCTCCAGTCTGGTCTCCGCCCTCCCCATAGTACAGAGACTGCACTTGTGAAAGTCACAAACAACATCCTCTCTATCTGTGACCAGGGCTCCCTCTGCCTCCTTGTCCTCCTGGACCTTTCCGCGGCGTTCGACACAGTCGATCACGCCATCCTCCTCCACCGCCTTTCTTCTGTCATCCACCTCAGTGGGACCGTACTCGCCTGGTTTGAGTCCTACCTCACAAACTGCCAGCAGTACATTTGCACAAACGGCTTCTTCTCCCGTTCTCACCCGGTTACCTGTGGGGTTCCCCAAGGATCCATCCTTGGCCCCCTCCTCTTTCTGATCTACATGCTCCCTCTGGGGGATGTCATCCACAGACACATACATTTCCACATATAAGCAGACGACATCTAACTCTATTTTTCCACCTCTCTTTGCGACCCCCAGTCCCCTGATGTTCTGTCAGCCTGCCTGTCAGATCTCAGGGGCTGGATGAGCGCAAATTTCCTTCAGCTGAACGTTGACAAGACGGAAGCCATACACTTTGGCTCTCGTCAACGTCTAAAATCTCATGGCTCTCACCTTCTCCACCTACCCGACCTCCCCCTAAAACTCTCCGAACCCGTATGCAACCTAGGCGTCAGGTTCGACCCTCAATTATCCTTCCTCTCCCACATCCGGTCCCTCACCAGCACCGCTTTCTTCCAACTCCGACGCATCGCCCGTCTCCGCCAATACCTCTCTCCAAAAGCCACTGAAACCCTGGTCCATGCCTTTGTCACCTCTCAGCTGGACTATTCAAATGCCCTCCTCGCCGATCTCCCATCCACTACCATCCACAAAATCTTGATCATTCAAAACTCTGCCGCCCGCATTCTCACCCACACCAAACTCCGCTCCTCGATCACCCCAATTCTTGCCAGACTGCACTGGCTGCCTATCCCAGAGAAGATCGATTTCAAGATCCTCACCCTTGTATTCAAATCCCTCCACTCCTCTGCACCCCCCTACCTCTCTGACCTCCTCTCTCCTCAAAACAGTACCCGCTGCCTTTGTTCCTCTGGGTCTGGCCTCCTCCTTGTCCCCCAAGTCCTCCGCTCCACCCTCGGCGGCCGTGTCTTCAGCCACTATGCCCCGAGGCTCTGGAATTCCCTTCCTCACTCCCTTCGCCTCGTACCCTCTCTTCCTGTTTTCAGGTCTCTGCTGAAGACCTTTCTTTTCGACCGCGCCTTTGGTCACCTTCCTCCCCCTCCCCCTGGCTCGGCCCCTGGATCCGTTACTGTGAAGTGCTCTGAGACTCCATCTAGTGTGGAGGGCACTATATAAATCCAAGTTGTTGTTGTTGTAAATTGTATTGTTTTAATATGTGAAATAAACTCTCATCCACTTATGTTTTTTCTGGTAGAGATTGTGCAGAAATATAACCTGAATATTGTAGAACACAATGAAAAGTACGGTCACTTGGATGTTTTACACAATACTCCAGTGCTTCTAGTGGGCTTATGTTAAATATAGTACCATGAACCGGTAAAACACATCAGTGACAATATTTACACTAACACAGAAATTAAGGGAAGCTTGACATTGAGTTTCTCTTAACTTAAATATGCTTGAATCGTAGCTTATCTCTAATTGAGCTACACATAATTCCCACTGGAATAGGGATTATGGGGATCACAGATGTGGCTCTGCAACACTCTTTGAATCTCAGCTGCCAATGAAGCAATCTAAGGGGCCCATTTTAGCTTCATATAAAAAACATGGAGGACAGGACACTTTGGAAGGGATTCAAAATGTAGGGATACAAAGCTGGCTCGCTCGCAATCTCTCTTGCCTGGGGATAAGAAGAGCTGTGTGCATGCACGAGTGAATGGATGCACAGAAGTCTGCCATGCAAGAGTGAACATCAGTCAGATTTTAAGATTATCAAAGAGTCTGGAGCGCGACAAGCTCTTCGATAATGTTAAACAACCAACACTCAATTCCAGACACTTTCAACCATTCTGTTACCGCTCACTGGAAATCCGTCCCTCTAACTCCCTCCCTCTCTTCATTCAAGGCATGTCTCAAAATATATCTGTCTGACTGCACTTTTGGTCATCTTTCCCCTCGGTCCCCACCCACACCTTAGGTGCTCACCCAGCATTGTCAAGCGTTTTAAGATGGCTCCTAACATGAATGGTGCAAAATAAACATAAATTGCATTGTACTTTTTACACAGCATCCCAATACGATATAATTTAACAGTGCAGGAGCAGGAAGTGGTAAACAAGCTAGAACAGACTTCATATCCCTAAACTCCTGAAAGTAAGATTATTTCACTTCCTGCTGAGCATGATAAATACAGCAATAGGCTTTTTTCAGTGTTCTGTCATATCACATCCTGAAATGTTATATTTAAGAGTGGTTGACAGTCTTGCACGTAAGTGAAAGAAGATGTGCACTCAGTCACTGATGAGACATTGTGTGTAGTTTAAGCATGCACAGCTTCTAGTAGCCCCTTAAGTGTATATGAATTATAGAATACCGTGTTGCTGTCTCTGAATTATTTTTGATTTTTACGTATGTAATATTCACTCCATGAACAGTAGCATTAATATCAATTGTGTCTATTAAATAAAAGCTGTAACGGCATACAGTGCAGCTAATGAATTTCAGAGCTTGGCAGTCTTGATTTTGTTGTTCTGAGGGAACTGTTAGAAGACAGTTTAACCAGTCTCTATGGATGAAAGGTTTCATTCTGTGGAGTAATTTACATAATGTAACTGGTAACGTGTATAATTAACTCACAGGTTTATTGTTTCCATTTTATCAGGTGCGTGTGTAATATAGACTGCATCAGATTCAACTACAATCCTGTGTGTGCGTCGAATGGAAAGTCCTATGACAGTCCTTGCTTGGTCAAAGAAGCATCTTGTCAGAGACAGGAGCGGATTGAAGTAAAACATCTTGGCAAATGCCTAGGTAAACATTTTTATAAATTTGAGACTATGTCCAAATTATTTTAAGAGAATTGCCAGTTTTCTGGGAATGCTTATGTCAGGAAAATACTGGAGAACCTTCAACACTTTGTCCATCAGCAAAGATTTGAAATGATACAGTAACAGCCATTGTTGCTTATCATTTAGCTTAGCTCTAATGTTGTTGGTGATGTTTTGACCTAATTTGCATCCCCATTTACCACATGTAGCCATGTGGTTTAGCTCCATATTATTGTGTATTTCCGCCATCCCAGAGCTATTGTAATTTTCAAATTACTATGTTTTCCATTCATAATTATGCTGTTCAAAATGAAAACATGCCTCCCCTTTAATGGAACTTGTCAGCAGGTTTGTTCCCAGTTGAATTATCCATTAATATATGAAGCATGTCTCCAGGCAACTGAACATACCATTATGTGAGACTAACCCGTGCAGAGGGAGAGCATGGGGGCGAATTATTGCAGAAAGGTTCAATCCAGCATTGACCTTACAAAGATCATTTTCAATAGCTGTTTATTGGTTTCAATTAAAACATCCTAAAAACAGTATTCACACATCTTTCTCTTTTGTCCATGAAATATTGAAAGCTGTTTATAAGATTAAAACAATTGCTTCAAAACCACAATGTCACAATTGGTATTTTCTTTACATAGGAATATAAGAACATGAGAAATGCTAGACGAGAAAAGACCAAGGTCCATCTAGTTTGCCTTCCAACTTCCTGGCGGTCTCATGCACACATGTCCCAAACTACTTAAGTACTATACCCCATAATGTTACTTCCCAAAAGAAAACAATCTAATCTGTGTTTGAAAGAATCAGCACTTCCTGCTTCAACCATCTCCATAGGGAGCCTGTTCCACCGTTTCACTATTCGCTCACTGAAATAGTATTTGCGTAGATTCGTTCTGAATTTACCCCTTTCATTCGCAGGCTGTGACCTCTGATTTTACTATTCTCGACAAGTTGAAACAGCCCATCATGATCTATATTGTGTTGCCCCTCTAGAATTTTAAAGTCAGCAATCATGTCGCCTCTCAATCTTCTCTTTTCCAGCATGAACATGCCCATTTACTTAGTCGCTCCTCATAGTTCAGTCCCTCCATTCCCTCAATCATTTTGGTTACCCTCCTCTGTATCTTCTCGATTTCTCCAATATCCTTTTTGTACTGCGGCGACTAGAACTGTACACAGTATTTTAAGACGCCGTCCAGTGTGGAGGACGCTATATAAATCCCAAGTTGTTGTTGTTGTTGTAAGTATTGTCTCACCAATGATTTATACAGTGGCAGGATTACCTCACTATTTCGGCTTGCTATTGATCTTTTGATACACTACAACATCTGGTTTGCTTTACTCGCTGCACAGAGTATTGTTGGGAGAGTTTCAATTTATTGTCAATTCCCAAGTATGTTCAAAACCTCCTGTAACCTATCTTGTTCAGCTTCGCAATCTACCACCTTCATTAGCTTGGTGTCATCTGCAAACTTAGTCACTATGCTTACGATTCCTAGTTCAAGATCATTTATAAAAATATTAAACAAAAGAGGTGCCAAAACAGACCCTTGTGTAACTCCACTGGTAACATTTTCCCATTCTGATGACACTCCCTGCACTACCACCTTCTGGGTTCTTCAGGTCAACCAATTGCCTATCCATTGTAATATACCTCCACTGATTCCCGGTTTCTTTACTTTCAGTGCCAGCCTCTCGAGGAATTATACAAAGGCCTTATTGAAATCCAGATATATAACATCCACAGCCTTACCTTTTCCTCTTCAACCATGCTTACAGCCACCTCCCCTCTTGCCCCAGCTCAGTCAGACTCTGTTAAGTGTCAGTCAGAGCACTGTTAAGTGCTCTGAGACGCCATCCTGCGTGGAGGGCGCTATATAAATCCAAGTTGTTGTTGTTGTTCCCGTTATCAAGCTCCCTTGACACACTTTCAAAGAAAAACAGTAAATTAGATTGGCAAGACGTCTCCTTCATGAACTCATATTAGCTATCATTTATGATTTTATTTCTGTCTGGATGCTCCATGATTTTATCCTTAATAAGAGTCTCCATAATTTTACCCACAATGGACGTCAAAATTACTGGGCTGTGGTTTCCTGGGTCACTTTTGTTACCTTTCTTAAAAATAGGAGTACCATCTGCCTTTCTCCGATCCCCCGGCACCTCTCCAGTATTCAGTGATTTTTGAAAGATTTGTGCCAGCGTTTCTGCGACTTCCTCTCTTAGTTACTTAAGGATCCTCAAATACATTGGCAAAAAAAAGTCAGTAAGAGTGGGGGGAATTTTCTGTTTGTGAAAAGTCTAGTGAGTGCCCCTGGTTAGCAACAGACATATAATTGGAAGACTTTCTGTGCTTTACATTTTGAAATTGTAATTGTCCATTTTTCATTACCAGTGTTTGAAAGTGGTTTTCAAATCCCTTGCTGAAGGAACAATTAAGGTAGTTATCTGCAGTTGGAAGCTAATTAAAGCCCAGAAGGGCCAATTTAATGCTGGACTAAAGCCATGGTGCTGTTTGAACATGCTCTGGGTGTGTGGTAAGTCTACAAAACAACCTGCAGAGTGATGAGATTATCTCTGGTTCTGACTCATTACTTCAAAGTCTGCTTTCAGTCCCCTTAGTATTGTTTATTTTATTGGTTGAAGAGAGGGACAAACAGGAAGGCTGTACAGGCAGAGGTTTCTCTGGAGAAGAAGATCTGGAGGGTCAGACTCCTATCAGTTGTGTAAAGAGGAGCAGCGTCAGTGGAGGCTGAGGTTTTCCTGTGAGGCGGAATAGATCTAAGTCATTGAGTCGCAGTTCTCATTCATCCAGACTAACTACTGGTGGCAGTGAAGGTTACAGTACTTTTATCATTTTAACAACAATTCCAGTTCCCTCTTGGGGATCTTTTTGACATCACCCCATGCTATTCAACAGCTGACAAACACACTGCTGAGGTGGGTCAGAAGGATGGTGTGTTTGCTCAGCAATCTGGACAAAGCGGTGGAGAGGCAAGTCAATCCTTCCTTATCACAGGAATCATGATAATGTTGTGAACTGTACTGGTGATGCATTGTCTCATTAGACAATGAGATTAACTACCTGAATTAGAAGGGAGGAGGATGGGGGGGTGGCATTATCTAGACATGAAATTCTTGTGTAATGCCAGCCAGAAAATCCTGTGCTATATCACCTGGTATCCTGTTCGAGTACTTGATTTCCTGCTACATTAAAAAAAACTTCCTGGTATCAGGTTGCAGGTGACACCACTTGCTTTGTGCAGAAATATTGCTGCTGCTACTTTCAGAGCACAGCAAATGTATTTTACACACTGCGGGAGCACCATTGATGTTGCTTTGTGAAGGAAGTTACATCGGTGCCCCTTTTGCTTAGAATACGCATAACATGCAGAAAGTAATGTCAGAAGTTGGTCATTTTATCAGGCCCTGCCTGTAATGCGCTTCTGAGACATTGGACCCAATTGACCAGCTGACCCAGTTTCTCTGAATTAATTATTTTTGTGTACAGTAAATAAGAGCAGCCCTGGACACCACTCAGTACATCTTGCTAGCCTGAAAAACTTTATTTTTCCTCTGCTTTTCTTCTTGCCCTCCAACCATTTCTCCACATTTACTCTTTAATTGATCTTCCACAATCTTTGCCATGAGTCTCTTACATGACACTTCACCTGCATTCATTCCTCTGTCAGAGGGAAGAGCTGTTCCCAATCTACCATGCCAAGTCTCTTTATTCACCTTGATCAAATGATCTTTAATTAAAGGACTCATATCTAGTGAATATCACTTGACATTACATTGCCCATCCCTTTATCGTAGCTGCATCCCTTCATCATTCTGATGAATTGTTACAGTTGGTCTGTGGTTCTATATAACAGTGACTCTTCATATCCTAATAAATCCTCTTGCTCTGGTCTCTCCTTGGCACATCGAATTTCCTCCATTGCAGGTCAGCTTTACTTTGCAGACTTTGCCGTACTTATTAACATTGTGGAATGTTTTCCTCTTTGTCTGCCTAGTAGTTGGCACAGCATTAACCAGGAAAGGAATCTCCTCCCAAATCTTTGTCCCAATTGCAGGATGTGATAGGTATAAGCTATTCCTTATATACAATATTTACTGGACAATGTGCCAGGCTTCAGCATCAGTGAATTCAGATTTTCATGTGCTATATTGCAAAAAGGTGAATGTTACACTTGCAACGTTACAGTACCTCACCATTAATGGAGACACATTGATCAACAAAAGTCTTTAAAGGGCATCAAGGAATTCTTGTGGAGTACATGTTGCAGCCAGCTGAAGTGAAACAGATGAATAAGAACTGACAGCACCATGCACAGCTGTGTCTCGTGGGCATTGTTTCTGTTTTCCAATCTTATGGTCAACTGCCCAGGTACACCTTGAGTATCCATGTATGGAAGATTTGACTGGAAGGAGTCCTTACGTGAAAATAGATGGTTGATATTGCTAAGTGACGTATTGCAGATGAAAGATAACCACTTTACAATGGCTAGAAAGTTCTTTGTGTGTACTCTGGGAGCTAGGTGCTGGTGTACAGCCATTACAAGTGGGAGAGTGTTGAAAGCAAAACGACTGCCCAATAGAAAATACACCAGTGCCACTTAGAGCTAAAAGCTATATATGTGGAATGGAAAATCAATCAGAGGAGTAAACTAAACCTATAGCCAGACAAAGTGAAATGAGCAAAGGCAGATGGAAGCATGTCATAATATTTTTGAAGACTTGTTTTGCTTTGTTTCAGGTGGGCCACAAATGAGACTTATAACACTGTATTATATTTGATCACCTTTGTTTTAAAGATGACGCCAGCTCACTGGGGAAGAAAGATGATGGATTTCAGTTTGGGCCAGAAGTTAAAGGTATGGAGAAAAGCAACCTACAATTCACTGAAAATATTCAACAACAACAACTTGCATTTATATAGCGCCCTTCATGTAGGATAATGAGTCAGAGTGCTGTACATTGATGGGGTTGGACACTGAGGGGGGAGGGAGAGATGAACTATCAGCACAGTCAAAAAGATGTTTTTCAGATTTAAAGATAGCGAAAGAATGGGTGAAGTGCAGGGATTGAGGCAGAGAATTCCAGAACTTAGGTCCTAGTGGCTGAAGGTACAGCTACCGATGGTAGAGAGGGGTTGGGTGGGGGGATGCACAGCAAAGTAGGCACAAGTGGAAGGAGTGGGGCACAAGCAAAATTCACTCCATTTTGAGGAACTGTTATTCTTAAAATTATAGGTAATTGCGGTATTTCACAAAGAATATCATGAATACTGTTCATAAGCAAGGTATTCATTGCTATAGCCACGTGTAATGCAGGGCTTAGACATTGAATCATTTGCAGATTAAACATTTTTCTTAGATAAACCTTCAATTATGTTTGAACAAAAATTCTCCACTCTACTCCACCTGCTCATGTTCATACTTTTATCCTAGCTCATCTACAAATACACAGTCACTTTACAGTGAAGGTCCTGTGAAGCGCTTTGAAATTTTAAATTTATCACATGTATGCAAAGACCAAACACCTAATTTAGGCAATTTAATGAAACGACAACTGGCATTTATATAGCGCTCTTCATGTAGGGTCACATCTCAGAGCACTTTATAAGATTATGCTGGAAACCTGAAAGTAGCAAAACTTAAATACTATTAGTGACTAATTTTTTTTAAACGTTTCTCAGTTGCTTAGTGTGATATCAAGTGCCTTTGTAAGCTTGCTCGCAAAGAATGAGTTCCTTCATCATATTCGTTCTGCAAATGCTGCTTAAATGTCATGATGGTAATTTGGAAATATTCAACCTGTGTCAGGCATGTAAAACAAGTGATGTGAATGCATCTAATGCTGACAATTCTTAATTTTCTTTTAAGATGCCAGTGATCAAAGGGAAGATGATTACACTGGGAACTACCAGCTGTGCTCAGAAAATATCTGCATACATGGCAAATGTGAATATATTTATGCTCGTCGAGAGACATCCTGCCTGTAAGTACCTTAGCCTTTCTTCACACCTTGTTATCAATTTACAAATACCACCTACAATCGATACACAGTATTAAACGGTACACTGTGTATAAATGCTCCCACCAATATAACAATGTGTAATTGAAATCTCAATTTATAGCTCCTGCTTTACATTGCAAAACAAAGTTTGATTTCAGATTGTAGCAGGCGCACAATCTTCTCTTTAATAGTACGTAAGACAGGTTCTGCTAAAAGACCTTGGCTCGTGGTTAGGGGAGCGAAGTCAATGTGGTTCTCCTCTGCAGCTGTTGTGGATCACAGCTGCTGAAAGCACCGCCTCCTGTCAGTACTGAAAGGAGCGGGGCTTCAGCATGATTCATGTTGGCTCAAACCAGATTTACACTGCACATTTGGTGGTGAAATAGCCACCAAAATTGCAGCAATTCCCCACCAACTGTGCAGTGTAAATGCTGCAATAAAAGAGAGGGGTCTTGCATTGCTAGTTAAGGATGGCATCTGTCACAGTCATTGATACAAATTGTCCTTCAAGAAAAAACAGTGCAATTCTAGTGGATGTTTGGGTTGAGATTAATATTGCTGCAAATATATATAGTTACATCTCATTACAATCCCTGCAAGAAAAGTAAGATTGAACCTATTGTGGTGACATGTGTGGACAGCAACAGTCAGCAATGTTAAGCTCTTACAAATATTAAAACATGATTATCCTATTAGACAAAAATGTTTAGCATAATACTAATCCATTAACTCTCCAATGCTTTCCTGCATCCGCTCATTGCCTCAGGGAAGGAGGTGATTAAAAACAAGAGATTTAAAACATTGTTTTAACAGATACAGCAGAGATTTTTTTGTTGGATTTCTAGATGAAGCCCAAATTCTATAGCAGTGATGGGCCAAGCTTTGTGGTTGGCTGGCAAAATAATCATAGAAAAAAACAAATAGCGTAGATTTATGCCATAAATCAAGAAATATTTGATCAAGGTGCTTTTATTTTATTGATCAATCAAAAAGTTTGGCCACCACTGATTTAGTCCAACATCCTGTTTCCCTTCTTTGTTGCTGCCTTACACTGTTTTGACACGGTGAGCAATGAGTCAACTAACACCTCTGGCTTCCAAGCTTTCCCTTTGGTGAATTAATTTCATCCATGAAATGCCCTGCTCTATAGTATATGTAAGACATCAAGGTTAAGAGAAGGAGAAAAGATGGGATAAATTGAGAAATAGTGGTTAGATGAAACCCATGCTTGAATTTAATGATTACAGTAAGACTCACATAAGTCATATTAGTTGGGACCTTAACATTTAGTTTACACAAAGTCTGAGCTGTAGGCAGATTGTATAAGTCTTAGAAAATACGATTTAATCAATAATCTACACTGCGCATGTGTAATTTAATGCAGTGCACATTTGCTAGTTTGTCACTGTATCCGGTAAGTGCGCATGTGGTGACGGATCAATGCATCTTGACACGTCACCGCATGTGCACTTACCGGCAAGCATTGGAATCGCATTGAATCGCGGGAAATGGAGTTCTTCAGCGCATGCGTTGACAGATCAAGACTATATTTCCTGCAATTCAATTCAGCCGGTAAGTGTGGGAGTAATGGAAGGTAGGGGAGCGGCATTACGAGTTGAGAGGTAATACAAGTAGTGTAAAGAATTCTAAGTGGTTTTGATTAGAAACTGAATGGGACTCAGGTGAATGTACGACTTAGGCGATTTATAAAGCTAAGACTTATGTAAGTCTTGCTGAATCAATTAATTATTACTGTTAGTAGTCCAGATTATGTTGGCTTTAAATTTTAGCACAACCCAGCCAGCAAACATTTGCTGCCACGGTGCACTAAATAAGGAGTGTGTCTCTGATGGGCAGTCTTTTTGGTCCTGGAATAAGTTGGATATAATCCTGACTTTGAACATTCACAGCTAAAACGATTGGCGTTCACGTTGCTGCACTCCTATAAATCACCTCCTATTGTCTGGCTCCAAATTTCCCCCATGGGGATGAGCACAAGAGGCGAAGTCCTGATACAATAGAATATCATAATAGGAACTCTGGTAGAAGGGATGGGGGCAACTACTTCCAAGCCTAGCAATAGCTTGAAAAAGATAAAGTAAAGTCTGAGCCTTGTATTAAATGCTGCATTAAACCAGGAAAACTCAAATGGGAAAGGGAGTGACATAGGGTAGCTGCATAGTTTAGAACCATGTTATACAAATGGAAGTGTTGGTTGCTCAAGCATAAAGCTGTTTTTTATTTGGCATTAGTCATTTACCATATGTAAATACACAGATTATTTTTTAAACGTTCTCTAAAGACCTAGGATTATAAGCATTTTTGAGAATTGATATGAATTATCAGTTTATAATTCCTACCCCCATCTCTAGGAAGCACTCTGGGATGTTATCCTATGTTGTTGCTGTATAAAGCAATGTTTCTAAATGAAGAAAAGCAGGAAAGCAAGATTTAGTGGAATTGCTCATTGGAGCATCAGATACAAGTGACTGAATAAAATCTATCAGAAAAGATCAGAACTCAGCAAACTTCATCAGTGCTGAAACTTTTATCCCACATGAATTGCATTTTTTTTTGGTTTAAGTCGTTCTCTTTTCCTTTTTATTCTGTTTGACACTTTCATTTTGGGGTCAGTTCCAAGCTCCTGTACTGGTTTTGATCTGCAAAGATTTGCACGACTTTCCCTGTAGACTTTAGCTTTTAAGATAAATTATTCAAAGGAAATTTAAAATTGCATTTTTTTAAAATATGCATATGGTTTGTAGAATATCAATGGAAATATTCCAAGAATTTTGATCTGTTGCCATTAAATCCCATAGAAAGCTATGCTTGATGTTGATTCATTCTCTTGTGAAGACTCTTCCATTGAGTCAAACACTGAAATGTGTTTTTCTGCAGTTCTGTACTTAAAATTTAAAAAAATTGTATTCACTTGGAAAGCTTAGACTTTGTATATCACAATGTGTCCCCTACATCCTGCAGTTTTCTAAAATCTGTATAATTTGTAAAATATAACAATAATAGCATTAAAAGGAACATAAGAACAGGAAGAGGCCAGTCGACCCATCAAGCCTGTTCTACTGTGTTCCAAGATTGTGGCCAATCAGCAACTCAATTCTATCTCCCCGCCCTCTCTTCATATCCCTAAATACCTCTGTCTATCAAGTATTTATCTTCGTGCCTTTTAAATTTTTCAATTGACTCTGCCTACACTTTCCTCTGGGGGAGTGAATTCCACACTCCCATCACCTACTGTGTGACAAAATGTTTTTTTATTTCATTTCTAAAGGTTTGTTTAGCCTCAAGTTAAAACTGTGGCCTCTAGTTCTCAATTCTCTCATCAGAGGAAACCGTTGCTTGCTATTCAGCTTCTCAAATCTTTTCATAATTTTATATACCTTGATCAGATCACCCCTCAACCTCCTGATCTCGGGAGAATACAATCCATGTTTTTCTATCCTTTCATCATAATTCAGGTCTGTGACATCAGGAATCATTCTAGTAAATCAATGCCTGACACTCTCTAAAACCAATATATCCTTCCTAAGGTTTGGTGTCCAAAACTGCACACAATACTCCAAATGGCATCTGACCAGTATTTTATACAATTGTAGTATCACTTCTTGATTCTTGTATTCTAACCTCTTGGGATAAATGTCAACATTACATTAGCATTTTTGATTACCTTCTGCACTTGTGCAATACATTTTAAAGATTTATGAAACTGAACACCTTGATCCCTTTGTTCATTAACCTCATGAATGCATGAATAAGAGTTTCAGCTGTGTTAGGTGTGAGGTACAGTCAAAGGTGGATGATATGTTGGTGGTAAAGGAAAGCGGTCCTAGACAGGGACCAGATGTGGGTTAGAATGACAGCTAGGCATTGAACCTGATACCTAGGTTGTGCACAGTTTCAGTGAGTCTGACAGATAGGCTGGGTAGGTTAAGAAGGTTGGAGCCACAGGTGAGAAGATATTGATGGGAGCCAAGGAGTGTGGCTTCTGTCAGTCACAGAAATTTAGTGTTCATCCACGCCTTGATATCTAACAAGCAAGTTGACAGAACATTGGTGGAACTGGCTGGAGGAGGAAAAGTAAATTTGTGTGTCATCCCCATACATGTAGAAATTGACCCCAGGTCTGGGATGACATCACCAAGAGATGAGAAAGGAGGGGACCAAGGATAGAGCCTTGGGGTATAGTTGGGTGACTGTGCAAGGATGGGTGAATAAACCGTTTGTGGAGACATAGTGATGGCAGTGGGTCAAGGAGGACTCCGAGCAGGAAAGTGCGGTCCCACATTTTAAGATATTTTGAGGAGCTTTGAGGAAAAACGATAGCTTTCGGGACCCATGACTGCTGAGTTGGTATTATTCTCCGCTCGTCTATTTTTCTGAGCCTCGAGTATGAGAGCTTTATAACTAATTCCACTGACCTTCAGATAATCACCCAAAAGAGTTTAAATCTTATAGAGTCAGAAAAGGTTAAAAAAAAGTCTCCATTGGGAGTCTGAATGGTTGACATTTCCTTGGAGGACATTACTACTTCTGTATGTGCTTTTCAAGTTTATGTTAAAGCCTTGGATGAGCACAATTCAGAGCTCCTCAATTCAGTGTGTTTGCTTTTACTTACCTTGCAACTAGAAGTCATTTGTTTCCCAAGATAATAGAAGTTGTTCTTCAGACCAAGGAAGTCTTTTTCGAAAATAATGTATAGAAAGTTGGAAAGTGTCACCTCATTAACCCTAGATCTGAATTATACAATTTCAGATAGTTCCAAAGCTTAGTAGAAATGGAGTAGTCACAAACTCTGATTGACAGATCATACTGTTCCAGTATAATGGAATCCAGCAATTCAGAGAATTGATTTGTTTGGGTAAAAGATTTCCTGAATGATAACTTCTGCAGACATTAATTCTACAAGTATCTGTTAAAGTTTATTTGTCGTTCCTAGATTCGCAAAAGGCTAAGCACAAAATCAATATAGAATTTGCCTGGATAAGGAAATATTTCGGAGATTCTTTTTGCTGCAAAGCACTTCTATAATGATTCTAGTTGCAGCTCAAACCTCTTGGAGTATTCAACAGCCCAATTCATGATAAAGTGATTGCGTAAATCCAATTCATGATATGCCAGGTCCAGCAAATTACCTGACAAAATCCTCTTTTCAAATTGACTATGTATTCCCTTTGAATCATGGAATGTTTTGGAGTGTTGAAGCACTGAAACAGCCACCTTTCCCATCAAGCCTGCACTTTAGTTTCAAAGTGAAGATTAAATTCAACAACATGTGAAACTCTGAATACTGTTAAATACTAAGAAAATAGCGTAAACTGGACCCAGATGGAATTTGTTGCAAAATGCATTTGCACTCTCTTGCCCACTTCCCACAGACTTGATTATTGTTTTTCAAACATCTATTAAATTTCCTTTTAAAGAAACCTGAGAACTCTGCTTCAATAATTACTTTACTGCAATGTGTAACAACTGTATTTTGTGGGCAAACAAAACAGCAAGTTGCACACTGCGATGGTGTGAATCAATTTTATTTGGGGATTGTTAAACTGTTCACCAGGAGAAATTCCGTTCTCTTTTTGAATAGTGCCATGTCCACCTGGAAAGGCAGACAGGGACCCAGTTTAACTCATCCAAAGGACGGCACCTCCAACAATGCAGCATACCCGCAAGCTCTGTACTGGAATGTCAGTATAGACTATATTGGGGCCTGAACTCACAACCTTCTGTTTCAGAAGCAAGAGTACTACCAACTGAGACCTGCTGGCACACACACGCAGGCTGATCTCTATCAGATCTCCACCCCCGCCTCTCCCTCCCCATGCTGATCACTAATATTTAGTGACCAAGAGTCCAAATAATGATTGAATATGTGAAACTGTAGATTTCACCTCAAACTTTTTTTTATCAATTGGCTGTATAAAATACAACAGTTTGTGTAGATCATTGGGTGAAGTTAGGCAGTCCAGTTACTAAATGTTCAACATACTTTTGTGACAGGGGAACGGTGCTGTCTGCATGATAACATACCAATGTACAATCTTAATATCAGGGAAAGCTTCCTTCCTGGTTGAATGCTTAGACTGAACAGCCCTGACCCTTGAATATAAACTCCCATATAAAACATAACTGTGATCATAGAAGTATACAACAATAATAACAACAAGATTACATTTGGATAGCGCCTTTCACGTCGGGAAGCATACAGAGCAACCCCATTATAAAGCTGCGGCTCAAGACAAAAATCAGACATAAAGGGTCCATGGAAAAACATGACTACTTGTCCTACTTCTGGGTCATCAGATCACTACGATGTCACTTCCTGTGCGTGCACAGCCAATCAGCTGCGACTGTTCACACAAACATTACTAGCATCCTGTTTAACCCAAAAGTGTATTGTACATCTAGTAACTTGAGTCACAGGAGACCTGGGTTATAAGCAAACTCCTGCTCTAGCAAGGCGCTTAATAACACTGAGAATGTACAGGACAGGAAAAAAACATTATGAAAGAGTCGGTTTTTTTTATATATAAGCTTTAAGTAATTCCAGCAAGCGCACACTGACTTTTTTTGTTTCTAGATGTTCCTATATTCCCAGATGGAGACCTGTAACTGCATCTGTTTTGTGGATGTCAAGATCACAGGGTGGTCCATGTCCCCACTCACACAACATAGCTCAATAGAAAAACTGCACCAAAGAGGGGATGTTTGCAAACAGTTCCTGCGAGGCTTATTTACTATAAAAACGAATCCAATGCAAAATACACTTCACGCAATTTATCAGATAAAGTATGAGAAATTCTTATTTATTGGTAACGTGGGTGTTTTGTTGCAGCTGTGAATCTGGATATACTGGACAGCGCTGTGAAAACAGGGACTTCAATATCCTGTATGTCGTTCCAAGTGGCCAGAAGCTTCACTATGTCCTAATTGCAGCAATAATTGGAGCGGTGCAGATTGCTATAATAGTTGCTGTGGTGATGTGTATAACAAGGTGGGTGCAATGCTCTCAACAATAATTGCCACGGTCAATTTAGCAAATGTAAAAATGTACATTTGTGGAGCTTGATGAGCATGTTTTCAAAATAAAATATCTTACTTATGTTCCACTTCTCTCCTGCCTCCCCACCGCCACCAACAACAATTTTCAATTATATAACACCTTTCAAGTTGGAAGCAGGTCTCAAAGGACTTTACTGGCTGAGCACCTGTGGGGGATGGGCGGGGGCAATTACACAGTGAACCACGCCAAAGAGAAATGGGTAGATAAAAACTAACCATTATAATACTATTTATATTTGGTATCGTGCTTTTCATGTCAGGAGAATGTCTTGAAGCGCTTCGCAGGATTTATTGTAGAGTATAGTGATTGTGTATTTTGTGGGTGAGGATAAGGGACCTGCTCCTTGGTCTGTGGTGCTACAGCTTTCCAACCAGATTTCTGCACGTGCACAGGAGCAGGGGACATTCCTGCTGATTGTTTCGCTCTCCCTTTGGTGAAGCACCATATGGCCAATTGCAGTTGCAGGCTGGCTGTGTCCCACGTCTCTATGTCAGTGACGAGGTGCAAAGTGCTTCCTCTCCAATTTGCCTCTGTGAAGGGCAGTTTTGAAAGCGATAAAAAGATAATGTATGCCTCAAAGACTCATCAGCCAAAGGTGCCCAAAGCTTTTTGTTTCTTTCAGAGTTGTTTTGAGAATTGAGTGGTATGAGTAGACTTACACTTTTATCTCTAGGACCAGACCACACTGATGGGATCAACATCCTCTCTCTATCTCTCTGACTGTTCACCTCCAGAATACAGTCACAATACTCTACAGTAAATCACATGAAGTATTTTGAGACATCTTACCAATGCGACAAGAATAACAAATTATATTTGTATAGCACATTTCACGTTGGGAGGACGTCCCAAGGCGCTATATCATGTATAAAAATCATTATTATTAATAAGGGTGCTGTGTGAAATGCGTTTTGGCCATTTCGACCCAATTCTTAATGAACACGGGGTCAAAGCTCAAAACACCGCTAATTTAATAATGTCCCTCGGGGAAGTAGAAACATCACATTGCTATGGTAGTTGGTATGATTACTTAAATGAGGGTAGATGCATTATTAATTGGAGGTAGATTTTCTGCAGCTGGTCATGCTATGCCTGAATATGAGAGTAATTGATGCTCACGCTTGGTGCCTGAACTAATAATCTATTCTATTTCCCATCCCTCACCTTAATGAGCATAAAAATCCACAAAAAACTGAATCAGAATGAAAATACATAATAACTTGCATTCCTATAGCACCTTCCATGTAAGAATAAATGTCTTTAAGTACATTACAAAATCTGATCGATTCGAAGTGTAGATAAACACAGCAGCGAAGCTGTTCCAGCAACAATGAGTTGCCAATTAATTTGAATTTGGAGGTACATTTGGTTAAGGAGGATTAAGCCAGAGTAACTATTGAAAGACTCCACAATTCTTTAAATAGCAATGGCAGAGCAGTCTCTTTGTGTTCGCTTGAATCACAAGTGAGACAAATCTTAACAGCACAAAACAAGTAAAAACCACTGAGAATTACATTTCTAAAGCAGTGATTATTCTCTTTCGTTTACAGGAAATGTCCAAAAAACAACCGGGGACGTCGGCAGAAGCAAAACCTAGGACATTTTAATGCAGACTGCACCACTTCATCAAGGATGGTCTAGTTTGATTTTTTTTGAATACTCTTTTTCCTTCATTCACCATATCTCACCAGTTGCTGAATTACAATCGATTTTTGTTTCTTGAGAAGAAGAGATTTTTGTTTGGAAGGCCGTGGTTTTCTGGACCCTTGCCAGTTTACGGATTATACAGTGTCTGGTTATACTGCAGGATCCTGCCACTGGCAAACAAGTAAGACAGTCTAATGGTACCTGAGATTTTCATCATTCCCATCAACAGATGGATTTCTAGAAAAAAATTCAAACAACAAAAAAAAGTTAAGATGATGCAGCTATTATTGAAATAATGTACTAATGAAGGGAATGATTTTTTGTACTTCAAAATTTGTGCCACTAACGTACGTCTGTGTAATAAGCTGACCACGGTGGTCATGATATATTGCAATTGACTCTTAAAAGGCAAAAGTAAAACTACCTGAATGGGTATAAAGCCAAGCATGAACAGGATGTGCTGAAAGAAAAACTTTTTCAAAAGTTTACAACTGACTTTCCTTATGTGAAACAAAGTAAATAATAAGTCAGCAAAAGTTGATCTTTTTTTTCAAATCTATTGGTAACTGCTGCCTTTTCGAACACTAGGTGCATGATTTGTGGAACTGTGAACTGTGAGTAGATTAAAATTCAAAGCTGTTCGGATTAAGTTTGTGGTTGACATCTGAGCACTGCCATTCTGATATCTCTGACACTATATCTATATTTGATTCCCCTTGATGTAAATTTAGTAACACTTAAATGTAACTGGTGGTGTTTGTGGTGTGCGCCACAAGGAAAAGGATGTGTCTTTGTAGAGCAAAACGTTAGCTTGATAATTGGATGTGTTTACTGGGATTCAAAGCATTTTTTTCAAAAACAATTGAACTGAAACATTGTTATTAGTTACGATCATGCTGTGAGAAAAATGCACTGTAATTGCATTAGTAGTTGAAGTTACTTTTCAACCAGTACTAAAAACACAAGAGTGTCACCTACTGGACCTGTGCATTATGGGCTGTAGTTTAACATTTTCATGGTTCTTTCATTGCAGGGACAGAGGCTCAGTTGCCTTTGGAAAAGCTATTGCCCCAGGAAGCAGTGCAATGTTGGCCTTTAACAATAAAACAGAAATTGAGCTATCTCATTTTATGTTCAGTTCTCAGCCAGTTTGCCAAAATTCTTTATTATCCACAATAAGCCCTACAAAGCCAAAAAGTAATTTTATTTGTGGTAAAGTTCCAGTGAATTACTGTTTTAATGACATTTTCCAGGTTTATTCATAAAGACATGGTCAATCTAATTCCTAGCCTATAATAATAATACAGTGTTTATCTTGTCTGGTGTTTTAAACACATTGAAAGGCCCAGTTTAAAAAAAAGCATGAGCTGCACTATAAATTCACCCTCTTTTAAAACCAGCATTTTGGCATTACAATGGTTCCCACTTATAGAATTGAAATGTACAATTGAAGGACTGCGTACCATCCCGATTAGAAACCTCCCACCAACATGTTGTATGTGTCTGTAAAAATCAACATGATCAGAAATAACTAATGTAAGCCATGTACTGCTTTTTAAGTATGCGTTGATGTGTCTTTTTATACTGCATAACACTGAAACTGACAAGTATTTTAAAGAAAAAGCTGTGAGTTCCTAATTTGTAGTTTTATAAAGTTTTCTGTGTACATTTGAAGTCATGGCGGTAGATTTTTAATGTAATGCATGTGGACAGGATGTGAAAAATAAACAAGGGTTTAAGCCTCCCTTTCTCAAGGATTTTCAATTCCTTTCTATTCAAGACATGATTTTCAATTTCATTTTCATAACATTCATATCCTTGTGCTGCCATTCATTTCTTTTAGTGTAAGACATTCATGTGGAATATACAACAGCCAAAAAAAATTTATGATCTACAAATAAGCCCATCAGTTTCCTTATCTGTATTTAAATGCTGCCTTTCAAGTCAAAAGTAATGTATTTCTCCAATGTTTTTCTGTTACCAGCAATAAGAAAGGACAGCCACAAAGGTACTTCATCATATTTGAAAGTATTAGCAAACAGACTCCGACTGATTTTGATCAATATATAATTGTAGTGTAAAATAGAAAGTCTACTCAATGCAATCATGTTGATGACCACGATATTGTAATGATAATAATAATCTTGCATTTGATGTCGTGCCTTATCACATCATTGAGATGTCTCAAAGTGCTTCACAGGATATAATGTAAAGTGAACTGACTATTCTATTGGTGAAACACGACAGCCAATTGCGCACAGCAGTGTCCCACAAACAGTCGTGGTTTGAGTGACCAAATCATTATTTTTTTTGGAGGGATTAGGATTAGTACCGCCCCCCCGTACATTGTTGTTAAAGGAAAATGTGATCTAGTATGTGATGATGTCTGACCAAATTCTTAAAATAAGGTAAACTTAAGCCAGTCACTCTGACTCATGAGAACTCTGATGGGATTTACTTTTGGAGCACATCCAGCTGGTATATTGCCCTCTGCCTTGCCCCCTCCTTCCCCATCTTCAGGTCACACCTGAAGGCCTTCCTATTCGACCGTACCTACGGTCACCTCCCCCCAGCTCGGTGACGAGCTCCGCCACTGTCAAGCACTCTGGGACACTACCCTGCGTGAGGGTTTCTATAAAAATGCAAGTTGTTGTTTGTGTGTTTTTTCTGGTTATGGGAAGGAGCCTCCCCCACCACATTAATTTCTTATTAAGGAATCCTGTTAGAAGTTACACATATTAGACCCCATTGCTTCGTACAGCTGTGAGTTTAAGTAACACTTGTGTTCCTCAGTGTAGGCAAAAGTTTTGAAATTAACCATTGTAACATTAGAAAGAGGGAATCATAGTTTCACTTAATCACCACAAGCCTAGTTAAAATGGTTGGCAGTTTCAGTGCTGTGCGTTTCTGTTTAAATACAGAATTTGATTTTTTATGAACTTCAGTTTAGATCCAAACTTATGACTCAACCCTAACTCTGTGTTATTGAACTATTCAAGATTATTTAACATCTGTAGAGTAAAGAGTCCATCTGGAATTTCCAACTGTTTTTGATGCTTTCTTCCTATGTTAACTGCACATATAGATAGCAAGGAAACATACTTGTCTTTTGAAAAAAAAATTAAGTGTGCAAGATGTAGTTTCATTCTGCATAAAATACTTCAGTGTTGATGGTCAGCATGCTCCTGGGAAGCTCTGAATGAATGTTATTAGAATTTGGTTGCAGAAGGGTTTTAATTTTACCAACAATCAAATAATCAAACACTGCAGCATCGGGAGATGGGAATTTTCAAGGCAAAACAGATTAAATCTCAGACTGTACTTACATTGTCATTCTCACGTCAGAATAAAAGTAACATTTTTAAAATTAATCTTAATAAAACATAGTTTTTTGGGTTCAATAGTTCAAATTAGTATAAAATTCAACATTTTAAATAGGTTCACAGACTCAGTAAGTTGGTAGATGAGCTATCCAGACCCAAAAGGATTCAAGATCCATTCTCAGCCTATGCTTAGCTATTTGATCTCAACTAGTGTCCACCAAAGGTGCTCCAATTGGCCTCACCACTTTAAAATATGGAGTACCTGTACCTTAGTGGTTAGAACACTCGCTTTGCAAGCAAGAGACTTGGGTTTCCTTACTCCACACTCCTCTGTTTACCTAGCAGTAATAATAATAATAACATTTCAGTTTACCAGAATAAAAAATAATAATAATAATCCTTGCATTTGATATAGCGCTTTTCACGTCAGGAGGACGTCCCAAAGCGCTTCACAGAACACACTGTAAAGTGAATTGACTGTATATTTGTGGGCGAACGCGGCAGCCAATTGCGCACAGCAATGTCCCACAAACAGTCGTAGATTGAAAATGACCAATTTAATTATTGTTTTTAGTTTTGGAGGGATTATTATTAGGCGTGTGGAGTAAGGAAACTTGCCCAAGGTTTCGCCCTGCCTGGAATTGAACTCAGGTCTCTCACTTGCAAAGCGAGTGCTCTAACCACTGAGCTACAGGACTCCACAGTAAGTAGGAACCCGGGTGTTAATCGATTGGTGGATCGCTTTTCTGGGGGTTATAATTCCTTAAAAATATGGGTTACTCAATCCACGACTGTTTGTGGGACACTGCTGTGCACAATTGGCTGCTGTGTTTCGCCCACAAAAATATACAGTCAATTCACTTTACAGTATATTCTGTGAGGCACTTTGAGACGTCTTGAAGACGTGAAAAGGCACTATATGAAATGCAAGGATGATTACTGTTAAATTAGGGAAGGGGAAAGCAAGCTTCCTGCTCCTGACTGCTATCCAGTGACCTCTGCTGGAGGTTCTTGCCTGTGGATTCTGGGTGAGATCAGGATCAGACATATCTCTTGTTTCCTTCCAAGGCCAAATAGCCTGCCAACACTCACACATAAATAATGGCCATCTGCCAGCAGTATCATTCGGAGGGGAGGGAACAAAATTGATGGGAGGGAAAAAAATAAAATAAAGGCTCCCTTAACACCTAATATGCTGAGCTTTACAGAAAAGTAAGGTCCAAAATTTGGTTCCTAACCTGTGTTATATTAGCTGATCTCAGCTAGGCTGAGAATACAGCCGCTACAATTGGGTACAGTGACCTTGGGCTAGGAACAGGGAAAAATCCTCTCCAGTTCCTTCTCCTGATGGCTACATAGTAACCTGTTGGAATGTGCAGGCTCAGCGGGTAAGCAGAGGATGTGGTTTGGCTGTAGTGACCTCTGAGATTCTGTAAGCTGACAAAATTCTGGACCAGGTTAAATGTTCACAGTTGGCAAAAATGATGTCCCAAATTCGCCAGCCAGCACCTTTGGGAGAAAAACAGGGGGGGAATATTCAAATGATCCATACAAAGTCATTAAGGCTAATTTGGGCTGGAATTTAATTCAGATGATAATCAAAATGAGGATAGATCATTTCTGATTATTCTCCGTGTGTGTCATTTGCAGCATAAACCACACAACACTGTGATCTTCATCTAAAATGGTAAACCAGCAATTTCCATCTGCCTTTTTGTTCCTTCTTTTTCCAGATACACAATCTGGAATTGCTTTACCCACACTGCAACATTTTTCCATCTTATTTAAAAATTCTGTCTTTCATTGATGATTGTTGCCCAAGCTCAATTATACTTCAATTCATTTCCGAGTGCAAATTCACTTCAATTCATTTCCAACCTGTACAAAGTTGATGTATCTCAATGAGAACTTACTACTACAGTACTGTAGCCTCAAAATGCATTCTTTGTAGCCCAGTGGTACAGAATACATTAGCTTCTAAATAAAATATTAA
Source organism: Callorhinchus milii (assembly GCF_018977255.1). Taxonomy (NCBI): domain Eukaryota; kingdom Metazoa; phylum Chordata; class Chondrichthyes; order Chimaeriformes; family Callorhinchidae; genus Callorhinchus; species Callorhinchus milii. Next base: position 71,491,813 of record NW_024704743.1, on the reverse strand, counting down.
CTTTCAGCTGTCCTAAATTTTTAATTAATTTCTCTATGCAATCCATCAATTAATTATTCTATTATTTAATCAAATTCTATTAGCATGTTAAGGTAAAAGGGCACGATTGAACCAGTGACACGGGAATGGAAAGAGGTGATGGAGAGATCTTAGAGGGAACTCAGTAAACTCTTGTCATATAGCACACTGGGTGGGAGAGGATGAATGTTTTCCTTTTTGTTCATCCAGCCAGACTCTACTGCTTGAAACTTGCTAATGTTGCAATCTCACAATCTTACAAAAATTCAGAGAAAACCATGAAAATTGTTAAAAAAAACTCCTCACAGCAAAAGCAGTTTGTGCATTATTAAATAACAGTTTTGATTTTTAATTTGTGCTCTGTATGTCTGTGTTTGTTAAAGCCTTGTCAGGCATCCTGTTCTATAAACTTATAACGATGACCAAAATAAAAAGGCAGCTATGTACTGCAGTTAAAAGCTGTCAGATGAGATTTCAGATTTTACTGAAGGAGGACAGCTGTCCGCTCACCAGTGTGAGAATTAAAGGTATTTTCCACACTCGGGTTAGAATCCATCCTCGCACACCCAAGTATGTCAATAATTCAAGATGGATGCGTGACAGCCGTAAAACATGGGTGGCTTCCAGAGGTAGGTGGAGTCACACGCTACCTTTTTAGTCTTGGATCATCTGTGAGAATGGCTGGTTGATGCCTCCTGCCAGCACAGCGTGGAACACAGTATTGGTCGTGCCCCTCCACCCCCTTTGCCTAAACTCAGACAAAGTTCATGTTTTAAATTAGCCACAGGAGGAGAGCTTTCTGAACCAGCAGCAGCATGGCCGAGGAACGGGTGCATTCAGATTCTAGCAAGGTTGCTTTCGACATGTCGACCACTCATGCTGGCGAAGAAGAAAACGCTCCACTTGATCCATTAGCTGTATTAACTCTCCTGGAGAAAGTGGCCGGGATTGTTGACACTGTTAATGAAACTCAGCAAAAGATGCAGCAACAGCAGATGGAAATTGAAAGCACCGTTAAGATGATACAAATCGATGTTGCAAGGCTCCATAAGGCTCACCTGACGACAGACACCTCGGTGGCAAAGTTACTAGAGAAAACCCGAAAGATCAACGTTAACATGAAAGATGTCAGACAGCGACTGGATCGAACAAACGCTGAGGTCAAAAAGGTTGAAGGAAACCACAATGAACTACTGAAAAGGAATAAATTTCGAGTGGTCATATTCCAGGTAAGCTTCAACCGAAATAAATACTTTGAGCATTTCTAGTTTGAAGAGGCAAGTTGGCTAATCCTTCATTTAACACTTTGGCTAGTTCCTTCAGTATGAGCTATGGCAGGCATAAGGCATAAGTCACAGGAGCTGTGGAGCTATTTGCAGTTCAAGTCCATTCAGCAGGAATCATGTTATAAATAAGCTGTCCTGCCCATGGGTGCGTATCATCCATTGCAATTTGTTTTTACAACAAAACTTAAGAGTTTGTTAAATATTTTAAAGTCAAACATTACAATTCCTCAGACATGTTTCTTTCCCTTGCTTTAAGTTTGTTTCAAGCACCTTGTAATACAACAGCCATTCTTTGTGTCAATAAAATGAAATGAAACAATAAATGATTTGGGAGTGGAGCCACAGCTGTAAAACGTATATGACAGCACAGAGTAATATTAGTGCATCAGCTGGCCTTGTGCCACCTTGCCTTGATGATTGATGGCTGTGGAGCAGTGACTATTTGCTGCCCACATGAAAAATAATATGGAGATAAATACACTGCGTGTTTGATTTTCTCACTCAGATTGGTAATCACTAGATTATTTTGTCCTGTAGGCTTTCATGCATAGATGAATACATGGAAGTATGTTCAGAAACTTCACAATGTTGCACTATCCTTGGTTAGATTTCATACACTACTGTTACTTAATTAACCGCTGGAACTTGATGCACCAGCATTTCTTGAGCCGTTAATTTCACATCCTCATAAATGAACTGAAGAGCTAAATCTTGTCATGTATCGCATCTCCTCCTATCAATTTCGCAAACGTATGCTGGACTGTTTTAACAGCAGAAGATTCCTGCAATCAACTTAGTTTTAGTACATCTAGCTTCTATATGTTAGGACAGCAGACAATTAAAGATTCATGTTACATTTCTTAACAGAATGAGGAATGGGCTGTTGGCTTCTGGTTTCAATTCCATTTAAGTAGAGGTATTAAAGTTATACATAGGGAAATAAAAGACAATATACTTGATATCCAGGATAGTTTGGCATTCCAGGTGCAAGTCATCTTGGCTAATTTTGTGTTCCAATTTGCTGTTTTGGGGATTTAATGGGATTTAATCCTGATTAGAATTCTTGTTGATGCACAGGAATTTTGATCCAGAAGTTGATTGGATCAGAGCGACACATTTCCAATGACAAGGAATCCCTATTTATAATGCTTGGATTCCTTATTAAGGAATCCCATTAAGAAAATAACTGTAGTTTAGCCCCCACCTACCTACATCTGGTACATTCCTCCAGGAACATTATGGTTCATACAAGGACTCACAGGCCTGAAATTCCACCTTGTGTTAACCAGTAAGAGTTTTTTGTCTTGAAATTTAAGATTGTTCAGAATTGTTGAAAATTCTTTAATTCAGTCTTTGTTTGAAGTTAGATTTACTCAGCGCTTAATAAAGAAAGAGCTTCTAAATTAAATCAGACTGAATTGAAGAATTTTTCACAATTCTGTGCAATCCTACATTTAAATGGTTTTACAAGAAAAGACTGGATGAAATTTGAACCACTATATTTGTAAGTAACAATGCTGAGATTTATTCTGTGCAGAGATAAAACTGAATGTTGGAAATCTGAAATAGAAACAGGTGGAAAAACACAGGAGGTGGATGAGTATGTGAAGATGATCCATTAACATTTAGGTTAGGTCATCAGAAAAAGGTTAACATTTAAGGCCCAACCCTTCTCCAGAGCACTGCCAGAGCACTGATGAATGATCACAACTGCAACAACAGCCCCTTTCTCAGTCAAACACTCCATTGATCTGCTGCCCCCACAACCAGATTATTCTGTTTTTAATGAGCTTCATTCAATTTAACCCAAATAAATAGTTGATCATAATATAGATATTAAGGGGGAAAATAATTGAATTATTTGAACACCTCCAAAGAGGCTGACAAAGTAACAATGTTTACTGAGATTCCTCCAAATGATCTCCAGTGCATACAATCCAATCCAATTTACGTTTATACTGCGCCTTTCAAGTCAGGAGGATATCTCAAAGTTCTTCGGAGTCCTGGATGGCACCTGAGCCGGGAGTGGGGAAGGCGTGTATTTATATGGTTACACGGCTACTGCGTGACTGCGGGAATAATAACTTCCATTGATTTCATACTGAGAATACTCCTAATGTGAGGGGATAAAAATCTAGAATAAAAGTTGCATTTTGTCCTTTCGCAGGAAGAAAATGAAATTGCCTCTTCCGTCGCCTATAAAAAACTTCCTAAAGGCAGCTCGGCTGTGGTTGAAGAGGAGCACACTGCTACAGAACACATGCCACCTCCAGATCTTTCTTCCGATGAAGAATATGTATACGAAGAAAACACCACCGCTGCGCGCCTCAAGAAAACTGGCAAGAAGCAGGTGGATAATATCAAAAAAGCTTTTTCCAGAGAAAACATGCAGAAAACCAGGCAAAATATCGGGAAGCAGATGAACAGGCTGAGCACCACGATAGTCCCTCCAGAACAGAGAGAGAAGATAAGGATTTCAGGAGAGAGGATCAAAAAGTCCATCACTGATTCCAAACCGTTTCATATTAAAAAGAAAAATGAGAGGAGTGGGGCGGAAGGACAGGAAGTTGCTGTCAGAGGGATAGGAGAAAGTTCCAAGGGTGAAGGCGTCATGTGCACTGAAGTAGTAACTGCACCGGGAGGCGCTCAAGTCAGCCAGGATCATCCCCAAGCGGCGATTACAAACGTTGCCAATACCGAAACGGTTGTAGTGACAATGGAAAGCAAAAACGAAGAGGTTGTACCTGCGACAGCCGAAGTGAAGCAGAACCCTGAGTACAGTTAAACGTAGACCTGAAGCTGCACTACTTGACAGCAGGTAGAAAATGGGAGAATAGCAATTCTGATGTTGACCCATCGATAAAACGTTCTTGTCTGTGAAATCAGATTCACCTGAATATTGAGATAATTGGTTTTCAGTATTTTTTATTCAAAAACAGGCACGATATGTTTGGATGCCCACATTTAAGATGTCAATCCTCTTACTCACGTCCTGCTAGCAGGCTGACTGAAGTGGATCTCAGATGACCGTGGATCAGTCTTCTGCATATTTTCCTAATAGCTGTAGAAGTGGGTCCAGAGGGATTGGGAAGGATTCACTGAGATTTGTTGCCCCTTGACCCTTCTCCTCTAACACCCTCTCCCCCCCGCCCCCAAGCAACAAAATTTTAAATTAGTAAAGAAAAGTTTGCATTCATTAAAAATAAGTAGATCTTCAAATAAGGGCGTCAACGTTTAATTTTGTATCTGTATTCTTAAAGGTTCATTTTTTTATTGGAGCTGAAAGTAGTGCAGTTTAATTCTGGCCAGTCGCTCAACTGCTATTCCATAGCTATATCCAGATCACTTGTTGTCACATGCCACTTAGTTGCAAGAAGAAATTATAGATAAAAAAATCTTGCTTGGCTGGTGAGAGTACCGCATGTGAACTGAGTAACCACAGCTCAGGTATCTGAATGAAAAGTAAGTATAAAGTAATAGGAATATTTTACTTGTAAATGTGGCGTTACGTGCTAACATTGTTCCATACAAATCCATGGACATTTACCATATTCCATCCCACAGGGAAGATGTTATTTACTGTGTAATCGTGAGGCTTTGAAATATATTTCCACAAAGCAAATATGGTTTAAAACCCACTTTTAGCTACACAGAAAAAAAATCAAGACAACTCAAATAAAATGTTTTTTCTTTTGCTTCAGGTATTTTACAAATACCGTTTTTTAATACACTTATTTAACTGATTTATAGCATGTTTTCTGACGTGTTTAGCCTACATATTTACATCAGTAGCTTAGTTGGCTTTCAAGCTGATAGTGTTTTTAGTTCCTAGAATTACAGTAGATAAGATAGTCTTATTTAGTTGAATGTTACCTGGTGTATTTGTCTAGTTGTTTTGTTGCTAGCATCAGTTCGCTGTGGTGTGCATGTGCAAATATTAAATGGTGATAGCAGTCATTGAAGACATTTGTTTTGTTTTCAGTGCTCGAGGCACAACCTGTTCAAATCCATGCAGTCAGACAATTCCTTTGTAAGCCCACAAAGCCAAGGTTGGCGCATGTACCGACCAGAGGAGTATTGACCAATGATCCCTACGCTCATTATGAAATGCTCACAAACTGTATGGTTTTGTGAGTTTGAAACATTTTTATATTAAATAGCTCTAGTTTATTGATTGGGCAAACAGAAGCAGAGCAAATATGTTGCTTCTCCTATCACTCCTCTCCTCCCTGTATGGCTTCACACTGGGTTAGGATTTCATGGGTGCTGGCAGCCCTCTGGTACCCGGCCCATGTGTTCATTCTTCATGTGAAAACTGGTCAGCTATTCAACCAGAGAGACATCATAGCCAAGCCTGGCCTGTGCTCATCTACAGCCACCCAATAGCATGTTTCCACCAGACATATCAGGATAGCATCCAAGAATGGGATTTGTCCTGCTTAACACAGGGATGTTGAGAATCAAATATAGCACGCTCTCCTCCCCCCAGCCCCTCACGCACTTCTGGGTTTCAAATCCTTGTCTTTTAATAGTGTCTAGAAAGGGAAGAGTAATGGAGGGAATCTTAGGCCAAATTGTAGTATTTTCTCCCTTTCCCTTCCCTTCCTATTTTAAACTTTGGTTTTAATCCTTCTCATGTATCCCAGCCAACAGGACAGGTTGGAACCCTGATCCCAGGCTGCTCTAGAACAAGTAACAGTGCACTTTTTACATTTATTTTCACTCTTGACGTGCAGTATAAAGGAGATCCCAGGCAGCAAGATTTGCAGGTGGACAATTGCTTCTGGCACTAACGGGAAGAGAAATGGCTTAGCTCTTTGCACCAGCTTTACCCTTCGGTGCAGCTTCACCTTTGTATCGCTCGCAATGTACATTTCATGCTTTATTCGTGTGTTTTTACGGGTTGCTCCAAAACATCTGTGTGTTGTGATGTTACTAACTAGTATTAGCAAGTGTTGTCTGCTTCCCTTAACCTATCATATTGTAAACCATGGAACCTCTTGGGGAAGGTCAAAAAATATCGTCAGGTTTGTAGTTTTTAAATGTTTTTTGTGAGGATTGTCTCTGTGTGTCTCATTCTTTGAAATTCTTTCAACTAACTTATGTACTAAGCAAAACATTAGCTTAAAAACAAAATGGTGTTTGAGTGTATGTGTATGTAGTCCTCCTTCATTTCTAGCATATTTAATATAACAGTAGTTTACAATCTACTTAAATATATTATAGGTAGAGCACGGAGGCCGTGAGTTCAAATGCCACAATGGTGCCTGTGCCTACTTTTGGGAGCTTGCACAAGTCCCAGGAAATATGTGTAAGAGCCAGACGATGGCTGGGATGGCTAAGGAGAAAGAAAAGCCAGAGACATGAAATCTGATGATGGAGAAATTGAGTGAGACGAATGAAGAGTGCGTGAGAGAAACATGAGAGGAGAAAACTAAGAGAGCAAAACTGAAAAGTAGAAAAATAGTCAACCTGATCAAGAAAGGTAGAATGATAGAACAACCTACAATGTGGAAAAGATTTTTTACATTACAGAGCGATAGATGCTATGAATACACTCAGAGAGACACCTTACTGTGAACACTAAAGCTAGTCCAGCTTTGCTGTGTCTATATCAATATTTTGTTCCTTCCCTGGATCCGAGCTTGGAGAGTGTTCAGGGATCATACAATTTACATCAGTTCTCTCGTGTAATCTTCCTTTATAGGCATAATTGATTACCCACTAAAACATTACTACATTTCCCCACTATTATATATTTGTCACCACAACATTAGATTATTAACACAAGTTAAACACCAAGATATCAAAATCCATCTCTCCTCTTAACTGTACTATTTCACATGTAAAATGTTACAGTAAATGAAATTAGGAGGGTGAGAGTTTCCAAAGTGCTGCATTCCCTCTCCTTCACTGCGCAGTATGGGACCTGACCCTTCTACATGTCACAACACTGCCTCTGAAGGTCAGATCTGCTGAAGCAAGAAATGTAACTGTGAAGTGAACATGGAACAAAAGCTTACAAACAGCGGGCTAAAGCACGGCAATTTCAAATGGGATTCTTTAATTAAGCAATCTGGAAGTAGGTCACGCTGAGTTACCAATGTTCTTTCAGAGAGCAACTCAATGTTCTTTCAGAGAGCAGATTCCATGAGTTGACATATTTCCGATTAGCAGAAGGAGAACTTGCTCGGATTCTTTGATAAGGAATCCTGCATAAAATTGTCATGTTTTGGACCCCATGGACTATCATTTTCATTTTGTGATTCTAACCTGCAGGCTTTCTGTATGTTATTACATGGGTGAGGGAATGGTATCTGTATTATCAGTTCAAAAAGATCCGATATTACCTAGAGGTACATGAAAGAGCCTCATAATATTCCACAGTTCTGGCTCAAGTAAATTTTAATACATGTTCATGTTCCTCATTCATGCTATTTATCAATGGATTATGATGTATTATTGCCTTTGTAAAAATACTTTATGGATCTTGGTAATATTTATTACCGTATTAATAGGATGAGAGGTTGAAAGTTCATTGGTTATCTATCTAGAAGGAGAAAACCAAAATGGTCTTATTCCCTTCTAAATCATTGATACTTGGTGGTTATATTAATTATTGCTTTGGATGCAATTTCTAATTGTTAAATCAATAAAGAAAATAATACGTACAACTTGTTTGTGTGGGCTCATTCAGTACTTGTGTTTTTTACTGTAATACTCATCCCTAGATTCTAAATTACAAATAAAAGATAGTCCTCACTCCACAGCTGCTTCTCACACTGTGCATACAGCTATCATGATCCAATTATTCGTGTTAACATTTTTAAAACAAGCCAATAACAACAACAATAATTGGAAGGATGAACTATGGTTCTAGGTAGAATCACAAACATTCTGCCACAGTTCTCTGGAACTCTATCCTGGAGACCCTCCAAACTCGTTCCCTCTCTCCCCACTTTCAAAGCCCATTTCAAGACTTATCTCTTTGACTGGGCTTTGAGTCATCTTTGCCCTCTCTGCCCATTTTAGCTCCCCAGCCAGCAGTGTAAAGCACTTTGTGATGTCCTCCTGACGTGAAAAGTGCCATATCAATATTAATTGTATTGTGAATAAAAAACAAAATTCCATAGTATTTGGATATCCAACAGTCTTATGATTGTCGGTCATCCAAACAGTACAGGTGAACCTTTGGCCTTTCTACGATTGATCAAGAGCTCTTCAACTCAAAGTGAAACTATCACCTTAGTGCATAACAGAACACTGGTTACCTGAAATGGTACCGTCCACTTTTAGTTAGTTCATATAAACTGAGAAAACCAGAATTGAGTCGCGTCTGATAAAACAATTCAAGAGAGGCACTACAGAAACATTTCAGCGATTTGTAAAATGTGCTCTTAAATTTGAAATGTGAGTAAATTGAGAATTATGTAAATCGAGAATAGCAACAATTGAGTCACCGTGTTTTCCAGTCGCATCGAGAACAAACCCAGGAAGTGACAGACAGAGACAATCAATCATGTAATTGTCTCTCAATGTGGCAAGGTAGCCCATTACTCCCTCATTGAACTACATTACAGTTGGCTGGTCCATTTTCCATTAGAAATCCTCCTTTGAGCCTCCAATGTTACATAAAAATTGTACATTTCAGTAGTTAGAAAATCGGTTTATTTTTAAATCCTCCAAGCTAAGACGAACAGAATAGTCCCTTATAAGGATGAACATATGGATATAACATTTCATATCGAATAATTTCAAAGGGCACAAGGCCAAAACTATTCTGGTCCATTCATTCTTTGAACCTGGTGGAACCGCTAATTTAACAGACCAAGCCCTACATATTAATACTTTATAAGTGCTAACTAGATCTTTTCAAGTTTTAGAAAATTGCTTTTCAAAGATATAGTCAGGTAGAAACAATAAGCAAGTGATGAAAATACTTTTGCAAGCAAGTCCAGATTATTGGCATGCTTAACTTCTATTACAATATGAGTGGATCCTCCCTTTTTAAGTATCCAATGTAGCAAAAAAAACTCTCTGCTGTGATTTACAAGATTCCTGTCCAATGTGTTAATTGTACATTGCACTTGCCTGCTATTCCTCACAAAGTATTTAAAGTTTGCCCCTTGTATTCACTTCCCTACAGTTCACATTGGATGACTGATCAATATGATTAGCATTAAAATTATAATAAACCTTTCATCTGATGCTCCTCCTGGGATTTTATAGGTGTAGACAATCATGACTTTGCAAATAATGTGAAGTAGGCCAATAAATCCTCAAGTATTCAAGTGTCATCTGATCTCAGGGAAGGTTAATTCCGTTTTGTGGAGGGATTCAGATGATTTTTAAGGAGGATTTGGAACATATTCAGAATTACTTCTTATTTTGAAACTTGGAAAAAGGAAGTGAGCTCCAAAGAAATAAGTGAGCAGAACTATTTTTACTCCAATTTGGTACCAGTTTTTTTTAAAAAAGCCACTGGGCAGTGACCAAATGGCAGAATTAAAAGGACAAGTAATAGCAGAGAGTAAACAGATCTCACCTTATCCCATCCTGTTTTGGGCACTGAAGTGACTGTAACATAATCCTGTGTGACATACCAACCTATATAAATTTAGACTACCCCTTATTTAGAACCTCACTAGTGGAGTATGGTGTCACTGGAAGAATATTCATTCTGATAACCACATCTTTGCCCCAAATGGACATTAGCTGTTTAAGGACTGTTCTTGCAGTTGTAATGGATTATTCTTATGGAACACTAATAAATTAATTTTAATTCAGTGCTGTATTTAGTGATGCCATAATGCAAATTGCTTTAAATTAACAATATGATTTTAACAAATGCAATATTTTTATTGAATGTACTGACATTTAACCTGGAAGTTATATTTCTGTTTACTGGCAACATTAAAAGATAATTGGGATATCAAAAATGCCTCCCATTGAGGCAGCTCTCACCATTTTGTTCTATTAATAAGTACATACGTATACTTGGTCACACTATATCCCACCAAATCCGAGCGTACATATATGGAGTCATCATGGCTCTTCATCAGATATGGCTCAGCTTGTATTAATAGATTGTTTCCAGGTTAAGCGAATCGTTTTTTTTCCTCAATGTTTCTCCTTTATTAATAATACACGTGACTTTATCTGAATATGAATAAATTTCAGGATCCAAAACAACATAAAGCAGGTTCTGGGTTGAGGGCTGCACTCCCAAAAATAGTATTAGCCCACTCAGCATGCTCAAATGTCGAAGTGTGTCACGCAAATAATGCTTCCATCTTCCATCACTTCAGCCGCTGACACTATCACCATTCATGGCTGCCCTCTTCACCTCACCAAGCCAATCCGAAACCTTGGTGCCCTTTTCGACCCTCAGCTATCCTTCAAATCCCACATTCGTGCCGTGACCCTTTCCATCTTTCCCCATCTCCGCAACATTATCCACCTCCACCACTGCCTCTCACCACAGGCCACCAAGACCCTGATCCACGCTTTCATTAAGTCCTGGCTTGACTAGGCTAATTGCCTGTTCACTGGACTTCCCAACTCCTCCCTCCACAAACTGCAGATTATTCAGAACTCAGCAGCTCGTGTCCTCTTCCACACCAGGCTCTGGGAACCTATCACCCTCGTTCTTCCCATCTTCACTGGCTCCCCATTCCTCAGAGAATCGAGTATAAAACCCTCATTCTTACCTTCAAAGCCTTTCAAGGTCTTGTTCCCCCCCCCCCACCCCCAGTTCTCCGACCACATAACCCCATATCAGCCTGTCTGCTCCCTCTGCTCGGCAGACACCACCGGCCTGCTTCAGGTCCCCTGCACTACCCGCCCCACGATTGGCGGTCAGGCATTCAGCATCTCTGCCCCCCACACTCTGGAGTCTATCCCGCAATCCCTCCACCTCATCTCCTCTCTTGCCACCTTCAAGTCCCGTCTGAAGACTTTCCTCTTCGACCGTGACTTTGGCCACCCTGAGATGGGTTGGTCAAGGTCAATTAACTTAGTATAGCATTATGGGTGTTGTTATAGAAATTATCATATTTCCAGAAGTGTAGTGAAATGTCTTTCTAACAAGCACCTTTGGGAACAGCCTCAGTTATTTTTATAGCAAATTCCTCTTTGGACATAGGTTCATTAATGTATTTTGGGGACTGACATTAAGGAGACACTGTAATCAGGGGATCTCGCTGTGCAAGTGATCTCTGAGACAGTTACGTTATCTATGCAAAATCTATGCAAATTCATCAAACGACAAAATAGGAACCAACAGCAAATGACAGGGAAATAAAATTTAAATTCTAATTTAGTAAAGGTTGTTCAGCTTGAGTGATTGTTTTTCACTGCCAGTGTTCTCCGTAGTCAGTGATCAATTCTGTAATCTTGAAATTAAATCATTGGCATATTATGACGCTGAGACATACTTAATGTGCAGTCCATATCCTCTTTTATACCAGGTTCCAAGAGCCCATCACACCCATCCTCACTCAGCTTCACTGACTCCCCACCCCCAGCTGATCCAATTCAAGATACTCGTCTTCACTTTCAAATCACTCCTCGGCCTTGCCTTACCCTACCCCTGTGACTTCCTGCAAGTCTAGTATCCCAACTGCTCCCACCACTCAGAACCCTGCCTGCTTCATATCCACCCCTGATCCGCCCCACCATCATTATGCAAGCTACCAGCCAATCTGCCCTTGCTCTCTGGAATTGGGAGGCTATCCCAATGTCTCTCCATTTCACCTGCTCCCTCCTCAACTTCAAAAATCACCTTAAGATCTATCTTTTCACCTGCACATTAGATCACATTCCTCCTCCCACTCCATAGCTTCTGCTCCCCCTTCCCAGCTCTGGCTCCCAGACAACGGTATGAAGGGCTTTGAAATATCCTCCCACCACTCAAAGGTGCCATTTAAATATAAATTGTTCTTGTTGCTGATTTGTGCAGATTTCACTAACAATCTCGAATCAAGAGCAAGGCAGTGTTTGGTATAAGCATTAATTTCATTTATTCCTCCCCTACCATCTTCTCCAAAAAAACCACACACAATAAACTCTAAAACCCAAAACTATATTCTTTAAAATATCGTAGCATAGTGGGCTATATAACATTCACGTGAACCATCAGAACAAGCAGACAATACCTCAATTTAATGTCTTTACCACAAATTTGCTGTATTCAATTTTAATATATATTGAAATGATCTGTAGCATCAGCTAATGGGAAAATAGCGCCTGAAGAGTTTATGTAGATCTAAACTCCAGATCAGGTCTACTTTCTTAATTACGTAATTTATCAAATATTAATGCACAGAATTTTCAGCAACTATTATATTAGCCATCAATTCTACTTTTAGATCAAATTAATGAAATGCAGAAAGAAAAACAGCAAGTGTAACAGGCATGATTTATAATGGGCTCATGTGTTGCACTGAGTGCATTTGTGCCCTCCCCGCCTTATCCATCTGTCATAGCTAGAGATAGCACTCTTCCATAAACAAGAGTGTATAAAGATAGATTGCAAAGCTAAGCTAATTGTTCAAAATGAGCACTTTGGGAAAGGAATTGGAACATGATATAATACATACATAATGTATACTCTGAGCAGTGAATAGAAATAAGATGTGTTATTCCTGATGAATCACATTTTCATTACCGAGTTGTTCTTGAAATGTAGTTTGGGATTTAATTTACACCCCTCACAGTCTGATTGCTATTAATCTACATTTGCCTCAGTCCAGTATGAAACAAAACAGTATAACATGCTACAAGATACATTTACAAGGGATTTAGAAATTCTAATTATTTAAAACAATCGTTTTGAATCATACAGGATAGAGGGTTTACAACCCAGAAGGAGACCATTCAGCTAAGCATTTCTGTGTTGGTGCTAAGCTTTCTCAATGAAGATATCTACTCCAATTCCAGTCCCCTGATCTTTCCCTAAACAACTTACATTTACATAGCACCTTCCATGTTAGGAAGACATCTTAAACTCGGCAGCCCCGTCACCCAAGTCCTTGCTAGACTCCACTGGCTCCCCATTGCAGAACGGATCGATTTCAAGATTCTCGTATATGCTCGTTCATGCCCTGGTACCCCCTACCTCTCTGACCTGCTTGCCCCACATTGCAATAACCGACGCCTGCTGATCTTCCTCCCCTCCGATCCACCATTGGTGGCCATTCTTTCAGCCACTATGCCCCAAGACTGAATGGGCAAGGCAGAGGGGGTCATGATCGAATTCCAGAGAACAGGGGCAGAATAGCTGAACAATTTTATATTCATTTTTCTCATTTGAATCCAGTTTGTTATCTGCATACCATGATGCTAACCTGTCTATGTCCTTGAGAAGTTCAGCTTCTAAGACTTTCCAAACAGGCTTTAGTTAGCTTGGAGGGAATTAAAAGCTGAGACCTTCTAATAGCTAGCAGTCCTTTCAGAACCTGTTTGTGTGCTTAGTACAGCATCCTCAAGTGCAAAGATCTGTCAGATGCTATTGTGTGTGTATATGGATGGAACTAATGCAACTCTTACCTGAGGGAAAGAAGATTCAATAAGCTGTTGCTACTGAACCAAAGAGAATATTATTTCACATTCTGTGGCTCAGAGAACTGTTCTCACGAACAGAGTAACCATTCCCATAAAGGCTCCTTTATTGTTTTATCTTGTATATATTATGCTTCTGGCATTTGCTGAGAGCTGTGTTTCAGATCTGCATTACACATAAAATAGGTGTTGCAGTTAGTTTAGTCTGTTAGTGCTGTTCTGTATTATAATGGGTATCATTTTATTGCACTCTGTTTATGTGGGATGACACCCAGCCAATCCAATACAAATTAGTAATTTGTTTACTAAAACACCCTTTTTCTTTGGAGGGGAGAGCTTTTGGTCAGCCAAGTGTCTGACATATGAGGAAACCCATCTCCATGCTTAAGATTGTCCAAACCAGACTGAGAGTCCCACATATGTGTGCCACCTAAAACCATTAAGAGCGCTATCAAGCAAACTTCCCTCTGCTTCTCCAGCTACGCCCACTTGTTAGGCTTTGATAGTAGCTGAGTGAGAAGAATCCCTGTCCCCAGTAACTGGTCTGCCCATTCCAAGTCTTACTGATCAGCCAAATTGGCTGTGCTGCCATCAGCAGTGCCCTGCAATAATTGTAGACCCGCCTGGCTCAGGAACTGGACTACCGAGACCACCACAGACTCAATTCTGACATTCAGCTGTCAAACATGTCACCTTGGAGCCAGTTCAGCTGAACAGAGACCTCTGTTTCCTCTCCCTCAAGAAGGATAGTCACTATTTGGCCATTTCACATCTGACAAGCATAGGTTTGAGCCCTCATTAGGTGGATAGCAAGTATCAGGAACTCCTTGCCAGCTTCCTGGTGAGCAGCACAGCTCAGCATGGAATGCGTGAGAGCATAGTGTAATTGCTAGCCCCCTGGCATGCTACTCTGCACAGCCAGAGTATAGACAGAGTGCTGAACGAAATTCCATCAGTGTATGTTAGAGCTGCCAGGGGCAGTGGAGACTTCTTTTGTGCTTCAGTGTACCATGTTAGTTACTGAAGGCAGCATACGGAACATGTCTGTCCGCAGAGCCAATCATAGGGTGAGAATGGAGGAGTTGAAAGAAAAGCAGGTTAGGCAGGGAAACAAGCTATCGAACCATAGCAATGGCTCAAATGGAAGTGACTGTAACAGGCTGCAGTCTGAACAATCAGCAGGCAAGGGAACACTGCTTTATGATATCATGGGCTAGCAGCGTTTGGGGCTCTCCTTACATCCTTGGGTCTTTGTACAGCCAAGGATGGCTACACAAAGTATGCGCAGAATTGAAATGTCTAACTGGGGTTGCCTGTCAGATAGGCTACTACAAAGACACAATGTTTAATGAAATGCAATGATGCTCTATTCCAAAATCTAAAAACAAATGAAGTGATCACATCATTCCTTTATACGCTCTTTCAGTGTGCTTCACACTGCAACAGTGTCTCATTCATACAGACAATGCAATATTATATGTCAAACAGGACATAATTAGATTTGATATTTCAGAAAGCATAACCAAGAAGCATGTGTAGATAGAGACTGAATGGATTGCAGGATGTGGTATCTAGTTTTAGGGCAGTGGAAATATACAATGCACCACATTTTCAGAACAGAGCAATTACAGCACATATTTTCAAATAACTACCATGACTTTTTTTTAAAAGTTTACAGGCAACACCCAAATTATTAGGTTTAGAAAGGCATTGGCACAACTAAGTGCATTACTGAGTCATAGGTCCGGGTAACATCCAGCATCAACAGGAAAGCAAATAATAGAACTTCTGCATAGATTATAATAAAGTGCAGGTTAGCAATGCACAGTGAAAACATGCCATTCCTGTAAACATTCATTGAGAGGTATATGGTCAGAAAATGGTTTTCCTGTACAACCAGAGCACTAAGGGACAAGAAGATATCGCCGAAAACACTAGCCTCAGTGAGCTTATCATCCCCATCCTTGCCAGGCTCCTCTGACTCCTAAACCCAGCGCATCAACTTTAAGTTCTTCATCCATTCCTTCAATTGCCTCGAGAGCCTTGCATTCTATCTCTGTAATCTCCTGCAACCCTGACACTCCCTCCACTCTGCCAACTCTGCCCTGCTTCATGCCCCTACCCACCCTGTCCCAACATGGTTGGGTGAGCTTTCAGGCTCCTCTCTCTGCAATTCTCTCCCAAGATCCCTCTGCACCACCCACCCCCTTATCTGCCTGGAGACCTATCCCTTTAACTGTGCTTTTGGCCAGTCTCATCACCCCATATTCCCCCTGAGCTCCCTCCCAGCTCAGGGTGCCAATTAATCCATGAAAAAGCATTTTGAGACATCCTCCCAACATAAAGGCATTATATAATTGGAAATTGTTGCAATTGCTTTGTTGAGGAATTGAATGCATGCATTAGTTGCACAACTCACCCATGTATCAGTGGTGACGTAAATACCACTCTCCTCTGATTCTTTCAGCGGAGAAGGCACTTTGTATTTTGCAGCAGAACAAACATTGTGAATAGCAATGAGAAAATAATTAAATTTGGAAATAGCACATCGGACCTGATAATTGCTGTGGATGGCTCAACAAGCGAGCATAAATGCTTTCATTATATCTTTGTCTTAGCAAAGGTTCTTACAGTAGATTGGATTTGAATCAACGTGTATGAAAACAAATATTCCTCTTTGACAAATGTCTCCATTGGGAGTCCTGTAGCTCAGTGGTTAGAGCACGCCTCACAAGTGAGAGACCTGGGTTTGATTCCCAGCAGGGCGAAACGTTGGGAAAGATCCTTACTCCACACGCCTCTGTTTACCTAGTAGTAAGCAGGATCCCAGTCGTTAGTCGAATGGCAGATTGCTTTTTCATTCCTTCAAAACAAAATTGCTCACTCAATCCACGATTGTTTGTGGGCAATTGGTTTCCGCATTTTGTCCACAAATATACAGTCAATTCACTTTACTGTATATTCTGCGAAGCTCTTTGAGACGTCTCGAAGACGTGATAAGGTGCTATATCAAATGCAAGGATTACTATTAGTATAACAACAGCTCCTACTTTAAGAAATCTCCAGAAGTCTTGCTCTTATACAAGGTGACCAAAAAGTCATGATATCTACCCTATTATCTTAAAAAAATTATAATTTCTTTAAGACATTAGACACTGTCACAACTTTTTTGTCACCTTGTACAAAGGGATATCATCATGAATTATATTCCCCCACCTTCACCTCCATCAACATAGAATCTGCACTAGCAGAATGTTTAGATAAGAATTTGCTCTTGGACTAATAATAATCCTTACATTTCATTTAGTCCTATCACGTTGGGATGACATTTCAAAGCGCTTCACAAGGTATATTGTAAAGCGTAATAACTCTGTATTTTCTGGACGAACAGAGCAGCCAATTTGTGATAGCAATGTCCTACAAACAGGCTTGAAGTGACTGACTAATTAAAAAGATATTGAGTGGAAAACTGCAATTTATCTTTAAAGACAGGTTAGGTGGTAAAGACAAGAAAAAGCATGAAGAAAATCAAGATTCAATCTTACGCCACCTTTTACCATAGTTGAAATTCCTGAAGAGAAGGCTTGATGGCACAGTAACACAATTCTCCAAATGGTAGGATGCTCATACCCACAGCTCTCAGGATCCACTGTACTCATTCTCAGCATCCAGACTCCAGACTCAGCTCTGCCATTGGAATAGACGTCAGCCAAGTGCATCCCCGCAAGAACAGAGAGAAATCTAGAGGGATGAAACCAGTGACTATTATTCTCCGTGAATCTTGCCACTGAAACATCAAGATATTGGACTGCATGGGTCAACCAATCCCAATTTTCCTCCCCATATACATCTACATGTATTCCTTCCAAAATGAGTCTCCAGAAAGTGATCAGTGGGGTGCAAGCCCAGACCGGTTCTTTTGCAGTTTTGACAATGTTGGTCAAAAGTGTAATTTCCCTATTATATCAGCTTGGCTTGGTTGGTAGCACTCTCACCTCTGAGTGAGAAAGTAGTGGATTCAAGCTCCACATCGGGATTTGAAACTTATAGGGTCTAATTTGACAGTCCAATTCATTTCTGGGGGTCCTGCCTTGTTGGAGGTTCTTTCAAAGGAAATGTTAAACTGAGGCCCTTTTTGTTAAAGATCCCATAGAACTATTTGAAAAGAGAAGTGAGTTTCTCCAAGGGTTCTGGCCAACAATCCCCCAAACAAAATTGGTCAGTCACTTCATGGGTATTTACGGGACATCCTGTGCACAAATTGTCTGCCACATTCGCCCACAAAAAATACGGTCACCGCACTTTACCATATATCCTGTGAAAGACTTTGAGATGTCCTCTCGACTTGAAAGGTACTATATCATATGTAATAATAATGATCCTTGCATTTGATATAGCGCCTTATCACATCTTCGACGCATCTCACAGCACTTCACAGAATATACTGTGAAGTGAATTGACTATATTTTGTGGGTGAAACATGGCAGCCAATTGCACACAGCAGTGTCCCACAAACAGTCGTGGATTCAAATTATTTTTATTTATTTTGAAGAAGTTATTACCCCCGGCAAAGCAATCCATCAATCAACTAACAACCAGGTTCCTACTTACTGATAAGTAAACAGAGGTGGGTGGAGCAAGGAAACTTGCCCAACATTTCGCCCTGCTGGGAATAAAACCCAAATTATTACTGTTATTATAATCACACATCGTCTTCTAACGGGAATTTTAGCTCTGTGAGTGGGAATCCTGGTTGAATTACTTCCATATCACAGCGGTGTTCTAGTATGGCCTGTCCTTAGCCACAAGAGGGGTTCAGATTCCGGGATTTCATAAGGTAATGGTGCTCCAGAGGTC
Source organism: Callorhinchus milii (assembly GCF_018977255.1). Taxonomy (NCBI): domain Eukaryota; kingdom Metazoa; phylum Chordata; class Chondrichthyes; order Chimaeriformes; family Callorhinchidae; genus Callorhinchus; species Callorhinchus milii. The sequence goes on along the minus strand of NW_024704743.1, from coordinate 71,473,091 downwards.
CCAGGATTTACTTTGAGTTTGTACAAAGGCCGAGCTAGGGCCGAAGGGGAAGTTGGGTCTTCTCGCTCCACTGGAAGCAGGCTACAAGTTGTCGCAAGGATGAGCTGACAGGAGCGGATGGGTGGACATTTAAACATCCTCGCACACTCCATGCGAAGTGGAACTCTCTCTGAGGTACCCTACTGGTGCAGAGAATGACCACAGGCATCCTGGACTAGATACGATTCGGGATCCTGGTATCCCAGGATTCGGGGCAATACAATCTTCAAATTTGGGGATATCGAAAGAGCATTGGGAACACAACCCTGCAACTGGTCCATGGAGCCATCTGGGATGGCTGTTTCAGAAACTTTGTGTAAGCACTATATTTGCATGCACTCCATGTTCTCAATCTGCCAGATACTGGAATTGGGCGTAAACCACAGGTTGCGGTTTTCTCAGTGTTACAGTGCAGCAAAAAACTGTTTCACAGCCACAAAATAACAGAAAGATTTCATTCTTTAGAAACGCATCATTAAGATACTGTAAGCATTACCCACTTCATAGCAAAGCTAATGTAGAGTACAGCTAACCTGGTATGAATTATGGTTGCCTGTTGGGAACAATCAGGATTCTAATACCTTAAGCCTATGCATTGGACAGACAATGTACTTGTATTTTTTTAAATTGAGGAAATCCAGAGTTATGCCTTGCACATGTCGCCCACAAATATACAGTCAATTCACTTCACAGTATATTCTGTGAAGTGCTTTGAGACATCTAGAAGACATGAAAAGTGCTATATCAAATGCAAGGATTATTATGATTATTATTATTTATTATTGCACAGTGAGACAGACAAAGACACCCGTGTGTTTTAAAGAACTGGAAATCTAGCTCAGACTTCTTGCTGCTGAGATTGACACATTTTGTTTTTGACAAATGGAAAAGAAAAACCCTGCAGCTTTCTTAAATAGTCATCATTCCTCAGTATTGCTGCTGGTCGTTTGAAACCTAACCCCATGCTGTCTCCATCAGAGCTCAGCAGCAAATGCAACATAGCCAGCTCATGACAAAGTGACCTGTTGTGACAGCAGCACAAGCCCCAGGTGAGGTATCAAGACATTGTTTTATCTTTGTAGCAAGTTTGAGGGGTTTCAAAGTTTTGTTTGATCCCATTATATAGAAACCTAGTTCAGATTTGATCAGGTTTTGTGTACAGTTTTTCACTGTACTCCACACCACTGAGTGAGTTCCTTTGCAGAACTAAAATGTTTGTACGTATTGAAACTACTAGCTTTAAAGGTCAGGCTCAAACTAAAAGTATCGAGAGCAGACATGACCTGAAACCAGACACTGGTGGTAGATAGACTGATACACATGCCAACTATATTGAGTTTCTACAATTCACATCCAATAGACACCAGGTTCGTCAGAGCTAGAAATGCAGTGTAGTTCTGATTTACTAATACACATTGATAGTTTTGCTTTGAAATTATAGATTGCATAGTTGGCATAAGATTGCATAAGTTGGCATTAAAAGGGATGCTTTAGAGGCTCAGTCGGAAGAAAATAGGCATTGATCTGTCCATTGGATTACCTTCTGTAATGGAAAAGCCCCAGCCCCACCAGGAGTGAAGCCAATGGAATGAGATGAGCCCATGGAATGGGGCGTTGTCAGTAACACGATCAGCTTCCTTTGACCATTGCTGCCCTGTTTGTCCAGACGTACTTGCTGAGCCAATAGTCTTTTCCCCACTTTGTCTATTTGCCTCTTTACCCACAACCCTACAGCTATGCCAGTTGCTTGTCCCCAGTCATTCATCCTCTTCTGTGCCTTCTGCTCCTAATTTTCTGACCACAGAACATAGGGTGCGTTCATCCCAGGAGAGAGTGGACATTCCATTGCATACACAGAGACATTTCCATGTGGAGGTGGCATGCATAGGTCTCATTGTACATAAATACATCAATGTTGACTCACTGTGAAAAATTCAAGCTTGTCATTGTCAAGCCAGTAAAATTTACCACAGGCAGAATAATTCCACTTGAGAAGCTTTTAATATTTTTTCCACACATATCTGTGAATGTATTAAACTGAATTTTTGCACAATTACTCTTGTTAGAATTACTAAATGGATAATTTATTACATTTTAATAAGCCATTGCATATTAACATCTGCCAATTTTCCTTTTGTCTTCGGTGAGCCACTTATTTTTTCTGAGAACAAATCTATTTCCTTTCTGTGCAAACCATCAGATAAATAACAAAATAAGCATCATCCTTGTGAAGGGAAAGTGAGGGAATTCTCTCCTTGGAACTGAGTTGGCTCCAAGGTGACGTGCCTGTTGATGACAAGAATTCAGAATCAAGTCAACCCTCTTGGTAGTCCAGTTCCTGAGTCGAGGGGCTCACAAACCAGCTAACCTGGCTTGCCGGTGAGATTTGGATGGCAGACGTGTCACTGAGGCAGAGATTCTTCCCAATCGACTCCTGTCAACTTCACAAGCCAAAGCCCTAATACATAAGATGCTCCTAGCTGGACAAACAATGGAAAGCTGGCCAGACAACCATGGCAAGCTATGTATTTTAGCTGACTAAATTCCATGGTGATGGATTTACACATGCGTCAGACATCCGGCTGACCAAAAAACAAATAACCAGGCTCTGCTCATTTCAGTGCATTTTCAGTGCAAATGCTTATGGTTTGATCTTGGCAAGTGTGTATTAATAATGCAACAAACTGTTTTTCCAGTAACTCGACAGTTGACAAGCCTGTCACAAGGCAGAAACACTTGCGGCTTTTAATAAAACTATTAATTACACCAGAACTGCAACAACAACTTGCACTTATATAGCACCCTCTCACAGAGTAACGTCTCAGAGCACTTAACAGTGGCGGATCCTGAATCTGAGCTGGAGTGGGGGGGGTGAGGTAGCCGTAAGCACGGTCAAAGAGGAAGGTTTTCAGACAGGACTTGAAAAAAGGGAAAGAGGGGACAAGGTGGAGGGATTGATGGAGAGTGTTCCAGAGTTTCAGGGCAAAGTGACTGAAAATGAGACCTCCGATGGTGGGGTGGAATGTGTGAGGAACGAGCAGGAGGTTGGTGCCAGTCGAGCGGTGGTGGATTGATGAGTAAGGAGGTCGGAGAGGTAGGGAGGTGCCAGGGAGTGAAGGGATTTAAACATAATTTGTTTACAGAAAACATAAGATTGCACCACATACTGCTGCACCATCCATTCCATTCCTCCAATTCCTGTTTAATTTTTAATTATTTACAGGCTAATGTATCAAAACATTCTGCCACTTGGCAGGACTTAGATCTCTCATCTTTATTTTTCATAATATTAGCATTTGATATTGCATTGAGAATGACTTAAAGCACTTTACAAATTTTCTACAAAGTATAGTAACTGTGTAGTTGGTAGGTGAATGTGGTAACCAATTTACTCACAGCAATGTCCCATGAAAAGCCATGAAGTGAATGACCAATCTTATCTAGGGGATTATTGGCCAGGTCACTCCTTCTTATCACTTGATATGTACAAGTATTTTTTTAAAAATTCTTAAATTTGATAAATTGGTTTTTATTCAGTAGGAAGTAAAATTCTCCAGTTGTACAGTAACTCCAGTTATATAGAGATATACAGCAGAAACAGGACTTTAGCCAAACTAGTGTGTGCCATTGTTTATGCTCCACACAAGCCCCTCCTATCCAATGCCTCTCCTGTTCCCCTCACCTATTCTATTCTATTCACCCTTCTGCAAATGTTAGCCCATTTGAAGGACGCTATATAAATAAAAGTTGTTGTTTTATTACTTTCTCCCTCGGGTATTATTTTAAATACATTGATGCTTTTTGCCTAACCCACAGGTTCTGGCAGTGAGTTCTACATTCTTACCACCCTCTGTGTGAAGAAGCTCCTCCTAAACTCACTATTTGAACTATTTATATTTATACCCACTTGTTTTGGCCTCACCAATAAGTGAAAACAGCTTATTAATATCCACCTTATTGAATCCTTTCAATAATCTTAAACATCTCTATCAGGTACCCTTTCGATCAATCAGTATCTCACCCAAGTTGCTATTATTTGTATATGAACCTAAACAAGAAGTGCTGGCTGGCTTTTCGACAAGGAGGGAGATCATGACCAATCCCAATCTTATCCTCACCTGCTGACCACAAATGCCCACTTTCCGGGAGGGTGTCTGCATAGCGATCAGGAACGGTGATCCTGCTTGATGTTTCCTCCTAACTAAAGAGCACTGAGGACATTTGTCGCTCCCCTACTGCTGCCCCAGCTGAAATCAGCTAACTTAGAACAGAGCAGAATTTGAACCTGTCACTGTTGTCAAGTCAATGCCTCTCCCCAGTACAGTGTCAGAGGATCCAACATTTAACTGTAGGAGCTTTTTGTTAGGGGCTGAGTTCAATCTGAATGGAAGCCACATTGCATGACGACTGTAGCTTATGTGTTGCAAGATCTTCCAGAACACACTTTTCACCATTGTATACTGACCTCTGTCTGTATGTGTACAGCTGCATTGACTGCAATTTTCACTATCATTTGTTCCGAGGATTTTTTCTGACATAAAAGTTAAAACAATATAAGAAGACACGATTCATTCATAATCATCAAAGCCTTTGCACACTCACTTTTAATGATAGGACCTGTCAACTCGGATATTTCTGGTTATATGACCAAGAAGCAACAGCTGACACCTTGTGTTGTGACAGTATTAACCTGAGGTCATTCAACCAGAAATAGCAGAACCAACCTTGAATAAGGCATTTATTTCATACGCGTGGCATTATTACTCAAGCTTGACAGCTCTGCTCAGAAATAATGTCAGGAACATGCTGGCATGTCCACTGGTTTTGACCCATTACTAATACAGGATATGAGTCCATATCTTAACACAATGTGACTTGATGTCATATTCAGGATGCTACTCTGTTTGGAAACCCAGTAATAGATTGTTGGCTGACCTGTAGTTTTAGGATTGACGGTAGATTGCAGAGATAAGTGTTGGAATCAGAAATATTTTTAAATGATCTGGCTAAGGCTAGAAAACATCTTTCAAAGACTTCCAGCCCCCGCTGTATCATGCTCTGTCCTTGATCCTCTTCTCTTCAACTTGTACATGCTCCCCCTTGGCTGGCATCATCCGTGGATGTGAGGTCAACTTCCACCCAGCTCTATCTCTCTGCTTCCACCCTTAACTCCAGGACCACTGCTGTCCTGACAGAATCTCTATCAGACATCAAGGTCTGTATGAGAGCTAAATTTCTACAGTTGGATGTCAACAAGACCGAGCTCTCCTGATTGACTCTGGTCAGCGCCTCTCACCTCAGGCATTGGTAGCATCACCATCCATAGATGCAGACCCTTTCTGCCTTCCCCCATCTCCGCAACATCACCTGGCTCCACCACTGCCTCACCCCTCAGGCCACTGAAACCTTCATCCACGCATTCATTACATCCAGGCTCAACTACGAAAATTCCCTGCTTGTCACTCTTCCCAACTCTTCTCTCCACAAGCTGCAGATCATTCAGAACTCTGCAGTTCATGTCCTCTCACGCACCAGGGTCTGTGAACCCATCACCCCCACCTTCACCCAGCTCCACTGGCTCCGCAGAGGATAGAGTTCAAAATCTTCATCTTCGCCTTCAAGGCTCTCCCACAGCCTTGCTCTTTCCTATCTCTGTGACCTGCTGACCCTATATCAACTTGTCCGCTCCCTATGCTCAGTAGGCTCTGGCCTGCTCCATATCTCCCACCTGGCCCACCCCACCATCGGCGGTCGTGCTTTCAACCTCTCTGCCCCCACCCTTTGGAACTTCATCCCACATTTCCTTCACCTCGCTCCCTCCCTTGCCTCCTTCAAGGTACGTCTCAAGACCCTCCTCTTCGATCATGCTTTCGCTGATCCTCCTACCTTCGCTGCTCTCCACCTCGCTGATCCTAACCCCCAGGTCGGGTCCAAATTCGTGACTGTCCAGCGCCTTGAGATGTCCTCCCAATGTGAAAGGCTCTATACAAGTGTAATTTTGTATTCTAATGTAATGTTCCTTAAATACATTTTAAACAGTTAAGAGGGGATGTTAGTTAAAACAAGTAAAAAAGGATAATTGGAATGTGGAATTCTCTGCTACAAATTGTTACATAATATAATTTTTTGTAATAAATAATCCTTATATTTGATTTAGGGCCTTATCATATCAAAACAGCTCAAAGCATTTCACAGGAGTTTTTGTTCTGTAAAGTGGTTTGACTATGTATTTGTAAGTTATCTGCAGCAGCCAAATTGCACATGGCAATGTCTCACAAACAGCCATGAAATGAATGAGCTTTTTTTCTTATCTGGGAATTGTTGTCCAGGACACCAGGAGAGATTCCCTTCTCTTTTTGAAAAGTGCTTGATTCGTACGCAGAGTGGTAGGCTCCTCCAACTGGTGGAACCATTTCTCAATAGATAGGGATGTGTGTCTGAGTTGTAGACAGAAGGTCATGGCAATTCATGCTGAGCTGTGTTGCCCACCAGGAAGCTCGCAGAAAGTTTCTGGTACCTGCCATCTATCTAATTGGCGATGGGTTTCTTCATGTGTCAGACACCCAGATAACCAAAACAAAATTGCATCAGATGCCAGTTTCTTCCCAGTTGCAAACCTTATTGCTGAGCTCCAGTACAGTGTATAATGACTGTGTTATTTCCCAGTAATCAATTATTATTGATTGTCATTAAATGAACCTGGAGTGGTTTACAACATGACTATTGAACATTCAGCGGGGATATGATCAATGACGTGGGCTGGACTAACCATCAGCCACAAACAATATTCCATTGTTACAGTCCCAGCCCTCTTGGGTGGGTCTAGACCAACTTGCACACCGGTGCTGCATGCTTTCCATATGTGATTAACAAGGCTCGTGTCTGCAAATTTGATGATTGTCTGAGTCGAGAACTTGTCCCTTTTGGAATGCGTAAATGCCTGCATTAGTCTTTGTAACTCAGAAATTGGCAGACAAATGGCAGATGGTTTAAAACAGAACTTTGTTTTGCAGACACAGACAAAACAGATAAAACAAACATAAAGCAAAAGCAATATAGCCTTTTATTAAGTTCACTTCAACAAGTATCCCGTTTTCTTTCTGAAATAAAAAATAAACAGCTCCTTCATTCTGAGCCCTCGCATCAGGCCATCCCCGTAGGCCATGTTGTACTGTGACTGACTTGTATTAAAGTCCACAAAATATACAGTCAATTCACTTTACAGTATATTCTGTGAAGCGCTTTGAGACATCAAATGCAATAATTATTATTATTTATTTATTATTTTATGCATTTCAGATTTTACAGAATGAGGCAAATTCTTAACTTTTTTTAAATAGATTTTCTGTAGTTTCTAAAATAATTTATAGAAATGCAGCTTCAAAATTAAAACTGCATTGAAGCATTTGTCAAATTCTGCACACTCTGAAATGCCAAGAAAATGCTGTAAGCCTTTGTTTGTCTTTGTAGGAAAAGTCTAAATCTGGGTGGAATTTCTTCCCCATCCCTTTATTATAGGCAGGGAAATGTGTTATTTCTCACACTCATGGGAGAGCTAACTAGAAATTTCCTGAAATAAAATGTCAACTCCATTCAGGAGATTCACACTTATCCTAACCAGTGATGAAAATTTTGTCAAACTTTAAACATTAAAGCATTTCACAAATTTCATACAAGGCAAAACAGAGAGACAACAAGATTAGCTTTAACAATCAGTAGATAAACTACAATACATTAACTTGATCAAAAAGAGAATAGAATGGTTTAATATGTCTTATAAAACTGAATAAATAGCTGCAGCCTCTTCCTGCACAGAAGCCACAGAAATTGGGTTTGTGACATTTACGAACATTATACATATTCTATGTATTTTATAATGAAATAAAGTACCCTGTGCACATTCTAAAGATAACTCAACCACAGGTTGAAATATGCTTGAAGGTAGTAATGCACATGATTATTATTATTATTATTAGCAGAGTCCTGTAGCTCAGTGGTTAGAGCGCTCGCTTTGCAAGCGAGAGACCTGAGTTCAATTCCAGGCAGTGCGAAACCTTGGGCAAGTTTCCTTACTCCACACGTCTAATAATAATCCCTCCAAAACCAAAAACAATAATAAATTGGTCATTTTCAATCTACGACTGTTTGTGGGACATTGCTGTGCGCAATTGGCTGCCGCGTTCGCCCACAAATATACAGTCAATTCACTTTACAGTATATTCTGTGAAGCGCTTTGGGACGTCCTCCTGACGTGAAAAGCGCTATATCAAATGCAAGGATTATTATTATTTATTATTATTATTACATTATTATTAATAATAATGTCATTATTATCATTAAAGCAGTAAATATCCTCTGAAGTGCTTTGAGATGTTTCAATGACGTGATAAGAAACTTTGCCAGATGTAGTATATTATTATATAGTGCCATATCATGCAGTGCATTTTTACATCATGCATTATATAGTCCTTTACCAATGTAGTGATTGTACATTTGTAAGGGAACCTGGCAGCTGATTTGTGCACAGCAATGTGCCGCAAAAGGCCAGACAATGAAAGCACTATATAACTTTTTAACTGAAGGACTGTTTTCTAGAACATCTGGAGAAACTCTCTTCTCTTTTTAAATAACACCATGAGTACTTTAATGTACTCATGAACAAGCAGATAGGATTTGGGTTTAATTTCTCATTCGAAGGATGGCACCTCCGATAGTGCAGCATTCCCCAATACTGCCCTTAGCCCAGACTGACATGCATGGGGCCAAGTTACAGTTCAGGCTGGTTGATTCTTACACAGCCTGGGCTGAGAGCAAGAAACTAACCAGTGAGCTCTTGCTCTTAAAGCTGCAGCTCTATGCACTGCACCAAAATGACAGCAAACATCTTTTTCAATGCTAATGTGAAGCTGGATTAAGGACTTGACTAATGATTGATGTGAAAGCAATTTCAGTCTTTCAATATCATTGACTAGCAGTTGAAATGCAACCCAGTCTCATGGATGTTGGGACTGGGAGCAGCTATGTTGGAGGAGTCTGTCTCTAGCACTTCTGGGGACATACTAAATTTCTTAACTACCGTTAGAGCCCCAAAATGTCGAATGAAAGTTCTAACGTTGTCGTATCACGTTATATTCCCATCCAAGCCTCTTAGATATGATTTAGTGCTTGGCAGACTTGGCAGTTGGCAGTTAATTTATTACATGAAAAATATAAATCATTTGCTTACATCACAAAGAGATTAAAGCAAACTGTGGGTTGGGAAGTCCGAGGGAATCAGCAGGATCCAGGAGGTTGTGTTACTGTTCAGTGACTGATACTGATACTTTAGGTCAAAGTTCCCATTTAAAGCATAGGGCAGGCTATATTAATTCAATCGACCGCAGCTCATTTTCGGAGCAGCAGTGTAAGAGGCCTCCTACCAAAAATACCTAAATACCCATGTGTCACTGGGATCTTGGCTAGAAATAATTATGCTTTGCTTAGCACAATCTCCTGTGCACAGCACAGAAACTGCCTTTATAAAGGGTCCAAGGGAGCAGCCCTGTGGTGCAGCAGATGAGTACCCTGATGTACTATGTCGGTGTGAGGCAGCACACAGGATCTTGATCTCTTCAGGGAGGAGGGAAAAAATCAAGAGGCAAATCAATACAGTTTGCTCTCACATACTTCCCATTTGTCAGTTCATGAGAATCCCATATTGCAACCTGGAACAAATCAACAAGCTAGCTGCCCTACGTAAGACAGAAAGACTACTATTTAAAGCCAGGAGAAAAAATTATATACTTACAAAAGTAAATAAATATGTATTCCTATGTCATTTTTTCAATAAAGAACTTGTGTTTTTCTTGGGCCTTGTCACGACAAAGGGCTTCAAAAGAAGTTACAGACAAGTGTAGCGACGATATTTAGGCAAACATGGCAGTCGTTTGCACCAGTAAGGTCCACAAACAGCCATGAGGTGAATGACCAATTAATCTGCAGAATTGTCATCAATGACACTAGGAGAAAGATTCTTCTCTTTCAAATAGTTTAAGGGATCTGTAATATCCATCCAAGGACAGACCTTGGTTTAAAGGTTTATCTAAAACTTTAGTTGCAAATTGGCTGTTGTGTTTGCCTATAACATACAGTCATTGGATATTTTATATTGGAACATCGCCAGACTACGTCACTACCTCACCCCTCACGCTGCTAAAACCCTGGTCCACGCCTTTGTCACCTCAAGGCTGGACTATGGGAACTCTCTCCTCGCCGGCCTTCCCGCCACCTCCCTCCACAAGTTGCAGGTCATTCAGAACTCTGCAGCTCGTGTACTGTCCCGCACCAGGCTTCGGGACCACATCACTCCCACCCTCGCTCGCCTCCACTGGCTCCCCATCCCCCAGAGGATTGATTTCAAGATCCTCATCCTCACCTATAAGGCCATCCATGGCCTCGCTCCCTCCTACCTCTCTGACCTACTATCCCCCTACCTACCTGCCCATACCCTCCGTTCCTCCGGCTCCGGTCTGCTCCACGTCCCCCACCCCAATCGCCCTACCATCGGTGGTCGGGCCTTCAGCCTCTCAGCCCCGAGGCTCTGGAACTCCATCCCCCAGTGCCTTCGCCTTGCTTCCTCCCTCTCCTTCAAGGCCGGTCTCAAAACCTTTCTCTTTGACCGAGCCTTCAGCTCCCCTCTCGACTCTCTTCCCCCTCCTCGCTCCCTCCCTTCCCCCCCTCACCCTGACCATTTCCCCCTCCTCGCTCCCTCCCTCCCTCCCCTGACCATTTCCCCCCTGCTCGGGTCCTGACCCAACTGTGCAGCGCCTTGGGACGTCCTCCTGACGTGAAAGGCGCTTTATAAATGGAATCTTGTTGTTGTTGTTGTTTACTTCAAAGTGCTTTGAAACCTCTCCCAGTTATTAATAATAATAATCCTTGCATTTGATATAGCGCTTTTCACGTCGGAAGGATGTCCCAAAGCGCTTCACAGAACACACTGTAAAGTGAATTGACTGTATATTTGTGGGGCGAACGCAGCAGCCAATTGCGCACAGCAATGTCCCACAAACAGTCGTAGATTGAAAATGACCAATTAATATTGTCTTGGGTTTTGGAGAGATTATTATTAGGCGTGTGGAGTAAGGACACTTGCCCAAGCTTTCGCCCTGCCTGGAATTGAACTCAGGTCTCTCGCTTGCAAAGCGAGTGCTCTAACCACTGAGCTACAAGACTCCACAAGATTTATTAATAATAATAAATATAATAAAACAAATGCTTCGGACAATACTGCACTGAAGAAACAGCTTAGACTAGCAGCTCAAGTCTTGACATGGGGCTTGAACCTGTGACTTTCTTAGCCAGAGGTGAACCAACTGAACCAAAATGGGAGCAATTAGCCTTCCCACCTCCAAGTAGTGAGAATGGCACCTCTCTAATAATACAGTATAGGCATAAGCACTATCTCAGGCTGCGCTGAAGTGAAATGAACGTAATGCATTAAGCTAGATCTGCACTGTTGTGCATGATAGAAAGCTTGTGTGATGGGGGAACGTTCTGCCCCAGGAGCAGCAAATGCAGAAATAATGAACAGTTCAGATTATACTTTCCCTTTGGAAATGTCAAGTCGTTTGACGCAAGCGTTTTCATATTTTCTTCTAACTAATGGTACTTTCAGTAAAATAGAATACTCCATCATTAGCTCTGAATTTTCATGAAGAAATTAATATCTCGAATAGTACTATCAAACATGGTAAAAAGCACTTAAGTCACATTTGAACTTTCTACACATTTAGAACAGAGCCTGAAGGTTTAGGTACAGTCACTCTATTAGAAAAATATATTTTAAAATACAACAATTCATGGTATTCCACCCTACTTTCGAAAAGAGAAGGGAGTTTCTCCTGGTGTCCTGGCCAACAAATCCCCTAAATAAAATCGATCACTCACTGCTGTCTGTCTGTGTGATATTGCTGTGGGATGACACCCAATTCCATTTCTCTGCCTCCACCCTTCAGGACCACTGCTGTCCTGACAGAATGTCTGTCAGACATCAAGTCCTGGATGAGAGCTAATTTTCTTCAGTTGAACATCAACAAGACCGAGGCTCTCCTGATTGGTTCCTGTCAGCGCCTCCTCACCAGTTGACAGCATCACCATCCATGGTTGCACACTCCACCTTATTAAACCAGTCCAGAACCTGTGGTCTTGTTTGACCCTCAACTGTCCTTTCTGCCCCACACCCTTGCCATGACCCGCTCTGCCTTCCCCATCTCCACAACATCGCTTGGCTCTGCCACTGTCTCACACCACTGGCTGCCAAAACCCTCATCCACACATTCATAACATCCAGGCTCGACTATGCAAACTCCTTGTTTGTCGGCCTCCCCAACTCCTCCCTCCAAAGGTTGCAGATCATCCATTTCTTATGTTCTTCTGGGGATGAGGTGATGACTCCAGAATGGACTATCAGAGAGCAGGGCAGAATGCCTGAAAGCTCATCCGCCAAATGGTGGGGTGGATAGCGCAGGGCATTAAGGCATGATGAACAACAACAACTTGCATTTATATAGCACACTTCATGTAGAGTAGCGTCTCAGAACATTTTATGTGTTGTACCACAACTCCTGCTAACAGATTTTTTATTGGTTTCCCCCTTGTCCAATTTTCTCAAGCATTCCCTGAAGGCAGTGGCTTGGGTTGGGCAAGCAGTCCGTAAACACTGGATGCCCTCGGTACTTTAGGTCAAGCATTTATTCTTCATGGCTGAACCACGGCTGTGAGTGAGTGTTGGCAGGTATTCAGCTGAAAGCGAATATCACAGCTGTGCCAATCCTTTCCTCAGCAAACATTCACAGATACATATTTTCAGCAGGAACCTCGGCTGATTTTTGCCTTCCTAGCCCAAGGGCACTGAAGCCAATTGTGGTGCATTTGCTGATGCCAAAGCTGAGATGAATTAACTCGACTCAGGGCTATATGGCTCAGTTTCACATCAGCAGTGACTTTCCCATCTGAGCTATTGGAGGAGCAGTTACATTAATGCTGAATTTCCGGGCAAGCCTTCTATAGGTAAACATGTTCCAAATAGAGACATTTTCTCAGGATACTGTGTAAAGAACAGATTCTTCCATTTTGTTTGAAGAGCCCTGCACAGATGTATAATTTTAGAAGATACGAGCAATTATATATTAAATTACATTTTAAAAAGAATTACCAATTTTGGCTGTTGGTGGGACATTGCTGTGCTCAATTGTGCTGCCATGTTTGCCTACAAATACAGTCACTCATTTCACAATAATTCCTGTGAAGCGCTTTGAGACGTCCTTCTGACGTGATAAGACGCTAAACCAAATGCAAGGATTCTTATTATTATTATTACATGGTAATGTCAGATGGTAAAACTCAAAAAAAATAATTGTATTCCAGTTAACAAAAGTCCAACTACGATAGGGCTTCACAGGGTTATAAAATGAAGGTACTGTATCAAGGTTTCAGTAAGTCTGTTAGGAAATGGCTTGGCTGGATTCCATTTCCATAGATAAACTAATCCAGCATTTCATGGCTTGTAATATCTGTCTCCATTCTCCACTCAAACAGAGCATTATCAGGCTTATATCATAAGATGTTAGTATACACTATGATGTTAAAAAACACAAGATAATTGTTGTTACGGTCTGCAATGGCCTCGCCCCACCCTACCTGATGGAAGCAGATTCGATAATAGCTTTGAAAAGGGAATTAGATAGGTACTTAAAAATGAAACATTTGCAGGGCTATGGGGTAAGAGAGGGGAGTGGGACTAGTTGGTAACTCTTTCAAAGAGGTGGCACAGGTACAATGGGCCAAACGGCCTCCTTTTATGCTGTAAGATTAGATCAATCAATTACCTCTGATTTTCTATCAACTAAAAAATCAGATTACATAAATGACTGCCTTCTTTAAAGTAAAATGTTTTATACAATTCATATAGCAAGGTCAGAATTTCTTGCTAAGAGTATTGATTTCAGTGTATAAACCTGTAATTATAAATTATGATTAGAAAAAGTAAAGACATTCACAGTTAAATGCTAATGGAACAGGATATAGCTTCAGGAAGGGTAAACATATTTATTCCAAATTCTGGCCTGCTTCATGTCCTCCACCCAATCCGCCCTAATATTGATGGACAAGTTTTCAGACAATCTGTCCCCACTCTCTGCAAATCCATCCTGGAGTGCCTCCCTTCACTTCCTTTCTCCCCGTCTTCAATACCTACCTTAAGAATTCTCTCTTTCGCCCCCCTTTACCCCATCTCTTTCCCCTTCTCTCAGCCCCCAACCCCCACACCCACCTTCCTACAACCCTGCTCAGGTTCCCAGTTAGCTGGGTTAATCACTTTGAGATATCATCCCAACAGGAAAGGAGCTCCATAAATGTAATTTTTTATTGAAAAACCATAGATCCCACTTTCCATTGAGTAGCTGAACCACCACCTTCCAAAGTGCAGTTTGGATTGCTGCCCTGTGCTGAGCCAGCTGATCTCAGCTGGGTCGTCGCCAAGTGTTATAATTCGCTTCAGAAAGGGAACACATTCCAGCAGGACTCCAGGTCCTGATTGCGATCCATTGACTCTGCTGGAAGTGTATGTAGGTCAGTAAAGATAGGAGGGGTTTCGGCTGCAACACCTTTTCACCTGGCCTGCTGACGATCACCGTCGAGGCTTGCGCGTGAATAAGTAGCATATATTTATATACTTTGTAGTACAAGGCCCAGAATTTTTCAGGAAGGCAAGAGCATCAAATTGAGCACTGTCATCAATTTCCAAATCTGCCCATATAAATCACACAGAATAAAGCTTTAAAACATGAAATGCTCATATCTCTTTTTTAAGTCAAAAGCAGAATGTCAGGCGAGAGCAGAACCATCTGTTTGAATTGTTGTCCTGGTTGGACAATAAGACACAGAACTGTCTTACAGCAACTAGCATACTGGCTCTGCTTAATACGATTGATTATCGATGAACTCATTCATCATTTAACCCAATTACGATTTTTTTGGTGTTCCTACTGTAACATAGTTGCTCAAAAATATCCCCACTGTCATTATTAAGCAGAATGACTCACAACAATTAGGATCCCCATAATATGTAGTGCATGAGTTTTAAATGAGTTTAACATCCTTCATGTTCAACCAAGGTCCTGTCTGCCTGTTCAGGTGGACGTTATGATCCCATGGTACTATGCAAAAAAAGAGAAGTTGGCCAGTAAATCCCCAAATAAAATTGATCACCAAGGTAGAGGGATTTGAGGAGGGAGTATCAAGCGGCAATGGCACAATGGCTGAAGACTCGGCAAATGATAGTGGTGGGTGGGGGGAGGAGGTTCAAGAAACATGTAGTGTCTTCCAGCTCAGCTTCAAGGAGACCCTACTTACCTTCTTCCCCCCACTAAGGGGAATAGTTGGAGCTGAACCTTTTGGGTGGCAGACGAGGGAGGCATAGTCCTGCTTGGAGGTGACTGGAATATTTATATGGAAAGTATAGTCACTGAATATCTGGTTGGGCAGACTGATCTGTAAGCACATTTATGAGCTTAAGCAGAAACAGAATATATTACCTTCCTATGTGCAGTAATTTAAAACCCACGTTCTATGAAGTAATGAAATCTTAACCTTTTCCACTCACAGCAAATAAAGTGTCTCCAGGCTTCTCTTTATTCCCAGGAGCACATAACCTCAGTACTGTATTTGGCTGTATAGAAAGACAAGGCTGTATATCATACTGCTGATGGCTTTCATTTCTTTGTATATAGTGGGTGTATGAACAGATACTGTCCACCATGTGTAGGCTATCCTGAAATAGAATTGCTTACTGTAAAATTTGGTGACCTATTTTGCTGAACTGTCCGCTCAGCTGGTCTCCTTATTGTCCCTCGTCCCCTCTGCTCTACCATCGGTGGTTTCAGCCACTATACCCCTCACTCCCACTGCCTTGCCCCCTCCTCCTTTTTCAGATTACCCAAGGACCTTCTACTTTGACTATGTTTGCAATCACCTCCTCCCTCTCCCAGGCTTGGTGTCAAGCTCCGCCATTGTTAACCTTCCCGTTACTCCGCGAAGGGCTTTATATAAATGCATGTTGTTGTTGTACATTTATATTTAAATTTGCAATGGTCATGGCAGAACTACTGAAATGTTAAGCAGAAAGATCTTCCAGGGAAGATCCCAGATAACTCACTGCTCAATTGTACTTGATACTCTATAAATGCGATGCAGAATTCTGTTATTCTAACCACCACATCCAACCTCTGCTGATGCACTAAATACATGTTTTAGTCAGCCTCAGTTGGGTGTCTCAAACATGCAGAAATCCATCATCGTGGTTAACAGTAACTAAGCTAGAAAGAGTTCTACATATGTAATGTCACGTATGCCTGAAAATGTCCATGTCTGGAATGAAATGCACACTCTCTCCCTGGAGGAATGTGTCCTTCTTACCTAATTCCAGAGAGTGTTAGCCTTTGGATCCCCAGTGTGCTTTTGTAGTACTGTGAGCGCTACCCTTCACATGATGGCTTTGGCTGTCAGGGTTAACAGGAGCTGAGTGGGAAGAATCCCTGCTCCCAGGAACCAGTCTGTCCCTCCAAGCCTGCCGACAAGCCTGGCTGGATGGTTTATCATCTGCAGTGCCCTGGAGTACTACGGATGCATCTGGCTCAAGAACTAGACTACCGAGACTGCCACAGAGGCTTAACTCGATATAGTAAATAATGAAAGCTACCAATTACTGAACAGGTGTGATCCAGAATTCATTTTAATATTGACTCAGTAGTTTTAATGCCATCATTCAGGAAGGTAAATATTTTCAAACCTAAAGTAAATTATCGTACAATAACTATACTAGATATATTTATTTAAAGTAATAGAGTATACATACAGGCTCATCTTTAAAGAAATTACCTTTTTCAAAGAAAGTATCCATAACAATGATTTAGACTTTTTAAAAATGATTCTAAAGACACTTAAATGATATCATTTTTAAATTATATTCGCATGAAGGGCATTGACAAATCTCCTATAGATATACTCTGTGCACTATCCGACATATGCATGCGCACAACAGCAAGGTATTTTAAAAAGATTTAAGATTACACAAAAGCACAATATTTGGATACGTTTCTGTCCCATTTCGCCTGCTCAAATTGTGTGTCTACTTTGAGTCACAGAGTAAAGCCACTCCTCGTAGCGTCCAGTGATCAGGATTGTGTAATGTTTTCAGATAGAGAGAGAAGATATAGGTCAGATCTGTACGCCTGGGCTTTTTGTACACAGGGCAAGAGTAGGGTGCCCCCTGCTGCTTCTTCAAATCAAGAGGAGCAGTGGCACAGATTGCGTACACATGCACTACAGGCAACAATGTGAACAAAACCTGCAATGACAATTGAAAGTGAAGAGTTAATGTTGTGGAAAGATTAAGCAAAGCAAATTACTGTTAAGTCATTAAAGTATAAAACATCAAATCATTATCATCATTTGCTAACCAAAATTGTTTGGCTCACAAAATACACAGTCAACAATCACTTTACAGTAAATCTCTTGAAGCGCTTTGAGACATCTTGACGACCTGAAAGACGCTATGTCAAATGCAAGGATTATTTATTATTATGAATCATCAAAATACACAACTAATATTAGTCAAAATTAGTGTAATCATTTTCTTTACCTACAATATTGCAAAACAACTCAATAACCTGGCTTCCATTTAGATAGGATAAGCAAAAAATAAAGTAAATACCATAAAAGTAATTTGTAATGTTTCCTTATTTATTTCTAATAACACAAACCTTGGTATTCATTATGTGGATTTGACTGGATAATGCAATAATCTAACTAATCAAATAGAAATGAGCATCAATTCCAAGCCATTGTTTGAAAAGCAATTTATTGTACAGTAAAGTTTAATTTTTTGATTTAAAAATTCAGAATATAATCTACAATGAAGAAAAAAAATGAGATTGTGCACACTTTATATATATTTGCCTACAAATAGACATAAACTACACTTGACAGAGAAACTCTGAAGTGCTGAAATGTTTAAGTGTTATAGGTGTATATCAAATGCAGAGAACATTACTTAATCTATCCACCAGTTCTTCAATTAATGACTTAACACTTACATTAATATGGTATCCAACTAAACACAGAAGAACACATAAAGAGAGATTTCTCCTGAGGGGAGAAATTACACATGATTCTCAATGGAGGGAAAGCAACACAATGACATTTCTTCATTAAAATCTGGAATAGCCTGCTTAGGGCTACTTGTGGAAACAAGATTACTGTGTGCAATGTCAGTAAAGGTTTGTAGGGAATTAAGACAGGTGGAACAGCTGTGTCTGAGAGGTCTAGATGGGCGCATTTAGTCCTGTTTAGAATTGACATTCAAATGAACTCGGGTCTGAGAATTCAGCCACAGCACTGGCTAGAGTTAATGATTCAACTTGCAATCGACTGCAGGGGGAATGAACTGTTCATTTAATACTGATGAAACTTGTATTCAGTGTTCGATCCATGAGAATAAAAGATAAAACACAGGCTTTAAGCGGACTCAAGCCACATGTTGGGACTTTGTTTGTCTGCCTGTCCTGTCTGCCTGTTCAGGTGGACATTAAAGATCCCATTGCATTGCTTGAAAAAAAAGGAAGTTTCTCCCAGTGTCCTGGCCGACAATTCCCCAGATAAAATTGTCACTCCCCAAAAGCAAGATCCTTTTTTCTTTTTTGTGCCAGACAATATTACTCCCTCCAAGTGCAGCAAAACTGAATAATTTGGGTCATTCATTCAATTTATGTGTTAATCTATATAACAGTCGCTTAACTTCAAAGTAACTCAAAGTGAAGTGATTCAAGCCTTTTTTGATGTGATAAAGAACTACAATTTGCATTTATATGGTAGCTTTCATGGAGAGAGGATGTCTCAATGTGCTTTACAAAGATTAAATAGGAGATCTTGTTGGGAATTAGGAAAGGCAGAGGGGAACTGGCCTAAAGTGCAGTAAAAAAGATGAATGTTTATATGGGAAGCTGAGAGGGAGGCGATCAGTTCCAGTGGACAGGGCAAAGTGACTAATAGCTCTTCCCTCCCAATGGTGGGGTGGATTGGGTCAGAGGTGGTGGACCAGAAGGAGTGCTGAGGGAATAGCGTGACAGAAGATTATTGAAGTACAATGGGCAAGCCCATTTAAAAGCTAAGGACAGGAACCTTAAAGTTAATTCACTGGAGAAAGGAGGCAGGGGATCAGGGTGAGGATGGGCTCACTTTCATTGATAATTTTTTTAATGTATCTCTCTATCTGTCTATTGCAGTTCTTACAATAATTATCTATTGTTAGTGTATAATACAATATAATAATGCTTGCATTTTATATAATGCTTTTCATGTCAGGAGGACGTCTCAAAGGACTTTACAGGAATATACTGTAAAGTGTAGTGACTGTGAAATTTGTAGGCGAACAACATATGGTTAAAATAATTCAAGTTTGATAGATTTCACTGAGTGATTATATTATCCATGAGAAATAGAGGAACATATGGAAGGTGATTACATTTGCATATTAAACATATGGGAAAACAAAGGCATGTCCTACAATTCAACTCAATATTCCTTCACTCTTCACATAATATGGGGAAATTAATGCTTTTCTTCAAGCTCTCCCTTGGGTGACATTTTGTGACCAAGGAGATGTGCAGGCAACCAGCTGTTAGCTTCTGCCAAAGCCACGACTTAACCAGTTGGAATGTTTAACAGAACGGCAGATTTTTCTCTAATTTTCCTGTGGTAAATTCTAAGAGTCATTTTACAGCATAGAAGATGGTCGTTCAGCCACTACATCTGTGTGGTGCTCATTCCCCGACTGGAGCTACCTGCTGGAATCTCATTCGCATTGAACACACAATGCAACGCTGCAGAATTCTACAAAGAGCTCTCAAACTTACCGGTAACTTAGACCATGATGGAATACCTCATGTTTGATTAACCTAAGAAGCAGGAAAATGTTGATTTCCCGTTGTAACTGGCTTACAATATCAATTACAAATCTTGACAAAAGTGTAGATAAAGCTTCCCCCAGATCCCCCAGTCTTTTTTCAAGCACATTATACTGAAGGGAAATCATTTTTCTGGTTCACACTACTTGTGAAGAGAGTTCAATATGACTCATAATAAATGTGAAATTCTCCCTGAATTTGTAAATCATGAGCCCTATCAAATTGAGACGGCAAAGTTTCCAAACAATGATATGAATACTAAGCCATAGAGGTTGATTATGCGATCTTAAAGGTGTTTTGCAACCGCAGTTCATTATATTCTTTAGCTTATTAATAGTAGATTACAATCCATGTGTTAAAATAATAATAACCATTTTATTTCATTGACTTTTTGTTAAGTATAAATCACATATTTTATAGGATTCAGCTCACATCATTCACTGTTAGCTATTCCAAGCAGCAGAAATCCCGGATCAAATAGTCTTATTATATTACAAAGAAATGCTTTCATGACACCAGACCCACTAGTGAAATAGCTTGGATGCTCCTTCATATAAGCTAGTATGAGGTTAAGTAAAACAGATCCAATTTTAATATAATATTAATACCCATCCACCCCCAATGCTGGATACTCCAAAACCCATATTTTCCCTATATGTGTTCCATTATGGAGAAGTGACACTAGTGACTACCCTTTTATGGGGAGCTGGGGTAAACGGGATCTTCTTGGGCTGAGCTGGCTCCAAGGTAATGGGTTTGGCAATGAAATATTGGAAACTGTGGTGCCCTTGATAGTCTGATTCCTAAGCCAGATGGGTCCACAGTACTCTAGGACACTGCAAACAACAGTCCAACCAGCCTGGTTCAATGGGAGATGATGGAGAAGCAGACTGGAGCTGGGATTCTTCTCACTCGGCTCCTGATAGCCCTACAGGTCCTAACGGATGGAATGGTCCTAGCTGGTTAAACAGCAGGTAACCTGCCAGACAGTGCTTACAATGTAACTCCTGTAGCTCAGTGGTTAGAACATTTGCCTTGTAAGTGAGAGACCTGGCTTTGATTCCCGGCAAGGGGAAACCTTGGGCAAGTTTCCTTACTCTTAAAAACAATAATAAATTGGTCATTTCAATCCACGACTGTTTGTGGAAAACTGCTGTGCGCAATTGGCTGCCGCTTTTCGCCCACAAATATACAGTCAATTCACTTTACAGTATATTCTGTGAAGCACTTTGAGACATCTAGAAGACGTGAAAAGCACTATATCAAATGCAAGGATTATTATTATTATTACAATGCCAAACTATGGGGTTTTAGCTGGTTAAACTCCAGTGGTACCCTAATCGCAAACTCTGGGTCCCCAAGCCTTGGATCGTGCCAAACTGTACCTAATATTTTCTGGAATTAAGTAAGCAGGGCAGGTCTCTAGTGAGTGCACAGTCCATTCCAAACACAGAAAAAGTTCTATGCATGCATATATGAAACTGTCTGATTTGGATACTCTTAATTAAGGAAATAGGTTTCTTCATGTGAGATAAGACATCCTGCTGAAGTACATTTATTATTGTCTCCTCTGTGTTTTATAATTATAAACTGCCTATCCTCATTTACCACATTGTACAGTAAAGGTAATGGTGAGAATTAAAAGGCAATAAATGTATTGCATCTGCTGAATGCTTGGATCTCATCCAATTCCAAGTCTACAGATTGTTATTGCTGTGGAGTAAACCTTTTTTTTGTCAACGGTGGAAAGAAATCCATTCACGTTCTTGTTGCCAAAATATGGAACAACCCAAAATCCTAATAACATCACATCCTGAATAATGTATAATCTGCTTTGTCATGGACTCAACCAAACGTAAATACCTAGATTTCTTTCATCCTGGAGTATCTACCCTGACGAATGCTTCCATGGGAACATATGATCTGGAGTAGGCTATTTGGCCTAAGGAACCTGGTCTGCCATTTTATAAAAGCCGATTTTTTAAGCCGATTTCCTCACAAATTCTCTATATCCTTTAATAACCTTAAATCCCGAGTTTCTATCCATATCTCTTTTAAATATTTCTTGGACTTTGATGACAAATACTGCTCTCATCTTTGCTTTCTAAAATGCAATCCCATGTCAGTGGGGTGTGAGGGATAAACAAGAATCCGCTTACTTTTGGAGCTGATTCCATAAGTCTTATGTTTCTTCTGTCCCAGCCACTGCCCTCTAAAAACAGGCCATAGATGTAAACGCCACCAATGTCTGCAGGGGGAATAGCAGTGACATCTTCCTTCATCATTTTGGTCACATCATTGTGAAGAATAACGCTGTCCAGGGCCCAGCCCTTGTTCAGATTCATACGAGTGGTTTCCTGACGCATTGCAGTCAAAAAACCCTGTGCAGAGAAATACATATATATCAATTTCTTCATATTATATAAGAGACCCAACCAGCAAAAAACAAAATAACTTTATATAATGGTGTCAGATGAAATATGAATCAATTGCATTAATTTTCTTTGGAAATATGATTATGGATGAAATCGTACCATCAGAAATGCTGCTGTTGCTTCTAAGCAGAATTACTCCTTGGCTAGTGGTACTGTAGTAATAAATATGCCCATGCCCAACAAATATTCACCAACTACTTTCCTCAGCTCCTTTTCAAATTCCTTTCCTCAAAAGTGTAGAACTCTTTTAACCCAAATACAGAACAACCCCTTTATTATACAGTTATCCAATCTCTTGCTTTTAGAGAAGTGGAAGAAAAAGGCAGAATTCTGGGTCATCAGATTGCCACTGATTACTTCCTTCACAAATAACTTTAGCAGCACTTCCTGTACAAGGTGCTCATGCTTGGTGTGCATGTGACCAGGGCTCAATTCCCTGCAGGGCGAAACCTTGGGCAAATTTCCTTACTCCACACGTCTAATAATAATCCCTCGAGAAAAAAAAACAATAACATTGGTCACTTCAATCCATGACTATTTGTGGGACACTGCTGTGCGCAATTGGCTGCCGCGTTTCGCCCACAAATATACCGTCAATTCACTTTACAGTATATTCTGTGAAGCGCTTTGAGACGTCTAGAAGACGTGATATATCAAATGCAAGGATTATTATTATATGTAGCAATTAGGATCAGGTATCCTAGTTAATTTTCCCCTCCATACCACTGTCTCAATTAAGATCCACACCCGGTGAATGTAGGATCTTCCTGATCTGCATGGCTCAGGTTTCTATGTAGCAGTGCGATCAACAACTAAGCCATTGGAACAGTAAATCTGATGTAAATAGATTGGTGACCAAAAACTTTCGTCCAAGAATACTGTAATGGTTACTTTCTTTAGTCATTACCCTTATTTTCTTAAGAACGTAAAGCTCCTTACAATATAAATATTGCCTTCCTCTAATCATCTACAGCAACCTACACCTTTCTTAAAAAGTACTGCAGAAATCCATCTCAGAAATGAAGACTGAATTTAAGATTAATTTCCAAAATGCTGCACAATTTAAAATGTAAGATTTTTAAGGCTAGCACGATTAGAAACCTTAGGGCTCAGATGGTAATTTTGCAGCACCCTCTGCTCCCTTTGGAATGTGCCCCCACTTCCTATGTTCCAGCAGTGCCTATTATCCTTCCATAAACCATGCATAATGTGCTTCATCGTAGATGCTGCAGCACTCATTTAAACTCCTGAGAGAAATTTCTACGTAATTGCTTTCTGATTCAACCAGTGCAAAATCCCATAATAACGCTAGCGCTCAGAGCCGACAGCTAAATATGGAATCCTGTTCATCACGTATCTTTACGACCACTACTAAATGGAAATTTACGTTACAGCAGTGGTAGCCCTAGTGTAAACCGCACTGCCAACAATGCTGTTCTATTTTAAGGGCAAAACCTTCCATCAGGAGAGGTGGGTTCAGTTTTAGCTTAATAAGGAATAAGGAGATTGTAAACCATATTACAATCCGATACGATCCCCCCACCCCCAACCCCATACAGATATACACACCAGCAGCCTTGCAGGTTCCATCCAAGAGGGGCACTAATTTACAACAACAACAACAACACTAATTTAGGGATTATCTGTAAGATCTATAATTGGATTTCTCTAGTATAAGGGCTAAATACAGCCACAGCCATAATATGTTTTCTGATACTCTGAGCTGCCCACTATGACAAATGTAAATGGGGAAGCTTAGATCATTACCTTGCAGGTACAAAGAGCACAGTACACCACTTACCTCAGTACCAATGTACTCAGAGTTTAATGCATTCATCTAAGTGCAACTGAACCTCTCCAGAGAAAGCAAATTAGTATCTAAAAAAGGTACTCTCCTGAAAGATTTTGATTAATGTTCTAGTTACAGTGGGTTTTCCATTCCAATAGCTCAGTTGTTAATGATGATGCCAAACCAGAACCTGAGCAAAGCAGATCAGGAAGATGCCAAATGTAATTCACAGGGTTTGAAACTCAATTGAGGCAGTGGTAGGAAGGGGAGAATTCCTGCTCCTGATCACTTTTGGAAACTCAGCATGTTCAGGTAAGCACATGATCAAAATCGGATGTTATATCTCCCGTGCTTGATGCTCACTGTCTACACTGAACTATGAAAATGGTCACTTGAGTGAGGTACTGAAGGACAACTTGAAAGCTGTAATCTAGTAAGACTTTAGAGGAATAGAAAATGATAATGAAGGAGCATGGATTTTTTTTCTCAGTGTGTCAGGATCCATTTCACAATAACTGGAGTATTTTGAATAAGGAAATTGGGAGTATTTCTAATCAGAGGTAACAGGAAGTGGAACATGAAACTACTCAAACTCTTGTGTGGTTTTCAGAACATGGCTTCTCTGTAAGCCAGGACTACATAGGAGAGCAACAGTTCAACCCAGCTTGAATAGACAGTGGTTGGGGCTATGTGCAGACCGAGTAAGAGAGCTCTTGAGAAAGGGAACCAGAGATCCAAAGACATGCAGGGGATCGAGAAGATCCCAATAGAGATCAGAGCAAAAAAGCAACATAAAAAAATACCCATTGGAAGGTCAATATTGGAAAGTTACAATAGCAATTTCAGAACAGGAAGGCAATGATTAAGAAAACACTCTTCTGATCACTGGGGAGTGCACTAATTCACTACACTGTTGTTATAGCAACCGTAAAATAACACATTTTAACAACAGCAACTTGCATTTATAGAGCACCACTCACGCAGGTTCCCAGAGTGCTTGACAGTGGTGGAGCACTTTACTGAGCCGGGAGGGGAGAAGTGACTATAGGCATGGCCTGAAGGTGGTGAAGGAAGACCCTCAAAACGAATAATAATGGAGAAATTAACCGTTTTTGATTACTAAACCAGTACCGAGATTAACTATTTGAGTAGCTGACCTGAGGGTTAAAGAATCCAGTCATCCAGAATTGGTTTGGTCGCCCATCAAACAGCCAGGAGTAGAACTGCTGATTTCTTTCAAGCAGCTCTGTGAACCAGAACCCAAGAGTAGCAGATTCCCAGGAAATTTTGTACCACAGCTTTGGAATCCGGGCATCATACATATTATCAAGCGCATCTCTCAAGTCTTCAGACATTATGATTGTGCCTAAATTAAAAAAAAAATCCTTTAGGAAGCACAGAAAACATTTGTACAATGACTACAGGTTCTTACAGCCTTTTCTCATTCGCTGTCTTTTTTGTTGTGGCCTGACATTTTTCTCTTTCCATTAACTACTGCAATTGATGGTTAAGATTGGCAAAGCAAACCAGCCATGTAAAGTTTATTAATGGAACGTGCTATTAATTTGACCTCAAGCTATCCACTGTCATCGTTAAAGAATTTCATTGTCGCAAGGGCTTAGCTTCATCTCAAGTGCTCAGTGTTTGAGATTGCTTACATTTAATGAGCATTGGCTGGTAATTTAAATGTTCTGGTTAGTGGCTATTAAGGGCAATCTAAAGTGATAATCTAAATTTATACACAATTATATGCATCGTGAAAAATCTGAATCTGGACCAATTTAAACAAGTTCAGCCTGAGCCTGTTGTCTTTTCAAATTGCACAAGCATTTTTCGTCAGTGGTTTCAATAGCAAATACATCTGTTCATCTCAGTTTTAATGATTGACTTTTACAAACTAAACTAGGTATTATCTGTGTGGATCAGAGAATGTTTTACTGTTAATTTCTATATTAAATGAGCTCTGGTTTTCCAGACCCATGAATGTTATAAGAATTTGAAACAGCTCTTCCTCCTTGAAATCACATAAACAAAATAGTTTTGCTAAAAAGAACAATATATTATTTTCTAAAAAGAATGCTGGGGCAGCATAAGACTTTTCTTTGGGATGCGTGGTTATCGTTTAACTCTGGTATTAATAAGGGTTGCAATACCAGAGCGTATTTGGGGTATTGTGGGAGTTTAACTAATTACAATTGCAGTTTTCCATTGTGAACAATATCTGCCAAGCTTCCTGCTGCTTGTCCAGCTAGCCTCACCCAATCCATCAGGGCTTTTTTCTAGCAAGGGTAACAAGAGCTAATAAGGAAGAATCCCGACCCTCAGTATTCTCCGTCCTGATGAGCCAGGCTGGCTGGCTTGTGATCACAGTACCTTTGCGTGCTATGGGCCTGAGCTAATCAACTGGGCTACGGAGACCACAGAGGACTGACTTAATACAAATATTCCATTGCTAGGTACATTACCTTGAAGCCAACTCTGCCCCAAAGAAACCCTGTTATCTCCCCCAGAATGACCATTATTTAATTATTTAAGATTGGACAACATCTGACACTGGACAACATTCGCCAGGCAGGGCGAAACCTTGGGCAAGTTTCCTTACTCCACACACCTAATAATAATCCCCCCAAATCAAAACAATAATACATTGGTCATTTTCAATCCACGACTGTTTGTGGGACACTCCTGTGCACGTTTCGCCCACAATTATACGGTCAATTCATTTTACAGCATATTCTGTGAAGCACTTTGAGACGTCTGGAAGACGTGAAAAGCACTATGTCAAATGCAAGGATTATTATTATTATTTTGAAATCTTAGTCTTAATTTGGAAAGATGTTTTTCTACAGTTCTTACATTTTATATCAATGGCCTTAAGGCTAAAGCCATGAGATTCAGGCCTCTATTATCCACTGGATCAATTATAGCTTGTTCCTTAAGAATAATTTGAAACATGAAACTGAAAGCAAGAATCGTTAATTTTCATTGGTGCACTGTGCACAAACTCTTTCTGCTGGGTGTCTACAAATTTAATGGTGATATTCTTGATAAAATTATGTCGTGAACTCTAGCAAGTATTCTTGCAGAAGAATCCTAAGCAAGCTTTCAATCGTATTTTTTTTTACCCAAATGTAAAACTTTTAAAAAAACTTAATCCAATTTAAATGGAACTGACCTTTTCCAAATCCAATTTTTTCCCTAATGTTACATTTTAAAAATATACTACTTGAGGTAGTAAGATATTAGAAATGTATTTTCGCACTTAGGACAAACATGATAACTTATGAAAAATATAATCATAAGTGAAGTACACCCTGGCTCATGAGTGGAAATAAATGTAATGCTCCATGGCCTCTTGTATTTGTATACCTCCTCTTCCCGATTTTCATGTTGGCAGCAGGGCTTAGTTTGTGCCACTTTTTATGGATGTTACTGGACGTTTTAGCAGGGATTGCTTGGTGACGACATAATTGTAGCCAGACAATAGATTAAAGTGGGAGGATCTGTTTTATTTTGGTCAGCTGGATGTCTGACTCATGCGGAAACCCATCACCCTGTTTAAAAGTACCCAAACCAAACTGAGAGTTCCACATATGAAGCCACCTCTTACACACGCAGATTTCTCTATGTCTGGAATGGAATGCTCATGCTATCCCTGAAGGGACTCATGCTGCTTATCTAATTCTGGAAGGTATTAGATGAAGGTTGACAAGCCAAGACTTGGGGACCCTGTTTACATAGTAACCGTTGGTGTTACCTCTTAAGTTCAACCAGCCCAAACCACTTAGCTTGCTATTGAGTGGAACTGCCTGGCAAGCTTTCCCCTGCTTGCCCAGCTAGGGCCACCCTACCTGATAGGCTTTACCTCACAGAGTTAACCAGAACCAAGTCAGAAGAATCACTGTCCCCACTGACTTGTCCCTGCAAGTCCTGCCGATGAGCCAGGCTGGCTGGAGTGACATTAACAGTGCCTTGGAGTACTGCAGATCGGCTTAGCTCAGGAAATGCCGATGAGAATTGACTCTCTTCCAACATTCCATTGCCAAGTACAACCTTGGAGTCAGCTTAGCTCCAAGCAGAGCCCACTTATCTCCCCTCAAGGAGAATCGTCACTGTGATTTTGACCCATGGGCTGGTGTATGCCGACACAGGGAATATCAGATTCAGAGAGGAAGTCAAAGTAATTAACTTTCACAAACTTTTAAAAAAGTGACTCATGTCAAATCCTCCCAAAAATCTAAATCCAATTGAACTCTGTGAATTGAGTCCTGTACATAGTAGTCGTTGTACATGTATGAAAGGTAAGCAGTCCATATGGAACAACAAATTATATTTTATAGCATCTTTCACATCAGGAGGATGTCCCAATGGATGCAATTAATAGCAAAGTTTCTCTATATCTTGAGTCTTTTTTTAAAAGGTAATTGATCTGAACCTACAGGAATCCCAGTACGTTCAAGATTCATGTCCTCACTTCATCCCAAATGGGGTAGAACATAAAGCAAGACAAAAGGAGAAAAAGTACATTTAGGCCTAGGGAAAAACTACAAAATTGTGGACTTTGATCTCCTGGGGGTGAAGTTCTGCACAGACACTACATTACCCTAAAAGACGAACAAGGTAAAAACTCCACAACAACTCCATTAGGTCAGCATCAGCCTACTACCATCTCATCCCCTAGGACTCAGAAGCAAAATAAAACGCATTTGCCATGGAGATTGTAGCTATCATGACCTCCAATGTTGTCCCTGATAGGTACTTATCCACTTCTTATTTTGAAGGACATAGCACTGCAATAAATAATTATGCTGGGATTGTGTTTCATATATCGACTCCAAAGTCTAAGGACTCTACGCACAGAGTAAAGGGTTTGTCTGGAGTATTTAACCTCAGCAATCACTTTGACTTTACAGTATCCGCCGATTTCTTTTAAAATGGAAAAGCAATATGGCTGCATACATAAAGCAGAGATTTTTAAAATTATAAAGGGTTCAAAGGTTAGCATAAATAGGTTATTCCCAATTGTTTGGGGAGTCCATAACAGAGGGCACCTTATTATAAAATAGTGACCAGAGGAATTTAGGAGGAATTGTTTCACGCAGAGGGTTATGAGAATGAGGAACTCACCGCCTGAAGCTGTGGTTAAAGCAGATAATATAGATGCATTTTATAGAATCATAGAATCCTACAGCACAGAAGGTGGCCATTCGCCCATCATGCTTGTGCTGGCTCTTTGAAAGAGATATCCAATCAATCCCACTCCCCCGCTCTTTCCCCATAGCCTTGCACTTTTTTTCCCTTTCAAGTACCTATCCAATTCCCTTCTGAAAGTTATTATTGAATCTGCTTCCACCATCCTTTCAGGCAGTGCATTCCAGATCGTAACAACTACAACAACAAAATTACATTTGCATAGCGCCTTTCACGTCAGGAGGATATCCCAAGGCGCTGGACAGACAGTTTTGGACCCGAGCTGGGGTTCGTGATCGGGGAGGGTGGAGGGCAGGGGGGGAAGCTGGGTGATCGAAAGCACAGTCGAAGAAGAGTGTCTTGATATGGGTCTTGAAGGAGGCAAAGGAGGGGCGAGGCAGAGGGACTGTGGGATGGAGTTCCAGAGGGACAGGGACAACAATTCACTGTGTAAATAAAATCCTCCTCCTGTTTTTTTTCAACTGTTATTTATCCCCAACAAATTGCCCTTCCTAACTCTGAACCTGTGTTTTTTTGCTTTCATGGTGTATCTGAAAATATTACTCCCGGTCGACATTTTCAGATCCATTTATGATCTTACATATTGTCTTTTGCTGAAACAAGAATTAAGATTGCAGTTTAAATAATTTTTTTCAAGTACATATGAAAGTATATATGAAATATTATGAAAGTTATTATTGAAACCTGCTTCCACATGCTTTCAGGCAATGCATTCCAGAAAAGAGTGACTTGATGCCTAAAAAAAATTCTCCTTATTTCCCTTCTGGTTCTTTTGCCAAGAGGAAGCTAAATATACATGAGAGAGAAGGGAATAGAAGGATATGAGAGGGTGTAAGGAGTGGATAGAGACTCCTGTGGAGTATAAACATGGCTAATGGCATGTTTCCATGCTGTACAGTCTATGTAAATCTACACGTTCCTGCATATACACAGTATTATAACTGGTTTGCTACTGTTCTTTTATGGTCAATCATTAGTTAACCTTGTGATCATGGTATCTTTGAGCTCCTGGCTATCAGTGTAAACCCTCCCACACCCAAAGATGTCAGGGAGAGTTATCTTTCCAAGGAACCCTCAGAGCAGAAGAGAAATTGCAATGCCACAGTAATGAACCTGTCGTTTCACAGTTAATATCCAATTACTGCACTTTTGGACATGTGGGAAATCAATTTTTGCAGTTTGAGGAAAAAAGGGAAACAATTCCAACATGTATAACAAGCAAACAGATAATCTAGCAAAGTAACCTTATATGGTACAAGGTGAAATTTTGTAACATGGCATATCTGTGCGCCCAAAATATTGAAACCAGAGGTAATATGGTAGTATGGAGAATCTTTACCACCAAAGATCCTCTTCCATCCCATACCCAGACAGTTATGAATGCTCTGAGCTCCCAACCTCCCAGGCTGCCTTTATTGCTTGTAACGATTCAATTCCTGTCTTAAGAAATACCCACCTAGATTTTGCAGTCGAAGTGCATTCAAAGGGGTTAGTGTTTGGGTTAGATTCCATCTTGATTTTAATCAGACACAACCAATTTCAAAGAAAACGTGCTTATCCTCAAGGGAAAAATGCACTGGAATCAGTGATGAATTATGGACTTTTGAGTTATTTTAATTAAACGTTTCTGCTACCATTCACCTGTGGAAGAGCAGCCGGCACCAGTTTGTAGTCACAGCCGTGCCACCGTCACTTGATCAAAGCCACATTTTGCAGCAGAACCATTCTCAAGGTGTTGGCTGGGAAGTACAGCAGTACTACATTATTTCTGTTAATATAGTGGCCAAGTGCAAAATTCCAAAAAGGTAATATGGCAGACCCTGCTCCTTAATCATTTAGAATGCGAGCATTGACCT
This sequence comes from Callorhinchus milii, assembly GCF_018977255.1. Classification (NCBI taxonomy): domain Eukaryota; kingdom Metazoa; phylum Chordata; class Chondrichthyes; order Chimaeriformes; family Callorhinchidae; genus Callorhinchus; species Callorhinchus milii. Next base: position 71,441,758 of record NW_024704743.1, on the reverse strand, counting down.
AAAATACATGATCTTTTCTTTATCATGAAATATCCACTGTCCATTCATTAACAAGCCTTAAAAGTTACTATCACTGAAACAGAATGAATGTTTTATTACCTTCATGCCCTGGCACTTACCTATCTCTCCGACCTGCTTACTCACCAACCCACTACCCACTGCCACTGCTCGACTGGCTTCAGCCTCCTGCATGTCCCTCGTGCCCTCGGTTCCTCCATGGGTGGCTACGCTTTCAGCCACTATGCCCCGAAACACTGGAACACTCTTCCTCTATCCCTCCACCCTTGCCCTCTCCTTCTCTATCTTCAGGTCGCACCTGAGGACCTTCCTCTTCGACCGTACCTACTGTCACCTCCCCCTCCCCCCGGCTCAGCATTGTGCTCCGCCACCATCAAGCGCTCTGGGATGCTACCCTGCATGAGGGGCACTATATAAATGCAAGTTGTTGTTTTATTGAGATTACACTTCCAATGTGTTATGATAGGACACTAAAAAACTAATGGGGATTCATCAGTGAAACCTTTCAAAGTAACGAATAAAAATCGTAACTAATCTTCACAAAAATCATTAGCAGGAAAAATTGTGAAGGAGGCATACATATCAATCCACAATATCCCGTAAACCACTTTGAAATGTCTTGAAGATGTGACAAGGCGTTATGTGAAATACAAGGATAATTATTATTATGAAAATATTCATCCTCATGTGGAGAAATGGCTAAACTAATTCAGTCACTGCTTTACCAATAGATTTCCTTTGTGATTTCTTCTCAGAAGTTATATTGTTGTGCTTGGGTCAATCAGCAGTGAAGAGTTCGTTAATGCAGCAGTCCTGCTCAGAGACATGTGGGCGGCAGTGTGTCAAACTCTAGCGTGTTTCATGTGTTTTTCCTCAGTTAATCTAGTGAATTAGAAGACTGCGATCAGATAACTATTTCCTTCCAAATAATCATAACCCAGCACCTGCAATATTAATGTGCTATAAACCTTCTCCTTCCCCCAGGAACAGAAATAAAAGTTTACCATCGATAGCTAATTTCAGATCCGTCAGCGTGCTCCTAACTCGGGCAATGACATGCTGTATGCGGTCAATTTCTTGACGCAAGAAGATGTTCATTGGTTGAATGCCACCCATATTCTGAAGCTGAGCTTTGACCTGCAGAATAAAGTCAAAATATCAGTGTTTTTTCTTCCATCATACTAGCCTATGGTACATGTTAACATTTAAATGCAGCAGATCTTTTATTGTAATGAAATGTCCTACGGTTTGCTTCCATTACCATTTAAGTCACCTTTCATAACCAAGCATAGAATGTCTTTGGGAAATACTTAAAGATTTTATGCCTTAGCTCTTCTATGTTATTTGTACACAATATAAATGCTGACGTAATTGCACCTTTCTATCATTGTGTCTCTGGGAACATTACTTCAGAAGACAATAAGGCTGTCCATAAATACAGTAGTGTAAATTATTTCAACCATGTCTTTCCACATATTATCCTCTAAACAGAGATGATCTCGTCTGTATTAAGTTATAAAGCTATCCGTGTGTATAAATTATTTAACATATATCAGCAAATTTGCTTTAATTTTCATTTGATACTGTGTACATTAAAAATAACCATTATCCAAAGGTTCCTGCAATGCTGAAGAGGTAAATGAGAAAAAATTGAATAAATACCTTTATGAGACTAAAGTATCTACCATAATCTGATGTTTTTGTGTACAAGTACAGTGTAGATTTAGTCTATAATTTAGTTTTATTACAAAGTCTTTTTTATGTCCGAAATGATGCATGGTCTTCCTCATATGTCACTTGTCTAGATAACAGAATCAGGTTTTGAGTTATAAATTCTGTGCCATTTCAAAGCGAAGTATTCATAAGAGCCTCACAAGCTAAGTAGAACAAAACAGTAAAAACCATGCCAATAGAGCTGGAACAGTCATTTATCTTGATGTTTTCTGGATTCTGTACCAAAAGTTGGTAGGGCACGGAAATGAAATGCCTAGAATTGTACGTTCCAGGATACCGTTCTATTACAGTTATCCTAACCTTTGAACAGGAATAAATGGTGTGCTAAGCACACAGACCATTCTTGGTTAGACTTTGCAGCTCCAATCCAAATTACATTTTGTTGCTAAAAAAATTTCAGCATCACCATAGAAAATTTATAGTAAATTCTGTGAAGCACTTTGAGACGTCTAGAAGACATGAAAAGCGCTATATCAAATGCAAGGATTATTATTATTATAAAATAGTGGCTGACGGACTCTACAGTGAGTCGATATTGCATGATGCTAAAAGGTGCCGGGCTCCTTTACCTGACAAGCCATACCAGGATGAAGACGGTGTTCAATCTGACAACAATACTCCCTTCACTCTCAGCGCCTTGCGATGTCCACCTGACGTGAACAACGCTATACAAATGTAATTTGTTGTTGCTGTTCACAGAGGCAAACATTCTGAACTTACTCACTGATTGTCAACACTGCACAGCACTGAATATACAACAATCCTCTACAATCCCACTCTTGCTGCTAATGAAACCATACTGGAATTTCAACCCCAATATATTCAACAAACTATTAATAGCAATAAAATACTGATTATACACATAATTTAACATTCCAAAGTATACATGCATCACGTGAAATTACAAGCAGTCTTAAAACCAATTATAATATTTTAATTACGTTTTATACTCAATTGTAACTTTTGGTGATATAGAAATATATCAAGGTTAACTGAAGGGAAATAATATTTTAAAACCGTCTGCCGAAAGATATAAAATAATTGAGGTCATAGAAAATCGCACAACTCACTTCCAAATGAAAAATAACTACTTTTTAATAATGTTCCTTGGAAAAGGGCAAAACTATTAAAACCAGCACAAGTCTAGAGGCCATTTGGAACCTAGCAACATACTGAAAAATACTGGAAAGTGGTGTAGGGAAGAAAAAAAATTCAGCTGTTCTCTTGTGTGGTCCATAAGTGTAGAAATATTCCATTCTTTGGATTTCACGGATATGTGATAAGACAGATCGATAAACTGTACATTTCTTTTTGTACATTATTTTCTCTGCTTTCTGTCTTCCCTACCCATACAATCTTCAGAACTCTAACCATAATGGCACCAGACAATCTGGTCCCAAGCGACCACTATTGTCACTACCAGACATGGCAGGATAGCCACTTGGATTAACTAATTCTAGAATTTACCCCTTATCACTTTAAACAAATCCACAGGTTGGCAAGAGCCAAGATTTGAGGATCCCAGAGAGTACTGTTGGAGTTTAAGCAGCTATAACTGCAAAATGGCATTGAGGGCACTGCCTGGCAAGCTCTCCTTTGTTTGTCAGATAGAACCCATTAAGCCTTTGGCTTGCAGGGAGCAACAGTAACGGTGTGGGAAAAATCCCTGTCCCTAATGATACGTCTGCCAATGCGCAGGCTGGTTTACCTTGAAGGACTGTCACAAAGGGCGAACTTAATTCCTATACTCCATTGCCAGGCACAAAATCTTGCAGACAACTTAGCCTCGAAGAAACCCTGCTTACCTTCCCCCAACCTCAACAAAAGATAGTCATTAAAAGAGAGTGAGGCAAAGCAAGGACATCTTGATTATTTTACCTCCAAATGAAACAAACACCTTAAATCAGTTGTGCTTTACCTCATATGGAATATAGTCTGGTGGGAGTTTTTCCAGCATCTCACTTGCAAGGCGTTGTACAGTGCTCTCCCTGGTATCTCCTTCACCACCCCCACTGTCTTTGGGTTGGATGTTGACTATTGTGCTAAGGGTCTCATTTGCCATGTTAGTCTGATAGGTAATGTCTGCATTGGAATGCAACCCAAATACCTGTAGAAATAAAAATATTCTCAAAATGTATTTTTGTTTGTTGTACTGTACTGCATTTTTAGAGGCCAAACAGAGAGCACAGTAAACATTACGGATTTTAGTGTAACATTTCACAAAATGAGTTACTTTGAAGTGTAGTTACTGCTCTGCAGGAAAATTTGCATTTATTGCTGTTAAAATATTGGCAGCAATAGCATTCGGCTAAAGGGAGATTTTGCTATGGTGGGAACGAATACAAATGTAAATCTTAAATACCTCAGGCGTATCAACCAGTGGCAGACTCTCAATGTACTGTAAGATGTCTTGGATAGTCTTGCCCTTGGGGATAACATAATCCTTGAAGAAGCAGAATTTATCTGAGAACATATTTTCCCCAAACCACACTCGTGCAAAAGTATTGAGCAACTGCTTGTCGAGGTCATCAGTTACACGGCCCCCATACTGCACTTCTCCCAGCATGTACCGCATACAGTTCCAGTTCACACCACGCTTAATGTCCATCTCATCCAGGTGGTTCTGCACAAACTGAACGCTGGCTGTAAAATCCGCTTGATTAAACTCATACGGGATATTCCAGCCCAGTGGACCAAACTTGCGCCTTTCCTGTACAAGTAAAGTTGAAATAAAAAACTAGAATAGATTAAATGCCAATCATTGTTTCATTATTTCAACATGCAATTTATTTCAATGATTGATTCACAAGGTAGAAGGAAATTGCAGTTTTACAGTGCTTTATGTGCTAAAATGTCTGAAAGTATTTTACAGCAATTATTGTCTAAGTCTAGTGACTATTTTTCAAGACATCTATTCAGAGCTCTGAGACACAACCCCAAATGAAAGGCACTATATAAATGCAAATTGCTGTCATGCACAGCAAATGGCACTAAAGTGACCAATCAAGCTGGGAGGTTGTGGACCACGATACCAGGAGAAACGTCCTTCTCTTTTCTTACAGTGTCATAGGATCTTCAACATAAACCTGAGGCAGGGAAATCAGACCTTTGTTTAATACTTGTATTTGCATCACATCAAAAATTGTTAGCCAGGAGATCAGGAATGGAAAATGGGAAAAAATGTAAACTTTTTCAAAACATCTTATTTCCCTTCCTTCTTTTCACATGATCACCTGAACTTTCTCTGTGACCACAAATGCAAATTAGAAATTGACCACTAGGGCCTAAATATGCACAAAATAACATGTATAGTGCTTTACATGGAACATTCGTCTGGGATCTAATTGAGTACATGGCGTCCGATCAATGAGGATTTGATTGTATAAGAGTGAGTAAAGTTCTAATACAGCAGCTCTCTGTTACTGTAATTTTAGGAGAGCTCATTAATATTAGGTACTGGAGTTTTATGCATTTGATTAAGTCCCAGGTAACATTAGGGAAAAGTCACTGAGATTTTTTGCAAAGCTACCTGATTACTGTGAAATTGCTTTGAAACTTATCCTAGCCAAAGGGGAATTACCCAACAAACAGAGCAAATTAGCACAAGCCTATCTAATGTCAAGAGATTGCTAAATTAACTCAGTTTAAGATTACATTTATTATCGTATTTGGAGAGGCTTAGCTATCATTTGAGTTCCTATCAGTTCCTGTTAGAAAGAACAAGTATCAGATGATGCAAATAATGAACCCATTGTTTGTAGCTGCAGTTTGTTCAACAACGATAGTTGATATGTCTTTTCACAATTAGGAAACGAGTGGTATCATAACCTCCTTTCACTATACCTGGTTTGAGCTGCACAGTAACATAATTTAGGTACACAAGTCATAAGGAGGCTGTTATAAAATACACTTTGCCTATAATGCACAGTTACTACTTTTACAGTAAATTCTGTGACGTGATAACATGGGAGTCTTATTATTTTTTAAGGGTATTGAGCCTGTTCCACCATTTTATCAGATTGTGATAGGTTTTTCTAATCCTATTTCTTTGTCTTTTCTCTAACTCATTTAACAACCTTATTTTCCAAGTATCTATCTATTTATTTACTTTCAAAGATTGCTGGGCTCAATACAGTTCTGTGATGAATAATGCAAGCCATTGTTTTGTGACTGGATTAATCAATGAATTAAATTTCATTTTGGCCACAATATTTATTTACAGTTATTTCACTGAGGAATTTCAAACATTCTTTTTTAAATAAAATTTGTCTTTCCAATGACAAAATATTGACAAAATAAAAGGCTTCAAAACACAAAATACTGCAGATGCTGGAAATCTGAAAACAAAAACAAAAGTGCTAGGAACACACAGCAGGTCAGGCAGCATGTACTGCGTGACCTCCTTAGTGTTCCCAGCGATTTCTGTTTTTGTTTTCAGTAAAAGACTTCACCTGTACAGTTGTATGAAGGAAGGCCACAGCATACAATAAAGGTTTCCACTGAACCATGTTGCTAATATCCAGATGTTCTTGGGTAATGCTGGTGTAAGTCCGTTTCAGGCCAGCTTTCACACCTGCACAGTTACACGAGAATAAATGGACAAACAGTGAAATTATTTCTGTTGGAACAAGATTTATAATTGTACTCGGTTAGTCAGCCAACCCCCGGGCGAGGTCTCCCTCCCCTATCTATCTATCTTTATATATTATATATGTATCTTTATATTTTATGTATACTAATAAAACGACGATGTTTGACTGCGCTTTAAAAAGGATTTCAATAACCGATTGACGTAGAGACATGATTTATACCTCATCGGAAAGGTCTTGAAACTAGGAGTGACATGGGCATATTTGTTTTGGGTATCTCCTATCATTTATGAGTTATTTCAGTTTTGCATTTTTGCTGCAGTTACATCTGGTGGCCACCAAGTCAACGTGGCGCTGTGCTTCAGAGCACCTATGTATGTTCGCACACACTGCAGTTACACCTGGTCACGCTGTGGCATCATACGTCACAGAGCACGCACGTAGCCAAGCAGTGGTGGGAACAAAATAAAGAACACAGATGCAGCTAAGCCGCGGCAACAACAACAAAATAACATTTTTAAAGCTCCTTTCACGTCAGGAGGCCGTCCCAGTGACTATAGATTATGCATTTATATTTATTATTTTAAAGATGCCTAAGCGAAAATCAAACCTTTCAAGGATAAGTAAAATTGCTAGACAAAAGAGAGAAGGCCCGTTAATGAAACTAAAGGACAAAGTCCTCCCACAGAAGTCCTCCCAGATGAGTATAGATAAAGATGAAATATATGTCTGTGTGTCAATCTACATTCCAAATTGGATCCTTCGATTGCAAGCAAAGCTGCAAATGGTACAGCTAGTTTACAAATATAGAGCTAAATACCGCGTTATTTTATGATATTTCAAAGCAGGGAAATATCAAAACTATATTTGGCTTTTCTTAATGTTAAAATGTTGTGTATTTCACTTCAAAATTTATGGTTGTGCAAGTAATGAATGGAAGAACGATTTTACCATCTGCTCTCTCCCTGAAAAATAACTACATTCAGAGCCCAAAGAGATGCTCATATCATACCGTGCGTTTTTATTCCTCCTGGGAGAGAACAACCTTTACAATCTATGCACTAAATCATATTAGACAGGTAATGGGCACCCCACTGAATGTGTGTGGTTAAAGGGAATAGTTGCTCAGACATCAATTTATTCTTCCATAACTAATCATTCTTCCATAACTAACGATAATGACATTCAGTCTGGTCTTTCTCGTATCTGAATATTAAACCATTAACTAAATATAAACGGGAGGAATAGTCTGCTTAACTACCATTGTTTTCAATGAAAAATCTTCTTTTACCAGTTGTCTGCCATGTTTCTCCCACAAAATATACAGTCATTCCACTTTACAGTATATTCTGTGAAGCGCTTTGAGATGGCTCAAAGACGTGATAAGGTTCTGTATCAAATGCAAGGATTATTATTAGTAGTAGTACTGAGCTTTATTTCACTCTACCAGGATTTTAATGTACAAAAATTTACTACTGGCAAAAATGTATTTTAGATATGTCCCATGTAGTAATTTATTATTATAATAATCCTTGAATTTAATATAAAAGAACAACAAAATTACATTTGTACAGCGCCTTTCACATCGGGAGGACGTTCCAAGGCACTGGAGAATCAGAGTTTCGGACACGAGCTGTTTTTGTTTTCAGGAGAGGTTGCAGGGGGGGAAGCGGGCTGATCGAAAGCCCGGTCAAAGAGAAGGGTCTTGCGATGGGTCTTGAAGGAGGCAAGGGAGGGGTCGAGACAGAGATGGAGTTCCAGAGGGTGGGGGCAGAGTGGCAGAAGGCCCGCCCACCAATAATGGGACGAGCGAGGGCGGGGGATGTGAAGCAGACCGGAGCCCACTGAGTGGAGGGAGTGAGCAGGATGGTTGGGGATTAGGTCGCAGAGCATGACCATGGAGAGCTTTGAAGGTGAGGACCAGAATCTTGAACTGTCATCTCTGTGTGATGGGAAGCCAATGGAGTCGGGTGAAGATGGGGGTGATAGGGTCACGGAGCCTGGTGCGGGAGAGGACACGGGCTGCAGAGTTCCGGATGATCTGCAATCTATGGAGAGAGGAGTCGGGAAGGCCGACAATCAAGGAGTTTGCATAGTCAAGCCTCAATGTAATGAAAGCGTGTATGAGCGTTTCGGCGGCCTGCGATGTGAGACAGTGATGGAGGCGGGTGATGTTGCAGAGGTGGGGGAAGGCAGAGTGGGTCATGGCAAGGATGAGGAAGTTAGAAATTGACCTCATGTCTGGGGATGATGTCATCAAGAGGGAGCATACCGATATTCAAGATGAGGGAACTAAGGACAGAGCCCTGGGAAATGCCACACAAGATGGTGCGGGGGCTAGAGGAGAAACCATTTGTGGAGATGAAGTGGAGGCAGTGTGAGAGATACGATCTGAACCAGTCAAGGACAGAGCCATGAAGGTTGAGCCGAGGCTCTGAAAACCTTTAATGTCAGGAGGACATCTCAAAATGCTTCACAAGATCCACTGTATAGTGTGAATTTATTACTATTATTAATATAATAATAATCCTTACATTTGGTAAAGCACCTTTCACGTCAGGTTGTCTCAAAGCACTTCACAAGATACACTGTAAAGTGTAATGACTATGTGTTTTGTTGGTGAATACAGCAGCCAATTTGTGCCAGGAAGTGAATGACCAGTTTTATTCGGAGTGTTGTCGATCAGGACATCGAGAAAAACTCCTCTTTTCAAATGGAATCTTTAACATTCAACCTGATCAAGCAGAAGAGAATTTCGTTTCTCTGCTCATTTGACGGTGCTATATCAAATTCAAGGATTATCATCACTGAGGAAGATGGGAGGGCAGGTTGAGGATGTTGAGCAAAGGACAGATCAAACAAAAATCTTTTTAGCAGGGATTTGAAGGCAGGCAGATTGGGCACGAAGTGAAGACATTTTGGGAGAGAACTCTAGAGCGCAAGGGCACATTGGTTGAAATTTCAGCCACCAACAGTGGGATTGTGAGAAGTGTGGTGAGCAAACGACCTGTAGCATTCCCAAGGAGGACAACTGAATGGAGGATGCGGGCAGGAGAACGGAAAAAATATCCGCAATCTAATGAGACTGTTAACAGTCACATCATTTACTATTGTTCTGTTTTTTTTAAAATAATAAAAATGTGTTTGAACACACAGGAAAATCTTAGCCTTACCCTGAGGAGGTTCATTGGTAAATTTAATCGAGGACTGCAATAAGTTGATGGGGAACTTTGGATGAACCTCTGTCGTGATCCAGGTTCGGAATCCGTCATTTACAGATTCTGTTGTAGTGACAGTATCGAGAAGCTCGTCCATGAAATTCAAGCCAAGGTGGCAGTTCTGTAGAAGAAGCCAACCACCGTCCTGCATACTCTGTGTAAGCAAACGCCTGGCGTGGATTTCTTGGCCCTGCCCCATGGAAATGGCACGGCAGGGAGTGTTCTAAAGGGATGTTAAACAGAGGAAGCAAAGGTCAACTGAGTACAAAGGAAACTGCCATGTGAATAATAATTCTTGAATTTTTATTTTTTTGAGATTATCTGAGTGTTTGACACATGCAGAAACCCATCACCATGCTCAAGAGTATCCAAACTAGACTGAGAATTCCACATACACATGCCAATCTGCACATAGAAATGTCCGTATGAATGAAAATGTCTCCCTGGAGGGATGCACCCTGCTTACCTAATTCTGGAGAATATAGGTGAAGATTGGCAAGAGCAAAGACTTGGGGATTCTAAAATGTGTGTTGGGGTTTAATCAATTAAAACAGCACAACTTGCCTGTGGGAAAACAGTCTGGCTATTGACACAAGTGGTTTCCTGCAAAAGACTCATGAAATTGATGCTGCAGTTTTCGTTTCGAGCATTTTATCATCCCCATTAAGTTGCACACCTTAAATAGCAGAGGAAATGGTATCCAAGAGGAAGACAAGTTGTATTTATAATGGAGGAGCCAGTATTTATTAATTAGATAAATCAACTGTTTAAATAGCATTAATCTCCCATATACATCATGTGTATTTCCTACACAAATGACTTAATGGTCCCATGTGGTACATGAATGATATAAAAGTTTATATCCACGCATGTCAGCTTTTATATGGATGCAGTTCCAATGTTATACATGTTCATGTATTGAACCATTGCCTGAAAATTTAAGTCTTCAAATTAATTTATATCTGCCAATATTCTATAAAATCAAGAAAAATGCACAATGGTGCGATAGAAAATTAACATAGAGGGAAGCAGTTAGTGTTCTTGACTTGTTAATGTACCTTGCTCTTGGCCAGACGCTCAATATTTTCTGTAGGATCAGAACCCATAGAAAGGAAACACACGAGAGGTGTTCGATTATCACCTTCTGCCAACATCGCTTCCATGTCTAAAATAACTCCTTCTGCATATTTTGGTCCGAGTGCCTGAGCAATGTAATGACGTGCCTGGAATAAACAACATTACTGTATTATAATTATAATAATAATAACTCTTACACTCGGTATAGCATCTTTCACATTGGAAGGATGTCTCAAAGTGTTTCACAACATGCACTCTAAAGTGTAAGACTGACTCTGTGTTTTATGGGCGAACGTGCCAGACAATTCGCATACAGCAATGTCCTGCAAAGAGTCATGATGAGAAAAATCAATTGATTTAGTTATTGGGGGATTGCTGGTCAGGATACCAGAAGACATTCTCTTCACTGAAAAGTATTGCAAAGCGTAGTTAATACCGCTCCAATAATCCCAATATACCATTGAAAACTGGGGAAAAAACAAAAGCCCCAAATCATCATGGTCTTAACCTTAAAACCACTGCCTGGAAAGTTAAGATACTGCAGAAATTTAGGAATTTAATTGTGTTTTAATTTGGACCTCTGTTTCCAAAGATTTGTTTTCGAATTTTTTTCCCCAAAATTATGCACCATCTTAAATGTTTAAGAAAATGGTTCAAGGCCAAGATCATAAGAAATTTCAGGTCTGTGAACATGAGGGAACATTTTGTACACTTTCAACAACAGAAAGAACACAAAGAATAATAAATCATATTAAATAATATGAACAGAGCAGAACGTGTTTTGTTGAACCAGACCTAAATAAACTCAGTACTCAGGATTTTTTTTACAGGTTATTTACATTCAGTTTCTTTGTCAAATGTCTTGTAAAATATTCAATGGCATATCCTATACATGCCAAAAATACAAACATAGGAACAGGGGTAGGCCATTTTTCCTCTTGAGCCTGTTCCACTATTCTATTTAAATCTTGGCTTATCTGTACGTTAACTCATTTACCTGCCTTTTCTCCCTATCCCTTGATACCCTTACCTAACAAACATATATCCACCTTAGACTTGAAAATACCACTTCACCCAGCATTCACAGCTTTTTGAGGGAGAGAATTCCAGATTTCCAGAACCCTTTTCCTTCACCCTAAAAGAAGATCCACATTCTCAACTTAGAAATTTCTCCAGAGCATCACCCCTCCCTCCCGTATCCTCAGATTATGGCAAAAGCAAGCTCCAGGAGAGAGATCAATATCTTTACCAATAAGGGATAAACTTATTTTATGATTTAATTGCTCTTTGTAGGACGTTACTATGTGGAAATTGGCTGCCGTGTTCGCCCACAAAATACACATTAAATGTGACAGGACTCGTGTGAAGGACACTATAAAATGCTGTTGTCAACAAGGTGTTGTTGACAGTATATCCTGTGAAATGCTTCGAGACTTGAAAGGCACAATATCATTTGTAAGGATCATTTATTCTTATATTTATAATGAACAGATATAGTGACTTTATTACTGTAGGGTCTATTGAGGCTGAGACATTATATGTAATAAATAACCTAATTCTATTTACACTATAATAGCTGTAGTGCAGTTTGATTCAACAAATCAATTTACCTGAGCAATAGTACGATCAGGGCACCAACTGCGAATTAGTTGTAGTTTGCGGAACACATCCAGCACGTCATCATAGCCATCAGGGAGGGGAGACTCTTCAGGGGCTGCTTCATCAAACCAGGTCTTCCAGGCCTTATCATTTTTCGTCACTTGCACTAGCAGTTGGTTGAATGGATATGACTGAGACAGCTGCACAAGATTTAGCCAGGTCATGTCAAGGATCCATTTCTTTGGTTTGGGCTCTGCAGAATTGAGGTCCAAAGAGGCGCCACCTATAAATGTATATAAATATATATATATAGTAATTATTAATTTTCTGAGCAATATTGATAGGGACAAAAAAATGTGTTTTTTCCTGTTAATTTCCAGACTTAAAGCAATCAACATGACATATTGGATTTAGCATTGCCCACAACATAGCCCAGCACAAATAGTTGGTACACTGAAAAAAGCAGGCACCTTAATTCTCCATTTGGTTGAAAGGATTTAGCACAAGGTCAAAAGAGACTTTCGGATAAATAAAGCAGTTCTTATCCTTCCAGCATATCAATGGGATCCATCCAGTACAGCATCAAGCTTCATGTCCTTTGCTCTGCCTGCCCCACCTACGGTGGATGGGTTTTCAGCCTTTCAACCCTCACTCTCTGGAACTCCATACCAGTGTTCCTCCAGCTTCCCCCTTCCCTCACTTCATTCAAGGTGCTCTGAAGTCCTACTTGTTTGACCATGCTTTCGGTCATCTTTCCCCTCCCCAGCTTGGGTGCCCAGCCAGTAATAATAATAATAATCTTCGCATTTAATATAGTGCTTTTCACGTCTTCTAGACGTCTCAAAGCGCTTCACGGAAGAGACTGCAAAGTGAATTGACTGTATATATTTGTGGGCGAAATTAACAGTACTGTTAAGCTCTTCGGTATGCCCCCCTAACATGAAAGGTTTGACTTAAATGTAATTTTTTTATTTTATTGTGCATTGTATTAAGTGTTTTTTTTAAAATGAGTCTAATGTCTTGACCTCGACCAGCCACTCCCTGGCAACCTGTTCCAGTCACTAATTATCCTCTGGGTAAAGAAATACTTTCGGGTGTCTGATCTGAAACTGCCTTTTATTTCCCCAAACCAGTGTCCACTTCTTTTGCTGTCCTGTAATGTCTGACAATATTGTTTTGGGTTTTCTTTTTCAATCTCTTTTAAAATCTTGTATCTTGTATAAGGTCCTCTCTGAGATGTCGCTTATCAAGGCTGATGAGCCTTAGCTTATTGCTTGTAGCTCATTCCTCTAATGCTGGGAATTATCCAAGTAGCTTTACTCTAGACTGTTTCTAGAGCCAGGGCAAACCCTTTATGTTCCAATGACCGGAATTATATGCAGCACTCTAGATGCCAATAAAATAATCATAGAACATAGCACAGATTTATGCCATAAATCAAGAAATATTCAATCAAGAAACATCTATTTTTAACCAAAAAGTTTGGCCACCACTGATTTAGTCCAACACCCTGTTTGCCTTGCTTGTTGATTCTGTTTTGACACAGTGAGGATTGAATCAACTAACACCTCTAGCTTCCAAGCTTTCCCTTTGATGAATTAATTTAATCCAGAGAATACCTGTACTTTTTACTGCCTATATTTAGTATTTTACATTTATCTGCATTGAACTTCACTTGCCAGTCATCAATCTTTGTGCCCTGCCAAGCTTTCTACGTAAGACCTTTGCTGCTTCTTCTGATTCCAGTTTTCTCCAACTTGGTGTCATCTGCAAACCTAACTACTTGCTCTGAGTCTATGAATCCAAGTCACTAAAATATATAAAGGACAGGAAGTGGTCCCAATACAACAACAAATTGCACTTATACAACATCCCTTTACGCGGGGTAGTGTCCCGGTGCGCTTCGAATACAGATCCAAGACACTCCACTTAAAATCTCCCTCGATTTTGACCTAGCTCCCCTATTGTGGAGTCCTGTAGCTCAGTGGTTAGAGCACTCGCTTTGCAAGCAAGAGACCTGAGTTCAATTCCAGGCAGGGCGAAACCTTGGGCAAGTTTCCTTACTCCACACGCCTAATACTAATTCTTCCAAAAAAACAAAACAATAATAAATTGGCCATTTTCAATCTACGACTGTTTGTGGGACATTGCTGTGCACAATTGGCTGCCGCGATCGCCCACAAATATAGTCAATTCACTTTACAGTATACTCTGTGAAGCGCTTTGGGACATCCTCCCAACGTGAAAAACGCTATATCAAATGCAAGGATTATTATTATTATTATCAATTACATTTTGTTTCCTTCCCTTCAGTCAATTTTGAATTCGTGTCCATATTTTGTCCTTGAAACACCCATGTGATACTTTGTGAAATGGCTTGTAGGTATACAATTGAATATTCTTCACTCAAACAGATGTATACATCATTGCCACATACAAATCGAGGTTCCGGATCAGCTGTTTTTCTCCCACACCCCCAGTTTAAAAGTGTAATCTTGAGAATGCAGGTAGTGGCTGAAACACCCAGTACAAATTCCCTCTCCTTCCCTCCTTGCTCAGTGGATGCCGTCATCTTTATAAAGCACTTCCATCCAATTCATTGCAAAATGCACAACCTAAGTGCAAGTTTACTATCTAAGTGAAAATTCTTATACAAGCACTTTCTATATCCAAAGTATTTGCCAATGTTATTTCTTCTATGAAGATTTGATTGTGCAAATTGATATCATGGAAATATCACTGAAAGTAGAAATAAGAAACAGTATTAAGAAGTTCCGTCTCCAATGTAAGTATCACCACAATACAGGAGGTTTCACTGCAGAGCAAGTTGATTTTTTTTATTTAGGAAAATGCCTTTTAATCAAAACTGATCTCATTATAATTAATTTTCCCCATTGTCAATTCCCCTGAACATCATACATTGCTCGTTAAATTCATTAGCCTTCATAATACAGCAAAGATTTTATTTTATAGAAAATAAGGCAGCTGAAAGTTGTAGGTCCTTCATATTTAGCCTGAGACTGTTTTTTAGCATCCAATATTCCCTTGCACAGCATTCAGTTCAGCATCTAATTATGCTATAATTTCACCACAGGGTGCCTCACAAAATTACCATCCTACTCCATGATTCATGCAATACCCAGACATCACTCAAAGGGACCATAAAGGAACATAAAGTCCCTAGTTTCCAGCTGCCAGCATTTGTTATACTTGTTGTCAGACTCCAATTGTCCATGAGCGATACTAACTAGGTTGGACCAGGCAATAAAACTCCTTGGTTTGATAAGGCATCCATAGTGAATATCTCAATAAGCTTCACAGTTAATCAAACCCAGTGCAGTGACTGTTCATTTGTAAGCAAGCGCAGCAGCAGCCAATTTGCTCAAAGCAAAGCGACAGTCATAAAGTGAACAACCAAATTATCTGGAAGACTGCTGGCCACGACAAGGGGGGGAAAACCCAAACTCTCTTCTCTTATTTTTAACTACTGTTGCAGGACGTTTACCCAAACAGACAAATAGGATAAACAAGACAAAGAGTTTAAAATCTTATCTGAAGGATGGCACCTCTGATAATGAAGAGTTCTCCCCAGTACTGTAATGGAGTGTTAACCAACAACTGGCCTCAAGTGCCAAAGTGAAACTCAAACCCATACGTTCCTGATCCAGTGACAAGATGGCACCAGAGAATCAGACTTTTACAATATAGGAGGCCATTCCACCCATTCTGTCTGTACCAGCTCCCTCGAGAGCAATCTTTTTCCCATATCTCTGCAGTTAGTCAATTTAAGGTGTTTATCTATTCCCCTTTCAAAGCTAATTCGGATTCTGCCTCAACTACCATTCTCCTCAGGCCTTTCTAAATGCTAACTATTGAGAATTGACTTGATTCCGATACTCTGTTACCAAGCACGTGACTTTCAGGCCAGCTCCACTTCAAGGAGACCTCACTTACCTCCTCCTCGAAGGAAGATAGTCACCAGTTGATCAAGTGTGAAGTGACAAGTGTAAACAGCCCATTAAATATCACATTCAGAAAATACCCTGGTCAATAACCAGAGGTACTTTAGAAGTAAAATGGCTCATTAGTTTATTATAAACTGTTAAGAAGAGGCTATTAAGACATTCTATGGCTTCAGTTGTGAATACAGGGTGTTGATGAGTGATTAATAGGGCAGAGAACCGGATATAGAATCCAAGGTAGCTAAATCACTGGAGATACACTGCCTGCAGTTATGAAAATGTTCACATAGCTCTTCCTAGAAATGTAATAGCATTTAAATTAAAGGGGAAAAATCTGTTTGTGGATAAAAATTAAGCAAAGCAGTCCATGCATATAGAACTTCATCTGCAAGAACAGCAATAATATAACTGGAGTCAGAATGAGTTTGAATTTGTGTAATTCAATGATCTGACTAAGCAATGACAGATTGTGTTGCTCCTCATTAGATTTTCATTGGTTTGCTCTTCCCTGCCGATTTGCAATTGTATGCCTCTTCCATTCTCTATATCACTCTTAATCACAGCAATTTCTCACCTGTGCAAAGCCAATCTCCTGTTGACTATTTTCATGTCTTAAAATTTCACAAGGAGATTCCATAATCCTTGTAAAACCATACTATCTCGCATTTACGCCATGCAAACCCTAGTGTTGTGTTATCAAGGGCATTGCAGTAATATAAAAATAAATAACCATGAATAAACATGACTTATTCAACACTGCGGAAACAACAGCACAAGTACAAGACAATGCAATATTTTACCCTTATACACAGCCTCTCCCTACATCCTTCTACAATATTAATAGCTCACCATGAAAGCCATTTGCTCCATCCAGCCTCCTCCACTATTTTATTAGTTGATTGAAATTCCAGCATTTTATTCTAATTTCTCCAGTTTTTCTCCGTAAACCATTAATATCCTTACTTCCCAAATTCCTATCAGTATGCCTTTTAAACAACTTTAGCCATTTTTGCATGAATGGCTTTCTTGTATGTGCCATAGCATTCTACATTCCACATTCAAACAATTTATGTGGAAAAACTTATTTGGTTTTACTTTTAATGAGCTAAACTCTCATTTTAAGATCCTATTATAATAATCCTTGCATTTGCTAGTGACGTTTCTTCGAGAAGTCTCAAAGCGCTTCACAGAATAAACTGCAAGTTGAATTTGACTGTATATTTTCTGGGTGAAACTAAATATCCCTGAGTTCTGGATTTCCCTACTATAGGGGAAACCATACTCTATCTACCTTCAATTGGTTTTATTATTTTAAAGACTTTTCTCTTTATCTCTTATCAAATTATCTCTTACTCTCCTCAGTTCTAAGGAATATCACCCATTTTACCCTACTTCTCCTTATAGCTAAGTGCCTTTATCCCATGTACGCTATGATTTCAGGTGGGAAAGAAACCCAGAAAGTAAAGCCCTAAATACCATGCAAAACAATTCTGCATGTCTGCAAAAAAATAATGCAGTTCTTGAATGATTCCTTAGCTACATAGCCAGTTGCTAAATAGATTTGAAAACTGCAGGTGGGATCTTTTCCTCATTAAAGATGAGGGTAGTCAGTGCAGAGCAGGCACAAATTTTCATTCCAGGCTAGATACAGCGTAAATTTAGTAAAACTCAGTAAAAAATGGTATTGCAACTTTCATATTTACTGTGCATGTGCATAGTGCTGCAACTAAGACATTTCAGTGTTTATAGGTACTATCTAAAATGCAAGGTTTATTATACGATTACGATTAAAGGACAAAAGTAAAAGAGAAGCTTAGACTGCTAATTCTGGGTTAAGATAAATATTCATAACTCAAAAAAACTGAACTCACTGTTCAGGTGTCAGTGTTATGCAGGACCCCAGTCAAAATGACTCTGGCGTTTCATGCGTTGTACTGTCATAGAGTAGAATTACATTTTGTAAAACATCAAAACACAACTATGAAGTGGGTGGTGCACTGGCACCTATCTACAGGTACAGAGCATCTACAGGTTATCATAACCATCTTGGTTAAGAAAATAATTTTCATGGAGCCAACTGCTAGGGTGAATGTAGCCAACGAAAAAAACAGAGAAGTCAGGAATTTATACTGGATGTAGTAGCTATGATTTCTGTCACTGTGCTTGGGTATAAAGCAAGCAAAATTCAGCTTTTCCCATCAAGAGTAGAGAGATTTCCACAACAAGTTCTGTCCAGAAGATAGGACAAATGTATCTTTTATTGAAATGCTCTGCAAAGAGTTTTGGTAAATGCAGATTACCTTTAATCAACGTTTGGAAATCGTTGTGCGAAATCTTCTTGGCTTCCATGTCAATCTTTAATGTCATAAGCAATGTGAAGAGGAACTTGTGATCCTCGTACAACCCTCGGGCTGTGTATTTGAAAATTTCGTAGGTTAGGAATTCAATAATGTTAGCGATTCGTTTTGATGTAATATGAGATTTTGCCGATTTTTCCATGGATAGGTCAAAAATACCCAGAAACTGTCGAAGTGAGGTCTGGTACATGATGTTCACTAGACTCATTTCAACTATAAGGAAGTAAAGAATACTGCCACGGGAGGCAACAGGGCGATACTCTTCACGAGCTGTGTTGATCTTCACCTCTGTTTCTGCAGCCACGTTCAGTTTTTCACTAACCTGAGAAAGGAAGAAAACCTTTTAAGCTTTTAAACACACATCTAACAATACATCTTCCTCTGCATCTGCTGCATTAAAATCTCCATTTGTCAGTTTTCAAGGGAAATCTATTTAAGTTTCAGATTCTTTGGAGGGATGCTTATGAATAGATGGCCATGAAATTCTAAACATGTGTGATATGATGACATAATAGTTAAAAAAAATCTTCAACCTCTGTTTATAAAATCACTTCAAGGTTTGAAGAAACCTTTAGGATTGTGGAAGAACCTCCTTGCGAAATATGCTCTTCTCACATGTGTGCTTTTTGAGATATTCTCCCAACATGAAAGGTGCCTCCTAAATGAAAATTGCAATTGTACTGTACACAGGATTTTTAAAAGTTAGATGGAAGATAAAAAGAGGGAACTGTACATTATAAACACTCACTGCCCCACAATAACACCGTCCTTTAAATAAGAAATAATGCATACTATAAGGCAGCATTTATGAAATGCAAAATTTACAGCGGGATATAATTTGTTGAGTTTGCTGTGTAGTCTAAGCGCCATCACTTTTGATCCTGAGATACACTGTAAATAAAGCTGTTATGGATTTATTTACTGCTAAAATGTGATGCATTTTCTGCAAAATTGCTTTCTGTGACAACCCTATTAATTCAAACTGCTTCCATCTGGAGGATTCAGTTATTCCACTGATTGCTCACTTCTATTTTCATACATATGCCAAAGGATTTGAAGCTATGGTGCCAGGCTGAGCTGATATCAGCAGGTCAGCGGTTACAATGCTACAATTGGCCTTACTGCGATAGGGCAGGCTCCCAAGGCCGGAAATTCATCATGCCCTAATGCTTAACACATTGTCTTGAAATATAAATTAGTGCAGAATTATAGAAACATGTTATTCATATTAAAAAATGCAGAAAATCTACTTCCAATTTAACCATAAAATGAGATAATGATTTAAGGTTCGGGCTTCTGAACACTATCCAAGACCATATTAGAAAGTGAACATCAAGTGATAGGGCTCTGTGTGGCAGTCTAAACAATAAACACTGATGAAAGGTACTTGGTTTATGGTTAGGATAATCAGTGATTGAAGAACCATACCTCAGCAAGACTGGGAGACCCCAAAGTGTCATTGGAGTACTGCTGAGGTTTAACCAGCTAAAAACACATAGCTTGGCATTACAAACATTGTCTGGCAAGCTTCCAGATGCTTGCCTAGCTAGAATCACCCAAGGACAGTTAGGCTAGTCTGTCATTAACAGTGGACCTGCCTATTAAATGTATTGGTTCATTCCTTTAAACTTTCAAAACGATGAGGGCACAAAGAAAAAACTCCCCATTCAGACCATTCTCTGACACTCAATCACTATATCTATTTGAAACTCGCCTGACTCTAAGTGCAGTATAACAGTCATGTAGGTTCTGCAGCTACATCATTTCTAATCATAGGTGATTTCTTCCTCTCATGAGATCAAGATTTAGGGGGAATTCTTTGAACAGTCATAATCAGTGGAGAAGAAAAGCTTCTTTTTCCCCTTATTCATTATTACCTCTTCAGCTGTTATCTTAGTGACCTTGAGCACTTCAATCAGTGACTCATCCTCCACCAGAGAACCTTCTGTGCTGGTAAGACGGAAAAGTAAGTTATCTTCCAATTCCTTCATTCTCCGTTTGTTGGATGTCACCTCTTCCATCAGCTTCACTCTCTCTGCTTCCAATTCCTAGTGTGCAGCACCACAGCCAAGAACATATTACTAGTACAACAATTCAGAACTCCCGGTTTAAACAGAGCTTTCAAAGTCAAATTACTTGCACTATTCTTGAGATAAATGTCATCACACATATACGTCAGGTTGAGTTTCTGTTTTTCAGTAGCTTTTTTTTTAAATGTGTCTTTGTGTTCATATACCAGTATTTAATCCAGTACCTCATGGAAGGTCATTTGGCGAATAGACTTGCCCGCCATACAATCTATTCCAACATGGACTGTAATCCATCTACTCAACTTCCTAAGGGAAAACTCTGCATAGATCCCTAATTCCAAAGGAAATCAAGCAAACAGAGGCACAAACACTATGTCACATGCATTATCTGATTGTCCCAAATCACAGGTATCCTTGGGGATATCCATGCCTGTTAACAACTAGATATTTAGTTCCTTTTTGAAAGAATTAAGTGTCAACTGCTTTTGCTATTTCTGTGTTGGGGACTATTCATAAAAGGGTGGGGAGGGGTACTCTAGATCTAAACACTTCTCGTACCCAGGCAACATCAGAGTAAAGACATGTTTACGTGCATAATATTTTATTAAAATGTACATCACAGTAGCTCCACTCAATGTGCCTGCAACAATCAATTGTTAAATCCAGACTATTAAGCCGGATCCATCTTAAATAAGGTATAATAATGAGCAGGAGAAGTTATTGTGTTGATTTCTGTATCAAAATGATGTGACTGATGGAAGAGACAATTCATATGATTCCAGCAATCTGTTTTTAAACACACTGCTTTAGAAAGGGCATTTTATAATGTATTTCCATTGTTGAGGAAGTAATAAGCAATATGTGCTGTAGGAGAGTTGATTCATTATAGTGGATCGGTTTACAATAATGTGTCAAAATTCACCTAATCTATAAATCCCTGTGGAATAAAGCAGCTCCACATAATAAATAAAACTTGCACTCAATAAAACTCACACTCCATACCAGACAATTTCAGAAAGTGTTCCTTCTGTCAAATTAAATCAGCGTAATCCAAAATGATAGATAATGCTGAAATATAATTACATCACAGATGAATTGGTAGATGTTGGGAATGTATTTAATTATTGTAGCAAACAAAATTGACAAGAGGAAACAATTAGAGAAGATAACTTGAGCAATAAGTATTCTCCTGTGATTATTTTATTTTGTAATAGATTTACAAGACCTTCTTCTGAATCAAAGGAGTAAATAGGAATTTAGCATATTTTTTTTACATACACGCTTCTTTTGTTGTGAAGTCTAAAAGTTACGTTTTACAAGATCGCACCCAAGGTTCAGATTAAGGTCATTAAATGTTGTAGTTCTGGAATACCAACCCTATGACAGCACCAAGCTGTTTTTTAAGGACTCCAGTATTTTACTCTCAACACCCTTCTAGGTGGTCATTATCTGCTGTGTAAAGAAATACAGTGCAGCCCCATTATAATGTTTTCAACCTGCATTATAGCAAGGCGTGATAGCAGGTTTGACTGTTCAGCTATGTAGTCAGCTGACGGTTTCCGCACAAAAATAAAAAGTTGCCAACTTATAGTTCATCAGGCACTACCAACGTCAGGTCCTGCTTTGCACATGTGCAGCGAATGTAACCAAATCACACAAAAATCAGACATTTTTAGCAATTAAAGCCAGCCAGGGCAAAGGAAGTGAGCAGGCTGGCTGCACACATACGCAGTAAGTAGCATCCACAGTGCAACTGAATTATAAGTAAGTTTACGCTACAGGGTATTATATATTGTGCTTTCTGGTCTCTTCAAAACAACAACAATAAAATTAAATTTGTATATCGCTTTTCACATCAGGAGGTCGTCCTAAGGCGTTGGACAGTCAGTGTTCGGACCCGAGCTGGGGGTCGGGATTGGGGAGGGTGGAGGGCAGGGGGGAAGCAGGGTGATCGAAAGCACAGTCGAAACAACAGCAAATTGCATTTATATAGTGCCTCTTATGCAGGGAAGACGTCCCAAGGTCCTGGACAGTCAAGGGGTTGCATCTGAGATGGGGGTTGGAGTCAAGACGAATAGAGAGCAAGGCGGGTGGAGGTGGGAGGATGAAAAAAGGCATGGTCAAAGAGGAATGTCTTGAGACGGGACTTGAAGTAGACAAGGGAGGCAGCAAGATGGAGGGGCTCTGGGATGGAGTTCCAGAGGGTGGGGGCAGAAAGGCTGAAGGCCTGACCACAGATGATGGAGAAGGCAGGGCGGGGAACATGGAGCAGCCCAGTGCCTGCCGAGCAGTTGGTAACGTTTTAGGTCACAGAGGTAGGGAGGAGCAAGATCATGGAGGACTTTAAAAGTGAGAACAAGGATCTGGAACTTGATCCTCTAGAAAATAGGAAGCCTATAAAGCCGAGCGAGGATGATAGGGTGATAGGCTTACAAAGCTTGGTGTGTGAGAGGGCACAAGCTGCAGAGTTCTGAATATTCTGCAGTTTGTGGAGGGAAGCTTTGAGAAGACCGGTGAGTAGGGAGTTGGCATAGTCAAGTCTGGATGTAATGAAAGCATGGATAAGCATCTCGCAGCCTGAGGGGAGAGGTAGTGGTGGAGGCGGGCAATGTTGCGGAGATGGGGAAAGGCAGAACAGGTCATGTTGAGTTCAGATCCCCAGATATGTAGTACACTGATTAGGCTACACCTAAAGTACTGTATACAGCTCTGCTCACTGCAACACAAGGGGCTCTCCAGGTTCCAGTTGCAGTGCAGAGAAAAGCAACAAAGATGATCCTCATGTTAGAGGAATGAACTATGAACATAGTTAAAACAAGCTAGGATCTTTCAGGCTTCAAAAGAGACATCTACGAAGGGATCTTATACAGGTATATAAGACTTGAAATAAGACTTTAAGATACATCAGTACCCCAGAACAAGAGGACACAGGTTTAAAGTTGCGACGGGCAATTTCAGGACAGACACCAGGAAGTATTTCTATAGTCAGAGAATAATTAACGACTGGAACAAATTGTGAGAAAGCATGATTGAGACTAGGTCACCGGATTCCTTTTAAACAAAAACTTGATGCTGTGACAGGAGGACGGTAAGCTGAATATTCAGGATGAGATCAAATGGGCCAAATCAATTTGATGATCTTGTTATCGCTGTCCTAAAATTGTTCCTCACAACCTTGAACTAGTATCATCCTGAGACATCTGAAACATTATTCATTTGATGTTTGTTCTACAACCTCTGTTCAATGCCCACATATGTGTGTCCATATATATTATATATTTATATAAAGATACAAACACACATATAAAATATCCTTAATTCTTAGTTCACAAAGTCTTGGGTCCAGATTCTTGACTTCTTCTGTTGTAACATTACTTACCTGCTTCTCAGTGAGGATGGCTCGGCCCAGAAGTTGGTCTTCCAGACCTCTCATTGTCACAGTGAAGTCAATGATGGCAGTCTTGGCACTGATCTCAGGTGTGTAGGCAGGATTGGCCAGTTTGGTAGTTATGTACAAAGTAAATCCTGACATGACGTCAATCTCTTTGTCACCAACTTTTACCTAGCAAATAATTCAGAAATAATAGCAATATTTCTTTGATTTGTTCTTGTTCATTAATTTCTTCTCCAAGGCGCCACCCTCTGTGAAGGGTGTTCTATAAATACAAGTTTGTGTTGTTTGCATTTATTTAAAATTTAAAAATCTAATTTATAATGTTCTCTGATAAATCTAATCACGAAATAAATCTAATTGTTTGGTGTTCCAAAATAATAATAATTGGTCATTCAATCCATAACTGTTTGTGGGACACTGCTGTGTGCAATTGGCTGCCAACTTCTGGTTCATCACAAAATGTACAGTCAATTCACTTTACAGTATATTCTGTGAAGAGCTTTGAGACTTCTCAAAGATGTGATAAGCCGCTATATCAAATGCAAGGATTATTATCATTATTATAATTCTTGCATTTCCATTTGATATTGGAACATTTCATGCTGGAAGGATATTTCAACTGCTTTGCAGTAATTACTGTAAGGTGTTGTGACTGTATTCATTAAGTGAATGTGGTAGACGATTTGCACTCAGCAAAGTCCCACAAACAGCCATGAAGTGAATGACCAATATTATTAATGGGGGATTGTTGGCCAGGACACTGGGAGAAACTTCCTACTCTTCTTCAAAGATTGACATGGGATTTTTAATGATACCTGAACAGGATGACATTCAGAAATTGGATTAATTCATTGTTTTATAATGTGCTTGTGAAAATGTGTTTTTTTAATATCAGATTCACAAAATAGTGGGCTCTGTATGGAACCCTCCTCCATTCCACGTGGATAAATCTAGGATGACAATACACCAATACTTTGCTAATTCAGTCAAATCATTCATCAGCCTTCCTCTGTAGATAGCAGTTTTGTCTTTGAGACAGAGTTTGTGAGTTTAATCCCATATTGGGATTTTGAGCTCATTGTCTGGGCTGACATTCCAGTGCAGTGCTGTGAGCGCACTGCATTGTCAGAAGTGCCATACTTTTTTCTCTGAGACGTTAATCTGAGGTCCCATCGGCCTGTTCAGGTGGACAGCAAAGAACCAATCACACTATTTGAAAAGAGAAGGGAGTTACTCCCACTGTCCTGGCTAGCAATTCCCAGATAAAATTAGTTATTCACTTACTCACCCACAAAATATACAATCAATTCACTTTACATTATTTTCTCTGAAGCGCTTTGTCGACAATGTGTTGAGGCGCTATATCAAAATGCAAGGTATTTTATGAAAATTTTAAAATGCAAGGATTATTACTGGGTGTTTGTGGGACATTGCTATACACAAATTGGATGCTGAATTTGCCTACAAATACACAGTTACTACACTTTACATAAATTATGTGAAGCCCTTTGAGATGTCATAAGGCGCTTCATCAAATGCAAAGATTATTATACATTTAATTTTCCTTATTCATTAGGGATGCATTTTAATCAATCAACTTTCGCAATCTGAATGAGTGAGCAACTTGTATTAATTTAAAAATTAAGCTTACTTTATAAGTTGATCCTGATTTAATAAAGTTCTTTTCCAACACATTGTCAAGAGCAGGATCCAACTCCTCCCCTATATCTTCCATTAGCAGAGGATGTCCCAAGGATAGACTGTCCTCCAGGTGACTCCTAAAGTACTTGTGGTTTAAGGATGTTATCTAGAATCACAAATAAAAGACAATTCTATTAACTCTGCTAAAACAGTCCGAAGCAACGACTGAGATAAAAGTCTCATTTCCTCTCCTGTCCCAACAGTATTTTCTTCAAGAAGTATCTGAAGAATAATTCTGATCATAGCACTGTGGAAAAATGCCCTCTCTGTGTGTGCGGCTACCTGAGCTTCCCATTAAGATAAACTGCTTTCTTCTGTCATCCTTCAAAGTTATGTCAATTTCTTTGACACATTACTAAGAGCCAAACAAGTAGGTGGGTTGATAAGTGCACATGGAGAACAAAGCGCATGAATTTCATTGTATGAGTCTGTCTGGTGACTTGAACCTTGAAAGAGAACACAACAATGCAATGTGGAATTCCCTTCTTGTGCAGTACAATAGTTCAACCTTGTACCTTTGTTAACTGAAGGATATTTAAAAGTCTTTAAATATTTTATTTCATATAAGGCACATGCTCAGGAAAGTTATTAAACAGTCAGTGTCACAGAAACATGGTTAAACATTCTGCAGTGGAAACAAATACTGTACTTGACTAGGATAATAAGGAAATTAATTTCCATTTGTGCGTATCCAAGTGAGTGATTGTGTTTGTACATGTGAGAAGCAGAGGTTTTTGCGTCATAGAGAGAGCAAATGATATAATAAAGGTTATATAAGTCACAATTGAAGGTACTGTTGAACAGATTGAATAAGGTTAGTTGCTTCATTCCAGTTTTCAATATGAATAAAATATGCACAAAATGGCCTAGAGCTACACACAAGATTAATTGTTGCAGTTGCTTGTGCAATTTCTAAAATGGAACTCGAAAAAATTATGTTGTATAATTGATTTTGTTGAAGCATTGAAGCATTCTTCATATTAAATCAGCAGCATTGATTCAGATTTATAATTTGAATTTAGTTTTATCAATCAGGTATAATAAACAAATCACCTCCCACAAATTACCTGCAATTCATTGTTTTTTTCTTTATTTTTGATCCAAATCTTGCCTTGTCCTTGTGGGTCAATCAGTAGTGGGTATCGAGATGCTTTGGTTACTATAATACCATTCTGTATTGACAGGTCATCACTTGGAAGTCCCTGGAGGTTCCATTCACCAATTGTAGGATTGTCAACCAGCATACTGATTAGATTGATATCCTGAAGGGTAAAGAAAACAAACACCGTTACAACTCCATGTTATGTATAACAATCTCTTCAATGCCATCAATGCACTTTTGAATAAAAATAAATATTTAAACTGCAATCTTAATTCTTGTTGCAGCAAAAAACAATATGTAAGATCGTAAATGGATCTGAAAATGTCGACCTGGAATAATGTTTTCAACTACACCATGAAAGCAAAAGGGCACAGGTTCAGAGTTGGGAAGGGCAATTTGTTGGGGAAAATTCTGGGCTATAGGATTCTATAAATCTATGAAAAAGCTACCAGGAAGGTAGAGATACTGGTTTCATTTAAGAAACAGCTTGATGCTGTGATGGGAAGATTGTAAACTAGGATTTCGAGAATCAAATGGTCCATTGATTAAATGGTCCAAAATGCCTTCTTCATCCAAACCTCTCTTATGATCTCGTGATGGAATCGCTTGCATCCCTGCTGAAAGCAAGATCCATAGAGACATTCATCGTTCACTAGAAGTTAGTAGAGAAAACAGGAAAGGGCAGTTGGTTCACTAAACAGTGAACGCACAATGGAACTCATTTTCTGAAGCTTAAAATTTGTTTCATGCAGGACAATGCAGAAAATAAGACTCCATTAAAAATGCCACTAAAGAATGAGAAAATCTTCTAAGAGCAGAAGCAGTTTCTAACATTTCTACCCAGTTCATTAAAACCTGTATAAATGTTATGTAGACTTTAGGAAACTTTCTTGAAACTTCACAAAACTTCTAGCCAAGCGGCAGTTGTATTACAGTCTATAGTCAAAATGTGAAGGAACAAGGCCTCTTTATTAGACGATTGAAGGGACACATTATCTTTATTACAACAGCAACTTATGTTTATATATTGCCTTTTATTTTAAAGAATATCTAAAAACACATGACAAAATGAATACAGAGCAGGGAAATGAGAAATGTAAAAATGTTGATCAAAGTCACATTCAAAGAAATATGTTTTTGAAGCTTAAGGATGAGCTATTAAAAGTCTGGAAATGCCATCAGTTGGGTACAATGTATTTACTGGCAGGAGGTTTACAATTTGCCTGTAAGTGTCAGAGCATTAAACAGAGAATCATTCGTAACATATGTGGATGTCCAGTATTACATTGAATTGCGCTGAATCAGGAAATTGAACATTTCGGAGAACAGGCAATACATTGCTGCAAACAGGTAAATAGTAAATGGATTTCATTCTATATGTGTGCGACTTTCTATTAAACTGCCCCTCAGCTGAGCATATTAATGAGGAGTTGCAGTTACACAGGGTTTTGTTTCCCATTACACGTTATAACCTATGTTAATACAAGAATTAACATTTAGCATTTGCTCCAAGCCACCTTGAAAGACGTGCAGCAGCAGACATCCAAACAAGCAAAATGGAAATTAATTGAACAGCAATTTAATTATATGCCAATTCCAAATAACTAAAAACACAAAATATGTTCAGCTTCATTAAACAATGAATCAAAATAGCTTTGCTTCTTACAGCTCCATTAAGTAGAATTGGAAAGAAACAATTTTAAAGCTGGGTTGTTCTCAATAGTTTGAAATTTGTAAGCCAGAAACTCATGCAGAAATCCCACGCACAGTTTAAACAGAACAGTAATCTGGTGACACTATCTATGATGGTAGAAGTCATGCAAACTGCTGAACTTTTACAATGAATAGTTTCAGTTGTTTTATCATCATAGAATCGTTCATTGCATGCAGATTGACTTCAAAGGTCTCAAACCCATATTTATTATAAAACATGAGGGACTCACCCATTTGCTTTCATCTTTTTCAACAAGCGGACATTTGTTCATGTTCAGCAACAGAGAAAGTCCCATATTTCACTCTATCATCGTCAAATTATCATTTATACCACCAACAATCTAGTAAAGCTGGAAATTTCCCCCGTGTCCAAAGTGCCTGGAAAATCAATTTTCTGCTGCTCTGTCCTCTTGATCATTTCCATCCATTTCTCCACTTATCTCTTCACCCAGCTGTTTCTGAACAGTTCACACCTCATTATCTATCTTACTGGCTGTCTCTTCGTTCATCGCCTAATTGTATGCCCTTCCGCCTGGCTCCCTAATGTCTCTGTTTTGTTTTTTTAGTAGCTTTCAACAATCCAATCTGCCAAGGTTCCAATGAAAAAATAATGCAATAAAAGAAAAAAAGTGGGAGGAAAAGAAACAGCTCAAACACAAAATCTAAAGAAAGAGAAAATGAAAACAGAGTAGGAAGGGCTGAAAGTAACAGAGAAGATAAAAAGCAAACAAATGATTAAAGATCAGTTAACAAGTTCACAGTCAAAAATGCCAATGGGTTGTTGGCCTTTGTCACAAGAGAGCTGGAGCCTAAAACAAAGCAGTGATGTTACAGATGTATAATGCCTTGGTTATACCTCATTTGGAGTACTATATGCAGTTTTAGATACTGCACCTCAGAAAAGATACACCCACCTTTGAGTGTATGACAAATTCACCCAAATGTGATTGAAGGGGCTTAGTTCTGAATGGGCAAACATTGGCTGGATGGATTCTCTTAAACAAAGACTTTATGGGGTGATCTGATCAAGGTACTCAAGATAGCAGAGGGAATTCACAGGGTGGATAAGGGAGATTATTTCCCAAGGCTGCAGGATATAGAAAACAAAGGCCTTACCTAAAAATTAGAGCTAGTTAGTAGTGAAATAAGAAGACCTGCATTTATTCAGAGTTGTGGGTTTGTGAAATTTGCTTTCTTGGGTGGAGTAAGGGTATTGGGGTATTATAATTTCAGAAAAATTTTGTTGAGTTTCAGATCAGGCATAATCTAAGAAAATGGTGGAGCAGGCTCAACAAGGCTATTCCTAAATTCAAATTACCCTTCACGTTACCACTTTTAAGAGGAGTGTTTCTTTTTCAATCCTCATGTGCAAGCAAAGCTTTATTATGTACACTGTTCACTCAAAACTTAATTCGTTCCACCAACAGAACACAAATGAGGTACACACAAACGCATTAAAATGATATGCTTATTTTTAAAGAAATGCAGATATTTTTCTATTGAAAGTAAAAGACATACATTTCAGAAGATGGACTTACATCGTTGTATGGAATTTTATTGCTGCTCATCTCCTTCTTCCACATCTGAAGCAGAAGGTTCCTGTATTCCTGGTTAAATGGGCCAGAATAAGAAAGAAACCCAGTGGCCAATAACACATCACCCACTAACCGAGTAATCTGATTCTGGAACAGTTTGCTGCTCTCTGTCCAGCGAATCTGTGATTTTGAAAAAGAAAACAATAATAGAACAATGCAATGAATTCCCACTTCTAGTTTATTTCTTTTTTTAGCTCCTTGCGATCTTTTCCTAGTTTTAAAAAAACTGCATAGGCTGAAAATGAATTACAACAAAATAATAACTTGGTTAGCTCCCCCAAGGGCCATGACCATTGTTCATGTGTGAGCTTTAGCAGTGAGTTTTGGCAGAATATTTGATCATGGGACTACAAATGAACTTAATCCTGTCCTCATCTGAAGTCCACAAATGTGAACCTTCTGGCAGGAATCTCTGACTGGAATCAGGAAAGTAACCTTAGCTGATTTTCCCACTCCTTAACAATGCCGTAGGTAACAGTGAACCCAAATGATATCCTGCCGATAATAATAAACCTCGCATTTGATATGGTAACTTTCACAGACAGAGAACCATCTCAAAATGCTTCAGAGGATTCACTAAAATGTTTTGTGGACTGACTATTTTGTCTTAGGCAAATGCAACAGCCAATCTGCGAACAGTACAACAACAAATTACATTTAAATAGAAACCTTTCACATTGGAAGGACATCCCAAGGTGCTGTAAATTTCCCATAAACAGCTATGAAGTGAATTGCCAATTTTATTTGTGAGGCTATTGGTTGAGACACTGGGAGCAAACTACATTCTGTTTACATGTAATGCCATAGAATTTTTCACATCCACCTGAACAAGCAGTCAGGACCTCAGTTGAACATTTTATCTGAAGGGTGGATTTCCTGAATTACAGCACACCTCTGGGTGGTACACACCTCACTCTCCTACCCAATTAACATGTTGATTCATAATGGTTCACCCTGTGGTTTCTTCATTGATAATAAAATGGTTTGGATTAAATAAAACAATTGTTTAAATTGGTGCATATTCTGGTTCAGTCTATACTGTTTATAAATCCAAAGATCGTCAAACATCAAAAAAAATACCGGCTCTCAAAAAGAAATCAAAACTGGGTAAGCTTAAGTACAGGTGTATCCTTGAGAAAACAATTCTTTGGATGTGATTTTAGGAATGTCGTACCAAAATACAAACTCAATGGATGAACATTTTCTTTAGGCAAAAAACATTTTCAAAGTCACAGAAGTAAGAACCAACAAAACCATCTGTTCAAATGAGTCATTTCTGAGCTTGGGAGCAACAAGGTTGGAGGTTCCAAGCTCCAGGTAAAAATTAGAAATGTGACAAGTTATTTAAAGCAACTGGTCAACTTATTTAACTCTTGCAGGAAAAATCTCAACAGTGGTTTGTTGTAAAAAGTTGCCATAAAATCCGTCTTTAGGTGTCCCGAATATATGGAGCAGAAAGGGTAGTGAGATGTTGGCAGTAATAACATTAAACGTGAATTGAGTTCAGGCACAGAGAATAAGAACAAGACCCTCATTTTTTGCTTTTTTTATCTCATTGCTGTCAGGCAAGAGTCTTATTGATCAGCAACTATTAATTCCTTAGAAACAGCAAGGCTAACTAAGGCATCAAAGCTTGGTATGTACCAAGTGGCATTTGAAAGCATCCATACACCTTGGATCAATAATACTCTGAATGCAGTCATTCCAGCTGATGAGAAAAGTGTCAGTTGTCAAAGTAAGAGACAGAAGCAGTCCTTTCAATAACACTCTGCTTAGCACATTTGTCTTGAAGCTATTATCTGTTTAGAACATTTGTCTTGAAACTACCAATTTAGGGCAATGGTTGTATTTTGGTCAATCTCGACAGGCCAAAAATAGCACTTTATAGACCACTGCGCAAGAGAATTCCATTGTAATAGCCTCATGGGATTTTGTGTCCATAACAACTATTGCCATTAAGACAAAATCCCCTGATCAGAACTTCATTTCATTCCTGGTCTCCACTGGTAGAATGAAGCATTTAAGATCAAGAGAGGTGAAACAATCCTATGGTAAGGATATTATACCCAGAGCTGTTTGAAAACAATCAAAAGGTTTTTGTCATGAACAAGATGGGCGAGGATTAATATCCCTCACAAGATTGATCTGGATGAAGCACTACTCAAATGCCCTCTTTGCTGATCTCCCAAGCTTCACAATCCACAAAATCCAGTTAATCCAAAACTCTGCCACCCACATACTCACCCTCACTAAACTCCATAACCCCATCACACCAGTTCTCGCCAGGCTCCACTGGCTCCCTATCAGCGAACTGATCGATTTCAAGATCCTCACCCTCGTTTTCAAATCACTTCATGCCCTGACACCATCTTCCTGCTTGTTCTTCGTGCCCTCAGTTTCACCATCAGTGGCTGCTTTCAGCCCCGAAACCCTGGAACTCTCTCCCTCAATGCCTCCGCCTTGCCCAATCCTTCCCCATCTTCAGGTCGCGTCTGAAGACCCTCATCTTGGTCCATGCCTACGGTCACCTCCCCCTCCCCCCGGCTCGGCGTCATGCTCCGCCACTGTCAAACGCTCCAAGAATGTTGTCCTGCGTGAAGGGTGCTATATGAATGTGATTTGTTGTTGTTGTTGAAAAGACCACTCAGCCCATCTGATTTCATCTCTCCACTATATCCACCCGTTTTTCCCTGATCACTGCATCAAGCTGCTTTTTAAATTAGTCGAGTTTTTTTGAAAAACAATTCCGTTTCAGGCCCGGTTGGATAGGTGCGAAATGTGGAAACCCAGCATATGCTAGTGTTCTACATGCCTGCTCTACATCATATAGATTTCCAGTTAATTTGGGCTGTCCCCGTCTAAAAAAAAGTCTTTGAGACTGGTCAGACAACTCGGTTCTGAACCCATGTCAATTATTAGGTTTTATTTTATATAGGTAGTCTTCCATTTCCTTTGTGATGATTGACTCCATAAGTTTTTCCTATTATTAAGGTCAGGCTAATGGGTCTACAGTTGACAGGTTTAGTTTTGTTGGTCTTCTTGAAAATGGGAGCAACATTTGCTTGCTTCTAGTCTGTTGGAACCTCTCCAGTCCTGATTGACTTCCTCATGTCTATCAGTGCTACACAAATCTCCTGCCTGGAGTTTAACTTTCTTATGAGATTTGTTAGTTTTCACCCCTTTGAGCCTATCCAGAATCTCAGCCTTCTTTCTATTTGAGTCCTGGAATTCAAACAATGTTTGCTGGCTATTGGGAGGCATGTTTGTAGTGTTCTCCCTGGTAAAAAAAAACTCCAGAAAGTGGTTATTTAATATGTTTGCAATTGGCCTATCATTCTCTTTTTCAACCCCATTTGAATTCCTCAGGATACTAACACCTTCCTTGACTACCCTCTTATCGTTGTAATATTGAAAGGATTTGGGAAGGGGTTGTGTTTTTCATTTGCTGCGACTATATATCCCTTTCCAATTCTCTCTTGGCCTTTTGAAAGAAATTATTTCTTCTTAATCGAAAAGAAATTGCTAAAACAAAAAGCAGTCATGTGAATTGAAAGGCCGGAAATTATGATTCATTCACAAGATTCAAAGAAAAATATGTGAGAAGGCCTTGCTATTTCATTTTGATCTTATTATGGCCACCAAGCAGGATTTTAATGAGGAATAAAAGGATTTTTTTTTCAACCAAAGCATTTCTGAATAATATTTAACTCATGCAACCAGTCGCTGACTAGAGACTGTGTAATTCTATCACTGGATGAGAACTCTGGAAAACATTCTATTCTGCAATCATGATGGTAAATCCATTTATAATTGAATCAAGAGTTGTACAATACTTTAATATATAAATTATCAATGCAGATTCAACAATCTTCATCGAATGAAGTAACCTTGAAAAACTATTTTTACTGAGAAGCAATACTGCATATTATGGTTTATGACAAATTCATATTCTTTTACCTTCTCACCACCCAGTCCATCAATGAGAGCAGTGGCATTGTCCATTTTCCTACGACAGGCCTCTGCATCATCAAGTAATGCTTGTTTTTCTGTCATGGCAGCATCATACATCGCCTGCACTTCATCCAGCTCTTGCTGCTTCTCATCCAGCTGTGCTTGGGCATTGTTCAGCTCACCTTGAGCAACAATTAACCGGGCCTCTTGCAGAGTCAGGTTTGCCTATTTAGAAATACATGCATGGAAGTCAAATCTATCCTGTTTGTTTCTTTCTACATTCTGCTGGCAAGCAATGAAGAATGCTAACCTAACAGACCAGTAAGTTTCACAGTATTTGCCATCCAGCACTACCCTTCCCATTAGTTTTTGTTACTCAAGGTATTCAGGACTTAACTTCACATTCAAGTCTCATTAATGGTGCAGACTGCCTGGTCAACCCTTAATAATGGCCTGGATTACTGATGATCTAACTAAATTTTATACATTCTGGGAGGAAGAATAAGAAGAGTGATGGTAAAGAATAATTCTGAATTTGTCTCATCAGCAGCATTCCAGTTCTAGACCAGACAATCAGAAACAGGCTGGAACAAGCAAAAAACATCCACAGAATTAAAAAGCTATTGTGACTTCTATGGAAGCACATCAGGAAATTAGTCCAAACACTAAATAGTAAGTAACCTGCTTATTCGGAAAATTGATAATCCCCTCTCTGTGATTCTGCAGGACCACCAGTGGTGCAATGGGTATACCTCACCTTAAGTGGAAGCACTTCCTTATTAATATCGAAGAAGCTTGCCATGGCTAGGGTCCAGGAGCACAGACCTGCGACATTCCCACACACTTTCTTGGTAGTTTCAAGATTGTAGTCCTCCATATCCATATAAGGCTGAAGCAGATCCACAACTTCTGCAGTGATTGTATCCTGCACATCAAACAAGATAAGGTAAATTTGATGGCAGAGTGGATACAATACAATTTTTATTGATAAACACTGCCTTTCATCTCGAGAAGCTGTTTCAAAGCACTACACATTGCTGGCTAGGAATGAGAGCTGAAGAAGGTGGGGGTGAGGGTGGTGGGGGGGGAGAGAGAGAACCAAAAATACTGTCAAAGAGCTAATTCTTGAGGCAGGCTTTGAAAATGGTACATGTCTCAAAGCGTTTCACAAGTTTTTGTAATGACTCTGTATCTTTGTAGGGGAATGAGACAGCCAATTTGCACCCAGCAATATGCCACAAACAGCCATGAAGTGAATGATACAACAACAACTTGCATTTATATAGCGCCCTTCA
Organism: Callorhinchus milii; assembly: GCF_018977255.1. Taxonomy (NCBI): domain Eukaryota; kingdom Metazoa; phylum Chordata; class Chondrichthyes; order Chimaeriformes; family Callorhinchidae; genus Callorhinchus; species Callorhinchus milii. The sequence continues at coordinate 71,406,423 of NW_024704743.1, read as the reverse complement.
CACCAGGTAGTGTCCCAGAGCGCTTAATAGTGGCGGAGTCTGACTCCCAGAGCGCTTAACAGTGGCGAATGATGAATTTTACCTGTAGAATTGTTGGCCAGGACACTGGGAGAAATTCATTTCTCTTTTTGAATGGTGCTAATACGTTCTTGTGAAACGACCACCTGAACAGATTGCCAGGACCTATGTTTAATGTCTCATTTGAAGGTTTGTATCTTTGACATTGCAACACCCCCCTCCCATAAAGAGCTATATCAAATGCAATAATCCTTGCATTTGATATAGCGCTTTATTGCATCGAGACGTCTCAAAGCGCTTCACACAATAGTGAATTTACTGTATATTTTGTTGGCAAAACATGGCAGCCAATTGTGCAAAGCAGTGTTCCACAAAGGGGGAGGTATTATTACCCCACAAAAATAACTCGCCAATCGACTAACAACTTGGTTCCTACTTTCTACTAGGTAAACAGAGGAGTGTGCAGGAAGGAAACTTGTCTAAGGTTTCAACGGAAATTGAACCCGGATCCTCTTGCTTGCGAGGTGAGGGCTCTAACCACTATCCTACGGGACTCCACCATTAAATTGGTGAGAACTGAGGTCATGGGTGTGTGGAGTTTGGCGCAGATGAAGGTGGTGCAGTTTTAGATAAATTGCATCTTGTGAGTGGTGTAGCTGGGGAGAGCAGTGCGTTGGAAAAGCCTAAGCAGGATGTGGTGAAGACAGGAATGAGTATTTCAGCAGCATTGGGAGGAGGGTGATGTGTGTAATCTTAAATTATAAGGCAAACTAGTCTCACAGTATGACTAATAGTGATGTGTGTTGCAGGGAATCTACCTTAAAGAAAGAAGCAAGAGGAAAAGAAAAAACGAATTCCAAATAAATGAATGCAAATTAGGATTGTATACAATTAAAGAACATTTAGTAAAAACATACCCACAATAAACACACACACTACCTTGGGGAAAGTCAACAACATGCTAAGAAATCCAGAGTTATTCATCAGCTTTAAAGCCTCAGTCCACGATGGCTTGACACAAGGCCGGTCTGGATCCAAAGTCACAGGGTCTACTTTTCTTTGGAACAGAAGCAGCACACAGTCCATGATTCGCATTATCAAGTGGGGTGGTTTGCCTAACTTACGCACCGTGGCGATATCAGCTGGTTTGATGGTCTGTAAACAGTTCAAAATAATTAGATTTAGCACCTGTAGTGAGAATGTTTTAATCCTAAATTAAAATGCATGTAGACACTGGTATCAATTTCATTTAGAACGATTATTACTGTACTTGATTTCTATTCCTAATAGCTTTTCACTGAGTTTTCTGTAAAGTGTAATACGTATGTTTTTGTAGGCAAACCTGGACTACAAGCTTGAGTCTCCAACACTGGGCTTGAACCCACAACGTTCTGATTTAGCAGTGAGTGCTACAAACTGAAGCTAGCTGTTTTACTGCAGGTAGTTATGGAGCCAGTGTATCATAACTGAATACATACAAGATTTTAATTATTATTGATATGCATATTTAAAACAAACTTTAACAGTGTTGTGCTGGTACTACAGTGGGTATCAGCAGCAATAGAGGTGATAGTTGGGATCCAATAAAAATCCATTACTGGTCAGCATTTCTGCATTCACTGTACACACAGCAGTTTCCCACCTGCTAAAAATTGTCAAGCTTTTGGAGCATCCTCCAAAGTGAAAGGTGGTAGAAGTGTAAATTATATTGTATTGTTACCAACTTCATTTCCTGTGTATTGTGCAGCACTCAGGAAATTATGTCAACAACAACCTGGAAGTCAGCCATTTTGTTTCCTCCACCTCAGCCAAGTGCCAATGCAAAACAATTCACACATATGTATTATATACCACAGATATATATATAATAATATATATAATATATATATGTAGGACCTTTCACATCTGGAGGACACCCCAATGCGCTTTGGCAATCCTAGCTGGGCACTGAAGCTGAGGGTGGGAGCTGAGTGGGGTGAGGAGGGGAAAGATGCCTAAAAGCACAGTTAAAATGGTCATTTGCCGATGAAGCAAAACACGTACATTCTTAATTTTTCTTCAGTAGGTAAATGTCAGGATCCACACCCCAACTGAATAATAAGCCAATCAATGTTTAAACATGCTTCCTGCTGTGCTGTTTAACTCCTGTAATCCCTTCAACTCAATATTAATAATATTAGTAACAGTCGGCCATAGGTCTGTTAACTTTTAAATACTTGTTAAACTTTTTCAACACCATTATTGGCCTATTCTTTTTGATGACCTTTGTGATTAATGACATTTCAAAGACAAAACATAAATGTTTAATGTTTCTACCCTGTGAAATAAATACTGTACATAACGCTTAGTTTTGCTCAAGCTATGATAGCCTGTGTCTGCACTGCAATGTTATTTACAGCCCTTATCTCCACCAGCACAATTAGTCGCATTATTTACATTGGTCAAATGGATCATTTCTGCTCATTCAGATGGCAAATTGGAATCATTGCTTCCACTAGCAGAGTTAATACTTGGTGATGCTGAAAATGTGAGTGTAAACTGAATGCAGTTAGTATAGCAAACCCATCACTTACCAGCAGGGTTATCTGAATCTTATGGAAGTGGTAACAGTGGTTGATTTTTTTTCCCCCACTCAAATCGAGTGGTGTTGAGAGTATCTGTAATGCCTTAACTGCTACTCCAGGTGAGATCAGTTAACTCCTCACAGATTGTGAACCCCTTACTTCCGTGTCTGTAAAATGTTCTCTGGTGTCTTTACCTACCCTCCCTTAATAATACTATTAATAATCCTTGCATTTGATATAGCGTCTTATCACATCTTTGAGGCTCCTCAAAGCACTTCACAGAATATACTATGAACATATAATGAATTGACTGCATATTTTGTAGGAGAAATGTGGCAGCCAACTGTGCCAAGCAGTGTCCCAGAAACGTGGATTGAGTGACCAAAATTTTTTTGAATAACAGCTCCACATTATTTTTTAATAATTAATCGTCTCAAATCAAAGTACTCCACACATACTGGAAAATTAAAAGTTGACAGTTGATGGATAAAAAACAAGCATTGCAAAATATATTAACTTTAGCAATTAAAAACAACCATAGCAATGGTTAATAATTCTCTCCGTGTTCCAAAATAGACTATGGCCACACATAACTTGAGGATCTTATCTTGTTATTCTTTGAAATTATTCATACAAGGATCATTTTAAAATGATGCAAAGATTATTAATCTTCTTGGCAGAGAAAAAAATAGTTATTTGAACTTTCTGAGGAAAGAAAATGATTAAGGCAGCAACAGTTGAGTGAACAGAATGTAGCTTGAGTTCAATAAACAAAGTGAATAAGAGTATGTTTAAATCTATCATGTTGTATCTTCAGAATATCACATCTTTCTAAGAGTTCCATGCAGAGGTTTTACCAAGTCGTTACTCCTCAGTAACACCTGGATAAATGTACAGCATCTCCATTATAGTGCAAAGGGGAGAATTTCTTTTTATTGTGTCTTTAAAATTGGCTTTGCTTTGAGTGAACCTACTGAGTCACCACAGCAGCTCTGATACACAGCAACTGGAGATACAATAACATGAGTAAACCACTGTATCAATAGTACTTTTTAAACATAATTTCTAGTCAATTTGAATCCTCCTTACTCACAGAATATCACAGGAAGTCGTGATAGATTCTTTCGCGTTTAAGTGAAATGATTACAATTGCATTGCAGTTCAACAGAACTTGAAATAACCTACTGATTGAATTGCCATGTAACAGATAACATTCCTGTTATACTGCATAAATACATTGATATATACATACATATATATATAAAATTTCAGAGTGCTAATCTTTCATGGTTTGCCCCATAAAGAATACTGTAATTGTTCCTCATAGGTCAATAATAATTAGCACCTCCAGTCAAACAACACTTATTCTTTCTCTCTGAATTAACTCAATTTCTTAATTAATTATTTTAAATCTTATTTTCAGCTCCAGGAAACAGTTTCATAAAACCAATTAACTTCAGGATGCATGTAGCTAGTCTATTTTATATCATAACCAAATCAAGGGAATCAGGTGAGTTTCAGTCCTAACACTGGTTGGAGGTTGCACTAAGTGTTTAGTGAATGTTACAAGACCAGGACATAGACTGTTGTAGAATTTTAATTTATATATTTTTTTCAGTTTCAAACTTAATCAGTAATGCTCTATCGGCTTCCACCCATGAAAATCCTAATGCAGTGTTACTTTGTCTTGGCAAACAAGATTTCAATACAAGAGGTTTCAGTGGATGCAACAGGCTGTGTATTTGAGAAATTGAAAACATTGTATTCAGCTCTGGAGATCCAGCTTTGAAGTTATCTCTGTGAAAAGAGATGAAGGTTTCCTCTCAGGCGTGACTACCAAAGGTCAGTTAAAATGAGCTTTGATGATCTCACTCTGATACAAAGCAGTGGGCAAATATTTTGCAATAATAATTACATTTTCAACCTAGGAAAACAGAGTTAGTGCACTGAGAAAATGAAAGACTAGAACATCACCCAACACCATAAAGAATCTCTTTGAGGCTGTGCTGCAGGGAGCATTCTGCATTGTAGCCAACTGAAACAATGAAAAAATTCTGATATTGGTGGTCAGACGGATGTCTGACACGTGCTGAAACCCATCACCATACTTAAGAGCATCCAAACCGGACTGAGAACTCTGTGAATATCACCGTCACATGGAAAGGGGGTGAATTATTCTGAATAGTTTAGAGAAGTTCATCGTATTTTATAAAATATAACTTGATTATTAATTTGTGTATTTTCCCTCTATCCCGAATTACACTAGAAGCAAGAACTCACATAACAGCAAAGTACATTATGAAAGACTTCTACTGTATTTCCACAAAGTGAGAGCCTACTTAGTCAGACCTTTAGTTTTTTATTAGGAAAGTGCAATACTGTGGGGTCAAAAGTATTTTGATTGCCATTATAAGGTTTTAAGGGGGTGAGATTACTATTTTAGAAAGCATTGGACATTAAATACTTTGTCTGCAGTGGAACCTTTGCAATCATAGAATAGAATTCAGTCTGAGCTTGAAAAAAATATTCAATGCAAAATTATTCTTTTCCCTTGACTCTTATTATTCGACCGCTTTAATACATCACATCAGAGTACGATCCAAGTTTTGACAAACAGCATTAGATCTGCCAGAGCTCCACAGAGGCTGCAGCAGAAATACAACTGCTACAACATTAACTATATTAATTTTAAGTTTGTAAAGTTTCTCGGCTATTTTGTATGTTGGCAAAGATCTGACAGGGCAGTTACCGTTCACATGACAATGAGTAGATCTCTTTGTTGCCCAGTATAAGAATGCAAAGGTGCAATTGGTGTGTGACCAAAACAATCCGGTTTGGAGAAAATATTGGCAATGATGTGGAAATAGTGGATATATAAATATTTGATTATTTCATGTGGTTTATAAAATCTGAACTAATTGAAGGACCATTTCCCTATCTTCAAGACCATGGAAAAGAGAAGACTGGCAAATCATCAGAAAGCTTTTCACTGTAAAATCAGGTAAGCCTTAAATCAGATCCTAGAACAGAAAAGGATTACTTTTTTCCCCTCCACAGAGCAGTACATTTGTAGAACATGCTCTCAAAGGGAGCAAAATATGGTCTCCCATGCAACGTCCTTCCAAAAGGAGTGGTATAAATATTTCACAACTGAGATGGACACCCAAGAATGATCATATGACCTTGACCCTTCATGACAAGTAAATAAAAAACAGGGATAGGAGAACCAGCGTGGGATTGTTCCACAGGCAAAAAAAAAAGACTCAACAGGATTAATGGCATCAAAGCATTCTGCTCATTGAGATATGGGAATTGAGAAAGAAAGTGGATCATAAAAACATCATAGTGACACCACATGTGTTAAGCAGCAATTTAAATTCATAACCTTTTGGTCAAAAATTAGCAATATTATGGGTATTTCACCAACTCTTTGGATTGAAATGTGGTTCTACAGGACTGTTGGGTTGCCAACCTGTAAAGCTGCTTCTGCCTCTTCTAAAGCAGGTTTTGCTGCCTCCAGTTTTGTTTCTGCTACTGTTTTGTCAGCTTCAATTTCTTCCACGATGGCCTGAGCTTTGTCCTTCACCTTTTGCACCTGCATTTTAACTTTTTCAGCCGCCTGCGCTTTTATTGTTACTTCCTGCAGAACTCCATCAGCCTTTTCGGAAGCAACAGCCAAGACCTGTTCCTTGACCACAAGCTCCTTGGACAGCTGGTTTACAGACACTTCAGCTTCCATCAGCTTTGATAGACCTGCGCAGAAAAGACAATGCTTGAAAAAAATACAAATTAATACTGATGAATACAAAAACACACCGTTTTCACAAAATACGTAGATGTGTTAGGCATTAGGTGTCAGCTTGGCTGTCAGGTTTGTTAGCAATGTAATATTGACATGGCCACAAGCAGACTGGATGGCTGCTGTGCCTTAACCTTCGACATGTGTACAGGAACTCCTACTCTCTTTGAGCCAGTTGCTTATACCAAGGCTTTATTACAACAAAACAACTTCCATTTAAGCAGGGCATGCTACTTTAATGAAAAGTAAAAAACTTTATATACAGTTCACCAGTGCTTGTTCAGTTGTCACTTATCTCCTGATATTTTCTCTTTTCCAATTTTTAAAAGTCTTTTTCTTTCAATTCTACTATTTACTGTCTAATCCAACCTTTGTTTTAAGCCCACTCCTAACTTTAAATCGGATGATTGTCTTTCTTTTACCTCTCGTTCATTTATTTGGGCAATTGGGAAGTTCTTTTTTTAAAATCACCCAGTTAGTTTTGTAGCCAGTGAACAGGTAATAATAATGATAATCCTTGCATTTGATATAGGGCTTTTCACATCTTCTAGATGTCTCAAAGCGCTTCACAGAATATGCTGTAAAGTGAATTGACTGTATATTTGTGGGCGAAATGCGGCAGCCAATTGTGCACACCAGTGTCCCACAAACAATTGTGGATTGAAAATGACCAATTTATTATTGTTTTGTTTTGGAGGGATTATTATTAGGCGTGTGGAGTAAATTAACTTGCCCAAGGTTTCGTCCTGCGTGGAATTGAACACAAATGTCTCGCTTGCAAGGAGAGTACCCTAACCACTGAACTACAGGACTCCATGAAAATTTGCCAGGTAAATGATTACTGGTTGACGGAGCAACATAATTGATCCAACCAGGAAACTGAATCTCAAAGTGAGAAGTAAGAGGGAGGAATGTGTGAATATCAACAGCTACCAAAGAGGATCATGTCCTGATGTGTAGCCATGCACTGGCTAACAATTGGTCATTCACTTCATGGTTTTTTTGTGGATCACTGCTGTGGGTTAATTGGTTGTCCGCTCCCCTACAAAGCATCCAGTCACTACACTCTATAGTAAATCCTGTGAAATACTGCCTTATCACATTGTTACATTTGATATGCAAAGAACATTATTGTTATGATTATTATTTATTATTATTATACCAATGGAATTCTAAGGGTTACCAAGGTTGACTCACCATTGAGCCACTAGTGGTCAGTAATAACATTCACTTTTTTTTTAAAACTTGCCATTAGATGTATGTTGAGACATCTTTCCATCAAATGTCAACAAGAACCATAACCGAATACCAGAAATATCTAGAAGTTTTGTTATGTCTATAACAACAACAATCTTACATTTGTATAGTGCTTTTCACGTCGGGAGGACGTCCCAAGGCTCTGGACATTGTACAGCACTTCAGACCCGAGTTGGGGTCAGGGGGGAGAAGGGAGGGGATGGGAAGGGGGGGTGGCCGATGGCATGGTCGAAGAGGAGGATTTTGAGGCGGGACTTGAAGGAGGCTAAGGAGGGGACCAGACAGAGTGATTGCGAAGGCCTTGCGAAGGTGGAATCACAATTGCACATGGTGCTGGTAAAACCAAACATTAACTTAAATCCCCTTTGTAATATTGGCTAAAAGAAATAGTTGTGGCTGGGAGTTTATGCCTGTACTAGAGTGAATTGAGAAGAACTAGTTGTCTACAATTTTTTAGAGTAATTAGTGGACCCGGCAGGGATCCAGAGAAGTAAATCCAAAATGCTGTTACACGAAGACAATATCAATTTGTGCGTTTGTTTTTAATCTCCTGCTGTACGCTGGTCAAATACAATTAGACAAAGGGGTGTTTTGAGTAAATACAGTTTGAGATCTTCCTTGGTTTGACAGTTCTCCAAATATTTGTTGGTCTGCTTGGGTTCACATAATGAAAGTAGGCTGGGGCATGTTATAAGCATTGCCAAAATACAACATGAGCTTTCCTCAGCCCCCTGGAGGTAGAATTTACTTTTGTCACACTTTGTTTTCGTGCCCTTACTCTACATCAAAGACATCATATAGAAAATTGAGATGGGAAGTATATTGGTTTGTATCCCGTGAAGCTGCAATCAGATACTGCCTCCAGGATCTGAAATCGAAGGAAATAAAGCCATATCTCTCTGACTCACCCCCTCTGATTCTTTTTCAAATCCTGCCTTGAAGCTTACCTCTTTCCCCATCTCTTGAACTCATTACCCCACCCTCTACCCGCCCCCTCAGCTGTGTAAAGTGCTTTGAGATACTGTCCTGATGTGAAATTGTGTTGTGTTATTATTGTAAAGTTGGCTAGAATTCAGGATAATCAATAGTGGTGCTTTTTAGCATCCACTCGCAGAAGTCAGGGGATAACTAATTGGTTAACGGGTCTAAATATATGATGTTTGCAATGCATTATTAAACTACACAAATGCCATCTCAGAATCTGATGGATGGCACCACCTAATTGCACGAAGATAGGTATTCACTATTAAATTAGCTGGCACATACCAACACTGCCACAACAAAGCATTGCATCTAAATAGATGTTTTTCTCAATGTGTCAGAAACAGTACAATTTTAATTATTTGCAGTATAATTAGATGAGCTGAAGATCTCTACATCACATTTCTGAATCCATAAAAAGATGTAAGCTCACCACACATCGCAGATTACCAGTGTGAATTATTTTAAACAATTACTGGATGTTAATGCCATCAGAATTATAAAACTGAAACAAAATTTACCTGTCTTCATTCTGTTGGACAACATTTCCACGTGAGTAAATTTCTCCCTATAGATTGCTTTAAAGCCACCAATAAACGATAAGTAAGACTTGGGAGTCACATACATCTGACGCCTGAATCGTTCAAAGTATTCAATGCATTTCTCAGCCACGGTGTCCTGAAATGTTCCCATAGTGTTCACAACACTCTGCTTAACGTCTGCTGTGCACTCAATTCTGTACGAAGCCAAGAAATGCTGGGCTACAGCAACAAGAGCATCTTTCGGCCAGCGCTGAAACCAGTCCATAGTACAACCAGAGATCAGGCCTGGAAATTTGAGGGCACGAGTGCGGAACTTCTCTCCTACAGGAGAAAAGCACAGCACCACATGCAGGTTGCTATTCACACGTGAAAGGAAGTAATTGTAGAGGTTTTCACCAGTTGGCGGTCGCCTAGGGTATTCCTTCTTCATTGCTGGGATTAAATCTTGCGTAATTTCATCAATTTCATCTCGAGCAAAGAGGTTTGAGACCTCGCCCGAGGCTAAAACATTGTTCATATATTCCAGGAAGGACTCTTCTCTTATTTCGTTGTCTGTAAATATAAATGTAACACCCAGCGCCTTCTGCCCAGCAGTGCGATACAGAATCTTCAGGTCATCCATCAAGTTGCTCGCATTGTAAGTTCTAAAACAAAACGGTATTTTCAACCATTTAGATTCCATCCACATATCAAAATCTAGACATGTTTGTCCTACATCTATCCAATGTATTGTATATAAAGCTTTACAACTGTAAAAGAATAAAACAGTGAAGAAACGTGCAGGGGGAATGGTGATTTATAACAGTTGAGGCCAATATTCCAATGCTCAAATGTGCTGGACTTTATCGCAGAGTTCCCTCCCTCACCTCATTCAAGATCCATCTCCAGATTTACCTCATTGTGCTTCAGGGCATCTTGTTCCCCCTTGTTTCCCCTGGACCCCTCTTCCCGAGTGCCACATCCTCCTTGTTTCCCCTGGACCCCTCTTCCCGAGTGCCAAGCTAGTACTGTTAAGCGCTTTGGGACGTCCTCCCAACGTGAAAGGCGCTGTATCAAATGCGAGGATTATTATTGTTATGTAAATGTAAACTTGTATGATACCATTACATCCTTGGGCAATATGTGGCCATTGCTAAAAGTAGCTTGTTTTCTGTAAACCATCAGTCTAATGATACTCTTCTTACAGATTAAATGTAGTACATTTCATCTCTGTACATAAGAAATATGCTAATTTAGTTATTTAGGAGTTCTTTTTTGTCCCAAGAGTATTTGTTTTACCTAGAGGGTAATTAACGACTGGAACAGGTCATAAAAAAGGGTGGTTGAGACCAGGACTCATTTAAAAAAACAGCTTGATGTTGTGAGGGGAGGATGGTAAAATGAGTATTCTGGAAGAATAAGCTCAAATGGACCAAAGGGCATTCTTACCCAAACATGCTTTGCGATCTTGTGAATATGCATGTAACACCAATGAAGCCAGTTCATTTATTTTACATCCATTGTGAGACAGCACAAATAAACCAAAGGAATTGGAAACTCTCTCTGTACACTATTCTGCACCAAGGAAGCAAAACAAATCTAATGATACAATGTAGATTAAATCAGATAAACAATGAACTGTTTTTACCTTGTTAGTATTATCTGAAAACTTTGATATCCAGCAATAAAAGAAGCCAGCCGAGTGAGACTCTGCTTTCCAGATCCACCAACTCCTACCAACAAAGCATTTCCTTGTGGAGTCCGAATAATCCGAGATATCTTCACCAAATGTATCATTGCATCCTATTAGGTGCAAAACAGTTACACTTGCACGTTAGAGTATGTAGATTATATGTGTATATAGTATGAAAAAGCAAAGATAGTCTAATATCCCAAGGATGCCACCAATGATGAAGCAATTATTACACAAACACTAATAAATGACACTCAGAATACAATGTGGAAATAATATTACAATCTCGATTCATGCCTCTAAATTTACAGATTTTACAAAGAACATGATATTTGTACAGAGCCTTTGTATGGTGATAAAAATCTGCCTTGCACAACTGGAACTTTCATTCTGATTATGTTTGCACAAGACATTTATAAGGCAGCTAGTGTGGTACCAGGGAGTAAATAAACCCCCCAACCAGTGTTAGTCTCCATGTGAAGAAACAGTCAAACTCAAAACCTCAGTGTTTCTGCTGCAAATATTGGAAATAGGACCTCCCAATGTAATATATCTTCTCTGTATATCATGCTAACTTGCAAGAATTCAGCTCTGAAGCAATCTTGGGTCAAAGTCAAATCTTGTGAGTTGACATGATGTACAGGGAGAAAATTGAATTTCATTGTGAATACCTTTTTCCCACATGCAACACCAGGAATATTGTTCAAATGCTTTCTCAACCTATATACCCATATTATTGAATCCTCTCAAGGGAAGAAACATTCCCCATCTATCTTCTCTATTTCCTTTATTGTTTTAAACATCTCGATCACATCAACCTTTAACTTTCTTGGTTTTAGCAATTTCAGCCAAGTTTACCTAACCCAGATAACGCAATACTATTACCTTGAAGAACACCAAATCCATTATTGCACCTCTGATAGTTTCATTGTATTGCTGCATGTATAGTTGAAGTCGTTCGGACAACTGTTCAAATGACGGAATTGGCTCATAGACTTTAGGATTTTCCAATTCCATATCTTCTGGTTCGTCTCCAGTGGCCTCTGGAGCATCACGTAGGAAGTCAACAAAAAAACTTTCTTGTTGAATATTTGCCAAAATGACCTCTCCATGGTCATCAGTGGATATCTACATAGAAATGATAAGTTAGTGGTGCTGGTGGTAAAGAGGAATCAGGTATCAGTACAGGAACATTGAACATTGCATTATCATGGCTGTTCTGGCTCACACAAGATATTAAATATGGTCATTATGTTGGTTTTGTACAACAAATGGAAAATGCAGTATTTTCCTAAAACTGGTCAATATGGTCCATGCATCAATGTTCACTAGAGTATGAAATATTCATGCACAACAGAAATTCTTGTTCAGTTCATTTGGGATGTGCGGAAGAACACAATGTCAGTTTTGTGCTTATACAAAATTACAATGACAAAAGGCATATTTGTGTTTGAATGGAACCCCTCTCCCACAGAAAATTAGATTATACATTTTAAAATTCTGAAATATAATGCACACAATGTATGGCTCATGATTTAACAAATAACACAATTCCTTTGTGAATTCCAAAGATAATATTGTAAAGCAGGTTTGCAGTGTGTGTTTTTGTTATCTATCATTTTGCTGTTGAATCAGATAGGAAAACAGAACGCTGCCTAACCTTGTTCATTGTACATGCAAACCAGTCTTTGTCTTGTTGGTTGGTAAATCTATCTGCAATGACACGAGTGCACTCATGCTGAAAAAGTGACACAAGAACATCCGTGGACTTGCAGACTTCAGAGGTAACAGTCAGAATTCCCTGCCAGATACGACTTAAGTCCCGGAGATTAAAGATGTAATGAAATTTGGCTGGAGTGGGCAACATCTGTGTAACAAAATTAAAAACAAACAGGATAAACCAGAGGATTCACAATAAGCATTATGAGTGTTGATGTTCTTTTCTGAATGAAGTCTTGATAACCCACAAAACATAATCTTATGCATACAGTATCAGCTTGTTTTCTTTTATCCTTCACTATTTCGATCTTCCTGTCCCTCCTTCCTTTTATCTTTCAACAACAACAAATTTCACTCCATAATCTACTCCTTCCTGGCATCTTTCATTCAATCCTCTCTTCCTTTCCATCATTTTTTGCCCCATTCTGTCCTAATTCACTGTATACTTCACCCACAAAACACACAGTCACTCCACTCTACAATATATCCTGGGAAGCACATTCTCCCAATGTAAAAGGCATGGAGTCCTGTAACTTAGTGGTTAGAGCACTCGCCTCGCAAGTGAGAGGACCTGGGTTTGATTCTCGGCAGGGCGAAAGGTTGGGCAAGTTTCCTTACTACACATGCCTCTGTTTACCTAGCAGTAAGTAGGAACCCAGTTGTTAGTCGATTGGCAGATAGCTTTTCTTGGGGTAATAATTCTTTCAAATAAATAAATAAATAAATAATAAATAACAGCAGTGTCCCACAACTGTTTATGGGACACTGCTATGCGCAATTGGCTGCCACTTTTCAACAACAACAAGATTACATTTGTATAGCACTTTTCAAGTCAGGAGGACATCCCAAGGCGCTGGACAGTGTACAGCATTTCAGACCTGAGCTGGGGTCGGGGGGGGAGAAGGGAGGGGAGGGGAAGGGGGTAACCAATGGCATGGTCGAAGAGGAGGGTTTTGAGGTGGGACTTGAAGGAGGCTAAGGAGGGGTTGAGGCAGAGTGATTGGGGGATGGAGTTCCAGAGGTTGGGGGCAGAGTGGCTGAAGACTCTCCCGCCAATGGTGGGGTGGGTGGGTTGGGGGACCTGGAGCAGGCCGGAGCCAGCTGAGCGGAGGGAGCGGGCGGTTTGGTAGGGGGTTAGGCGGTCGCAGAGGTAGGGTGGGGTGAAACCATTGTGAGTTTTGTAGGTGAGGACCAGGATTTTGAACTGGATCCTCTGAAGGATAGGGAGCCAATGGAGTCGGGCGAGAATGGGGGAGATGGGGTCATGGAGTTTGGTGCGGGAGAGGACACGGGCTGCAGAGTTCTGGATTATCCACAGCCTGTGGAGGGAGGAGTTGGGAAGGCCGACAAGCAGGGTGTTTGCATAGTCGAGCCTGGAGATGATGAAGGCACAAACAAGAGTTTGTGTACAGCACCAGGCTAAACAAGAAGTGTAATGTGGTGACCATAAGCCTAGTGTTATAAATAGAAATACTTGTCCACTTAATATTTCTCAATAATCTTTGGTCTCCACTAATGTCTCTTTTATATGTTTGCTCCGATCTATAATCTATATAATAATAATCCTTGCATTTAGTATAGCGGTTTTCAGGTTAGAGGAACATCCCAAAGTGCTTCACTGTATAGAAAAGTGCAGTGACTTTTTTTTTCTGTACTGGGCTATAGTGGATTGTATTGTGTGTAATTTGCCCACTAAATCATTGGTTAGGCACCATGAAAAACAAAAACTGCACCTCAAATAGACACTCCTTAAACTGCTACATAATACTGGGGTGCAACATGTTGGGATTCACCATACCTTAATCTTGGTTGCTTGCCACAGTTTGCGAGTGGTTGATACTAATGCCGAGGCTAGTTTGCAAATGTCTTCTGGGAAACCGCGCTGTGCACAGAAATAGCCACTTGCAACAGTTCTAAAGATTTTGTCAATGGACGCGTTTGAAGGCAGCGTGCAGTTGTAGACAGTAAATTGTCGCTTGAGACGTTGAGGGATGTCATTTCTGCCACCTCCAGGATGAATCATAGCAGCTACAAACTGGATGTCAACAATGTTGGTGAACTCTCCAGGTTTTTCTAGATTGTAGAAACCTTTCTGTTCCATCAGCTGTCGGACAATCTCATTGGTGATCTGTTCGATGGACAGAATGTTACGTTAAAGGATATTCTGAGATCTCCTCCTGTCTCCAAACTGAATAGACATTTCTTAAAACGGTACTCAACTGTTAAAAAATGGCATCTTCTGCTATGTGCATTCCTAAAACTAAAGAACTTTGCAATTTCAGGAACCCCAGTGTGTCCTGTAGAATTTATGAGCATCGAGAGTGACAACACTCACTCTCGATGCTGATGTCAATAGTGGCTGCTCAGGAATTTGAGGGCTTCTCTTTCTATGGAATTGTACCACTGCAAAATACACTGTCCTTAGAAATGATGGGGAAAATATTAAGAAAACAAATTTAGCAGCTGGTATTTGGATAATTTGGAAGCAGCCTTATATTAAAAAAGAGGCGGGTTTTAATGTTACATAATCCTTCATTTCAGGCAAACAACAGAAATAATAGATTGGGAAGGAAACTAGAAATATTTCAAAAAGGTCAAACAAATGTTAGGAAATCTACCCTGAAAGTCTGCTGCATTTATACTCTTTGGGGCAGAGAAGCCAAGATCAACCCCAGGTTTATAATGCTTGCTCCACATCGCTTTCAAGTGGGGATGGAAATAACCAACAAAATGCTGGCATTTGTTTTTCTTAGCATCATTAAAGAACCAGTCTTTGGCAGCAGGAGTCAGGCTCCAACACTGTTAAGCACTCTGAGACGATACCCTGTGTGGAGGGCACTATATAAGTGCAAATTGTTGTTGTTGTAGTAATTAAAAAAACAGAAATCGAGGGATTTTAATGCAAAAACACAAATTAATGAATTACCACAGTGACTGAGGTGAAGACTCACCTGATCACCCCATTCATTGATCACAGGCATATTAATGTCATCAATAAACACGGTCATTTTCTTGCCATTGGGTGGACCATATGTGGTACCCATCCGTTTATCGACATAACTTTCGATGCTCCTTTGGAACATGTTTGGTAAAGTGGCAGAGGAGAAGTTCAAACTCTTGGTCGCATGCACCTCAGGATCATACTTATTCATGTAACCCTGAAATATAATAGATAATAGCTAACAAACCTAACCAGGTGGGTATAGCAAATATAGTACAACCTCTCTCTGTCAACTCTGGTACTTAAACAAGTTGAATAATACCAGGAACAGTTGTCTTGACTACATTGTTCAGGAGGTAATGTTTAGAATTTTGTTACTTGGATAAAGCCCATTTCTAAAGGATTGTTTTCCAACAGTTTATACTGCACAGCTCCAACTATGGAATCTTGTGTTATTTTCTTCCTGGTGTACCCTAGCCCAATGTACAAGCTAGAAATGTGGAATGGTCTAATATATATCAGCTAATAATTCAAAGGTATCTAAGGGAACCTCCAATTAAGTTGAATGAAATATCTCTTTAGATCCTATACTGTACAATCCAGTGCTTACAATACCTTTTCAGACTACTGCCTGGTGAAGGATTCATAACTCTGAGGTTATGCATCACATTTTAATAGTAACTACCATTGGCTAGAGGGAATCCAAACTTCTTTCATGGCATGATAAGGCACAGAAACATACCATTCAACTTAAGTATTCTGGGCCAGTGTTTATGCCGCCCCTCCTATTCCCCTCACCTATACCAACTCAGCCAGGCCCACACTACCACTCGCCTCACAAGCCTGGATTTGATTCCTGGCAGGGCAAAACCTTGGGGAAGTTTCCTTACTCCAACGCCCGATAATAATCCCTCAAGTAAAAAAAAAATTGGTCACTTCAATCCACAACTGTTTGTGGGACACTGCTGTGTGCAATTGGCTACAGCGTTTCACCCACAAATATACAGTCAATTCACTTTACAGTATATTCTGTGAAGCGCTTTGAGATGTCTAGAAGACGTGAAAAGCGCTACATCAAATGCAAGGATTATTATATTAAACTCCTCTATTCCCTTATCCTTCAATTTATTCACCAAGCTTTCTCTGAAATAAATTGAAGCTATTTGCTTCAACCACAAGCTCAAGGCAGCAAGTTCCACATTCTCACCACCCACTGCGTAAACTCCTTATTATATTTTCCCTATCTTCACCAACCAAAGACAACAAAAATTTTAAATCTCATCTTTGAAAAGTGTTTTAAGTTCTCATATTACTGTCAGATTAATGCCATACCTGCCCGTGTCTGAAAACAAACAAAAGCCATTGAGTAGGTATTAAGTGTGGGGTTATCAGTTTTCCCGGCATGAAGCTTTGGGTTGTAAACTAAGTCAGGCATCAAATCATCCAGGAACAGAAGAGTCTGTGTGATTTCGTCATCTGATAATTTTTATTCTAGTAATTTTGTTGTTTTGGGGTGCCTTCTTGTTGGGTATTTATCTAGGCCGTTCTACAGTCTTGGGTGGGCACATTCCGGTTATGTTTTAGTATTCTGTGGTGTGAGCCTGGCTGAGTTGGTAAGGTGGTGACCAAATGGCATCTCAAAAAAGAACTATTCCACATTTTCCTGTGAAGTGCAGCTGACGATATGTGGTGCTACACCTACATTTATAAAGTTTTGGAATATGATGTGGACCTGACTGTATGTATATATTTATAGTATATATATTTCTAAAGTGCTGTTTAGATATGCTGCTGAAGATTTTCAGAGGCTCTGTATTCAACAGCAAGAGCAAAGCTTTGAGAAGCTTTGTATCATCTAAATTGCTGCTTAAAAGATTTTCAAATATTGCAGCCACACACTGAAGAGAGATGAAAACAGGATTAAAGCACTATAATTAAGTGATTTAACGGAATGCAAACCTGTGCATCAATAAATTCCTCAGTAAAATTGTACAATATCATTAATATTCATTCCACTTATGATACAGGAGGAATTTCATAATGCACTGTGACATTGTTGCTCTCTGCATATGCATTTTTGCTTGCACATGAGAAAATGGTATTCCACGATTACATACTAAGGTAGCCTGGATATTTCACATATTATTAAAGTTTGTCCCACTGTAATGCATGCCTATTTATTTCTGAATCGGCAGTGTTCCTTGACATACCTTGATCATTACTGTTTTAGCTGTTCCCTGTTCACCAATAAGCAGCACAGCTTTTTCTTGTTTCATAACTGTGTGCATGAGAAAATCCGTACGGACATTGTCTACATTTGGTACCAAGATTGATGAGTAATCTGGTACAGAATCAGGAGGATAAATGTACTCAGGCACCTAAAATTGGAAACAACAGGAAACTATTACAATCCAAAATATAATACTAGAACAATTATATATAATTTGTAATCCCACATTTCCTACAGCTATAAAACTGATTTGCCACAAATCTGCTTTAAAACTTGGAAATGTTCTACAGTGAATATAATAATAATATAATAATTCTTGCATTTGACAGAGCCTTATCACATCTTCGAGACATCTCAAAGCCCTTCACAGAATATACTGTGAAGTGAATTGACTGTATATTTTGTGGGCGAAGCAGTAGCCAATTGCACATAGCAGGTTTCCACAAACAGTCATAGATTGAGTGACCAAATTGTTATTATTTTTTAAAAATGTATTTTTGTTTTGAAGGGATTATTACCTCCAGAAAAGCGATCCGGCAATCGACTAACAACCGGGTTCCTACTTACTGTTAGGTAAACAGAAGAGTATGCTGGTTGGGCACCCATGCTGGGGTGGAAAAGAAGGTGATGGGAGACTACAGTGATGAGAGGGGACAAATGACCAAACACATGGTTAGAGAGGTACGTTTTGAGATATATCAATTCAACATTAATTCGTATGTGGTAATGTAAGCTTCATAGTAACCAGGATTCACTCTTAAGGAATATTTCAATATATCCCTTCATGATTTACTTCATGGCTGTTTGTAAACATTGCTGTGTGTAATTTGGTTACTGCTTTAACCTATAAAACACACAGTCACTACACTTTACAGTGAAATCCAGTGAAGCGCTTTGAGACATATTGCCATAGTAATAAGGCACTATATCAAATGCAAGTATTATTATCTTTCGGAATTAAATTTTTTATAATGAAAATAAGGGGATGAGAAGAAATTTTGCTTCCCACACATTTTAATAAACAATGTTCAATACGTGCTTTGTTTTAAATAATAAAAATAATAAATAATAAAACAAATTGCACATATCAATGTTTATACCAATACTCTAGAGGTTGTCATCCAGTTGTCAGTGCACTTACTGACCTTGGAAGGTGAGTGTATATTTTGCTCTGTTGGTCAATCGATTTATCAAGCTTGGCATTGTGATCTTAGAACGGGAAAATCCCACAATAAACTCGGATTGCCAAAGTTGACAAGATGGTGAAACAGATGCTGTTATCCATTGAGGGAAATACATCAGAGAGCCACATGTATATTTTATAAAATAGTTACTAACCCTCTGTGACCAATGCTCCCAGTGGCCGTCAGCACTGACAACAAATTCAAAGATCGTTTCTTCTCCTTCAGTAACCGGGAGCTCTAGCGGTACACAATGGTTCCGCAGGAAACTTTCCAATTTAGCCCTGCCATCCAACTCCAGAAGAGCTCCAATTGACCACATTATAGCAAAAATAAATAGTCCTGCAATATGTTCTCGGCTAGGCTGCTTGTCTTCAGCTCCTGGCAATAGTCCCTAAAGAAAATTGAGTTGCATTATTTATGCAGCTTGAGCATTTGTTCAGACAATGAATTATTCTCATTTTACAAGACCATTCCATTACCTGCAAAAGGTCGATGGCTTGTTTAATGTACATAAACTCCAGAATTGACATTTTTGGCATCACAGCAGTAAACACAAAGCTGATCAAATCCTTGAAAGGGACAAAGGCAAGATCATAAATAGTGTTTCGTTTTTACACAACATGTTTTATAGTGAAGTATGTAATGAAGTTAAACTTAGGATGGAAAATTTCTATTACATTAATTTGAAATTTGTAAACCATGTTATGTAGTCATACAAATGAATGGAAGTAGAAAGGAAAATGATGGTACAGTGAAAACCTCTTTCCAGCTAAATCCAACTAATACCATCAACGTGTGTTGGGATCACAGTAAACATACCACAGTGGATTGGCAAATTATTATTAAAAATAAGTTGGAGACTATCTCATCAACAAAGTGTGAAGTGTGACTTGCATGATCAAATATGCGCTCCATGCAAACACAGCAGTACATTCACCAGACCGTGAGCTTGTGTGTATGGAAAAATTTACGGGTGCCCTTAATTATGTAGTTGATCAATGAATTTGAAAATGTTGTAAAATTACTCCTGGGAGTAAAACGTACCAACAAGAATTGCAGAAAAAAAACATACCTGGAAAATGCTATTGAAGCAGTTCCAAAGAATTTCTGACTGTGCGTTGGGTAATTTCTGAAGCCATGCTTTGAGTACTGGCCTCCAGTCCAGCACAGATGAACTCATGAACACCATGCCATTTCGGGATACTGTGGCCGGGGAGGCATTATCAATGTTGTGGGGCTCAAAAACTATTTTACAGTTTGGAGCCATTGGAATACGATCGCCATTAGCCAGCGTCAGAGTTTTGTTATCATCCAAAACAGAATTCAAATTCTCAATCCAAATGGCATCAACAGGCCCATCCAATACTATCCACACATGTTCACCCTGCAAGAGAAGTTATTTGTCACACCTTTCCTCACTACAGAACTTCTGAAGTTGAAAACTCTAACTGTGTGGCAGTAACTACAAACCCTGGAGTTGAAGGAAACAGAAAAAATATGGTTTGCCCAAAGACACCTGTAGAGAATGTAACAGTTTCTAAGTGTTTGCTAATATCTATGACTGGACCAATTCATGAATCTATTAAAAATTATCAATCATCTTTCATAGGAATGTGCAAGAAATCCTAGGAAACGTTCCTCACATAAGATCCATGGGAAAAAAAACAATCCAGAAAGCTGGTCCATGTTTATTTGTATTTTAGACAGAAATTTCATCCAGTTGTATGCTAGAACAGTTGAGTAACTAAAGGACATTCACTATGCAGGAAAAATAATATAAAAGTGTTTAAACTCCAGAGGTAGAAACATCTTATATTCCAAAGATAACCAAAAGGGATATGTTTTGAGATGGGCCTCTAAGCACTGCAAGATGCACCTCTGCATGAAGGGCACTATATAAATGCAACTAGTTGTTTAACGATGAGAGGGAGAGAGCGAGTTAGAAGTACCACAGGATGAAGTTCCAGAAAGGGGAGGAAGTATGGCTGAAAGCCTGCCCACCAATGGTGAGGCTGATGATACAGAACTTACCAGTTGAACCAAACAAAAATGCAGGACAAAATAAGAGGCTATTCAGCCCATTTTCTCAAATATATGCTGCTCCTCCAAGAAGCTGTCCATCCAAATTCTAATTACCTGCTCTTTCCCCATAGCCTCTAATACCCATCCTCACTGCTTTAAATGTCTAAAATCAACTCTGCTCTAACTACAACTGCTAGCAATCATTCTGTATCCTGATTACCCCTTGGGAGAGAGTTATTAAAGCAGCGTCCTCATCATGTCTTTGAATTCCTGCGCTCAAATTCGCTGCCAACAGAATGAATTTTCCATGATTAATTCCTTCAAACACTTTAATTATCTCAAACACATGTCCCAGTTCCTTCATCCCAATTGTGTGGGGAATAACTATACAATTTGCAGCACTCTTCCATGGAAGATCATTGAGGACATGTTGTCATCCATGGGAGGGTTTGCCATTGGGACAAATCCAAACCCATATTAATCTATATGTATTTGGCTTTGTTCAGATGAATCATTGGGTTTTGTTACTAAACCATCCATAAAGTTTGAAAAAGAAACAAAATAGGTATGATTGATCTGACTTGGATACTAGTCCTAGTAAGATAATCCTCGCACATTACTTGTCCTCCAACTTTTTGACATTAAATATGCTAGAATACTCAAAGATTTTTTTAAAAAGACTTAAGAGAAAATAAAACCATTGCAATGATTTATTTTGCTTGAAACACATCTACCCAAGGTATCAAAACAATGCATTAATTCACCTTCTTTGCTTTTAATGTTTTCCTCCACAGAGTAGAGAAAATGCCATCAGTCCAGTCATTTGTTGCGACATCCAAGGTACCAAACATCTGAGAGGCTGTGATTGATTTTGGATTCATTCTCATCTCCTTATGAGGTGCGCCACAATCCGTCATTGCTTTCATCAGGGTGTGGATGCACATTGTCTTCCCGGCACCACTCGGGCCAAGAGTCATCATACCTAACACGGGCACAACAACACGTTTCATAATAATCTTCAAATAATGTAACCATTTATTTTTTCCCTGGTGATAATCCCTCCCCCAAAAAATAAATAATAAAGAAAATGTTAGGATTTACTAAATTAGGAAGTGTTATTAACAGTGACAAAGCTACAGGCAGATATTGACAGGTTAACGGAGTGGGCAGTTTTGTGGTACGGAAGTAAGAAGAGGTTTGGAAGAACCAGTGGAGTCGAAATATTGTAACAGCATAGGTTATTAAACTCATCAAGCCTGCTCTACCATCTGCTGATCTGTAACACAATACCATTTTCTTCTCTCTTTTACTTCCCTCTTAAACACTCTGCATAATAGTCATTCAAGGAAGTGAATTACACAATCCCACAACTCTTTTGAGTAAAGATTTATCTTCTGATTTCACTAATAACATTTTAGATGATGCCCTCTTGGTCTGGATTCTGCAACCACATGAAAGAGTCTCTCCTTATCCAGGTTGTCAAAGTATGGAATGATTTGCCAGGAATGGCTGTTAGAATGAAATCAATTGAGGACCTTTAAAAAAGAAGTAGATCAGCACCGGCAGAGGAAGGATAACAGAGGGTACGAGGAAGGAGGAATGGAGGGAATTGGTAGATAGGTAGCTTCATGGCTTCATCAACATGTAAAAAGGACCTCCGATAGTGTCGTACAATTCTACAATTCTAAAGAACACTGCAGATTTTCACATTGCATGTGTTTTTCATGGGAATATGTTATTCCATGTTTTAATATGCTGTATTCTGACCATGTCGGACTCTTTGAGTCTCATAAAGCTGGATGATCTTCAAGATCCAGGGTGGATGGTAGATAATCCCTGCATCCCGAGTTTGTTTCTCAATGGCAGCCTCCAAGTCAGGATAGCCAGCTTTATCCAGAGTAATTCCAGGAAACAGATCATTAATCAAACTCATGAACAATGGCTCATCTTCATCCACCTAGGACACAGCACAAAATAAAGATACCTCGATTGCAAAATGCTGTCTATTGTTCATCAACTTCTTTCAGAGAAGATTTACAGGTGCAAACAACACACATATACATTCACAACTATACATACACATAAACACAAGTGCAGAGGAATTTAAACGGACAAGCAGACCATTCCATTTTAAATCCCACAATTTATGTTTGTCACCCACATCCTTGCTCGACTCTACTGGCTTCCCATCACGCAGAGGATACAATTCAATATCCTGGTCCTGACATTCAAAGCCCTCCATGGTGATGCTCCCCCCCCTACATCTGCAACCTCCAAACTCCCTACCAACCTGCCCGCTCTCTCCACTCAGTAGCTCCGGCTTGCTCCCGCTTCATCCACTCCACCATTGGCGGGCGGACCTTCAGCTACTCTGCCCCCATCTTCTGGAACTTCATCCCACAGTCCCTTGCTCCTTCAAGACCTGTCTCAAGACCCTCCTCTTCGACTGTGCCTTCGATCCCCCTCCTTCCCCCCTTGCCCTCCAGCCTCTCAAACCCCAGCTCGGGTCCGAAACACTGACTGTCCAGCGTCTTGGGATGTCCTCCCGACATGAAAGACACTATACAAATGTAATTTTGTTGTTGTTGTTAATTTAAAATAAAGAACAATAAAAACCTAAAGAGTTATTACAGGTTAATTCTAGTTTCTAAAAAAAAATCTGGCTGATCTTAGGAGTCTTTTCTTTAAAAAAAATCAGACTCAAAAGGGACAACTGATCCTATTGATTCAGTCAGACCATTTCTCTTCTTCAAATTCCTTTCATTGATCATTCACTTGAGATCCATCCCATACTGTGCACAATTTACAGAAACCAGATTGCACTAGCTGCATGTGAAACCAGCCAGCAACATCAAAAAAGGCACTTTAATTTTCGTATGTGTGATGTTCAGTCAAATAATGTTGAATTTGTACTTTGTTCTTTGTGAACAAAACATTATTAGCAGTAGGTTCATTATTGTCTGTTGCCCATACGAGGATTAGGTTCACACAATTCACCAACAGAGTGCAATTTGGAGTCAATGAATCAGAATAAGATGCCAGTTCTTCACAGTTGTACATCTGTGACTCCATACGTACCAGCTTAGAGAGATTCATGTCACGTAGGACTCTCATTACCACAGTCTTCTCAGGTTCGTTTGGGTTTGATCGTTTAACAGCACCCAGAGTTCTCAGTACAGAGAGAATGTTACGCAGACCAAAGTCATAGTGAACCTGCCAATATAAGATAAAGATCAGCACCATAGAAATGACAACCTCAGCAAATAAGAAGGTTGCAACAACATGGGAGTAGCTGGACCTAGACTGGAGCATAAAGAGGCCTCAGTGTTGTTGCAATATTCATCCATTGCATGGGAGTGAGTACAATTTAGTGGCAGAAACAATCCATTTTTGTGGCCTCAAACCTAAAATTAACTAATTTTCAGACTTTTTATATTTCCTTATACGTCCGCTTTTAGCCTACGTAGAAGAGAAACTACAACTGTAAATAGTCTCCCTTTGAAAACATAAAATTTATCAAAATTTCTGTTCTCAGCTACTTGCCATATTCTTCTTTAAATCAATTGAGAAATGTATTGATTAAATGTCATGAAGTATTTTGTAAAACAGATCTGATAAATTCTTAAAGGGTTGGTAAATTTACAGACCTTAATAGAATGAGTTTATAATGAGGATAAAGATTTACGAACCAACAGAATAGAAGATGATCTCACCTGTTAAGATAAATTTATTGAGGTTTACAAAATCCTGAAAACCCAGATATATTACGTAAGCATCCCAAAGTAACTTATATACAGTAAACTCCTGATAGCCTTCACTCCAAAGGAAAAGAGCTCAGTGATGAGTCATCCATAGCGGCAAGTTAGTCATATATATATAAATACATAAATAAATGTGGCTGGGATATTGACAGCATTAAGCCTTCAGTGGCAGGGATAGGTTGAGCCAGGGTCAAGTTAGTAGGAGTTTATTGTATTATATTTGACATGTCGCAAAACTTCTTAGTGTAATATTTACACATCAATATTTTGTATTATTTTGAAATAAATTGTACCACCAAGTTGATGAATTAATTTTAATGAGTAGGTGTCAGACCGGCTCAGTCGATAGTATACTCTCAACTGAATTTGAGTTGGAAGTTTGTGGATTCAAACCCCATCTCATTGTCAAGATCTCAAAATCTAGGCTGACACTTCACTGGGTTTGATGACCTTTTGGATGAGTTGTTAAACTATGGTTCAGGTGGATGTTAAAGATCCAATGGCACAATTCAAAAAGAGAAGAGCTACCCTGCGGAAAGTTACCTGTCTGAAGAGTGCTACATAAATGCAAGTTGTTGTTGTGTCCTGGCAAACAATCCCCCAGATAAAACTATAATTTAAGTCATAGCTATTTGTGGATATTGCTGTGCATAAATTGGCTGCCATTCATACCTACAAAAACACAGCTACTACACTTTGCAGTAATAATAACAATTTGCATTTATATAGCACATTATATAAAATATAGCAGTGCCAATTTGGACACAGATAAACACCTTAGTTTAACATCTCATCCAAAAGGTCATTAACCCGACAAACGTGTCAGTCTAGATTATGAGATCAAAGTCCACAACCTTCCAACTCAAATTCAGATGTGAGTGTGTTATTAACTGGGCCAGTCTGGCACCTATTCATTAAAATGTATCATTTTGAAGTTAATTTGAATTTTGGCACCAATGTATTTTAGTTCTTTTCCAGTACACAAAACTGATAAAATCCAACTGTGAAGACACCCCTGAATTGTAATGGCTTGTGTTGCATCAATGTATCAAATCTATGAATACAGAAAATTATTTCCCATTTCAACTTAACTAAAATTATATAACTTATGAAGAAGTTATGCTTACCTGTTTAGATAACTGCTCTTCACAGAGTTTATAGAGAGTATAAAACTTGCGGCTAAGTATCTGGTTGTCACGGAAACCAGCACTTGCTAATTTGACTCTCATGATGATGGCTCGATCTGGTACCATCATGGCAACTGAACGGAACTGGATCTTTAGATTTTCAGGCAGTTCCTGCCGTCCCGCATAACCTGGGTTCTAAAATTAGTATTTGTTGTTAAACATTGATTAGGAATGAATAAACAAATAAATACAATTGGCTGCCACGTTTTGCCCACAAAATGCACAGTCAATTCACTTTACAGTATATTCTGTGAAGCGATTTGAGATGTCTCAATGACCTGATAAGGCGCTGTATCAAATCCAAGGTTTATCATTAGAATAAATAATCATCATTGCACCATTATTTAAGTTTTAGCGAATCTTTTCCACTAACTAAATACTTGCTGTATAATTCTTCTGCTATAAATGTTATTTTTTGAAACACAACTTAATGTTAAGAAATCTGTTTGCAAATTGTAAGAACAAGAAAAATTCTGTTTTGTTTTATGGGAGACTATTGCTTACCATGGTTAGGAAAATACCAAACTCTCTATCCATTTCTACAATATCACCATCAGTGAAGGTAAACTGTGTCTTTTTGTTTTTCTTACACTGCAGTACAATGTAGATCTGCTGAGCAGCTACAGATAGAACAGGCAACTCAATGCGGTTAAACTCATCAAAGCAACCCCATGCACCAGATTGGGCTAGACCTGCAGAGAAGAAAAACTCTTAATTAAAAATCTGCCACTTAAAATTGCCCAATTAACTACTTCATCAGAATTCTTTATTAAGGCGCCTCTGAAATCGCATTTCACTTTCCCGAATGTCAAGCAGTCCTGAAACACCATCTGTCCAGTCATTAAATGTTACTGCGTTGTAGAGTTTTATAACACTTTCACACACTGCACAATATTTGTGAAATGTAGTTCCGTACCTTTATAGATTCGACCTAAGCCTCTGTAGTCCATCTGATCCGAGCAATTAAACACCACCACATATTTTCCAAGGCACTTGCCCATGTCTTTGGTAGTTTCTGTTTTCCCTGTACCTGCAGGACCTGCTGGTGCACCACCCATGCTCATCCCCAAGGCCTGAGACAGTGTGATGTAACACCTACAATATTAAGTAAACACATTCAACGGTTTGATGTAAAAATAAGAAGAAATATCATTCTCCATAATTCATTGTTTTCATGTGAAAAAAATGTTCACAAAATTTGGAATGTAACGGATCCTGGGGTAAAGTCTTCAATGTGTATAACCTGTCAGTTTAAATTATACCTGGATCACTGTCAGTGTTGATGGTACCTAAAGGTAAAATGTTGTATCTGACTGGCAAGGCAGATCTGAGATCTTGGGTCTGATTGCCAGTAAATAATTCCTGGGCTGGGGAGAGTGCAAATGTTGCCCCTCATTGACGGATCAATCCCATGAAACTGATATATTACAAACAAAACGGGTTAAAAGTACATCTAAGGTATAGAAACAAAATGACACTATTTCACACAAATGGCACTTCCCAAGAGGGGACTGCTGTCACCTACTGGTATTTACAACAACAACAACAAATTTCATTTAGTGACTTCCATTTTGGGAGGAAATTGACATAAGTTAACAAAAGGCTTAGAATTTCTGGAGCAAATTACAAAGTTTTAACAGGTAGTACAAGGGATTCTGGATCTTTGAATGCATAATACTATATATTCAGCAAAGCATTATCTAATTCCGTAAATAAAGAAAAATCTAAATTCTTGTGCCTAGCATGGAATATTCTATTTGATGCACTAATTTGATGCCTTAATCTCATGCAAAAGCACGCTTTTTGAGTGCTTAAATGGTTTACCTGTCTGTTAACGGTGTTATTACGAGTCGATCTGTACAGCCTAAGTATTCATTGCAGTAGCTGAACTGAACATCTGTGATCTGAATAAAGCATTTATCTTTGTCCTCCACAAAGTAAAAACGTGACTGTTTTTGCCATTCGAAATCAGATGGGGATTTAATGTTCATGTGAACCTAATGGAACATTACAAGGAAACATTACACAATAGAAATCTGCACCAATCCTTTGTTAAATGTAGTTTTGAAGATAATTTACCATTACATACCAGATCATCAAAAATGTCTTTCTGATGCACATGGATAGTTATAAGAGTTTCATACTTGGTTCGTTCAATTTTTGACAATTCTCGGGTTGTCATGTCAATCAAATTATTAAGCATATCCAAAAATGTCTGGTTGGTTGTCTGCATGATCTGCATCAAACATAATACTAGTTGTTACACTCTTGTCAGTTACACTAAATTTGAATCCCAACAGATTGAAGACTGGCTACTACAAATTGCAGAATTTGTGTTATAACACAGAAGATAGTCCTAAATAAGTCTCTTAAACATTTTTCACACTACTTGTAACTAACCTAAAAAAAAAGGAGATTGAAAACATCGTTGAAGAGGGTCTTGAAGGTGCGTCTTGAAGGTGGCGAGGGAGTGGGGGGGGAGACAGAGGGACTGCGGGATGTAGAGAGTGGGGGCAGAGTGGCGGAAGGCCCGCCCACCAATAGTGGGGCAAGCAAGGCGGGGGACGTGGAGTTGGGGAGGCCGACAAGCAATGAGGTTGCAGTCGAGCCTCGATGTAATGAAGGCATGTATGAGGGCTTCGGCGGCCAGCAGTGTGAGATGGTGTTGGAGCTGGGCAATGTTGCGGAGGTCGGGGAAGGCAGAGGAGGTCATGGCACGGATGTGGGGTAGAAAGGATAGTTGAGGGTCAAACAAGACCCCAAGGTTCCGGACTGGCTTAGTAAAGTGGAGTGTGCAACCATGGATGGTGATGCTGTCAGCGCCTGAGGTGAGGAGGCACTGACGGAGCCAATCAGGAGAGCCTCGGTCTTGTTGACGTTCAACTGAAGAAACTTAGCTCTCGTCCAGGACTTGATGTCTGACAGACATTCTGTCAGGACAGCAGTGGTCCTGGAGTCAAGGGTGGAGGCAGAGAGGTACAGGTGGGTGTCATCCGCATACATTTGGAAGTTGACTCCATGTCTGCGGATGATGTCACCAAGAGTGAGCATATAGATATTGAAGAGAAGGGGACCACGGAAAGAGCCTTGAGGAACACCGACAAGATCATCCAGGGGCTATAGAAGTCATTTGAGGAGATGAAGTGCAGGCGGAGTGAGAAGTACGATCTGAACCAGTCAAGGACAGTGCCATGGAGATTGAGGTGAGGAGAGCTGGTGGATTAGGAGAGTGGTCAACAGTAGCAGAGAGGTCAAGGAGGACGAGGAGGCAGAGGGAGCCTTGGTCGCAGATGGACAGAATGTCATTTGTCACTTTGACCAGGGCTGTTTCTGTGCTGTGAGCGGTATGGAAACCTGATTGGAGGGTTTCAAGAAGGGAGTGGCGGGAGAGGAAAGAGCAAAACTGAGAAGCAACAACTCATTCCAAGACCTTGGAGAGGAAGGGGAGGTTGGAGATGGGGCAGTAGTTAGGGAGTAGAAATGGTCCAGAGAGAGTTTTTTAAGGATAGGAGTAATGACAGCGTTTTTTAATGGGGTGGGAATAGTACCAGAGGACAGGGAGAGGTTTATGATGTCAGTGAGTAGAGGGGCAAGGAAGTGGAGCTGGGAGGTAAGGAGAGGGGTAGGGATGGGGTCGAGGGAGCAAGGTGGTAGGTTTCATACAGGTTATGATAGTGATGAAAGACGAGGGGGAGACAGGTTCAAAGGTGTGAAGGGAGCGATGGGTACAGGCTGGAATGGAGGAGCTGATGAATTAAAATCAAATGGCATAATCTGGATATTTGCGATAATTATACAAGCAGATTGAACCCTGGATTGAAGGAAAATGCACTGGAGATTTGTGTGGATTTTTTTTTCCTTTTGTTCATTTGTTGATGGTTTATTTTACGCATTAATAAAACGCTCTTCAAGTTCTTAAAAGTGAGACTTCTATAAATATCTTCAGGACTGATTTGGTATTTGAGTTAGGGAACAACTTACATGTATTTAGTGCCCATCACACAGAGTAGCATCTTGAAGTGCTTAACAGATTGACGCCAAGTAGGAGCGAAGAAAGTTGATCATAGGCCAGGACTAATGATTGGTGGAACTGGGGAGACCGGTGAGGAGAACATTGGAATAATCAAGGCCGGAGGTGTCCAACCATCGATAATATTTCAGCTGCGTTAGGTGTGAGGTATAGTCAGAGGCAGGCGATGAGGTGAGGGTGGAGGAAAGCAGTCCTGGTCATTGAATTGAATTGAAATGCATGCTTCTTTGAAGATTAAGTATACATTAACCAACCGACTCTCTCAACCAGAAAATCAAAATCCCAAAGGCATATACTAATCCAACTACTAGACTTGAGTCAGTGGCTGTTGAATTCTCAGCTAGGCCACCAGACTGAGTACGACAGAGAAACAAGACAAGTCACAAGAAAGGTTCAGATGAAGAAGCTTTCAGCTCATTTGATCTTAACCTTTTAGAATACCCTAGAATACTGTCCTCCTATGCCTTTTTCATTCTGACTGTGGGGAGGGGAGAGGAGGAGGAGAGGGGAAGAAGAAAATCAACTAGGATTCTCAGGGTTCTCTTTCTTGAATCAGATCTCCTGTACACTAATCAGCCCATCACCCACAGTGACCCAGGAAAAGTCAATACCATAATTTCCTTACCTCACCCCACCAGAGGCTAAAGAAAGGAAATACAGATAACACGAAGATACACATTTCCACATAAAACAACTCAGAAAAAGAACCATTATGTGCATAATACATAGGCTGCCAGCACTTATAGTACTTATATTAAATATACTGTGCTAATTAATGCAGAACACCTTTTTATCAGATTTGGCATTGTTTAAAGCTTCCTCAGAATCTTTTGTCCAGATCATCTGAATCCCCAGCAATCCGATCTGTGCAGGAAACATAGCCTGAAAGTCGTACAGTTTGACAGTTTTATCACTGAGTGTTATTGAAGCCTGATGAATAATGCTGTGTATTGTCGTTCGGACACCATTCAGAAGTTGTCCCAACCAGATTTCCACATTGCCCTACAAGGTAAGATAATAAAGAGAAATCAGTTAACAACTCTCAGTAATTCTCTGCAGCACCAGTTCCTGCAAGCAACAACAAGCACCCTTCACATGGAGCAGCGTCTCAAAGCAATACAAAGAAGAAATTAAATGAAGCAAAAAAACACAATTGAAGACAAACTAATTCCATCAGAAGAAACAACAAGGTCAAGTTTTAGTTTGGCTCAGTAGCTATAACTCTCAACTGAATCAGAATGTTTTGCATTTGAGCCAAATTACTATTATTATTGTAAAACACGTGATCTGAGCTCTCGATTCAGGCTAACACACAAATGCAGGACTGAGGGAGTGCTGCAATGTTGGAGGTACCATCCTTCAGGTATGCAAAGTGCCAATGATCAGAATAATAAAAAAGAAGTAATATCTAGCTCTGATTTACATATGCTACATATTTTCTCACCTGTGCTATAACCGGTTCCATGAGATCAACTTTTTCTCCTTCCTGGGATTCAAAGTGGAGGATCTGATCATAACTTTTTTCATTGAATCCTACTCGGTAAACATTATCAAAAAGACTCAGCAGGTGAGCCTGAAACAGATAAAACACTTCATTTCAATTTGTTTGCGCAGATTTAAAAACAGATTTTAAAATGCTGGTAATGCTGTATCGTTAATGCCTATTGTGCACAGGTTATTTATCTGGCATTACTATCCACCAATATATTTTAAAATGAGATGACGTTGTCAGCTCTTTGACAGTTTAAGAGATGCTGGTAAATTTCACAAGAATTGTTTTTATTATTTGTGGTATAACAAATATTCTCTAGGACTTCAACAAGGGATTGGTGCAATCCTGTAGTCCAGCAAATTATACTTAAAACCATCCCACTTTTGGCCAGATGGCATTTTTCTTTTGTTGACCCAAAAGTGGAGTCTGTTAAAGTTATTTTTAATATATTTGCTCTGATCTAAATTTTGCTAATATCGGGAGCAAGGACTACTGAATATAGGGATTCTTCCCACTGAGCTCCTGTTAACCGTGCCCTAACGGGTAGGGTAATCTAGCTGGACAAGCAGCGGGAAACCTTGCCAGACAAAGATTTGGTGGCAATCTTTGTGGTTTTAACTCTTCTCAGTCTGGTTCGGATACTTTTAGCATGGTGATGGGTTTTCTCGCATGTCAGATGCCCACCAGAAGATTTTTTAAAACAAATCAGTGGCTTCAGGAGAGGAAACTAGAGAATTAGAGGATAGAGACACTAACTACGCTTATATCCTAAATTAATAATATCACATAATAGATGACATGCGAGGAGTCAGAGGCTTCCATCAGTACTCTGTAAAAATTTAAACAGTAAATGTGTAACACACTACAATGTAAAATTTCATTGTCGGTGCTTGATAAGTCAAATTTCGCCCCATAAGGTCAATGGAATCTACTTTGAATAAAGTAGAATTTTCCTTCAAGTGTTGTTATTGACTGCCTATCTATTCTCCAAGCCTCAAAGTTTAGTAGAGTAGCTTTCAAATTACTGTGATGATAATGCAGTAGATTTTAGGGAGGGAATAGGTCATTAAGCATGAAGTAACGCTACTAATTTTAGAAACTGCTAAAGACAAGTACCGCAGACGAATCACAAAATATGTGCTGGATTATTGAAACATCATAAGATATACAATAGCTGTATGTGACAGCATATTTAATATAATTTACATGTATATAGCACCATTCACATTGAGAGGACAATTCTCTCAAAGCGCTTGGCAATTCTGGCTGGGCACTGGAGCTGAGAGGGGTGAGGAGGAGAAAGATGCCAATATAGTTGATAGTAACTAAGAATTTTGGACTGAGCTAATTACCCCTTCTCAGTTGCCTGGGATGTCCTCCCGACATGAAAGGTGCTATACAAATTTAATTTTGTTGTGGTTGTTGTACCATTCTCAGTATTGATGCAACAAAGTTACTGAACTTGTATAAAACTGTATTCAAGAGATACAGGTGTATTGATTTGGAAGTACAGTATTCACACCAGAGACCAAAATTTCCACCTAGTCATAGCCTATAAGAGCATCTAAGGTCTATGATATTAAGTTCTCATGTCCAGTAAATTATTTGACCTGTATTGTGTGAGAGTCTGAGGCTTGTCCAAGGATTTCCAGGAGAGTGGGGTCAGAAACAAAGAAAAATCTGGGAAATAATAGACGCTTCTTTTCCAGATAGCCAGTGAGTGATTTCTGACACATCTCAAGCTGCTCTAGGAGATGTGGTAGAAGCTGAGCTAGTGTCTCATCTCCAACACAGCAGTGCACAACGTTGGTATTTTCATGTGCTTTTTGTATAATCTTCTGCCACGACTTGTCAATGTTCTGGAATCTTTTGGCTTCCTGAGATAGATCAAGATGGGTTAGTTTTTAACAGAAACAATCACAGACACACAACATGAAAAATATTGTGCAATGCCTCCCTAATCTAAACCCAAACATCATTCATTCCAATCTCATTTTAAAAATCTCATTTTAAAACGCTCAGTGGAAAGATTGATTTCCCCATACACTGTAATACGGTGTCCTGTTAGTCATTGCCAATAATCATAACACAATATGTAGGTTACATGGCAAAGGCTTTGAATTTGGAGCTTCCCACTCCATTGTCAAGCTCCACAATTATGGAAAGAAGTGAAACACTACATTACAGCAGATTCTGACTTTCAGAAAAGACTTTCAGCTTTTTTCGAGGATAATATGGGGAATTTAAGAGCAGGCTGAGGTCAACCACTCAAATAAGCCCACTCTGTCACAAGCCATTCAAATTTGCACTGTCACCTTCACTAATCCTACCTCTCTGACTTTTTCACACGCTCAAAACTATATCTCAAAGAATTATTGAAATAATAATTTCTAACAGCAACTGAGCACAAAGGAAAAGTATTCTCTCTTGTTCTGAGTTATGATTATATATTGTTGTATATGAAATATAATAATAATGATCCTTGAATTTGATATAGCGCCTTATTGCATCTTCGAGACATCTCAAAGCGCTTCACAGAATATACTGTAAAGTGGAGTGACTGTGTGTTTTGTGGGAGAAACGCGGCAGCCAATTGCACACAGTAGTGTCCCACAAACAGTCGTGGATTGAGTGACCACATTTTTAAAAAAAAAAGGATTATTGCCCTGGAGGAGCAATTTGCCAATCGACTAACAACCGGGTTCCTATTTACTGCTAGGTAAACAGAGGCGTGTGGAGTAAGGAAACTTGTCCAACAATTTGCCCTGCCCGGGAATCGAACCCAGGTCCTCTCATTTACGAGGTGAGTGCTCTAACCAATTAGAGGACTCCACACATATCTATCTAATCTATATTATATAGATATGTGTGTGTTCCAACAGAGAAACATATATAATGTTTAAGGATATATCCCCAATATCAGAATAACATTTTATTATTTTTGTGAATTTCAGTTGAGCTCATCATGAAAATTATTCTACTACTTTTTTTAAGCTATTCAGAATCAGACAACTTGGCTGATTGAAGGTTTTTTTTTAAATGTTTTTTGCCTTTTGAGTTCCACATTAATATATAATAGTATGCTGCAGCATGAGATAACCACAACCAGGACATAAGGCTAATGAATTTGACCCTGGTACTTGAGGGGAATAAAAATAATGGAAAACTTTCACGGGTGCAACGAGAACCAATTTCTCACAGTATAATAACTGTTGGCCCAGCTGGCCAATCACATCTTGAAAACCACCCACTAAGGGGGCACATGGTCTCAAACTACTAGAGAGCCACTACTAGATTTGCAACTTTGAATAAATACTATGTTGGAGATAGTGATAAACTTTGCATTTATATTGTAATTTATCAAGTTGTCAAGTCTCTTTAAAGCACGTCAGTTTAAGGTCTCATCCAATTTGCGCACAGCAATGTGTCATAGACAACTGAGGTGAATGACCAATTTTATTTGGGGCATTGTTGGCTAGGACATCAAGAAAAACTCCCTTCTCTTTCCAAAAGATGCCATCAGATCTTTAACATGTAGCTGAACAGGCAGATCCCTAGATTCTACAGACCTGTGGTAGTTGCTTTGCAATGTCACCGCCAACAAAGACAGCTTCCAGATAGATCCAAAGGTTCTGAACTGTGAGCCAGTTTTCAATTATTTCTGTGGTGTTTGAGAGCTTTTGAACCCACTGTTGTATAATGGGTTTGAATGGTGCGTTGTACCTATGTGCAAAACATTCAGAATTTGAAATAAATCATACATTTCTACCAGACTTTTTGATTCTATGACAGAATATATGTAATAATTTAACTTAATAATAGTCCTTGTATTATAAATAAGAATCCACGTATTATTATACTATTATTAAGAAAACAAAGGATCTATCATTTTTCTTCTTGAATCTGTTCAATACTCTTTGTACCATCTAACACCTGCCTAGATGTGTAAATCAGAGAGATTTATTTGGGAGGAGACGACCAAAATGTGGTGGAATGACAAGCAATTTTATTCAGCCAACAAGTAAAAAGTTAATCTACACAAAGATTAAAAGTGGTAGTTTAACAGATAAAACGGTATTACTCGGTTCCTCTGGAACAATTGAGAATTATTTTGCCCACAAAATAAACCACTTTACAGTATATCCCGTGAAGCGCTTTATATTTGTGTCTCAATGACATGATAACGCCCTATATCAAATGCAAGGATTATTATTATTATTAGGTGCAAACTTTGGATGAGACCTTAAACTGAGGTTGTGTTAAAAATCCTGTGCACTGTTCAAAAAGAGAAGGAAGTTTCTCCCAGTGTCCTGGCCAACAATGTCCCAAATAAAATTGATCATTCACTCCATGGCTATTTGTGAGATTCCATTGTTGTATAAAACTTGTCCGCCAAAGTCTCCCAATAAAACACATAGTCACTGCACCTAGGACACCAGGAGAAACTCCCTTCTCTTTTTTATAACACAGTGTTTGTAATTGATAATTTTTTTGTTTAAAATTATGAAAGGGTTTAATAAGGTAGCCATCAATAGGCAGTTTCCACTTGCTGGTGAGTCCATAAGAAGGGGACATAAATATAAAATGGGCACTATCAGAGCTAACAGAGTTTAGGTGGAACTTATTTTCATTGATGGCAATTTGGAAGCAGTACCCAAATATAGAGTTAATCTAGTGCTAGATTATTAGCAAAGAGTTATGAATAGTCAACAGATAAGAAAAGTATAAAAAAGAATCAAACTTCTTGGAAGCTACTTTAGCAAAGCAGGAGATGAGGTTATTCTGTTTCTATCACAGGAGATAGCAAGGCTCAGAATGTCAGGGGTAGATAATTATTTGAGGAGGACAAGTTTGCAGGGCTATGGAGAGAGAGCAGGGGAGTGGGGTTGATTTGGATAGCTCTTTTCAAAGAGCCGGCACAGACACGATGAGCTGAACGGCCTCCTTCTGTGCTGTATAATTCTATGATTCTATGAACCAGTTACCTGTTGCTCATTAATGAGCCAAGTATCATAAGACTGTCTTCCATCAGTGCAATCTTCTCTGTGATATCTGATCCTTTGAGCAGCAATTCTCCCCTCGTCTTGAATGGAGCAAATGTGAACACTTGTCCACTCCATTCACAGATCACAGTTTTCAACTTAGCTTCAATGTCCTTTTCTTTTACTGCACTAATGCAGATGTCCTGAAAAATACAAACATTTGTTCACCAGTTTATTGTACTGTAATAATAGTAATAATAATCCCTGCATTTGATACAGTGCCTTTTCATGTCTTTGAGACATCTCAAAGCTCTTCACAGAATATACTATAAAGTGAATTGACTGTATATATGTGGGCAAATCGCGGCTGCCAATTGTGCACAGCAGTGTCCCACAAACAGTTGTGGATTGAGTGACCAAATTATTATTATTTATTTTTTGAAGGAATTATTACTGTAAAAGGTATTGTATTAACTTTTGTTGGACATCTTCAAAATGATCCCAGCCAAATTCTTTCTTAAAATGATAAACAGATAACACTCCCAATGCTGATCACTAACTGGTGCCCAGCTTAATATCTCTCCACTACTCAAACCATCAACTCACCATTTGCTAATTCATAGGCCTGTGAACCATATACAGTAAACTATTATGTAGTGAAATATAAAATCCCTTTCTGAAATCTAAGTGAATGACTGCTTGTGGGGCACTGCTGCCCGCAACCTATGTCCCTCAAGATGATCATTAATACTATCTCTCATCATTACTTCAAAACAATTTTTCACAATCTATGTGAGTTTGCAGATCTGCAATTGCCTTGTTTACAATATTCACAATCGCTATTTTCCAATCCTCCTGGATTTACCTCGAGTTTAGTGTAGGAAAATATCGTATAAATAGGGGACTCACTGTGGCCCCAGGCAATTTCTTTACAACCGTAGGATGAACCAAGAGGCAGGATCAAATGCACCGTCCAGCATGGAGGGTGCTATATAAATGCAAGTTGTTGTTGTTTCTGCAAACTCCCCAATACATCTTTCCTACTAATGTTAAAAGTTTTAAATTTACACTCACCATAAAATGCTACCCCTACTTCTGGCAGTGAGAACACAATTGGGAAATAGTGGTTTACTATTTGAGAAGCTTCTCGATTACATACACTACCTCCTTGTGCTTTTTAGGTGGTCCAACCTTTATAACAATAATCCTGGCATTTGATATAGTGCCTTATCACGTTGTTGAGGCATCTCAAAGTGCTTCACAGAATATACTGTAAAGTGAATTGACTGTATATTTTGTGGACAAAATTTGGCAGCCAATTGCACACAGCAATGTCCCATAAAAAGTAGCAGATTGAGTGGCCAATTTTTTTTTAAAAGGAATATTACACCCGGAAAGCGATCTGCCATTTGACTAACAACCGAGTTCCTACTTACTGCGAGGTAAACAGAAGGGTGTGGAATAAGGAAACTTGCCTAAGGTTTTGCCACACCCGGGAATCAAACTCGAGCTATCTCGCTTACAACATGAGTGCTCTAACCAATATGCTACGGGAACCTTTTGCTTTCCCTTCCTCTCCCCCATCTCCAGCTCGGATGTAAACCTTGGACTGTCCAGCACCTTGGGACGTCCTCCTGACATGAAATGTAAATTTATATTGTATTAATCCAAAAAAAGTCTTCATCCACGATCTGTGGACACTGCTGTGGGCAACTGGCTGCCACATTTCGCCCACTAAATACATTTTACAATATATTCTATGAAGTGCTTTGAGACGTCTTAACAACGTGATAATGCAATATTACAAATGAAACGATTATTATTATTACTTCAAGAAGCCTTCTTGAAGGTGGCTACAAGTAAGCAGGCAAAGGGCATAGGCAAAGGTTGCACCACTAGACTGGTATATACTAGTATATTCCACTTATAACTTATTTCAGGAATAAATCAAGCTGGAGTCACGAGTTAGGCATATATACATATAAATACATAAATAAATGTGGCTGGGATATTGACAGCATAATGACTTAAGTGATAGTGATAAGTTAAGTTAGGATCGCATTATCAGGCATTTACTGTACTTACAAACACAAGCTGTAGAGCTAGGAACTAAAGAATGCTGTTACCTCAATGTCCTCTTTGCTTTTCAATAGTGGAGCTTCCATTATATTCTTGAGAGAAAAGTGGTCAGATTCAACATCAAAAGTGCAGCCGGTAGTTTGTGCAATCCTTTCCCAGTGTCTCGCCATCATAGCCTATAAAGGAAGAAACACACATAATAATAATCCGTGCATTTGATATAGAGCCTTATCACGTCTTCGAGATGTCTCAAAGCGCTTCAAAGAATATACTGTAAAGTGAATTGACTGTATACATGTGGGCGATTCGCAGCAAGCAGCCAATTGCGTACAGCAGTGTCCCACAAACAGTCGTGGATTGAGTGACCAAATTATTATTATTTTTATTTATTTATTTTTTGAAGGGAATTTTTAGTACTGTAAAACTTACTGTATTACCTTTTGTTGGACATCTTCAAAATGATTATAGTTAAAAAAACACAGAATTCCATGAATTG
The DNA here is from genome assembly GCF_018977255.1 of Callorhinchus milii. Taxonomy (NCBI): domain Eukaryota; kingdom Metazoa; phylum Chordata; class Chondrichthyes; order Chimaeriformes; family Callorhinchidae; genus Callorhinchus; species Callorhinchus milii. The sequence continues at coordinate 71,367,467 of NW_024704743.1, read as the reverse complement.
CCTTATTTTTTATAATGCAATCACTTTCAATTATTGTAATGTGAATCCAGAATGTGACGCTTGCTGCTTTATTGCATGCTAACATTCACTTCCTTGTAGAAATCTGAATTGAATGTAAAAATATGATTAGCTCCCATGTAGATTCTTTATTATTCTTTGCATTGAAGCATCCATTGTCAACCATAAAATTATGACTCACACACGCACAGAACCACTGGGGGATCCAACGAAAAAGCACTTAATTTCTTGAAGATGATTTGTTAAGCTTTGCAAGAATCCCCCAAGTAATTTGATAATGCCCCATGTTGTCTAACAACAACAAAAACAAAATTACATTTATATAGCAGCTTTCACATCAGGAGGACGTCCCAAGGCGCTGGACAGTCAGTGTTTCAGACCCGAGCTGGGGCTCAGGATTGGGGAGGGTGGGGGACAGGGGGAGAAGGAGGGTGATCGAAGGCACGGTTGAAGACAAGGGTCTTCAGATGGGTCTTGAAGGAGGCAAGGGAGGGGGTGAAGCGGAGGGACTGCTGGATGGACTTCCAGAGGGGCAGAATGGCTGAAGAACCGCCCATCAATGGTGGGGTGGGTGAGGCGGGGGACATGAAGCAGAAAATATAGTATAGGTATTTTTTTGTTCTGTTTCTCATTACACTACTGCTAATTACTGTTCAGTGCACTTTTATTGTATTGTCTTCTATGCACTGCAGAATACTTTATGATTTATAATGTTTTGGTTTAATTAAAAAATGTTAATTTGAAATCTGTGTGTGATGTCCCTTATCCCTACTGTATTCTGTCCACAGTGGCTTGACTGTCAGACTCACTGCTGTAATATTAGAGGAAAAGGAAGACTATTGCTGGAGGGCAGAGACCCTAGATGTCAGCAACTCCAGATTTCAGCATTGACCTATCAAACTGCCTTTCATCTACCATTGCTAAATCACACAGGAGTGCTGTGCAAAAGTGCTCAGAATAGCAGCCTGCAATATTTTGTTAAATAAGTTTCTCAACGTTGCACAGGACTTAGCTATAGAAAAAAAGGAAAGGAATCCTTTACTGAAAGAGATGGTGCATCAGCTATTTAATTGGTAAACAATATGGTTTGCCTTCTGCTAACAATTTCATCAGTTACTGTATTTGTGTAGCGATTGCATTACCAGTTGTTCTGGGATCATAGAACACAAATATCCTTCTAATTTTGTGATTAGATTAAGTTATATCTACATAAAATACAAATGCCAATCAGTGTGTATATAGTGGATCCAGAAATCTGTTCAATGGGGAGGAGAATAAAACAAAAAAATAAAAAATAAGTGTGAGACCTTCAGACAAGAACGTAGAGTGGGAGCATCAGAACAGACAGCTATTTGTGCAAGACCAGACAAAACTTTCTTTTATGTGCATCTCATTTACTTATGGATGGGAACCAGAGTCAGAGCTGGCAACCCAAGATAAGAACTTTGTCACAAGAATCAATTCATCTCAAATAGAGATATCTAAGTTTATGTAAAAAAATTAAATTAAATTCAGATATTCTACCAGCAACTTGGAAGTGTGTGTGTGTGCGCATGTGTGTGTATGTACGGAGGGGGGTGGGGGGGCGGGTAGGTCTGTTGGGATTCAATTTCCTCACCTCTTTCATAAATCTCAAAAAACAATTCCACAAAAGAACCAGACAGATGAACATCATGGAGGTATCGAGACTATTTGCTGAGTTTCAATTTCGGTTAAACAACTGCTCCAAATGCTGAAGGCTCTCCAGAGAAGAGTGAATCCATATTATTTTTGGACATGCAGCAATAAATAACGTTTATCCATTTCCTATTGTGTGCACTATTGGCAGACAATTTATAAGTTGCCATAGGTCTTTATTACTTTCCGTGCTAATTGCCATTTCAGTACTCTTTCCCTCTCAATTGCCAGGCTATCAATCGGACGCCCATTGGATTCAGATAAATGATGCAGCCTGTTAACTGAGATAGGAGATATCTCCTGTGGGGCACCATGATTGGACAGGCAAATCTCACTATTAGGATGACTGAAAGCAAGAGTTTGTGAAACCAATAAAATGGTCCGAGGATCATCTGTGCACCTTCTGTTCAAAATTTCCTTCCCACTGTGGGGAATCAGAGGAGCAAACAAAAGAGTGAAGGCATGTAGATATTTGAAGAACACAGGAGTTCCTGGGGCTCAAGGATAGGGTGGATAAAAAGTCTGAATCCACAGACCTGAGTACCATGTCACCAGCTGTCATAGAAATTTCATATTTCCATCTCATTCATTTGCAATAACAGGAATTTAAGACTCACTAACAATATAAGACTTGATATAGAATTATACAACTTGACTCTTAAACAATCAATTATGGGAAAAGAGCCTCCAGTTAAAATACAGTGACAAACCATAAACAAATGAGTTGAGCAATATGTCCTGGATGTTATGCAGTTTTAATTAATAACATTTTCTGCAGCAACATGCACAGCTAAAGTCTGGATGAAATCCAAATCTCCTTGAGCTATTCCCATTACAGTGGGTGAGAATTTATTCAATTCAGTTTCAAGGATGTAAAAAAAAGCCCCAATATGTTGCAACAGCGAAAAACAATTATATGCATAACATACATGGGAATGCTATACATTTGATTTAAATCTATTTTTAAGCTTGTCTCCTTGTTATAGTTTTCAAAATTTAGTTTCACAATAAGGTCAATGGGTGCCATATGTTCCCCCAAATCCCTCACTGTTCAGTAAATGATATGCAACTGGAATTGATTGCTCATCCAGATTAATTAAGTAATAATAGATTTTGGTTACTACAGCAGAGTGTAATTAAAGGTGAGCAGCTTGACTGAAGTTGAGCACCCAGGTGTGGGCTCATTTAAACTGCCTGTTCTTAGTGACACCACACAGTACAACCACAAGATCATTATTCCAATTGTTACACTTTTTTTTACAAATTAATATTTAATATTGCATTACTTTTTGTACATTTCCTTCAGGATCTCTGGGTTCTGGTAGGATGGGAAGCAATTCTAAAGTCAATGGCAGTTTAGGTTTATTAATATTACCCCCTGCATTTTAATAGAATAAATTATGTAAAATTCTTAACTTAATATTCAGCAATATCAATAAACTTTTCACATTGCTGCTGCAGCTCAGTTTCATAACATAATAAGTAGTTGTCAGAGCCTGATTTAGTTAACCGTGATGTCCCACAATTTAAACTGGAAACGCTGACACGATCAATCAGAAAAAGATAGCCAAATACAAACAAACTTGATTAAGTTAGGCCTGACTAACACATGACAAAATGTCTACTATTTAGCCACCGTGGCATGTCAGGGTCAGTCAAAATATCTATTATTTGAGCCATGCAGTGAGCCCCGTAGAACCAAACAAGAAATATGCGTTCGTCCAGTGACTTAAAATGAAGTTGAATAATAATACTGTTTTCTCTGCACCTTTCATCACCGAGTTATACAAAGCAGCACTGACCTGGGGGTAGGTTATCTTTCTTTTTTGGGAATTATAATAATAATAATAATCCTTGCATTTGATATAGCACCTTATCAGGTCTTAGAGACGTCTCAAAGCCCTTCACACAATATACTGTTAGGTGAATTGATTATATTTTGTGGGGGAAACGCGGCAGCCAATTACACGTAAAAACTAAGATTCCAGAGTTCTGTGTCAGAGTTCTAAATAGTAATACCATATCTAGTTGTTTGCTGTTACAAATGATTAAACAGTTATGATAATAATAATCCTTATATTTGATATAGGACCTTTCACTTGTGAACATCTCAAAGCTCTTAACAGGATATACTGTAAAGTATAGTGGCTGAATATTTGGTGGGAAACACGGCTGCCAATTTACGCACAGCAATGTCCCCAAACCGCCATCAAGTGAATGATCAATTTTATTTGGGAAATTGTTGGGCAGGACACCAGGGGAATAAACTGCCGACCCTCTTGGCAAAGACATACTCAATGCTTAACTTGGCAATAACTTAATCTTACTAATTTTACTTAAAATGTGACACACTAACTGGTAATTTTCCATCCCCGAGTCTTTTCATTTTTAATTATATGTCATAGAATCATAGAATTATACAGCATAGAAAGAGGCCATTCGGCCCATCGTGTCTACGCCAGCTCCTAAAAGAGCAATCCAACTCAATCCCACTGGCCCGCTTTCTCTCCATAGCCCTGCAATCCTGTCCTCCCCAAATACCCATCTACTCTCTTAAAAGTTGTTATTGAATCAGCTTCCACTACCCTTTCAGGTAATGCATTCCAGATCCGAACAACTCGCTGGGTGAAAAAATTGTTCCTAACCTCTACTTTGTTTCTTTTAACAACTATCTTAAATTGGTGTCCTCGGGTTACTGACCCACATGCCAGTGGAAACAATTTTTCCCGGTTCAACCTATCAAATCCTCTCATGATCTTGAAAACCTCTATTAAATCCCCTCTTAATCTTCTCTGCTCTAGGGAGAATAATCCTAGTTTCGCTAACCTCTCCTCATAACTAAGGTCCTTCATTCCTGGTACCATCCTGGTAAACCTCCTCTGCACCCTCTGCAATGCCTTAACATCTTTCCTAAAGTGCGGTCCCTAGAACTGAACGCAGTACTCCAACTGAGGCCTAACCAGCATTTTATATATATTCAACATAACCTCCTGACTTTTGACTTCTATGCCCCTATTTATAAAATCTAGTGTGCCGTATGCGTTTTTGATACAATTGATATGATACAATTTACATTTATATTGTGCCTTTCATGTCAGGATAACATCTTAAAGTGTTTAACAATGCTAGATCGGCACCTGAGGCAGTTGTGGGAGCCGAGGGGGGTGGGGAGGAGCAAGATGACCAAAAGCGCAATCAAAGAGGTACATTTTGAGATATACCTTGTTGCCTTAGTTTTCACAAATTCAGGGTTTTGTGATCTACTGTTAAGTGTCAGTATGCCATAGGTGATAGTACTCTTCACAAACAACATTACATTTATCTGCCACCTATTCAGTCAGAAGGACATCCCAGAAGGTCAGAAGTGGATTCAAGCCACCTGTCAGGACTTTGAACTCACGGTCTAGTTTGACATTTCGATACAGTGCTGGGAAGTGCTATCCTTTGGGTAAGATGTTAAACTGTCCTGTTTCTGTCTGTTCAGGTTTACATTAAAAATCTCATGGTTCTAATTGGAAAGAGAGAGGAGTTTGTCCTGGTCAACAATCCTCCCAATAAAATTAGTAATTACTTCATGGCTGTTTGTGACACTTTTATTTGGTCAGCCAGGTAGGTGTCTGAAACATGCAGAAACCCAACACCATGCTTAACAGTACCCAAACTGGACTGGGAGATCAACATATAAGTGTGACTGCCAGGACGGTGGATGCGACCGCCAGGAGGGTGGATGCAACCGCCAGGAGGGTGGATGCAACCGCCAGGAGGGTGGATGCAACCGCCAGGAGGGTGGATGCAACCGCCAGGAGGGTGGATGCAACCGCCAGGAGGGTGGATGCAACCGCCAGGAGGGTGAATGCAACCGCCAGGAGGGTGGATGACGAACTAGATGGACCTTGGTCTTTTTTTCGTCTAGCATTTCTTATGTTCTTATATTATGCATATGGAAATTTCCCTATGTTTGGAATGGAATGCACCCTACTTACCAAATTCCAGAGCACAGTATTAGGCACAGATTGGGAAGAGGCTATAGCCTGTGCAATTTGGGGTACCGTTTGAGTTTAATCATCTAAAACAGCAGAGCATGCCATTGAGAGCTGTCTGGCAAGTTTGCAGTTGCTTGTCTAGCTGGAACTATATTACTCATGAGGACTTTGGCTTGCAGGGTTAACTGAGGAGCTGAGGAGGAAGAATCCACCCGCTCATAGTGACCAGTGTACCCCTCAAAGTACTGCTGAAGAACCAGGCTGGCTGGTTTGCGATCAGCAGTGCTCTGGAGTACTACGGACTCACCTGGCTCAGGAAAAGGATTACTAAGACCGTCAAAGAAGATAGACTCGATTCTAACGTTCTGTTGCTAAGCACTTTGAAACCAACTCATCTCTAAGGAGACCCCACTTATCTCCCCCCACCCCACCACCATTCCCAACCCGGAGGATGGATATTATTTGATACTAGTTGATCACAGCTTTTAAGAGAGCAGATAATTATTTGGGGAGGAGACGTTTGCAGGGTTGTGGGGAGAGAGTGGGAGAGTGGGACTGAATTGGATAACTCTTTTCAAAGAGCTGGCGCAGACATGATGGGCCAAATGGCTTCCTTCTGTGCTGTATAATTCTATGATTTGCTGTCCAACAAATCAAGTTGTTTTTGTGCTTTGTTAAAAATCCCACTATTTGTGTAAGAAAAGGGTTCTATTCAGAGTGCTCAAATTTTAAAACAAACAAGACTTTTCAAAGTAAATTAGTTATGAAGTGCAATTAAAATACAATCAAGCATTTAAAGATATTGCAAATGTTTCTGATAATACAGAAGATTCTTGTGCAACTGTTTTTGAAAGAATTCAAAAAGCTGACTTATCAAGCTTGTAAGGTAATTAGATGACAAATTGCTGCACAAGGAATGATTATCTATGGCTGAGCAGCCAGCTGTAACGTGCAGTCAAGTGTGATAACTCATTTCAGTATGACCACCTTGGAATAGAGGTCAGGCGTTGATGAAGGAAAATCACCTGTCACATTTGCTGTTAAGAATATTCTAGGATACTGACACCACTTGAAACTGCATAGATACAGATGAGGAATGGTTAGAAACTGTGAAATATTTTTAGTTACTTCAAGTGGCACACATTCACTGATAAATGAATGGATAGTGAATGCCATAACATTAAGGGAGGCAGGTGGCGGAATATAAAAGACAGGTAAATGAAACGAATCATAGCACAGAAAAAGACCATTCAGCCCATAAGTCTGCACTGGTGGCTTTATGCACATGAGCCACATTGCCCATTCTTGGTGGCTAATACTTTCTAGAATTAGGTAAGCAGGATGTATCCCTCCAGGGAGAGACTTCACATTCCAACAACTTCTTTCTGGCATTTCCATGTGTAGATGGGATGCATGGAATTCTTAGTTTGGGTTGGATATTCTTAAGCATGATGATGAGTTTCCGCATGTCTCAGACACTCGGCTGACCCAAAAAATCCACACTGTCATGCTGACTTCCCACACGACCTAAGAATTGATGGACTCTGCCTCAACAATTGTGAGAGAGAATTCTACATTCCTATCTATGGTTTACTCCCATTCTCATTTTTTGCTGAATCAAACATCATTCTTTAATTGAACATTCATTGTTTTATTTTTAAAAATTAAGTAGTTACTCACTTTGTTTGCCATCATTTCAAGTAACGGGCAAGTTTCGCTAAAATCATCAATCTTATTTTTCAAGTCATTGAAAGCCTGCCATTCCTTCAGAGCTTTGGGTAGTTTGCGTATCCTGGGAATAAAAATGGAACAGAAAAGCGCCAGCAATTACTTGAAACAAATACTGGATTACAATATTACAAACTACAGAATATTAAACAGATGTGTGTAATTATGATATCTGCTCACTTTCAAAAACAATTTTAACCCCTAGCCTTTCAGGAGGTAGAGCAAAATACAGTTGCCTGGGCTTTCAGTCCACACACTATGACAATAAAACAAACAGCAAGATTGTGGTAATAAACTGACTCAAATATTAGAGCTTTTAAAGAACACTTAAATCACAAATTGAATTTAACCTTCAAATTAAAGGGTTTTAATTGGGACAAAACCAATTTTAAAACCTACGTATTGAGGAATCATAGATTCAATTCACTCAACAACAATAAAATTACATTTATATAGCGTCTTTCACGTCAGGAGGACATCCCAAGGCGCTGGACAGACAGAGTTTTGGATCCAAGCTGAGGGTCGGGGTGGGGGATGGGGGAGGGCAGGGGGGGAAGCAGGGAGATCGAAAGCACGATCGAAGAGGAGGGTCTTCAGGTGGGTCTTGAAGGTGGCGAGGGAGGGGACGAGACAGAGGGACTGTGGGACGGAGTTCCAGTGGGTGGGTACAGAGTGGCGGAAGGCCCACCCACTGATAGTGGGGGGAGCAAGGCGGGGGACGTAAAGCAGGCCAGAGCCCGCTGAGCGGAGGGAGCAAACAGGAAGGTAGGGGGTTAGGAGGTCGGAGAGGTAGAGGGGAGCAAGACCATGGAGGGCTTTGAAGGTGAGGACCAGGATCTTGAACTGTACCCTCTGTGTGATGGGAAGCCAGTGGAGTTGGGCGAGGATGAGGGTTGATAGGGTCACAGAGCCTAGTGTGGGAGAGGACACAGGCTGCAGAGTTCTGGATGATCTGCAGCCTGTGGAGGGAGGAGGTGGGAGGCCGACAAGCAATGAGTTTGCGTAGTCGAGCCTCAAAGTAATGAAGGCATGTGTGAGGATATCGGCAGCCCGCAGTGTGAGACAATGTCGGAGCCGAGCGAAGTTGCGGAGGTGAGGGAAGGCAGAGCAGGTCATGGCGCGAATGTGGGGGTAGAAAGGATAGTTGAGGCTCAAACAAGACCCCAAGGTTCTAGACTGGCTTAGTAAAGTGGAGTGTGCAACCATGGATGGTGATGCTGTCAGCGCCTGAGGTGAGAAGGTGCTGACGGAGCCAATCAGGGGAGCCTCGGTCTTGTTGACATTCAACTGAAGAAAGTTAGCTCTCATCCAGGACTTGATGTCTGACAGACATTCTGTCAGGACAGCAGTGGTCCTGGAGTCCAGGGTGGAGGCAGAGAGATAGAGTTGGGTGTCATTCACATACATGTGGAAGTTGACCCCATGTCTGCGGATGATGTCACCAAGAGGGAGCATATAGATATTGAAGAGGAGGGGACCAACGACAGAGCCCTGAGGAATGGTGCATGAGATGGTTCGGGGACTAGAGAAGAAGCCATTTGAGGAGATAAAGTGCAGGCGGTGTGAGAGGTATGATCTGAACCAATCAAGGACAGCGCCATGGAGGTTGAGATGAGAGAAGAGGCGGTGGATAAGGATAAAGTGGTCAACAACAAGAACTTGGATTTATATAGCGCCCTCCACGCTGGGTGGCGACCAAGAGTGCTTCACAGTAACGCATTCCAGGGCCAAGCCAGGGGGGAGGGGGAGGAAGGTGACCAAAGGCGCGGTCAAAAAGAAAGGTCTTCAGCCAAGACCTGATAATAGGAAGAGAGAGGGCGAGGCAAAGGGAGTGAGGAAGGAAGTTCCAGAGCCCTCGGGGCGTAGTGGCTGAAGGCACAGCCGCCGATGGTGGAGCGGAGATTCGGGGGACAAGGAGGAGGCCAGACCTGGTGGAGAGAAGGCAATGGGCAATGTTGTGAGGAGAGAGGAGATCAGAGAGGTAGTGGGGGTGCAGAGGAGTAGAGGAATTTGAAGACAAAAGTGAGGATCTTGATGTCGATCCTCTCTGGGACAGACAACCAGTGCAGTCTGGCAAGGACTGGGGTGATCGGGGAGCGGGGTTTGGTGCGGGTAAGAATGCGGGCGGCAGAGTTTTGGATGACCTGGATTTTATGAATAGTGGCGGGGAGACCGGTGAGGAGGGCATTAGAATAGTTCAGCCGAGAGGTGACAAATGCATGGACCAGGGTTTCAGTGGCTTTTGGAGTGAGGTATTGATAGAGACAGGCAATGCGTTGGAGGTGGAAGAAAGCGGTGCTGGTGAGGGACCGGATGTGGGGGGGGAAGGATAATTGGGGGTCGAACCTGATGCCTAGATTGCGTACGGATTCGGAGAGTTTTAGGGGGAGGTTGGGAAGGTGGAGGAGGTGAGAATCATGTGATTTTAGACTTTGACGAGAGCCGAAGAGTATGGCTTCCGTCTTGTCAACATTTAGATTAAGGAAATTCATGCTTATGCAGCTCCTGATGTCTGACAGGCAGGCTGACTGTGGGTCACAAAGTGAGGTGGAAAAATAGAGTTGGGTGTCATCCGCATATATGTGGAAGTGACATCCCCAAGAGGGAGCATGTAGATCAGAAAGAGGAGGGGGCCAAGGATGGATCCTTGGGGTACCACGCAGGTGACCGGATGAGAGCGGGAGGAAAAGCCATTTGTGCAGATGTACTGCTCGCGGTTCGTAAGATAGGATTCGAACCAGGCGAGTGCGGTCCCACTGAGGTGGATGACGGAGGAAAGGTAGTGGAGGAGGATGGCGTGATCGATTGTGTCGAAAGCAGGTGGAGAGGACCAGGAGGACAAGGAGGCAGAGGGAGCCCTGGTCACAGAGAGAGAGGATGTCATTTGTGACTTTCACAAGTGCAGTCTCTGTACTGTGGGCAGGCGGAAACCGGACTGAAGGGGTTCAAAGAGGGAGTGGGAGGAGAAGTATGCGCAGAGTTGGTTGGCAACAACGCGTTCTAGGACCTTTGAGAGGAAGGGCCAGTTTAAAATAGGGCGGTAGTGGCTGGGCTTTGAGGGATCAAGGGAAGATTTTTTGAGGAGGGGGTGATGACAGCAGTTTTGAGGGGTGCAGGGACTAATCCAGAGCAGAGGAACTGGTTGATGACATCAGCCAGTAGTGTGCAGAGGAGGGGGAGCTGAGTGACCAGCAAGTTGGTGGGGAGGGTGTCGAGGCAGCAGGTGGTGGGTTTCATTGAAGTGACGGTGGGTGAGAGGGAGGAAGAAGAGATAGGGAGGAAAGAATGTAGGATGGGGGTCGTGGTGGGAGCTGATGATGGGGAGGGTGAGGGGGACGGAGAGGGGGTGGTGGTGGGTGACAAGAGGCAGAAGGATGAGGCTGCTTGGCGGATGTTATGTATTTTGGTTGAAAAGAAATCCATGACCTCCTCGTACTTGGCATTAGATGTGAAGATTAAGGAGGCCTGAGGAGGCACATGGGGGAGGTAGTGGGTGGTGGATAAAAGGACTTTGCGATCGTTTTTTGCCTCCAAGATGATGTTGGGAGTAGAAGGCCTTTTTCGTGTGCATCAAAGAATGGCGGTAGCTGTGGAGATGCTCGAGCCACAGTTGGTGGTGAACTGTCAGGCCAGTTTTCTGCCATCTGCACTCGAGTAGCCGGGTTTGGGCTTTTAGAGAGCGGAGATTATTTTTATACCAGGGGGATCGGGTGGGTTTGCAGATGGTCCTGGATTTCAGGGGGACAAGAGAGTTGAAGGTGGAGGAGAGGCGATCATAGAGCAGCTGAACGGCTGCTTCAAGATCTCTGCGGGTGGAAGGCCAGAAGGATAGGATATTTGAGGATGTGAGGGCCTTTGTGAGGGTCTCAGGAGATAGCCTTTTCCACGGGTGGTAGAGTATGGTTGAGGGCTTGGTGGAGGAGAGAGGGATGAGAGGAGAAGGAGATGAGGAAGTGGTCCGAGATGGCCTTGTCCACTATGCTGAGGTCGGAAATGTCAAGGCCATGGTCGACATGTTAAAATGTCACTCTGGCATATTCTCACATGCTAATCCTCGTATGCTGACAGAAACTGGAGCAGTAAAGTCTCTCATTTGGAAGGGTTAAAAATAGTAAATTTATAATGTTTTTCTCAAATTAGACAAAACATTTTGTTTCCTTTCAACCAGGATACATGTGAAGGATCATTTCCTTTGGTGTGACATCACAGCATCCCCATATTTGGAAGAGCTCAACAACACAGCATACAATGGGGTGAAAATATGTTGTGATTTTGAATGGAATTATTTAATAAAGAAACCAAGTAGGGACACATTCCAGTAAATGGAAGTACATCACACACATCAATCCCATTAAGAACATCGAACTTTGGAAATTTACACCACAGAAAGCGGCCATTTAGTCCATCATGTGTGTGCAATAAAAGAGCAATCCTTTCAGTCCCATTCACCTGCCCATTTCCCTGTTTACAATGTGTGCGTTCCACTCCAAACATAGATGAAGTCAGAATGTAGTTCCTGCGAATCAACATGACATACTTCCAGTTTCCTTATAATGGTATTCCGCTAGACATTGTCACTTTGTGACCCCAATAAATAGTCTTATTTTGAATCTTATCATTCAGGTACAAATATGTATGTACTAACATTTTTTCCCATAATGCTAAATATGCCAAAGAAAAAGGGAGATAGGTTAAGGTTACATAGTACAATACACAATAGTTTACAGGTGAAATGTACATTCAAACAACTGTCAAAAAATAACATTAATGCCACGTACTTGTTCTGAAATTCCAGGAGCTCATTGTTGATTTTCTCAATATCAAGCTCACTCCACAATATCTCATTGTAACCACTGACACTATCAATGACTGAATTGTAAAGGCCATACAATTTCTGCAGCAATGTTAGTTCACGTCTGATTCTCAGTAGATCTGGGTAATCTGTTTCATAATAATAAAAAACAATTTTAACCTTAACTAGCATTCTGCAAAAACTGAAAACAGGAAAAAGGTTATATTTAAATTTTATTTTGCAAATAGTATTAGGCTTATATTCTATTGCATTACATTTCCCTTTATTACTACTATTTTCCTTTCCAAATCTGTTAGATTATTGTAGATATTGAGTTTTAAAAAAGCATAACAGCTTGGTTCAGTTAGTAGGTAGCATTCTTGCTTTTGGGTAGAAGGTTGTGGGTTCAAACCCTACATTGTCCAAGCTGACACCAGTGCAGTGCTGGGGAATGCTGCATTGTTAGACTGCTGTCCTTCAACTAAGACATTAAATTGAGATTCTGACTGCATGTTCAGGTGTAATTTAAAAATTCCACAACATTGTTTGAAAAGGGAAGGAAGTTTCTCCCCATGTCCTGTCCAAAAACCCCACAGATTAATTGGTTATTTGCTTCATAGTAACGTTTGGAATTTCACAAGAGAGGATCAGATCTTTTTGCCCACAAAATACACAGTCAATTCACTTTACAGTACAACAACAACTTGCATTTTTATAGTGCCCTGCACACAGGGTAGCAACCCAGAGTGCTACAGTATTTTATGTGAAGCACCTTGAGATGTCTCGAATATGTAATAAGGCACTACATCAAATGCAAAGATTATTATTATAGATGAAGCACCCTTTTGGTCCTTTTGATTTCATCCTTCCAGAATACCCATCCCATCTTCCTCTCATCATAGCCATAAACTGTTTTTAAAATGAGTTCAGTGGCCCTGCCTCAACCACCTTTCCTATTAGCTTGTTCCAATCACTCCCTTCCTCACTCCGTCAATATTTTTCTTGAGACCTTCCTCTGACTGCGTTTTCGGTCACCTTTCCCTTCCCCAACCACCTCAGTTCCTACTACCAGCTCAGGAGCTCAGCCAGTACTATTACATGCTTTGGGCCATCCTCACTGACGTGAAAGGAGTATATAAATGTCAATTTATATTGTATTAATTACCCATTTTGTAAAGAAATACTTCTTCGTGTCTGCAATTGCCCTTAGAAATGCTAAACCTGTATCCTCTTACTGTGCTGCCTCAGTGCGTCAGATGGTATTGTTCAGAGTTTAGTTTCACAATCCCATTTAAAATCTTGTATACCTTTACAAGATCCCCTCTGAGACATTCCTTTTCAAGACTGAAGAAGCCTAGCTTGACTAATGGTTGCTCACAGCTCATTCTCCTGACACTGAGGATTATCCTCATTGCTCTGCACTGCCTCTAAACCTTGGCAGTGACTAGAACTGTTAGCAATATTCTAGATGTAACCTGGCAAAAGCACGATACAGCTTGAATATGACTTCTCTTTTGCTGTATACAAGATGGCTGTTGCATTTGCTACCAATGATTAGTCACGACATTTGAAGGAAAGTACAGTACTTTGATACATTTGGACATAGGCCATTATACAAAAACAAAATATTTCCAGTATGCAAAAACAATAGTTACCAATAACGGGCAACCCAAACAGCTCTTCTCCTCCAGAATAAGTGGCAAACTTTCGCCAGAGCTCATCAAATCTTGCCTGAAAGATCTGCAACCTATCACTAGCTTCCCGGGGTGATTGACCTTCAACACCAGGGCCCCTGCATTGAGGAAACACACAGTACATGTTATTTCTTTACTACTAGTCATAACAACAACAACAACAACTTGCACTCATACAGCGCCTCTCATGCAAGGTAGTGTCCCAGATTGTTTGACAGTGGTGGAGCACGACACCGAGCCTGGGGGAGGGGACTGGAGGCACGGTCAAAAAGGAAGGTCTTGATGCGCAACATGAAGATGGGGAAGGAGGGGGCAAGGCGGAGGGATAGAGGAAGACAGAGGAATAACAATGAGCACATTTTCTGCACAATACTATGTAAGGTAATCTATTTCTACTTTCAATAGAAGCAGAATTTTTCAATGTACGGATACACAAAAGAGGAGTTTAGATAGCTCCAACTACATAATCTTTAATTTCTTTAATCATTCTTCATAAATGCGAACCACAAACCAACCTTCCAAGCCATCACATATCACTGAGTGTTTTACAGCAATCCCTCCTTAAAAGGGATCATAGAAAAAACTCAAATTCTCGTGACAAGAAAATCTCTAAGTGCTTTATAATAGCTCACATTAATTTAGATTTAAAACATGCACCTTCTGCTCTATTACACGGGAACAAAGATATCACACTAACTTTATTTTGAATATAATTCTGTTCAGGAAGCTGCACTAATACATCATTGTATACAAAATCACTTTCAACACTCATGTACCATCAATACAAAGATAGAGGCGTGTTGGCAGCAATTTTCTTGCATTATCTCAACATTTCAAGTCCTGTGTTAAATGGTATCAGAATTAGCCCAGTAGATGCTGTCAAAATGTCACACTAGTAGCTGCCTACCTTTTTATTTTCATATGGTCAACTTATATTTGTTGGAACAAAGTTAAATATATTTCTGGAGAGCAGGTTTACTTCAACAACAACAAAAACAACTTGCATTTATGTAGTGCCTTCCATATCAGGAGGCTGTTCTAAGACACAGTTTCAGCATATGATTCAAACCCACTGCCAAAGTACATTACTTTACGACCAGCAGAGAATCAGATGTGCTCGCCTGCTAATGCCAACATATTTGCTCAGAAGGCCAGCCTAGATTGACAGAGCTTCCAATTTCCCCTTTTCCTCCCGGTGAGAAAAAAACAACTTCAGCTGTGATCGAGAACTCACTGTATGGAGGAAATCAATACCACACAAAAACTTATGTCTTTTCAACTCTGCAGCATTGGACATATCTAAATGCGGATTACAAGGTGGCTTCAAACAGCTTCATTTTTAATACTGCATCAATCAAATCCTCAAGTGGTGAAGTATTGCACACCAGAGGCAATTTCACTCTCATTACTTTGAACAATACATTGTGATTCAGGTGGTGTTGGTCCTCTCCTTTATACAAACTTAAGTGGATACGAAGCAAGCAGTGTACAACCAACAATGAGAAATGTAGCACAAGTAAAATTTGTTGATGCAAATACTAAGTGGAACAAGTTTCCAACACGTCTATTTTGTTGCAGGTAAAAATTGCAAATTGAGCAACCCGTCTTTTTATATCCATAGCTGTTAGACAGAGAGATCCTCAAGGACTACAGCTGCCGGGCAGCATTGATTGGAAGAACAAAGGTAGTCGAGTTTGTCTTGTTAATGCACTCCCTGCTGAGCTCAGTCCTGAATGCAGCAAAATGTGACAAGAGACTATTAAAGAAACAAAAACAGCTCCTGATCTATCTATAAAAAATACAAATCAAGTGATGCTCAACAGCTGAATTTATCAGACACAATTCATCAATGCAGGTTGTCTGCTTTATTTCCAAACTCCATTATGGAGAAACTCTCAGGAACAATCTGTGACGGTAATCTTTAGCATCTATACAGGTAGGTTTCTCATACGGTAAAATACTTTCTTCTACAGTGTTGTTTATGCAATTAAATAAAAATGGTGCTGCCATCCTATTACCGTTTACCCAATTCAATACATAGTGTTCAAATCCAGCACTCACTTTGTATGGTAGTCCGTGTAGAATTCCTGTACATTCATTTGGAAAGTTTTCACCCCATCTAGCAGATCAGACTTCATTGCCGGCTCCACTTTTAGAAGCACATTCTGTGTCTGCACAACCTGCCGCACACAAGTTGTGGATCATTATCAGTAAGCAGATGAACTTAACCACTGGAAAAGCGTGATATTAAAATTCAAACTAAAATGGAGAATTTTCTCAGAACATAAAACATGAATATCCTGGGTTCAAGTAGTTTACTTCATTCCTAGTTCATTCATGCAACTTATTACTTTAAATGTCAGTAACATTGCAAATATCGAGACAATGAGAGGACCCTTGTCATGAGCAGATCCTATATGATAGCAGCATACTACATATATTACAATTAATTATAAATCGTCAGTATTAGCTTGGTAACTATAGAGTGATTCTCCTCTGAAACGCTGCGCCTAAGATTGAATCTAGAGAGGCCTATAAATTATCATTTGAACTGCTTTCCAATTCAATACATACATATATATTATAATACTTTTGTTTGAAGACAGAACATAAATCGAACAATAGTTTGGGCTACAAATATTTAATACTACTTTGAAATCTATTGTTTTTCTTGTAATTTGAATTGCACAGCAGAATGCAGAATGCCAAGCAGCTTTTCCAGGGAACTAACTGAACAGGATATTCATCCAGAAGGTAAAATGAATCATTTCAACATTTAATTCTCAACACTATGGGAAAGCTTCATCCTGTTGAGAAATGAAAGACAGGGTCTAGCTGTGCTTAATGCCTCTCTTATCTTTAGAGTCGCTTTCCAAAGTAGTTCTGCACATTTGTAGAATTGCCTCCTGCTGGCAAAACCATCCCATTTATGCTTTGGGACAGTTCAACAATATAAGAGAGGAGAAGATAACTGGTCCCTTCATGGCAGGTACCAGCTCAATTGTCTTCTACATGCATTGAATGCTCATTCTGGATTCCCAAATGCAATCAGAATGGTTTTATATAATTAGCGCATATCACCTGAGTGCCTTTATGCTGAGAAAAAAGTCCATTAAGTTTGTCTGGCAGTCTTGCTGGACATTAGGGTCACTGCTTTGCACCAAACTACCAGGCCACAAAGGAAAGCACAGCTAAACGGCTTATCCATTATGTATTAATAAATGCAAGATATTGAAGTCCATTTACATGCAAAGAAGGGCTCAAAATAGGAAGATTAAGGAGTAATTGCACAAGCGAATGGACCTCCTGCCAGTGTCTAATTTCTTTATTCTGGTGTTTAATTCCAGCTGTGAATTTGAATACCATATAACAGAATCACTTTAGGAGAAGATGAATATGAATTCTAACTACCTATATATTACTTGTACCTTCATGTAAACATAGTATGTGTTGCACATGAAGGTAGTTTGGGACACATGCGACCGCCAGCAAGGTGGAAGGCGAACTAGATGGACCTTGGTCTTTGTTTGTCTAGCATTTCTTATGTTCTTATTATTTTCTTATAAGCAATATTTCCAGAAGTACCTGTGCATTCAAATTTTTCCAGGCGTAAGCTAGTCCATCAACTCTCTCAGCACTTCCATCTTGGAAAAGCAACTCATGCTTATTCAATAAAGCGTAAGTTTCTTCAACAGGCCCAATAGTCATGTCAATCTTTATCTCACTCTGTCGAAGTTCTTTCAATGCTGCCATAGCTTCACGGACATCGTCCAGATCATTTATTGGTCGGTTCAGTCGTTTGTTAAGATTGTCAATGAAGGAATAAATCTCATCCATTTCCATAGCTGTCTTTTTATTCAAGGCTGCACCAAAGGCTCTTTTCCACGAGCGGCATTCCTGTACTAATGCCAGCTTCAGATGCTGTGTCTCAAACTGAACAGAGCCCACTTGGTAATGAGAAGGTAGCTCATCAATCTGTGTCTCCAGTTTCTACAAAAGAGCATAGTATTCAAAACCAACCAAGTACAATACAGAGATGAAAAAATGAAAAATGTGGCTAAATTCAGTATATGCAATACTTTGAAATGTCAGGGGGAGGCAAGTATAGATCAACAGTTTATGATGAGACTGTTTGGCTATTATACAAAAATATAACAGCATGCAAATATGGTTAGAATTACTATTTGTTTACTTGATGCTAGTAGTTGCTTCTTCGAGGGACCTATCTTGACTGTAATCATAATTCATGCAGAAACTGTATGGGAGTGATTCTCCCTAGGTGGTAAACTTGCCACTATTTGGCGATAAGTGCTTGTAATGGGATTTCTGGCAATTGTTGATAAATATACCAGAGCAGCAGAGAACGAATATACACAGACCATTGGTCAGTAAATTTTCTAAGAAAAAAAATGAAAATGTAATTTTTCCAGCAGCATTTAAACATGGAGTTCATACTTTTCAATGTTACTCTAACGTGCTAACGATACAGTTTGCCCAAGCAAGTCCAGCTAACCCAGCCATAGCTTTGAGCAATGACTGCACTATGACTCCAATCAAACCTGTGGGTAAGGATTGCTGTGCTTCTGCAATATCTCAACAAATTGTGAAAGTAAACAAACTCATCAGAACAAAAGTAGAATGCAGAATATATCTTTTGAAAGTAAACAAAAAAGATAATGTGGGAGTGAAAATGTAACTTGGGTTAATTTTCAATTGAGCACAGAAATGTTTCTGCAAGTCATGGGTAAATCGCCATTTGCTATAACTTTGAACCAATTTACAAGCAGTTAAGCTTTAAAATGCATTTTTACAAGGTTTTCTTGGGCCACTCCAATTCAATGGTTATTTCATGGTCTAACAAATGTCGGTTCCTTTGGAAGACACATGGCAATAAAACCTTTAATAAGAAAAGTACAGCAAATGAACGGTTCTCTCACATTCATCTGACCTCCACAAGTGTAGCAGCATTGTTAAAGAATGAATAAAGTGCTCAATATCAAGTTACTGTGGCAACACAAATCTATTCTATTTATTTTATACCTACAGCATAAAAGGTAATTCGTTCATTGAACTCTGAGAGGATTGGATGTGAATCCAGGAATTCCTTTACTTTTTCCTCTGGATCCTAAAGAAAACATCACAATGTCAGAAGTAACTTTACATCAGAAAAGTAACAACATAATGCCATATTGATTGCTGTGAAAATCAATATCAAGCAGTTTTAAAAGCATCTAGAACACTGTAAACGTGTATGGTGTGAAAACACGAAGAAACAAAGTAAAGGCGAACAATTCTCTTCACACTAAAATGAGGGTAAAGCACATTTAAAGAAATGTTCAAAAGGAACACTGGTGAAATTCAATCTCACACAGCTCAGTGGAATTTCCACTTGGGTCTAGATTTTACTCTATTAACATAACATTTAATACATATTAATACATTTATTTTAATTTTAGTTAATATTGCAGAGCTGCACTCTTTAAATCATACCCAAGTGAAGGATCAGTTGTGCAAAATTAAATCAAAGATATGCAGATGGCATCAAAAAACCTAACAGGAGATATCAAATAATGCTTCTATGATTGTAAATGGGTCCACAGAAAAATAAATCGTGCCTCATATGGTGAATTGGTAACAAAAGGACTTAAACTCAGGGCTGTATTTCCGACGTGAAGGGCACTATACAAGTGTAATTTGTTGTTGTCACTAGCTGGGGGGAGATTGAAATAAAATGTTTTCACACAAAATTTTTTAGAACATGGAATGCATTGTGGTCAGTGTCCTGGCCAAACAATGACCTCATTTTGCATTATATTTCACATAATAATATTATTTGTAATACGAAGAGTTTATTCCATATAAGAACATATAGATTTTCGTGTAAACGGTAGTTGGCATAGTAACATTAAAGATCCCAGTGAATGTTAAAGATCCCACGGCATTACTGAATTTGAAAAGAGAAGGGAGTTTCTCCCGGTTTCCTGACCAACAATCTCCCAGATACAATTGATTATTTCATTTCATGACTACATGTAGGATATTTCTGTAAGCAAATTGGGTTCCATGTGCGCTAACAAAATAAAATCACTACACTTCACTTTATATCCATTTATAAGTTATAAATTTATATATTTATAGTTAATTCACTTTACAGTATATTCTGTGAAGCGCTTTGAGACGTCTTGACTACGTGAAAAGCGCTATATCAAATGCAAGGATTATTATATTCACAGTATACTGCATGAAGCACTTTGTGACACCTTCCCATGTGAAAGGCATTTTATCAAATGCAAGAATTATTATTATCATTTAGCTTTTAAACCAAAATTGGATAATCATTTTAAGGTAAACAATATAAATTGATACCATAAATTGTGAGAATAGAGTAGTTAGCTCCAATGGATAACCAGTGTAGGCAAAATGAGCCAAATGGTCCCCTTCTGTGCTACTCTAACGAGGCAATGAGACTCTATGGTATCCGGGTGAGTAATATGCTGCTGGTGGCTGCTTAGTTCCATGTAGTTGCTTGCCTGACAACACAGTGATTAAATTATTTCCTTCATTAATTCATTCAGAAACCTACACAAATTAAATTGACTGTGACCTACATAAAATAGAAAAATTACATTTAGAGTAAAAATGTTCCCACTCTTCTCCCTGGCTTGCCTGTCCTCCTCCGTGCAACTGTATCTGCCAATCTCACTAAATTTCTGTTTTGTTAACTTTCCTCTCTGCTATTGGAATCATTTGGAATCCTCTTTTTGATTAAATTCACTAACACCAGATTAATCTCGGATTTAATTCTTTTCAATGCATCTTCTCCGCTGTACAATGATGCAAATGTTCCTCCTCAATAGCATTAGCAAGTTAAATTAGACTATTTGCTAAACATTTGAGGCTGGTTTCAGATGGGTAGCTGTCATGAAAATAGTGTGAGCGAATAGTTTGGCATGACCACCATAAGGTCATTTCAATTAGTGCTGCAGGAATGTCTAGAACTTTCAAGAAAATGCAAAAGCAAATCATTCAGGCTATGGTTAATAGGATAGTCTGATATCCTATTAACCATAGATATCTAGTCTGTTCTAATTACCTTCCTCACCCCCACCCCAACTCAAAGAGGATAGCATGTATTGACCAACCTGCCCACTCCCTCCGCTCGGTAGCCACACCATCCCGGAGCACCTCGGCTTCACCCCGTCCCTTGCCTCCTTTAAGGCCCGCCTCAAAGCTTTCCTCTTGCATCTTCCCATCTCCACCCCCTTGCCCTCCACACCTCTTGATTTCACTCCCAGCTCAAATGCAAACCCTTCAATGTCCAGCGCCTTGGGACATACTTCCTACATGAAAGGCATTTTATCAATAAAATTTGTTGTGGTTGAAATACAAACTCACCTCATTCCACAAGTGAGAGAAATGGGAGAAATTATCAAGAACCTCCACTGCATCAGGCTTCAAAGTGGAGATGATGGAATTGAGTGGGATCACAACTTTGATGATGTCTTTGTGTTCACTGATTTGTTTATCAAGGGGTTTCAGCACGACCTGCTTCGCAAGCGTATTATCATCACCAAGCTCTCTAGCAACACTCTGTTCAATCTAACCAAAAAAAGCAGGCATGTAAACACACATCGATCATGCATGAATTTATTGAACATCCTTCAAGAATAAAGTGATCGAGAGTCAAGCCACAATGGAAAGCAATGGATACCTGCTGTTGTTTCTGATGAAGGTAGGCAAAGCTCCAAAGAGGGATATCTTTAGCCATCGAAATCATCATGTTCACTACTTTATTTAGAACAGACTAGAATAAAATATTTAAAAAAAGACATATTTTACATTGACTTTCTACTTATTTGAAGTGTACATTGACAGTAGGATATTGTTTTGCAACTGTGCATAACAAAAACGTTTCCTGACTAATCTGGAAACATAGCTGCCCAACCGCTAAAAGATCATCTTTAGTGCTACGAGAAAGTGAATTTTAGCCCATTTATGCAGAACAAACTTGGGAAAGCAATATCATGCTTAAAATAGAACCTACACACTGATGTAGGGCTTAAAATAAAAGAGCCTGTCTCAGGGTCACACAAAATGGGTCCCTGAGAGGGGCGCCACCTGCAGGTATTCTTTAAAATATTCCTTAAACAAGTGAGGAAAGCAGTATGAAATTTTACCTGATTGCTTAAATAGATTCCATGTTTACGCTATTGATTTCAGCTACCCTTACATCTCATGCTCATGTATAGTACTGCACCTCCCAATTAGTCTGGAAACGATAGCAGGCTACATACATATTCTCTTTAAGTATTGCTAAAAATTTACACCTTGCCTTTTCATTATTCAGTAGTTACCTGAATTTCCTCTATGCTGGGTCGCATGATGACATGAGGAATAGCAAGGAAGATTCCAGCTTTAAAGAACGGGGCTTTTGGTGTCCCCAAACCACTACTATTTGCAGCTTTGTATTTGGAGCTGGTGAAATGTAAGCTCCGCTTGATTGCATCCAATGATAACTTCGTACCTAAACACATTTTCACAAAATGTCAAGGCATTCCAGTGATTGAGAGATGGAAACCATATAGATGGTTAGATCACTTGTATCTAAGCAAAATGTACACTAAGAACAGTGGTATGACAACTGACATATGAAAGATTTTTTTTAAAAAAACAAGCTTTCAGATGGTGAATGAGTAATGTACTTACATTTCACAAAGGCATCAGTATTCTTTTGACAAAGTTGTCCCATCAGGTTATAGAAGCAGCAAGGTAAGCATTCCTGACAACGATTATTTTGTTTTGCATCAGGATGTAAGCATGCATAGGAATCCTGTACATAAGTCAATGCATAAATAAGTAACTGATAAGTAACTGGATAAGTAACTGGATTTATAAAAGCTGTCTTCTTTCAACTGCACATCAAAAGTTCAATAAGAATAATATTCAGTAAGAATCATACTAAGAATCAATCTCAAAAATAAAGCATAACGTTACTCCAATTTCACTGAGGAATGCAAATTGTTAAAATCTGTCTGGAATTTCTCTTATAGAAAAATTCACTTCTACTCCAGTCAATACAACAACCTACAAATGTTTAATATTTCCAGAAGAAAACAATAAAATTATTATTCTTTTTCAAGAACAAGATTATTACAGTATGTGCTTCTGGATTTTGTGGGTATTGAAATTGTGGTTTGGGGGAAAAATACAATTGTGAAAAGGCAGAGCAATTATCTAAAAAGTACACCTTAGAATCAATGAATATGAATTACCTGAAGATGGCTACTGTCTGCTGGTTTCAGCTTTTGTTTCAACCCATCCATTAATTCATACATGGTACACTCAATCTGCCGGCTGTGTCTGGATGGAGAGAGTTAGTTGCTTTGTGTTTTTATTTAAGCAAGAAAGCAATTTTATTTTTATTAAACATATGCACTATCCAAACAATGAACATTACCACATACTCTATTTTAGTTTTAATCCAATAGTTCATTCAGATTGCAATTTATTGTACTTATTTGGAAGCAACACATTATAAAACATCATAGCACCCAAAACTTTCGAGTCACTTGTACAACAGTAAAAACAAGAAAAATAAAAGCAGAACAAATATAAATTTCTAGAAATTTAAATTTCATCCATCGCCAGTCATGCAATGCCTATTTACTGAACCTTACTTTGACAAAGCTTGCCCGGCTGAAGTGACAATATTCTCGGTCATCTGTAGGAAAGTTGGCACTTCCATGAGGTCTTCTTCAGGTAGGTCAACCAGGGCAGTAAGTGACATTTCATGCAGAACACGTTCGATTCTGCACTCCAGAGTGTCAGACACTTGCTTCACCAGATGTTCTAGCTCAGTCAGTGAGCTGTACACACACTTTATGACTAAAATTAAAAACAATAATACTTATAATAATCCTTACAATTAATGTAATACTGTATCACATCATTAAAATGTCAAAGCTCTTCGCAAGCTTGGCTGTATTTGTAGGCAACTCTTGACAGCAAACTTGTCCCTAGCAATGTCCCACAAACAGCCTTGAATTGAATGACCAACTTGGTTTCTGAAACACCACTTTCCTTATGGGATGGAATTAACAACATCTTGCATTTCTATAGCAGCCTTCACACGGGGTAGTATCTCAGAGCACTAAGAATTCTCACCTGGGCAACAGAAAAAAATAAAATGTATAGATAGACCTATTACAAAAAATACTGTTGTACCAGTTGGTTGGGCTTGCACAAGAACTATTCCAGCCACAGATCTATGGTTAGTCTTCAGTTGATCATTTGGCTGGTTCTGCTGTACTTGAACAAGTAGCAAGATCTAGCCCATGAAAAAAGAGATTTTGAACTACTGTAGGAGAGACCAACACAGACTATATGATTCCCCAATATACATCTGGTCGGAAAGCAGATGACTTATGTCCACGTTATATCATTTTCCAGTTCAGGAATGCAACCAGGGCTATTCTGATTTATTTCTCCTTTATAAACTAGCAGCCCAACATGTATCCACTATATACTGCATTTATTTAGCACTTTTTTATAATGTAATTTTAATTCTCATTTAAACAAAGCAAGTCATTTTGCCATATTTCTTGACTTGATTGCACAATGGTTTTGGTATCTAAAAATGAACTATCTAATAATAATTATTTAAAATGTTTAATATATGTGTTTCACATAGTATTTAAAAGTATAAAACTGAAGAAAAATTTGCAATAGAAATTTGTATTGGTTAATAACAGGTAAAAAGTACAATAATGAAAAGCACAGTTTTGGTTCAAGGAAGAATTTGTTGAAAAATTCAACTTGCAGCCGATGATATTCTTAGCCCAATTGTGATAGTTTAAAATACATTTGGTGATACGGGAGAGGTCACTTATTCCAGATGAGGAATGGTGTATGTTGCACATTTATGTGCTGAACCAGAAAATTGGGGGATGGGAGTAAAAACAACCATCTTAAATACGTAACGGTGTGTCAACCTAGTTGGTTGGTACCAATCTCAGCTCGGAGTCAGAAAGTTGCGCTTTTAAGCTCCACGATGGGACTTGGAATTGATATAGTTCATGCTGACACTCCAATGCAGTGCACAGGGCATGCTGTATTGTCAGATGTCCTGAATGTCGAATGAATAAAATTGTTTGCTCATTCCATGGCTGTGGAACATTGCTGTGCACAAATTGGCTGCATGTTCTCCCACATCACTTTACAATACATTGTGTGAAGCTCTTTGAGATGCCATGATGACGTGATAAGGTGGTATATCAAATGCAAGGATTATTATAAAGACAAATTTCATTACATTTAAACTCTCTCATTTGATTTTAAGGTTTCATTTAAAAAGACACCCATTCATACATCTGTCAATGTTTAAGGAGGTCCAAGACAACATGGTCAGTCCAGGAAGGAGAGCTTCATCTACTTGACCAATAAAATACTTCATCATTGGCTTAGTAATTGATGGAATGTTGTTCACCACATTTTGATAATCGTTTAATAACTCCTGGATGCTGCAGAGAAATAAAGAAAACACACAGCTGGTTAATAAAAAAATGTCAAGAGTTAAAGGGCATATTAGCAAACTAACATAATTATACAGAATATGTTCAACCATTAGAATTTTACTTTCTTATAAGGTTATTTTACTGTACCCAAAACTATGTCAATCTTTCCCTCAACCCCTCCATCTTGCCTCCTGCTTCCCCATCTTCAGATCACACCTGAAGACCTTGCCTATGGGCACCTCTTCGCCCACTGCTCAGTGTAAAACTCCGCCACTGTTAAGAACTCCAAGACGCTAAGCAATGTGAAGGGCGTTATATAAACACAGGTTGTTGTTGAATCTTATTTTTCCCCAGAAAGAACTGCTTTGTGAGAATTTTTTTATAACCCACCATTTTACAAAACAATACAAAATTACATTCCTAAAGCGCCTTTGATGTTGGAAGGACGTCCCATTTTAGCTTGGCACAGATCTTTAAAATAGGCAAATAGCAGATTGAGCTTCAATGAATAAACTTCATTTTGAGGGTGATTCTCTGCTCTTGGTAAATGTTATTGACCGACAGAGAACAACATCAATTTTCCCAACAAGATTGGTAAAATTACCAAATGTGAACTTATCCAACAACAACAACTAGCAATTTATAAAGTGCCCTTTACGTGGGTAGTATCTGAGTGCTTTAAAGTGATATAGTTTGTCATCAAGCTGGAAAGAGATACATAGGTCTAATTTAGAATGAGATTTTCCAAGGATCATTCTGTGTTCATTCATTGCAACTTAACCAGGTTTAATAAAATTATAGCATTAAGCATAATATAATATTCAAAGCATTTTCTGCTGCCTTGCACTATCATCTTAATATAATGAAGGAAGATATCTGCACACCCATGGCATTTTGCAGCCATCTCTGATTTCCATTTTATGCTTTTGAACTGCTAGCTGAGGGCAGTCTGCAAGGAGGTATTCTTGTGCAAATATCTTAGTATTATCATGAATGGAGAAGCTAGACAATATGATTGCTCCCAATCTGTCGGCACATATGATTTTCCTTCATTATTCACGTATGATCCTTGACAGAGTGTTGGCAGGCTATCAACCATAACTGGTCAAAACCGACCTCAATACCATTCTCACCCAACAGTCACACATCAGAAAATTACAAGATCGGTTCAGATGAAGAAGGCCCTTCAACTTATTCAATCTCATACATCCAGAATACTCACTCTACAGTCACCCCATCACAGCCTTGAGCTGTTTTATAATTAGTCCAGCATCCCAGCCTAAACATATTTCCCTGATTAACCTGTTCATTACATTTAATATAATGCCTTTCATGTTCAGAGGGAGGAGTCTCAAAGCACTTCATAAGATTCACTGTCACAAGTGTAGTGACTGTGTATTTTACAAGACCCCTTTAAAAGACTGAACCAGGCTCTGTGAGCCTATCAAGGCCTTCCTCTATGACTGCTCCTGCAGTCATCTTTGATTTACAGAATCATTCTACGATTCTATACATGTGCAGGGCTATGGGCTAAGAGCGGGAGAGTGGAACTAGTTGGATAGCTCTTTCAAAGAGCTGGCACAGGCACGATGGGCCAAACGGAGGCCACCACCCCTCCCAAATCCAACCCCCACTCAAGTGCCAATCCTCACTTGTGCAACGTCTTGGACACCCTCCTGATGTAAAAGACGCTATGCAATTTGTTGTTGTTGAACATGAGGAGATGGATTGATGGCATAACATCTGTTGCACATAGGAAATTTATAAGCACTTTTACAATCAATGTGATTTTTATAATTAACATTTTTCTAATAATAGCACAAATTACCATAAAGGTTAAAACAGAGAATAGATTTTAAACTTTATTTTTGCATAAATGAGATTATCATCATACAATACTAAAACCATAGAAATTTACAGGACAGAAGAAGGGCATTTAATCCATTATGTTTGTAACAACTCTTCTTAGAACATTCCTTTTAGTCCCATTTGCCTGCTCTTTCCCCATAATAATGATGATTATTATTATTATTTTATTATTATACCATCTTAATACTCAAGGTTGTGGAGTCCTGTAGCAAGCGAGAGACCCGAGTTCAATTCCAGGCAGGGCGAAACCTTGGGCAAGTTTCCTTACTCCACACGCCTAATAATAATCCCTCCAAAAAACCAAAAATAATAATAAATTGGTCATTTTCAATCCACGACTGTTTGTGGGACATTGCTGTGCGCAATTGGCTGCCGCGTTCGCCCCCAAATATACAGTCAATTCACTTTACAGTGTGTTCTGTGAAGCGCTTTGGGACGTCCTCCCGACGTGAAAAGCGTTATATCAAATGCAAGGATTATTATTATATTATAAGGTTCCATGGTCATAATTCTGGAATAACTCTCCTAACATTTTAGGACAAAACCTTCAGCAGAACTAAATACTGGACAGAAAGTGCCATTATAGGGCAGCAAGATGACAATAAATACAAGAGACATGGGAAGAGTTTTTTTTAAAATCAAGAGATAGGGTAAATTTCTAGAAAACAAAGAAAAAACCTCAGAGGTATGAAATAGTCTAAGAATATGAAAGACGGCAGTTAATTAATGTATGTGTACAAGAAAGATATGTTGCAATGTAAACAACTGGGAACCAATATCGTCCTACAATAAGCATTTATGATGCGACTGCTCACTGGCTACAAAGTAATCTTTGTTCCTTGGCAGTAAATTATTCCATGTTGTGTTCCACAGATGATCTTATGTCCATTGCACTAGAGGAGACAGGCACATCAGACAAGGCACAGGCTCCTCGCACAGCATCACTAGCACCTCTCCCTGAACAAAAATGGTAATCTGATTTGGCTTAATCCATCTTTATCTGAATCAGGGTCAGTTTTTTTTTGTGAGAGAGTCACTCAGCCCTCGCCCGAATTAACCCAATCCTGTTCCACCATCAGGGAACACGAGTTGCCCCCAGGGGCCCAAGTGACCAAATCCAAGAACAGCTAAGGATAGCGTGGTCCCAATAAAAGAGCAACAACAAATTGACACAGTACACAACCTCATAGGAAATCAATCGTCCGGTTCAACATCTCTGATCAGGAAAACCTGAACTGAGTCTAGAGACCAAGAGTCAAGGTAGACATTATATCGGATTCTTCTCACCCCATTAATAAATCATGGGTTTGTATCAAAATCCTCAGATAGGGTTAAACAGCCTCAATCGAGCCAGAGGCCAAGAGACAAGCAAACCTGGAATCAATGTCTCCACTCCTCACGAATAATTATGTGGTGGTCAGAACGGGGTATCCTTGCAATCCTAATTTGAACCCTAAAGGCTGAGTATTCACTGACAGGAACTGTGCTTGCTCGTAGCCAAAGATAATTGATGCTTTATATTCAGATCCGGCACAAACACGTGGGCCGAATGGCCTCCTTCTGTGCTGTATAATTCTATGATTCTATGATTCATTTCCAGACTACTTGCTGATATCCTTTTGATGCCCATACTCTCAATGACTTATTAATCATAATCACAGGTAATTAGCACACAAAGCTTTGTATTCCTGAATATATTCACCAAGCACTTAATGGTAAAGATCATGCTATAGGAGTAAGAGGGAGTTAACAATACATTTACTAAAATTAGACAGATTAAAGCAGTTCAGTTAATCCTTTGAGTTCCGAAGAAAATATTTAACACACGAGTTCAAAAAAATACAGCAAGAATAAAATGTGTTAGTTGTTCTAAAAATAAAATTGATGTTCATTTTCACTAATTGTTTTGCCTGCTGGCCATGTCGCCATGACAATAACCATTTCTTGTCTTTGAGTCATAAGGAGAGCTTAACTTACATTCATTGCAGGAAATAGTCAGGTTGTTAAAATGCTGAGAAATATTGACGTTGTTGATATAAACAAACTATGTTTAATCGTAGAAGATTGATTTAATCTAACAAAGCTTTTAGACTCATGAAGGTTAACAAATACCCAACAAAAGAAGTGTCGCCGCTGTGCAACCATCAAGAAGTATCTGGTTAGGAATCAGTATCGCAATGAATGCAAATTGAGATATGTAAATGAATCACAGTACACAATAATAATAATCCTTGCATTTGATATAGCACTTTTTACGTCTTCTAGACGTCTCAAAGCGCTTCACAGAATATACTGTAAAGTGAATTGACTGCATTTGTGGGCTGCAGACAATTGTGCACAGCAGTATCCCATAAACAGTTGTGGATTGAGTGACCAAATTATTATTTTTTTAAAGATAATTATCCCCGGAAAAGCGATCCGCCAATCGAATCGGAGAGGTGCATAGAATAAGGAAACTTGGCCAACATTTTGCCCTGCCGGGAATAGAACCCAGGTCTCTTGCTTGTGAGGTGAATGCTCTAACCACTGAGCTACAGGACCAAATATCTGGAATGTTAACAGTATCAAGTCTTTCAGTTGGATAAGAGAGGTATGAAGGCACTCACACTTTTGATTTTAATGCTTTGTACCATGATAAGGTCCATATAATGAAGGATAATTCGAAACATTGATATTAAACAATCTCTGAAAGTCTATCACATCACTTTTGTTTTCAAATCCACTGGCACTAAATCCCCATTCTGGCAAATCAGATTTCTGTGTGGCCTTCATTGTGCATAGCGAGGATAAACAGTCAACCTTGACAATGGTTTACATGCTCCCTTGTAAGCTTACAGACAACCTAGGTCTATAAATTCAAGGTTCCAACAAAAGGTAGCATTTGAATCATAGGATTGAATCATTGGAAAACAATAAAACACAATAATATCCATATTATTCCAGTGCAACCCTATTACGATGCTCTTCTTCATAATAATAATCCTTGCATTTGATATAGCGCCTTATCACATCTTCAAGACGTCTCAAAGCACTTATTTCGTTATAATGTGGTTGTTCACACCGAAATGCCCATGTTCCAGACCATTAGCTCACCTTTGACATTACTATTTACTTCATTGCACATGTGGAACATGAACCAGTTTTTACAATTACAAACTGCACTGTTTTAGCTGGTTAAACTCCAACTATACTCCAGGGCCCACTCTGAAATCCCCAAACCTTGGCTCTTGCCAACCTTTGCCTAACAAATTACGAGATTAGATGAGCAAGGTGCTTACTCAATTCCAGATAGAGGATATTTCCATCTATACATAGAACTCTCACTAGCTTGTTCTGTATACTTTTAAACAAGGTGAAGGAGTTTGTGCGTGTTGCACAACTGACCAACCAAAAAAATTCGACCTCAGATTTCCCATTCCATGTATCTCCATATTATTCCAGTGCAGTCCTGTTCTAATGCTCTTGTACATAGCACAACTTTGGTTACAACTCAGCTGCACTGTAGGTTATAACACTGTTCACTGCACACTTTACGTCATCTAGACCAAAATGTCCGACATCCAGGTCAATGAGGAACGTCTGACGTCACCTCCCACTTTGCTGCCCAAGTGTGAAGCTTGCCTGTGCTGTTCACGCTGCACTCACCATCATCAACAATAAACACTCAGTGGGACTTCATGGTGCATGTCCCCAACTGTGGTATAATAATAATGATGATAACCCTTGTATTTGACATAGCCTACACGCTGTGAGGACATCAGGAACACTTCACAGGATTTACTATAAACTGCGTATTTTATAGTCATCGGTGTTATTGCTCTGCACGGCTCAAGAAGGGACCTTGAAGGTGTTGACTGGAAGATACAAGG
The DNA here is from genome assembly GCF_018977255.1 of Callorhinchus milii. NCBI lineage: Eukaryota > Metazoa > Chordata > Chondrichthyes > Chimaeriformes > Callorhinchidae > Callorhinchus > Callorhinchus milii. The sequence continues at coordinate 71,336,324 of NW_024704743.1, read as the reverse complement.
GCCATCTCCCCTATTGTTGAGTATATGGCTTGTGAATACACACTCATATCCAGGGCTTGATATCTTGATTGTTGATTGTTATCCAGAGAGGCAAGCAGCAACTGCTCAGGCTCTGCACCTCCTGGTACAACCATCAATCAGTGGGTAGCAATGTGTGTTCAAGTTGGAGAAGGAGGATGATGGCAATGCTCTCACACATTTTATGGTGAGATCTGCTGCTCATTTGGAATCTTGCAGAGATGCTGGTATTCTGCTTTCTAGTTAGTGAGGACTCATACCTGTGCTTGTCAGATGTCAATTGACCACAAACAAAAATATATTTTTGTTCGGTCAGAAGGGTTTCTGACGCATTCTGTAACACATCAGTGTTTAAGAATATTCAAATCAGACAGCGTTCCATATATGGATGACCCCTACCAATGGAAATTTCCCAATGTCCCTGGAGGAATATATCCTGTACCCAACTCTAAAGTGTATCAGGTGCAAGATGGCAAGCATCAAGGCTCGGGGACCCCAGAGTGTATGTTGTGCTACTGCTGAGGTTTAATCCAAACCCAATAGTCACTGGTTGTTCATTTGATATGCCTCTGACCTTCAATCCCAAACTCTCATTTCCTACCTCTAATACACTTTACTGTGGCTCTGACATGCTTTGTGTCTTCCATTACCCTTTTACCCTGTGTTAATCTCACCCCTGGCTACTCCATGTGGCCTTAAAATCAATTCTTCTACATTCTCCAGGACTCTCAGTCTGCCTTCTCTCCTAACCAATATTGGATCTCCTTACCAACCTCAATAAAATCCTCCATTCTACTCTTGCTCAGGTATTGAGAAATACTCAGTAAAAGCTATTCCAGCCTCCCTAGTAAGTTGACATTAGTCTAACTTTGTTTGTTGAGACTGGAGAAGGAGGGTGATGATAAAGCTCTTGCACGTTTTATACTGAGACATCTTTGTCTTAAATGGTTAATAGTAATAGTATTTGTAACATTGTCACCCTGACAAAACTAATCTCCAAAGCAATTCACATGCTTAAACTGCTTAAATTCACTTCTTAAAGTGTCTTAAAGTTGGTGTTTCATGGTTTGAAATAGTGGAAGAAAAGTTAGCTTACATCATTCGCAGTTCAACAAAATAGCTAACCTTGTCTTAAAATATATCAGCAAAACCCATCTCACAGGATGTTTTCAACTCTTAGATATCGTTCTACTTTCATTCTTTCAGAGAAAGCTTTGAAGCTGGAACTTAAAAGCAGTACTGACCTCAAATGATGATGCTTAATTTCATCCTCTTTTAAGCAGATGTTGAAAGCCACTTCTGGTACTTCGAGCCCCATTCTGTATAAGTACTTGGCTTCTAAAAGTACCTCAAACACAGCTGGATCAAAGTTCACGAAAAGTTCCTACATTTGGAATAATAAAAAAGCAATACATCTCTGAAGACTTTATGTAAGTAAAACTTGAACAGAGCAATAATGCATTGTATCACTCAAATAATAGTAGATTTGACAAAAAATACTGCTTAATCAATCCATGACTTGTTTCAATCCCCTCCCTCCCATTTTCTATCCTCCTGAAGGAATAGACTCATGTATGAGTCATAGTGTTCAGCCTTCTGAATAGTGATAAGAACAATAGATTGTATTAATCAAGAGATCAAAATATATTTATGCATCATTCATTTGTAGAAAACTGTTTTCGAGGAGTTTGATTACAGCGTAGGGTGATTTGATTCCAGCATGTTTCCAAAACTGTATTAGCTTGTAATTCTCAGGTGTTTCAGATTATTTGGCACATTAATATTGGACTGCAAAGTTGCCATTTTGTACAAAAAAAGCTATGCTGCACCTGATGAATTTTGATTTTGGTATCTGAATAGCAATATATCATTTTGAAAGCTTTTACTTCAAAAATAATCCAGGGCATCCACTCCATACCTTCCACTGACGTGCTAAAAGTTAAACGCACAAGAGGAACAGCCAGAATGTAAAGAGAAAAACAGAAGGAAGATACAATATATGGCTAAAGCCTTATCAAAATGCTGAACAACCACACTCAAGGAACACGAGCACACACCCCAAATCTTATTATTGCAATTTGCTGTGGCATAATTATAATTCATCCAATGCACTGCAATCGTAGCCAGTTTTTGCTTAGAATCCAAGTTATTTTGAATCAAAATATAAGTCACTGTGCTCTGTTGTAAAACACATTGATAATAATACCATGTTCATACATTATTTACTGATAGACATATATAGAGAAACCAGGTGTAGTTAGTTATTAACATGTGCATTTCACCGTATTTGTATCAAGGCACTTTGGATTTCAATTGTGCAGTTTACACGCTATTGTTAAAAATAGTAAAACACGATTGATGGTTTCATTCCAAAAGCTGTCAACCAAATCATTATAAATATTTATTTACCTTACTCTCAGGATGCCGGACAAGCAGTGAGGCATGAAGGCCACATCGTGCCAAGTCCACAGCTCGGGCCCATCCTCTGTGATACAGCATTTCAAACTCCAGAAGGACAGCCGCCATCTTGTTGTAGTTTCTAATAACTTTTTTCATTTCAGGGGTCTAGTCACAGGAAAAGTAAAACAAAACATATCTGCATTCAAATTGTACAGATAGCTTGCTTCTATAGTACTCTAGCCTCCAGGTTGTGGTTCAAGCCCCATGTTGGGACTTTAAGCTCATAGTCGAGGCTGATATTCCAGTGCAGTGGTGGGAGTTGTTGGGATCTGGAATGCATTGCCTGAAAGGGTGGTGGAAGCCGATTCGATAACAACTTTTAAAAGAGAAGTAGGGGAGGACATGTTTGCAGGGCTATGGGGAGAGAGCGGGGGAATGGGATTGATTTGGAATAGCTCTTTTAAAAGAGCCGGCACAGACATGATGGGCCGAATGACCTCCTTCTATATAATTCTATGAGGACTGCATTATTAGAGATGCTTTTTTTGGATGAGACACTAAACAAAAGGTGTGTCAGCCTGTTCAGATGTTCGTTAAAGACCCCATTACACTATTCAAAGAGTTTCTTCTGGCTAATGATGCCCCAGATAAACTGGTTATTGACTCTTCACGGCTGTTTGTGAGACATTACAGGAAAAAATACAGCTGCCTTGTTTACGTACAAAGGCAGTTGTTTCACTTTATAGCAATTACCTGGTAAGCACTTTGAAATTTTCAACATTACAGACATTATATCAAATTATAATACTGTCCCATTTGCATATTTCTAACCTATACCAAGCTTCTACAATTTTATAATAATCTGGTAGTATTACAAAATGTAAACGTACCTTTAAAATATCAGCATTGTTTTTCAGAAACTTCATGGGAACGTCTATTTTTCTGAATAGTTGTCGGACCCACATTATCTTCCCAGATACCTAATTTTCACAAAAGCCATGAATACTATTATTATTATCATTATCATTATACTGATATTAGTCATTATGCAGCAATGAAATATACTTTGAAAACAGTGTGTCCTTTATAGTTATATGTGGGCTGTAGACTTAAATTCCCCCAATTCATGTAATTTAATAAAGTTTCCTAAGACTAGCAAGGATGTGTCCTGAGATGGTAGCCACATCTTTCCCTTTTATCTCTCCACATACCTTCTCTTTCTGTCTCATACAACTCTATCAGATTCCTATTTATAAGCACCCCATTAAACTTTATCTCTTGCCACAAATATGGGGTATGAGATAATAAATGTATAAAGAGAGTCTTGGAGTTTGGGCCTTTTTCCACCTAAGGAGAGGGAGGTATGATAGAGATGTTCATGATTCTGAAAGAGGTACAACAAGATAGATCTAGGGGTGTTAGCTGACTGGTCGCTCACTATGTCAAACCAGTGTGAGGCAGAAATAAATAAGGTAAACCGGATGCTGGTCTATATATTGTTAAACTAGTTCAGTTTAAATCCCCAGATATCATACTCAGGTTGTCTTGTCAGGCTGCAACTAAACCACAGCCTACAGTTCTGGTCACCCCAACATAAAAAGGCTGCTCAGACCCAATAGAGACAGTACAGAGGAAAGCAACAAGGATACTACCCATTATTAGAGCAATGAACTATGAGTAATATTTGGACAAGGTAGGACTCTTCAGTCTTGAGAGAAGACAATTTAGAGGGGACTTTATTAGAGGTGTACAAAATCTTCAGTGGCATTGAAAAGGTAAACCCAGAACAATAGCACATTTCACATCAGCAGGATGTCCCAAGGCACTTGACAACAATAATAACAACAAAATTACATTTGTATAGCGCGTTTCATGTCAGGAGGACATCTCAAGGCGCAATCCTGTCTTGGCACCTGAGCTAAGGTTGAGAAAGGGAAAGATGACCAAACGTGCGATCAAAGACGTAGGTCTTGAAATAATATTTTAGAATGCACCAAGATGGTAGAGGGGGACATAGTTTAGAGTTGTAATAAGCAGTTTCAGGAGAGATACCAGTAAGTTTTCCTTTACCCAGAGGGGAAATATCAACTGGAATAGTATGCCAGGAAAGGTAGTTGAAGCCAGGACACTGGACTCATTTTAAAAAAACTCAATGTTCTGATGGGAGGATGGTAGAGTGGTGTACTGGAGCGATGAGATCAGATGGGCTAAAGAGGCTTCTTCATTCAAACCAATGTTGTGATCTTGTGATAAATAGGGACAAGTAATTTGTTATAGATGAGGATTCGGTGCCAAGAACATAAAGTCTCGGAATTGTTAGCAGAAAAAAGGGAGAAATTAGAGCGAGCTTTAGGGTGGAATTCATTCAGCACAAGTGACCATTTCAGCTGCATCAATAGAATAAATGAAGATGGAAATGAATAATCACTAGACATGTAGAACCATTAAGGCCTATACAGAAAAAGTGATTAAGAAAAAGGATGATTTAGAAAAAAAAGAGGTAGCAGTAGCAAAATCATCGCAGGCCAAAAGATCTCTTTCTGTGTTGAAAATGTCTGTTTCTGTGATAATGTACCACCAAGGTTCAAAGAATACAAAACAAAAATCAAGAACTCCAGCTCGGAGAGGGAATATGCAATCTTGGTGTTTTGTTCAACCCTTATCTCTCCTTTAAGCATTTCATCTGGTCCCTGACCAAGTCCGCTTTTCTCCACCTCCGTAATATTGCCCAACTCTATCGCTAGTTCATTCCAACACAGTCAAAACCCTCAAACACCTCTAGACTTGATCTTGATTTCTCTGATGCTCTCCTTACTGGCCTTTCCAGCTCAATTCTCCATAAGATTCAGATCATTTGTAACCAATATGCTTTTGCACAACAGGTTTCATGATCAGGCTCTTTGGCAGGCCCAACTATTTCCCTATTCTCCTGTGGATTGGCTTCAGATCTTCGTTCAAATGCCTGTATGATTGTGCCCCTTACCTCTGAAAGACTAAGGAAAGTAAGGATATTCTACAATTTTTAGGTCCTGATAGAGAATAAGTGAGAGCAAGAAACATTGAATGAGTCTTGATAAAACTCAGAGAGGAATCTGGGATGAAAACCAAGAATTACTAGATTAAATTTTAGTTCTCATATTTCTTTGTTAGAGCAAAGGTTCTAAACAGTCATCAGGAGAGCAAAAGATACCACAGATAGATTTAGTGAAGCAAAGGAGAGAGATTTTTCACCCAAAAATAATCAATCAGATGATTCACGGAATCAACTTCACAGAGCTGAAGTTGAAATATACAATATCAGAAAAAAACACCAATATCTCCTCAGAATCAAAATTTGGAGTAAGAAAGAGTACAAGGGAAACTGAAAAAGGTGAAACTTGAGTTCAAGAGAGGAACAGTAGGTGAGGGAAAGATGGCAAAATGAAATGGACATGGATAGATTTGAATGAGAGAATATTGCAAACATGTAAGGAGTAAACCAAAGTGAAAAGAGGAATCCATGGATTCAGCAGGTACAGGTGTGACCTAGAGTTTGTGGAAGATTGTTAATTTTCAGATCATACTTGCTAACAGCAATACAGAAATAGCTTGCATCAAATCAAAGAACTGAAACCAGAAACATTTTAGTAACAAAAAATGAGCTTACAGATGGAACATTGCGAGGTATAGGTGGATTTTCTTTTTGTTTCTGATAGGTCTTGCGCACAAAATCTAAGTCTCGCCCATATCTCTGCAACACCACCAAGTACTTATCAGTAAGATCCAGCTGTGCACCAGCAATACGCTCAAACTTGGCCAGTAGGTCTAACATTCGTTCTGTCTAGAAAGAGACCAAGAAATGGTTGGAGCAACAGGTAGTCTCTTTAAAAAAAATTAGGTAGGCTTTTTTTTAAATCATTTAACATTACTTACAGTTAAGGATTGCTCAAACCAGGAATCCACAAACATCTGCAAAGACTGATAAAGCCCTTCTATCTGGTATCTGAATTCCAGGTAATCGTTGTCAAACTGAAAGAGAAATTGTTAAACTAGCACTTACCACACAGAGAATAGATTGTAATTGCAGATCATGTGGCACATCTAAAGAAAATACATATTGCATTAACCAGGATAAGAGTACTGGAGGAACATGATACCTTAGCAGCAGGGAACGTCTATATTACCTAACAGGTCCATTACCTTTTGATTGAGCTGAATCGTATCTCTCTATCCCACAGCCTCCCAGTCTCTTCTCTTTACAGAAATACATTTAGTTGCTACTTGAACCCAATTATACTTACTATAAGCTTTTCTTTTCTGAAGGTTCAAACTGCACAGTACAATAAAAATGTTTTTCACCATTGTGCATTGAAGCTCAGTTATATTCCATTGAAAGAAGCTTATTAAAGGGATTTTTTTTTACACACACAGTCTTGAAGGAGAACAACCTCAATGGCCTCAAATCAAGTCATATGTAATGGAGTAATAATATTTTTCCATTTGAAAATTGTACCATTAAAATATCAGTGGTTGGCAAATACAGATATTTTAAACAACAACGCAAAAATAAATTCTTTATAATATGTAATAACATTTGAAAATGTACCTCTTGCTTTCTGTAGTCCAATACATTGTAGCTCTTTGACATTGTGCTATTGACAATCTTCTGGTAACACAAATATATCTCATCAAAACCTTCTAATTTAACATTCTGCAGATCTGAGAGATTTTCCATAGTGTTTAGTATATCTGCAATCTTCTCCAGACGTTTGCAAAAAGTGTCAAACTTGCCAAATATATAGTTTTCACTGAAATAGGAAAAATATTATTTCCAGTTAAATGAGATCATTGGATCTTTAACGTCTACCTGAACAGACAGAGAGGACATTTCAGTCAATGGACAGTACCTCCAACAAAATGCTTCCCCAGTTTCAGTTAAGACTGGGATCTCAAAGTCCCAATGCGGGAATTCATGCCAAAATCTATTATAATAATAAGTGGAAACACTTGGAACACCACTATACACCACCTGGAAATTAATTGTCCATGTTCAAGTAATACTCTAAAAAATATATATTTCCATTGACAATCCTGAATTTTTGGCCCTGACTACTGATATACCAACCAGCAGGAATAATCATTCACTTTTCCTTGACCTTTCAGAGGTTTGAAGACATCTATTAGATCCCCTTATAACCACTCTTCCAAAGAAACCAGCCTAAGCCTACCCTCATAATTATAACCCCCTCATCTCATTTGCCCAGGAAAATACAGTCAATTACTTTACAGTGTATCCTGTGAAGCACTTTGAGACGTCTCGAAGAAGTGATAAGGCGGTATATCGAATGCAAGGATTATTATTATTACTGAATTTTCCCTAAAAATAACCATAGAAATGTTTACAGCACAGAAGGCCATTTGATCCATTGTGTCTGTGCTAGCTTGTTTAAAGAGCAATTCATTCAGTCCCATCTATCTGCCTTTATCTGTGGGTCAGGCTGGCTCAGTTGTAGCACTCTGCCTTTGAGTCAAAAGGTTGTGGGTTCAAGTCTCACGTCAGGATTTGGAACCACGGCACCCGTCAGGTCTTTCTCCCTGTGTGAAGTGGCTACAAATTGGTTGCCGGCTCATCTCAACTTGCCACCCACCTGTTCAATCGAGCCACTCCAGGAATTGGCTGACCTGAAAACTGACTGGCTGAAATAGGACTCCAAAACAAGGAATAAGATGAACTGGGCCACCAATTGCCTGTGCAAAACGATTGGCATATTGTGTTAATGCTTAAAGACATTTTAAGAAAACTTTCTTTGAAATAAAAAAAACATTTTGTTATAGGGGATAGAAAGGATCAAAACACATAAGAGGTAAAATATTACTGGTGATAGTATCTCGAGGGCAAATATTTCTCATTCAGCTCAAAAACGATAATCCTCCCAATAGCATTTATAATGAGTGCAAATGAGGCAATTGTGCCGCTGGCTACATCTAAGCTTGTTTCTGGTAGAGTTATTAAGCACAGTACACAGTGTGTGTCCAGTCATCCGGGTTTTATTTCTCTTTCACTTTCTGATTTTCTCTCCTTATTCTCTTCTCCTGAAGGCACTGCATCAGTCTGAAGTACATTTCTGCTGCAAGAGCAGCCCTGGTCAACATAAGTGGCTTTGTTCTGTGTTTGCTGAAAATTCAAGGGGGGTGAGGGGCTACATAATATTCTGTACACTGGGTTCGCTTATACAGAACCTCATTTGCTTCATTTCTAAGTATTTACATGGTATTTTGGGAAGTGCTTTGAAATATCTTTATATGAAACGTGCTTTCTAAATGTAAGTTATTATTATTATATTAAGCCAACTGCTAAGATATCAGGGTAACACTGATAATATAATTCAAATTAAAAAGCATCAAACACACGTCTGTCTGTTCTTCATGTGATTATTGAAGATCCCAGATGCATTATTTGAAAAGAGAAATTAGATCCTTTCAGTTTCCCAGACACTGCAGATTAATTAGTCATTCATCTCATGGCTCAGTTGGTAGCACTCTCTCCTCTGAATTAAAGGTTGTGGACTTATGCCTGATGATGGGCATTTGCATTCACAGTCTAGGCTGAGACTCCAGTGCAGTGTTGGGGAAACACCTATATTATATAAATGAATGTTGTTCTTGTTTGTTGTTTTTCAGTTTTAGTTCCCAGTTCAGCACCTAATTCTTCCTGCAACTTTTACCATAGCTCTATGTTCATACATTTTTTTCTGGAGCACTGTGTCACTACGTCTCATAAAATGTCTAGAGACAATGGAAAAGCTGCAGAGGTTGATTCCTTAGAGGGAGAAACTCCAGTGAAAGGCTTGAAGAGCTGGCCTATTCATGATCACAAGAAAGATTCAGCCCTTTTGATTGTATTCCTACATTGGATCAGAGGAGCCCAAGGATTGATCTTGTCGAGATCTTCAAGACGGTGTATTGACAGATGGCAAGATCTTCAATCAATTTTTGTTTAAGAACTAGAAGTCATGCCATGATCCTGGAAAGAAAAGGTTACTTCCAGCTTGAAATAAGGATGCTCGTTCACATGGTGGGCATCTGATATAGGCTAGTGAACCAAAAACAACAACAACAACAAGATTCCATTTATAGAGCGCCTTTCACGTCGGGAGGACGTCCCAAGGCGCTGGATAGTTGGGTCAGGACCCGAGCAGGGGGGAAATGCTGAGGGGAGGGAAGGGAGGCAGCGAGGAGGGGGCAGAGAGTCGAGAGGGGAGCTGAAGGCACGATCAAAGAGAAAGGTCTTGAAGGAGGAAAAGGAGGAGGCAAGGCGAAGGCACTGGGGGATAGAGTTCCAGAGCCTACAGACAAGGAGTCTAATGGTGCTGCACCAACATTATTAGGATGTTCTCCTGACATGATAGGCGCTATACAAGTGTAATTTGCTGTTGTTACTAACAGCAATATTGGCGGATGCAGAGGTTGACTAATATAGGCTTTTACACTATTAATGGTTGGGCTCCTATCTTGGAGCTCAATCAACTGACTGCTTTGAGATATCAGAGGAATTTTCCAGAGAAATGCTTTATTTTCCATTTAATCTGTTTTTTCACATCCCATTGACTGGGACTGAGGTGCCAGCAACAGGAAAGAAGAAAGGTTAGACTGTTTGGTGGGATATAAAATGAGAAAGAATTATCCTGAGAGTGGACTTGATGGATTTATAGGCCTTTATCCACTGTTTCCTTTCTTTGCACCTATCTACGTGTCACTGCATTATAAGGGATCTTACCCTTAATGCAACACTGATGCAGCATTCACTTACAAGTACTGTCACCAAAATTAATAGCAAAATTCCTTGAAGCACTTTGGGATGTTGCAATGATGCGATAAGGTGCCATATAAAATGTAAGGATTATTAATAAATCAATCTATACAATTTTCACTGAAGCAAATTGCTGATCAGCATTATTGTTAAACACTAAATCTAATATAGTATTTGCTTTTGGATTCTGCTTCATATCTTCAGTTAATTAGGTTTATTTTGAGCCCACCTCTATGCAATTGATATTGCTTTTAGAATCCTTTGGTGGAAGGACTAGTATATACATAGTTGTTTAACTGTTCTGCTAACTCCACTCCGTGGAGTCCTGTAGCTCAGTGGTTAGAGCACTCGCTTTGCAAGCGAGAGACCTGAGTTCAATTCCAGGCAGGACGAAACCTTGGGCAAGTTTCCTTACTCCACACAGAGCCTAATAATAATCCCTCCAAAACTAAAAACAATAATAAATCGGTCATTTTCAATCTACGACTGTTTGTGGGACATTGCTGTGCGCAATTGGCTGCCGTGTTCGCCCACAAATATACAGTCAATTCGCTTTACAGTATGTTCTGTGAAGCGCTTTGGGACGTCCTCCCGACGTGAAGAGCGTTATATCAAATGCAAGGATTATTATTATTATTATTAATTCTTGCATCTTACAATTTTCAAAAGGGAATTAAATAGGTTCTTGAAAGGGAAACATTTGCAGGGTTATGAGGAAAGAGCAGGGGAGTCTGACTGATTCGGTAGCTGTTCCAAAGAGCCGGCACAGGCACAATGGGCTGAATCTCCTTCTTCTGTGCTATAATATTCTATGATTCTATGATATGCACTAGATATCCTCATTTGTAAAAAAAAAGGATGGTTTGTCTCCAGCTATCTAAATGGATATCATAAGCATCTGTCACAAGTTGAGGATTGTCACCAAACGAAAAAGAAATTTAGGATTCGTCTTACACAAAGAGTTGTTAAAATCGTTACCATAAACATCTGTTTGAAGCTGAATCCAGAATACATAATTCAAAGGAAGCAGGATAAGTACTTGAGAAAAAATACTGAAGGAGATGGAGAAACAGCAGGGATTAGAATATATCCTTCCGGTAGGGAGCCAGCATGAGTACAAACACCATGAATCAAATGCCCTCATTCAATGCTGTAAACTAACTATGATCACAGCTTTTGACTTTGATTTACATCCCTTTAAAGAATGATTAATGCCTCTTTTGTACATCTCTGAGTTTGAAACATTTCCAAGATATGCAAAATCACATTAAGTTTTTCAGGATGGAGGCATTTAAGTCACTTTTCAAAATCTCAACGCCAGCTTCAGACATTCATGATTTACCCATTTACAACTATACAACTGTAGCATTACAGCTGTATCGAATGTTTATTTCACTAATATGATTCCATGCTTCAACGAGATAAATAAATCATTGTTTCTTGCTCCGATCAATGACCAAATTGGAAAAGGCCTAAAACGGGGACATAATTCACAACATGTATGGCAATTGCCCCATCCTCTGGTAAAAAATAGCAAAAACAGATTTTCAGATGCCATCCAAAATTCCTTTTTATATACCAATCTGTGCATTAATGGAAAAGGATCAGAACTCAGAAATATCTATGTACAACACAAGATGTCAGAGAGACACACAATTGTTTTCCTGGGAAGCTGATGTTTGTTCCGCTTCCCCATAAAGTAGCATGTTTCAAATCATTAATGATTTTTAGCTTTCATTGTGTGTCACTAAGTGCATGAGAACACCATATGCTACAAGCTATAGATGATCTGAGAAATACAATGATGGAAAAGGTTAACGAAAAACACAGCGTTGTTTGAAGCATGCCGGCATAACTAAATCTATCATTTATGGTAATATATTAAAAGTATAATTTTGTAGCTATGGGAAAAACACATTTTGTGCTGAGTGGATGCATTAACTGATCATCCCACCAATAAAATTTATATTCATCCATCTGATTTATTTTCCAGTGTGCAAATTAACTCAGCATTACATTAATAGGGACATCTGCCTCCAGCAACTTCACACATTCTCTAGCTCCTGTGCAATCTTGTCTCCTTATAGAAATCACACCGAATAGTGAAAATGCTGGAACCAAAGGTCCTAAATTTCTCTAGCATTGAATGCTCTAAAGGTAGAGGAATGTCTGCCTTCACATGTGGCAGTACCAATGAGCTTTTTGCAAGTAAATACGAGAACAGAAAGATAACAAGCTCCAGTACAGAAAAAGTAAATTTGTGTCAGTGACTCTAAATCAGGTTGACCTTGATTTTAATTGCATTTTCTGTGTAAATGGAAACGGTTGTTTTTGATTATCTTCTGAAAATGATCAATACATAAACACACATCTTTTACGTATGACAACCACAATAAAATTATGTTCTAGAGATTGTTCTTGATATTGTTAATACATTTAATTAGACAGTGGAATCAAGAGAAATATTCATATATATATATAATTCATAGAACAAGCTGAACTTAGTTATATTTTGATTTTTCGCTGAAATATTACTGAGGTCTTGAGTGTTAAAACCATATAGATATGGATCATGTGCCTCACCATATCCATCATGCAGAACATTGTTGCTAAATAGCAGTGGGTACATAGGTTCAAACTTATAATTCCACACGAGGTGAATTCCTAAGAATAGCCACCCGGCTGGGATAATTGGCAGACTAAAGTAATAATTTCTCAAAAAAGTGTTTTTTTTAGTAAATAAGGGAGAATCAATTGAACGTAGCACTGGCAGAAGTCTAGGACTGAGATGCCAGCCTTCCTATCGTCCAACCCATAGACCATAGACTGCTATGAACTGTGCAATGGGCCTACAAAACATAATACAGTAGAGCCCTGTTATAAAATGTTTCTTAACATAGGTGCCCTGTGGATTGGCAGCTCGCTTCCCACACACCAACCAGTTTCCCATACACTGCATGAGTAGCACACAGCAAGTGACGTTGGCAGCAACTTAATGGCCAGCAAACAAGGCAAGCATGATGCTGGAATATTATTAAATCAGTTGAGTTGCGATCCCCAGATGTCATTCTCAGGCTGTACAGTGCTCTGGTCCGATGCCACCTTGAATATACAGAATACTGTACATACTGCAACATAAGAGTTCTGCGCAGGCCCTAGAGGCAGTGCAGAGGAGAGCCACAAGGATAATCCCCAGTGTTAGAGGAAAGAGCTATGAGCAATGAATAGACAAACCGGGGCTCTTCAGTCTTGAGAGAAAATGCCTCAGAGAGGACCTCACACAGGTGTATAAAACTTCAATAGGATTCAGAAAGGAAACCCAGATCATTACGTTGGGATGTACCAAGAAGGTAGAACAAGAAGAGGTATGTTTAGAATTGTAAAGGGCAATTTCAGGACTGATATCAAGTTTTCCTTCATGTAGGGGGTAATCAACAATTGAAACATGTTGCCAGGAAAGGTTGTAAAGGCTAGGAAAACTATTCTCATTCAAAAAGTAGCTTGATTCAGTGATGAGGGTACGGTATAGTAGTGTTCTGGAGGGACGAGATTGGATAGGTGAAAGGACCTTCTTCATCCAAACCAATCTTGGAATCTTGTGGCCTGAAAAATCAACCATTTATGGCACAGAAAGCTGTGCAAATGCACAGTGAGGTCACTAGTCCAGTAGTTGGTGTCATCATGATGTGGAAGCACTGACTCACTGTTATAAGGCTGGTTGGGATTTTAATGGATCCCAACGAGCACGTTAAAACAGAGCTCTGCAGATGAGGTGATAGTAATTAACAACATTATTGAAGCTGGTGGATATCAAAAGTTTATATAATTACCTGAATTCAAACTGCTTTTCCTTGGGATTTTTCCGAAGCTTCTCTCTAATTCGGTGAAAATTGCTTTGATACTCAACATTCAGCTGAATGCATTCTTTAATCCTCTTAAGAAGCTCTTGCCTACAAAGAAAGAGAGAACAATGGATGTGCTTAAATAAAAGTTTGTTTTTGCTAGAATAACAATTTAAAACATTTATCTGCGTATTATACTTAGGAATAAACAGCAGAAGCCTTCTTCAATTAAAGTTATACTTCAAGTATGAAAACATTTGAATGCTGAACTACTAATTTCAAAGTGCTTAAAAGTGATTGTGGCCCATTTCACTTCGTACTTTTCATCTCCATAGTTTGTACAGTATGGACACAATGAGATTAATGATTTTTTCAACAAACAGTACTCTATAATCAATCACTCTCAGAATGCTTCAGTGAAGCAGGATTTTCTCTGGCATAGATTGGTGTCAGAAAACACGTTGTTTTTGTATTTACAACCGTGACCAAATCCTGAAACTATCAAAATGTAAAACAGGGACAAGTAGAATAAAGCACAAAAAATCTGAAAACTAAAAAACAATCTACAAACCCACCTTTTCCACTGCACCTATGATTATAGGGAAAGAGGGAGATGGAGATAGAGTGCTGTACTTTGGTGTCCAAGCCCATAATTTTGAAGCATCCATTGTAAAAGGCGCCATATAATAATAATAATCCTTGCATTTGATATAGCACGTTATCATTTCATTGAGACGTCTCAAAGCACTTCACAGAATATATTGTCAAGTGGATTGACTGTCTATTTTGTGGGCGAAAAGGACTTAATGCAAATTATTGTGGAACAACAAAAATTAATCCTCTTTCCAAAGCGTAGCTCACTACAACAGTAGGAACATGATTTTTGTGACTGTAAAATTGATTGGAGGAAACAGCAATTTCACCACACTATTTATTTTCAGTGAGCAGGTAAATATTTTCTTTGATCGCACTTGATTTTAAGAAAATTGTCAACATGCAATTTTATGATGTACTCATTTAAGGCAAGGAACATTTCCCCCATTTGCTTTCAGTACTATCTACCCTGAGACTTGCAAAGAATAAACAAACACCAATAATAAAATGTATCTACATCATCTTGCAATAACTCCAAACCTATAAGACCTATATGTCTTCAGTAACATTAGACAGCATTTATTTTTCCACCTGTTTCAAAGGAAAGCTTCAGTTCACCTTTCTAAGTCTTGTGAAAAAGTTAGGAATAAACAAAATCACTTAAATTAACCATCTGGAATCCAGAGATATGAAGTTAAATGTCTTGAAGCCACCAGAGTGAGATCTTCTGTTATCATTTTGTTATTTAATTTTGTTGTTGTTGTTGATGAGTAGGATAGGTCAGGGCTTGTGTGCAGTATAAATACCAGCGTGGATTAGTTGAGCCAAATCCCTCTTTTCCGTGCAGTATCATGCTATGTAAATGTATTTGTATTAAGAATCAAAGGATGCCAGTGCATTTGGACTAATGAAGGCTATTAGCTTCTAAATTTATCCTGACTGCCAAGTTACGACATCATGGCTTTAACCCTGTGCAACCCTGTCAATCAGTCGGGGTGCATAGGGTTGCAGGTATGGATTCATACAGGAACTCTTCATGCCAAGTAGCAGCAGAAACTTTCTTTTGCTGGAGACCTAAAAAAGGGGGGGATCTTGTACAATACAAATTTCCAATACAATTCAAATCTACATTAATATAGCACATTTCATGTCAGGGGAATATCCAACAGTGCTTTTCAATACTGGACGGGCAACCGAGGTAGGAGCAGAGCAGAATGGTGACTGAGTCAAAGAGGTAGGTTTTGAGAAGCAGGTGAAGGAGGGTGTGAGTTAGAAGGACTCCTGGATGGAGTTCTAGAGAGTCAGGGCAAAAAGGCTGAAAGCTCACCCACCTGATAGTGGGGTGTAATAGGGGAAGGACAAAACACAGGCTGGTGTTCACTAAGCAAAGAGAGCAAAGAATCAGATCTCAGCTGTAGTTCCCAGAAGTCTTAACTAGTGCCTGCTTGTGTGGCTGCTAGAGAATTGTAGTAAGATCATCTTCACAGTTGCTCAAAACAACAACAACAATAATAATCCTTGCAATTTGATATAGTGGCTTATCACATCTTTGAGACGTCTCAAAGCTCTTCTCAGAATGTAAATTGACTGTATATTTTGTGGGCGAAACGCGGCAGCCAATTGCGCACAGCAGTGTCCCACAAACATTCGTGGATTGAGTGATCAAATTCTTTCTTTTTTTAAGGAATTATTACCCCCTTCAATCTGACCGCCAATTGACTGACAACTGGATTCCTAATTGCTGTTAGGTAAACAGAGGCATGTGGAGTAAGGAAAATTACCTAAAGTATCGCCCTGCCGGGAATCAAACCCAGGCACCTTGGGACATCCTCCCGACGTGAAAGCTGCTTTACAAATGTAATTTTGTTGTTGTTGTTGTTTCTCGCAATAACAATGCGGGTTAGACCACTCTGCAAATATACTAGTAATCCTTTTTACAAATCGATTTGGGGATGCTAAGCTCCATATAGAATTTAAGCATTTTTTTTAGTTAAGAGTCTGTATCAGGTAAGGAGTAATAGCAGCCATCCAATTTATAGCCACCCGTCTCCAGTATACCTTTCTCATAAGTGGTCTGTGTCCACAAGAAAGATCACTTCTGAATATTAGCATATTTCACTATTTCATAAAATGACTTGGAGCAGTCTCAGTCCAATTATTTAGAGGTGGGATAACGCAGCAATCCAGGCATTTTCACTAAAAGGTTCTACAACAGTGGTGCAATAAATAGAAAATGTTAAAAAGTATGGGGGTGGTTAAGATTATTGCTTAAGCATTAAGGAATACTGTTTGGCTAGAAAAGAGGGACAATCTGCATCTTAACCCATGCTATTAATCACTAGAAGTGTCTGGTGCTTTGCTGACCGTCTGAAAAGCGAAATTTTTTCAGACCCAACATTCCACACCACAATGAATGCACAAATTCAAACCCCATGCTTTAAAGATAAATAATCCAGTCACCTGTCGTGCTCCCAGATTGTTCTAACATTCTGGCAGAGGTAGGCTTTGCACGTGCTGATCATCTGATTGGTAACTTTGACGAAGAGAGAAGTCATTCGTTCCGAGGTGTTGTAATACTTTGAGATGCTATGTATCATACGGATACTGTTCATCAAGTTGGTTATATGGTCAAGCATGGTAACCTGCACACAGGAGATTAGATGTAAAAAATAAAACATTGTTTTTTATAGTCTGTATTCCATGCTATGGTAGCAAATGCAAGGCTTATTATGGTAAGCAAAATTAATGATATATTTTTAAACTTACAGGTGTACATTTCATAAGAGGCCCAAAGAATTTGTCCAATGTGTACAAGTACTTCACATTGTCTTTTGCTTCATTGGCTACGTCAGTGATGTTTCCATCCTTCAATTTAAAAAACAAAATATTATTATACAGAAGTAATATTGAAAAACATGTGATAAAAGAAATGTGTTTTATTACATGCAGATTCTCAAAAGGGAACAACATGGTGTCTTTGATAATGAAAAATACCAGTTCTCTCCAATGTTTCAGTGATCTTGACTTTGCAACTTGAAGAATGCCCACCACTTTTCTCACTTGAGGACTCTTAATTTGATCAAGAAGGCTAGAAAAATAAATCAAACAACTTGATGAAGTTATTTAAAGGTCAAAGAACACGTTTGTTCACAGTTATTGTGATAATCTTTATCAGCTCTCAGTTTAATGCTGATAAAACACTGTGTAGGAAACAAGCATACATTGGGAACACTGATTATCCAAGGGGATTTAGAGAGATTTATGACTTTGGACAGATAATTGGAAAATACCATTAAACAAATATAAGGTAATACATGTTGGCTCCAAAACACTGAATATTACTGAAACAGGAAGAAGATTTGGCATGAATGACACAATATTTGTTAAAATAATCTCCACGATGAGACAGCAATTACCAAGGCAAATAAAATCAAGCAAAGCATAAATTGATGCAAAGTCCATGCATGTAATATTAATTCTCTATTAAACATTAATTAGACCACATGTAGGATACTGCAGCTAATTCTAATCCTTTGCTATTTGAAAGGTATTAAAAGGTGATTAAGTGGGATTCCTGGCCTTGAATCACTTTATGAAGATGCCAGTCCACAAATTGCAGAGTGTCTTCATTTGAATTGTTCCAAGTTCCCAGTCGGGTTATCTCGCTCACTCCTGTCTAAGTACTGAACAGTTGACTCAGTTAGATAATGTTTTGGACTACTTCAGCTATTCAAGGGATTCAAGCAGCATGCAGAAATATATAAAATATCACTTTACACAGACAAACGTTGACATATCCAGTTAGTTTGAAGCTAATCTCCCACATACACCAGTGTATTCACAACTTTAGTTCACTGTTAGGCAAAAAAAATCAATAACACCACATATCAGCCTGGCACAGTGCTAGCAGTTTCGCCTTCAAATCAGAAGGTTGTGGTTTCAAGCTCCCTGTCAGGACTTGGAATCACATAGTTCAAGCTGACACTCCAATGCAGTGCTGAGATTATTATCGCATTATTAGATTCAGTCCTTTGGATAAGATGTTAAACCGAGGTCCTGACTGCGTGTTCATTAAAGATCCTATGGCACTATTTGAAAAGAGAACAGAGATTTCCTGCTAACAATCCCCCAAATAAAATTGGTCACTCACTTCATGGCTGTTTGGGGGACATTTCTGTGTACAATTGGCTGCTGTGTTTCACCCACAAATGACACATTCAATCCACTTTACAGCATATCCTGTGAAGCACTTTAAGATATCTCGACAATTTGATAAGGCGCAATATCAATTGCAAAGATTATTATATTACAACACCATATCATAGATACTGGCATTGGGTAAGGACTTTCCCTTTTGTTGGTCAGCCAGGTATCCGACAGAAACCCATCATCTTTCTTAAGAGAATCCAAGCCAAACTGAGATTTCCATGCATCCCACCTACACATGGAAATTCCAGAGATAGATTGTTGGAATGGAATGTGCACTCTCTCCCTGGAGAGATGCATCCGGCTTACCTAATTCTGGAAAGTATTAGGCACATGGTGTCCTGGTGTCAAGCAAGTCTTTTAATATTAACTCTGAACATGATTATCCTTGGCTTCAACATTTAAAGGACACAGGCTTCCATCCAGTTCAGAGAATAGGAATGGAGTCAGTGACTTATGCAGATTTCACCTGTGTTAGCTATTTTCTTGATAGATTGATACATTGGGTTTTCATTGCTTTCCATCAAAGTTTGAAAAGACACAGAATCAAATGTACAAATTCCCACATAGTGAGTTTAACACAGCTGTGCTGTCAAGGTAAGATGCAGAGTGAGATACCAAGCATTTTCCTAGAAGAAGGGAAGATCAGATGACCAAATACCTCCAAACTACTCTAATGTACATCTTGGTGGCTAGTTACAAAGTAGATCTGGGATCAGATTCCTTGTTTAGTGTCATGATTAAGAATAGTGTACGATAGAGGAAGACTCTTTCATGGTGAAGGAATGCTGTATAATTTAGGAAGCTTCTGCATGAATAGGGAGTGGTGTCTGGTGCAGGAACTCTTCATGGTCAGGCTCTGATGTATGGTTTAGGAACCCTGATAAACAAATAATAATAATCCTTGCAGTTGGTATAGCACCTTATCACGTCATCGAGATGTCTCAAAGGGTTTCACAAGATATACTGGTAAGTGGTGTGACTGTGTGCATTCTTGTGAGCAAACAGCAAAAAGATAAACAAAAATTACATTATTATCTTTACTTTTTTTTAAAAAAAATAGCATTTTGTTTCCACTACATTTTTTGTCAACATTTTATTTATGCCATTATCATTACACTTGGAGCTGATCTAAACTCACAATTTAAACAGTACACCTATTGCACTTTCCTTGGCAATGCGTAATCTGCCCAAATTTATTGAACACTTGTATATCTACAGATCTCTGAGTGTTCTCATGGTGTAAAGGGAAGAATGCTGAATGAGTCTTTTAGGGTACTGCAAGTAAAAATTGATAAGACAGAAAAAGCTGCATGAGAGTGTTCAGTCTAGAAGGGCAATGGATTAAGATCAGATTCGGTGGAGTGTTGCGATTCTGTGAAATAACTGGAAAATGGAAAGAGTAATGAGATTTAGAGGATCAAAGGCTGTAGAAAATAATTCATTTGAAAGCGAAGTAAAGAAGTTTCACTCTAAAAATTAAGTTTTTCTCTGAAAATATACTGACTTGACATTTGTGTGGTGTACTTCAAATTATACAAGCTTTTGGAATTTAGCGTTTTTTAAAGTGGATAACAGATAGGCAAAGTTTAAGACAAATATTTAGGATAATAATTATCTTTGTATTTGATAAAGCGCCTCATCACATTCTTGAGACATCTCAAAGCGCTTCACAGAATATAGTGTAAAGTGGTATAAACACAGAAGTCACTGGGAACACACAGCAAATCAGGCAGTAATAATAATAATAATCCTTGCATTTGATATAGCGCTTTTCACGTTGGGAGGACGTCCCAAAGCGCTTCACAGAACACACTGTAAAGTGAATTGACTATATATTTGTGGGCGGACACGGCAGCCAATTGCGCACAGCAATGTCCCACAAACAGTCGTAGATTGAAAATGACCAATTTATTATTGTTTTTGGTTTTGGAGGGATTATTATTAGGCTCTGGGTGGAGTAAGGAAACTTGCCCAAGGTTTCGCCCTCTGCCTGGAATTGAACTCAGGTCTCTCGCTTGCAAAGCGAGTGCTCTAACCGCTGAGCTACAGGACTCCACGAAGTATCCATGGAGAGAGGAACATGAGTTAATGTTTCAGGTCAATTACCTTTTCATGGAATCATGGAATTATACAGCACAGAAGGAGGCCATTCGGCCCATCGTGTCTGTGCCGGCTCTTTGAAAAGAGCTATCCAATTCAATCCCACTCTCCCGCTCTCTTCTCATAGCTCTTCAAACTAACTTGTCCACCCCAAATAATTATCTACTCCTCTTAAAAGCAGTTATCCAATCGGCTTCCACCACCCTTTCAGGGAATGGATTCCGGATCCCAACAACTCGTTGTGTGAAAAAATTTCTCCTCATCTCCCCTCTGTATCTTTTAAAAACTATTTTAAAAACGGTATTTTATTGTTACCGACCCACACACCAGTGGAAATAGTTTCTCCTTGTTCACCCTATCGAATCCCCTCATAATTTTGAAAACTTCTATTAAGTCTCCTCTTAACCTTCTCTACTCCAAGGAGAATAATCCTATCTTCTCTAGCCTCTCTAGAGCATTCATATCAATGACCTAGACGAGGACATTAATGTAACATATCTAAATTCGCGGATGACACTAAACTAGGTGGGAGAGTAAGCTCTGAGGATAATGCATAAAGATTGCAACAGGATATAGATAGACCAGGGGAGTGGGCAGTAGGTGGCAGATGGAACTTAATGTGGGGAAGTGTGAAGTTATTCACCTAGGTAGCAAAAATAGAAAAACAGATTATTTTCTAGAGGGGAAGAGATTAGATAGTGTTAGTGTTCAGAGGGATTTGGGTGTCCTTGTACACCAGTCTCAAAAAGTTAGTTTGCAGGTGCAGCAAGCAACTGAGAAGGTGAACGGCATGTTAGTGTTCATTGCAAAAGGTTTAGAGTACAAGAGTAGGGAAGTTTTGCTGCAACTGAATAGGGCCTTGGTGAGACCGCACCTAGAGTATTGTGTGCAGTTTTGGTCTCCTTATTTAAAAAAGGACATACTTGCCCTAGAGGGTGTGCAGTGTAGATTCACTCGGTTAGTTCCCGGGATAAGGGGACTGACCTATGAGGATAGGCTGAATAAAGTAGGGCTATATTCTCCAGAGTACAGAAGAATTAGGGGAGATCTTATTGAAACATATAAGATTCTTAAAGAGCTGATAAAGTAGACACTGAGGGTCTGTTTCCCCTGGTAGGAGAATCTATAACCAGGGGTCATAGTCTTAAAATTAAGGGTCAGCCTTTTAGAACAGAGTTGAAGAAACATTTCTTCACTCAGAGGGTAGTGAATTTATGGGATTCACTACCCCAGAAGGCTGTAGGTGCTCAGTCCTTGAACATTTTCAAGGCTGAGACTGATAGATTTTTTAAAAATAGAGGGATTAGGGGATATGGGGATAGGGCAGGTAATTAGAGTTAGGTCAGAAGATCAGCCATGATCTTATCAAATGGCAGGGCAGGCTCGAGGGGCCGAATGGCCTACTCCTGCTCCTAATTCTTATGTTCTTATATTCTTAGATAACTGAAGTCCTCATAGCTGGCACCATCCTGGTAAATCTAATTTGCACCCTCTCCTATACCTTGACATCCTTCGTAAAGTGTGGGACCCAGAACTGAACACAGTACTCTAGCTGAGGCCTAACCAGTGTTTTATAAATGTTCATCATAACTACCTGACTTTTGTATTCTATTTTGTGGAGTCCTGTAGCTCAGTGGTTAGAGCACTCGCTTTGCAAGTGAGAGACCTGAGTTCAATTCCAGGCAGAGGGCGAAACCTTGGGCAAGTTTCCTTACTCCACACAGAGCCTAATAATAATCCCTCAAAAAAAACAATAATAAATTGGTCATTTTCAATCTACAACTGTTTGTGGGACATTGCTGTGCGCAATTGGCTGCCGCGTTCGCCCACAAATATACAGTCAATTCACTTTACAGTGTGTTCTGTGAAGCGCTTTGGGACGTCCTCCCGACGTGAAAAGCGCGATATCAAATGCAAGGATTATTATTATGCTTCTATTTATAAAGCCTAGTATCCCGTATGCTTTTTTTTAAGAAACAGCTTTATCTACCTGTCCTGCAACCTTCAAAGATTTACTTATATGAACCCCCAGGTCAACAATAACAACAACTTGGATTTATATAGCGCCCTCCACGCTGGACGGCGTCTCAGAGCGCTTTACAGTAACGGCTCCCGGGACCGAGCCGGGGGGAAGGGGAGGAAGGTGAACAAAGGCACAGTCAAAAAGGTCTTCAGCAGAGACCTGAAAATGGGAAGGGAGGGAGCGAGGCGAAGGGAGTGAGGAGGGGAATTCCAGAGCCTCGGGGCATAGTGGCTGAAGGCACGGCCGCCGAGGGTGGAGCGGAGGACTCGGGGGACGAGGAGGAGGCCAGACCTGGAGGAACAAAGGCAATGGGTATTGTTTTGAGGAGAGAGGAGGTCAGAGAGGTAGGGGGGATGCAGAGGAGTGCAGGGACCTGAATACAAGGGTGAGGATCTTGAAATCGATCCTTCTGGGATAGGCAGCCAGTGCAGTCTGGCAAGGACTGGGGTTATCCGGGAGCGGAGGTTCGTGCGGGTGAGAATGCAGGCGGCAGAGTTCTGAATAAGTTGGATTTTATGGATGGTAGTCGATGGGAGACCGGCGAGGAGGGCGTTAGAGTAGTCCAGTCGAGAGGTGACAAAGGCATGGACCAGGGTTTCAGCGGCTTTTGGGGAGAGGTATTGGTGGAGACAGGCAATGCGTCAGAGGTGGAAGAAAGCGGTGCTGGTGAGGGACCAGATGTGGGGGAGGAAGGATAATTGAGGGTCGAACATGATTTTGCTTACAAGTCTCTTATGTGGCACTTTATCAAACTCATTTTTGAAATCCATATAAACTACATCAACTGCCCTACCTTCATCCACGCTCTCCATTACCAAAAAACTCTGATCAGGTTTGTTTGACATAATTTGCCTTTAATAAATCCATGTTAGCTGCCTTTATTAACCCATGTTTTTCTAAGTGAAAATTTATTTTGTTCTGGAATATTAGAGTTTTACTAGAGAGAAATTACTTCCACCAGTGAGTCAGTGACTAGAGGAAATCAATTTACAATAATCAGCAAAGAAACAACAAGATTACATTTGTATAGTGCCTTTCATATTGGGAGGAAAGTATATCTTTTATATACTATATATATATGAAAAAACAAAGGGGAAGATGAGGAGGATTTTTCTTACACACTCACTCACACACACACACAGTTGTTAGGATGTGGAATGCACAATAGCTTTCAAGAAAGAACTGGATAGATGTCTAAAAATAAGTAATTTGCAGATTTTTGGTGGGAGAGGGAAAGTGGAGGCAACAAAATAGGATTGAGTAGGTTGCTCTTCCAATGAGCCGGCACATATTCAATGGGCTAAATAGGATTCTGTGCTCCAACTTTGTATGCTTTCTTATGGCTTGATATAGCTGAAGAAAGACAAAAATACACTAATATAGTGCATACCTGTTAAACTTTGCCATTCTGCTCTTCCAATGATCCAGTTCTGCAGAAGGGCCTATATCGTCAGCCTCCTTTCTCATTTGCTCACTCTCAGCCAAGACATTCTCTATCCGTTTAGTCCAGACCGTCAGCACACTCTCAAGTTGCTCCACAAATTCAGTATTACCGGCTAGAAGTTAAAGCATAATCTTCACTTAATTTAGTTATTCATTCCAGGAATCATAGCAAGTTTACAGCATAGAATTAGGTTATTTGACCCACTCAATCAATTTTGGGGTTCGCTTTCCCACTGGTACTTTTACTCTAATCTCACTCCGCTGCTCTTCCGCCATAGCCTTTAATATTATTTTATTTCCAGAAGTCTTTGACTAATTCCCATTTAAATTGGAATATCAGACTGAAAAAAATCTATCCAGAAAGATTACAACCACTGGGGTCAGGATTATGCTATTTGACCGATCGAGTCTGCTCTGCCATTTTATTAATTCACAGCAGTTCTTTATGAATAATAATCTCTTTCATAATATTTTTGGGTCTCTTACCCATATCTACTAATACACTTTTTGCCCAGGTACATAACTATTATTCCTTGAAAAAAATAGGTCACTCAATCACTGCCTGTTTGTGGGACACTGCTGTGTGCAATTGGCTGCCGCGTTTCTCCCACCAAATATACAGCCAATTCACTTTACAGTATATTCTGTGAAGCGCTTTGAGACGTCTCAAAGACCTGATAAGGCACTACATCAAATGCAAGTATTATTATTATTACATCCTTTGACTTATTTTCCTCATGACGGGTAAGCTTTCTCATTCTCTTTGCCTAAAGAAATCTTAAGCAGCTACATCGCATCAGACAAAGCTTTTGACAAAACTACCCCCAACCTTGCTAATGGAGTTTATTTTCTACAAGTGTTTTTTATTAATTAGATCAGAAACAGTTTTTACCTTATACCATTTTACCAGTATTTTACCATATCTTATATAAAAACAGCTTTTAAAAGTGCAATGATCTAAAGTTTTATATATATGCATTTGACATTGCACTGTATCACGTCATTTAGTAATCTCAAAGTGCTTCACAGGATATACTGTAGAGTGATTGTGTATATTGTGGGTGAAACACAGCAGCCAGTTGCGCACAGCAGTGCCTCATAAACAGCCATGGGGTGAGTGACCATTTTATTTATTTGGGGGGATTGTTAGCCTTGACACCAGGAGAAACTCTCTTTTCGAATAGTGCCTTGGCATCTTTAACATCCACCTGAAACTCGGTTTAACATCTCATCCAAAGGACAGCACCTCCTATAATCTATCACCACACCCAGTATTGCATTATAGTGTCACCTTAGACTTTGTGGTTCTAAGACCCGATGTGGAGTTTGAAACCACAACCTTCTGACACAGAGTAAAAAGTGCTACATACAAAACATTTCCCCCAGAAAGTGATCTGCCAATCGACTGACAACCTGGTTCTTCCTTACTGCTGGATAAACGGAATGAAACCGCCTATGGTTTCGCCCTGCCCAGGAATCAAACTCGGGTCCACTCACTTGAAAGGCGAGCTTGCTAACCTCTATGCCCCGGGACTTCATAACCAATAACCATCTTTTCAATATCTTTATACAGTTACTTTTTGGTCACAGATATCCTCATTCTTTCAAAAGCTAATATTTGTGTCCAAGAAACTTTTGATATGCAAATACTATAATCTAAACCAAAGTAAGAAAAATATTCAAACCAAGTTTATTTTGGATGTTGCAGGTTATAAGTGTGAAAGCATGGCTTGTTTTACAACATGGTTCGGTAAGCACAAAAATGTACTGTAAATTCAAAAATATTAATTTCAAAATCCTTGTAGTAGAACAATTGATATTTGTCAAAAAAGAGCAATAGGAAAGATATGGTTATACTCCTCAGGCATGACATTGGCTTCATTACAAACAGTTTCACCTTTTTCAAGCTTGAACAGAAATCAGATTCATCAATCTGAATACATAATCCATACATAATTGTGACAAATAAATGCACGCAAAGTATGGCATATGAGAAGTGAAAATAGGATGTGCATGTTCTCCATGTACAATAGGAGAGAATTTGTCAAGTTCAAGTTCACTCGTCACTTACCCTGTCGAGGGAACAGCAAACAAGGAAAAGAGATTGCTAGGCTACATTACCAAATAGGTATAGTTCACATCCATAGAAGTCATCCTTAAGTTGTAAAGTGTTCCAATGAGCCCACATCTATTGTACTATGTAGAATATCAACATCATAACATAGAGATGTTGTGAATCAGAACAACAGGAATAATTCTCATCGTAAACAGACGGAGCTATGAGGAATAACTGGACAAGCCAGGGTTCTTTAATCTGGAAATAAATTGTTTCAGAGGGAATTAATAGAGCTATACGAGATTCTAAATGGGAATGAGAAAATAAACCCAGAAGAATAGTTTCAAATAGGCCAAGGCAGCAGAAAAGAGAATATATGTTCAAGTTGCGAAAGGCAATTTTAGGACATGCACCAGGAAGAATTTCTTTATGTGGAGAATAATTACGGTAGGGTAGGTTTCGTGGAAGGATACCTCTTGTCTAATGAAACAAAAATATAATATATGTACACACACACACAATGCAATGAGTTACTACAGCAAAAATAACTTTCCATTCATTTTTGCTGCTACATACAAAAACAATTAGCCAAATGTATGAAACCACAAAACATCTTATAATATTTTATAATACATTTTATAATATAATCTCAACCAAGAAATTGCTATTTTTTTGAAAAAGGGTACAAATTTATCAAATAGAATATATTAATTCAGCAGCTTTCAAAAAAACTATACAATTCCTCGATAAAGTAGAAATGTGCATTTTCCATGATAATTTGATTTACTAAACAAAAATAACTACATCGATTTGTGTTACATTAAAATTAATGCTAAAACAAATAGAGAAAAAATTAGGAGTACTGAAGAAACTGAAAAGAGGGAGGTGAAAAGTTAATACAATACCTGCAACCATGAAATCAGAAACATTATGCAGATTGTCTAGGCTGTATCTTGAGTCTACATCCTCCAGTATAATGTTGCTCTCCATATTTTTTCTGGCAGAAGACAGATTGCCTACAAATTTGTCCAAGGATTCAAGGAATTCTTGAACTTCGGCATTCTTCAGCCCATCTTTTACAGATCCCCAGTTCTGCTCATTTGGAGGAAAATTTAAAAAAGAAAATATTAGGCTAAATATTTTAAAGGAGTTATGGTGTTTTAGTAATCTATAAGAGCAATAGTTGAAGTGAGTCATTTGTTTCATTGGTATGAATTGGATTTTAGCTGAAAGGCAACAGGTGAGAATTCAGCTAAGTTGAATATTTATCTAACTCAATGCGTTAACAAAATTAAGTGCTTAAGTTCAACAATTGAGTGACCGTGGCAAATAGATTTGGAATATTAGGAAACAACCTTCATATAAAGTTGTGCAATATTCCTAACAATCACACTTAAAATGTTGGAAAAAATAATTATAAAAGTTTGGTTGTAAATATGTAGAAAAATGGATACCTGCAAGCAATGCAGTGAGTTCTGATGGCATAATAAATTGTAAGAGTGAAGCTCCTCTAATCTAAAGTCAGAATTGTATATAGAATTTAGCAATTTCTATATTTCAAGACTAACTTTGAAGCCATTTTTTTCTGTAGTTATTAAATAAACTTACAGATAGAACAAATCTAGACCCAAGTGAATTCCTACTCCAGTCTCCCATGCACGCACGCACACATACAAGGCGATGGTAGAGAAAACCACAAAGTCAAACAAAAACAAATAGAAGACAGAGATTCATTGAAAAAGTACAATTAAACTCATACCAACAGTTGGTATCCTACATAAGACATCCTTCCTACCGCTCATCCAAGGTGGGGCTACTTTACTAGTTTTTCATAATGACCAAATTGCTTTTTTCCCTCTTGTGTGATAGAAAATTAATTAAAGTTGTGTTTATGATCATTCGAGTAAAGCTAGGAGTTGTTCCAGTCTAGAGATCATTTGAGAGAGCTTACCTCTTGAGATCGCAGTGCAGGCACCATTACACTGGCAAGAAGTTTCTCCAGCCCTTGAAGTAAATTCCCTTCAGAGCAATCAAGCATACAGAAATTCACCTCCTATGTAAAAAAGAAACCTTCTGTTATGAGTCAGCTATATGGTCATAACATTTACACTAATAAATCTGCAAATATGTAGCTTCTAACTGATCAAACAAGATCAATAATAAACCTCTTGAATAGTGATTGACTTCAAACCATTTAACAGGAAAAATATCTTGAGATATACTTGACGTCTATTGCATCAGACTAATGCAATGGTGACAGAAAGGCTAATATCTGAAAGGTCCAGAAACCTCTTGTACAAACCACCTAACTCCTACCCTCATACAGCCAGTTTGCTCTCCCCAACAGTAATTTTTGCAGCATGTCTATAATCTGGTCTTTCCAGGTGAAACAAAACTGATTGCACTTACTTCATCATATGAATATAACAATACTTTAGTGTGTAGGAACTGATCACTGTGCATTGCTTTTATTCCAATCCTGTGCACGGAATTTGCCGTCTGTGCGTATTGTGGCAGTCACAGAAAATAATTGTCTAATATAGGTAATGTTGCTGAAATGTGCATTGTAGATTGTAACTGGCAGAAAATGTCAATTTGAAAGACGACTTTTGGTGCATATTTTATATTCTGCAAACCATTGCACATTGCAACAAAAAGGTCAGATTTTAGAAATCACAATCACAATTAAAGTAACCTTTGCCTACACATAACTTTCATTTTACCCAATTATAGTTGTAAAGTACTTTGAAATGTTTCTTTTGAAGCAAAACGTACGATATAAATTCCAGCTATTATTATCTTGTGAGAGCAGCTAATGGATATACTGCATCATGCTGATAAATTATTTCTAAACGTTTTAAAATTGAGAAAGTTAGGTCAAGGACCAAGGCCCATAATGCAAAATTGAAAGGGTAGTTTCAGAATATATTTCACTATGGTAAATGCTTCAGTGTTGCTAAATAATGTTTAATGCTAATGTAATGCACTGATTCACAGAAGGAAACTGACCTGAAACACATTAGCTGTGCTGATTGATTTGTCAGTAGTTCTGAGAAAGAATAAGCAAGAACCAGTCAAACCCTGCAAAATGGGCATGCAAGAAACAGAATTACTGCACTGAAGGATTTTCAAACAATCCAAATGCACAGGTATAAAAAGAAAACAGGCTGGAAATCTTAAACAAATGCAGAAAATGCTATAAATGTGCAACATATCAATCATCATCTGAAAGAGAAAGAAATCTTTAAGTACTGAGAATCACACTTTATTGCGCAAATTTCCAATGTTTTAATTTTGTAATCTACAATTTGATTCTGGTACAGAAAGTTACAGAATTGCAAAAGATGCATCTTTCACAACTCAGGTGTGTATAATAATTATATTCCAGCAATATTCGCTTTGCAGAAAAATACATAAATCAAGAAATAACATTAACTGAGTACAAACAGTTTTGTCTTACCTCTGCAGAACCAGTTGTTATAAAAAGCTTCTTCTGGGCTGAGCTTTTGGAAGTGCCTGCACTTGAAAATCTGTGCTCTCTGGGCTATAGAATTGAACAATCCAATTGTTAAACAACTGAGATCAATACTTTAGGATGGTGCCTAGTCATTTTAATTCAACAGACTCTTAAAAACATTCACTTATCATTCAGCCTGTCAGTGAGTTAATGCTACAGTACCTTGAACAGCCGCAAATCAGTATTTTAGAATGTGTTTTAGAGAATTCTTGTTTTAGCAATAAAAATATTTTATTTAATCTAAAGATTTTTAGACTTCAACATACGACCCGAAAAATTCAATTTCAATAGTTTGGGGCTCATTACTGTGAAAGACACAACACCAACATTTAGCAAGGAACTGGTTGGCTTGAATATGTGAACACTTACTGGAACGGTCTCTTGATAGAAAAAGAGTAATTTTTTCGATCCATTTGGTGCAAAGAATTCTTCAATCATGTTAAACTGGAAGAGAAAATTGATTCATTTTAATTGCATGGATATTATTCCAAGAGACTTTTGCTACACATTTTGATTACTGATTATCATGAAATACTTACAAAGATGAGCAGAACTATACAAATACGTCTTTAATCACACAGAAAATTTGCAGCACAGTTTATGCTGGTGTTTTCTCCACCACTGGAGCTATTTACTCTAATCCCAGAATAAGAAACAATTGAAATGTTACACTTTCATCCGAAGTTATGCAAGACTTCAAACGAAAATTAAACATTTGGTCTTGGAAATATATAATACATAGTATATTTGGATTTGATAAGGTTCCACATACGAGAATCACGGCCAAAATTTAAGGTGCATGAGATTGATAGAAAAGTAACAAATTGGATAGAGGAATGGTTGAAGATGGTAGTAGATGGCAGAAAATGAAAATTAAATTAGGCTTATTTTGATTGTCAGTGGGTAGTTAGTCAGTTATCTCAGGGATTAGTGTTGGGACCTCTCTTGTTCTTCACTTACATTAATGATCTGGATGTCGCAGAGGCAATCATATCCAACTTGACAAATGATGATGAATTAGGAGGCTTATAGTGACAAAGAGTGCAGCAGATATTGACAGTTTAGCAAAGTGTTGGTGGATTTATGGAGAATTAAATTCAATACAGAAAAACGAAGTATACAACAGAGAATGGAAATATTCCCTAAGTGGTAAAAATTCTCAATAGAGTGGAGGGCCAGTGGGATATAGAAGCACAAATACATACATTGTTAAAGTAAGATTACAGCTAGAGAAGACTGTTATAAGAGCAAAGAGGATTCCGGGTTTTAGACACCGAACCATTGAATTCAAAGGAACAATATGGCAATGGACATTAATACCATATTCTGTGAAGCTCTTTGAGACGTCTAGAAGATGTGAAAAGCGCCATATCAAATGCAAGGATTATTATTATTATTAATAATAAGATGTTCATTAAGGTTCAGCTGGAATACTGTGCAAAGTTTTGGATGCAGGACAATGAAAAGTTATAAAAGTTATTGGAGCTATGGCACATAGATTCATGAGAATAATAATAATATCCATGCATTTGATGTACCTTTCATGGTGGGAGGACATTTCAAAACTCTTTACAGGATTCACTGTGAAGTGGAGTGACTGTGCAGTTATTGGCTAACATCTGCACAGCAATATTTTATATTATTCAAATGTTATATTATTTTATATTATTCAAAAGTTTTTAACTGCACATTAGTATAAGTAGTTAAAGTATCAAACCTTACCCTTTCATCTCCAATAATAGAATCCTCCACAACGGATTCCTCCTGGCCAGTCCCATCTGCCAATTTGCATATGAGATATTTGTGCCGGGAGTCCAAGTGGGATCTGCGTTCTTCCTTTGTTGCTTTGGCTTGTTTTGCCAGTTCCTTTTTTGCCTCAGTAGAAAACACCACCATCTTCTTTCCCTGAGTCTAATGATAGGAGAGGAAACAAAACTTAGACCACATAATGGCATTGTTTTTTATTTTAATTATTCTCAATCCACATCTGCTTCCCACCTTCAAACATTCCTGTAGGCTAACACTGCTGTCCATGTAACTTTGTGGCATTGTTGAGATGATATGCAATTTTCAAATGAAATGGACATCTTATTGTTACAGAATCTGACCTTGCTAGTTTCTCTGACTCTTCTCCCCCAACCCCCATTTTTATCAATCCATTAGTCAGTAATCAATTAGCTCTGAATAGTTAAATTGTACTGTGACAAAGAAGATTTCAGATGGAAAAGAATGTATGAATGATCAACTTAACAAAGGAAGGCTTTAATAATAAAACTTTTTTCAAATCTTATCTGCTTGATTTTAATTTTATTGTCAGGAATTAAAATAATTATAAAATAAATGAATGCAAAGGGCACTTTGCTGCATTATTTTAATTGGTGTTGAAACATTCTTAAACTGGGGTAAAATACCCTCCAAAATTTGCATAATAAATCACTTACTGACACAGATGCAGTTGGAGATGGTGCGGTAGGAGATGCTCCTAATCCAGAGTGCATCCATTTAGTACCTCCTACACGCCTGTGACCTTTAGATTCTCCAGCTGAAAAATGGCCAGAAATGTTTATTCTTACAATACAAATATACATTCAAATCATGCCTTTCAGGTCGTAAGAACATTACAAGAGGCTTAACAATACTGGCTTGGTACCCGAACTGAGGGTGGTGGTCAAGGGGGGGGGAGTGAGAGGCAGGTGGATGTCCAAAAGGGCAGTCGGGGAGGTATTGATGAGATGGACATTGAATGAGACGAGGAAAGAAACAATTCTTAATTGGTAATCAAATTCTTACCTGAAATATTTGCTTGTTTAATTCTACAGCACAATATACACAGTTAAAAACCACTTAACAGTAAATCTGGTGAAGCTTTTTGAGACATCTTGATGACATGATAAGGCGCTATATCAAATTTAAGGATTATTATTTATTATTATTATTAACAATCATTTGAAGAATTGTACTGATCCCTTTGACCCTCATAGGCATGATTCTGCATTCTCAGTTTATTTTATTTCCAGACTTGCTTGGCTTCACTGGCTCCCAATTATCGATCGGATCGATTTCAAGATCCTCTCGCTCGTTTTCAAATCATTCATGCCCTTGATCTCCCCACCTATCTGACCTGCTTACCATCCCCCAACTCCAACACCCGCTGCCTCTGCTTGGCTGGCTCCGCCTTCCTCCACTTCCACTACATTGCCTGCCTCCAGGCATTCGTCACCTCCCAACTCCTCAAATGTCCTCTTTGCCAGTCTCCCCACTTCCAATGTGCACAGGATCCAGCTGATCCAAAACTCTGCTGCCCGCATACTCACCCATAATAAACTACATACCCCTATCACACCAGTTCTAGCCAAGCTCCTCTGACTCCCAATTGGCGAACGGATCGATTTCAAAGTCCTCATGCTCATTTTCAAATCCCTTCATGCCCTCACGCCTCCCTATCTATCCGATTTCCATACACCCCCCAATCCATAACCCCCTGGCTCTGCTCAACTGGCTCCGGCCTTCTGCATGTACCTCTTGCCCTCCTTTCCACCATTGGTGGCGCACTTTGAACCACTATGCCCCGAAACTCTAGAACTCTCTCCCTCAATCCCTCCAGCTTGTCTCCTCCCTCCCCACTTTCAAATCCCACCTAAGGACCTTCTTATTTGATCATGTTTATGATCACCTCATCCCTCCCTGGCTCAGGGTCAGACTATGCCACTCTCAAGTGCTCCGGTACACTACCCCCGTGAAGGCTCCATATAAATGCAAGTTGTTGTTGTTGTTGTATTTCCCTACCTACAGTCTTTCCACATTGTCCCTGGTATACACACTACCTTTGAGAATGTATTTATGCCTATATTACAGGATTAGGTTGCACTTCATAGCTTTTTAACTATCATTGATCCTTGTGTAATCTGGAATCTCTCAAACATCATCCATGCTTTGAGCACGTCAAGATTGAATTCTGCAACTCTTTCCTCAAAAAGGCTCTGGCAGGCAATAAGTCAGCAAGAAAGAGAGAATGAAACTGTGAAAGAGTGTGTGATTGTTCAATAGCAAGAAATAAAATGAAAGAAATAACCACAGAAAAAAAAATTCTGACCAACAAACCACCCATTCCCCTCAAAAACCTAAAAAATTGCAAGAATAAACAAACAAAGTGAGGAAAGTACAACATTCAAAATGTAATGTAATTAAATGCAGTGCCAAACTAATCTTGCATCATGCAAAACTAATGCTGCATTTAAAATACTATCACTGAGTTTTGGAGTTCTGTAAATGTGCTAATAACCGAATGTGCAGAACTCCAAAATCAGGATTTATTAAAAACTGGTCGCAGAACAGATTCTTTAAAAACATTGAAAACACAGATCTTTAAACATTCCTGGACCATCCATTGAACTGCTCAAAAATCATTCAAGAGACTATTGGGAGCAGAACTGTCATCATCTTCTGAGATTTGTTTACACGGAAATTAAGCTGCTTCTGAAACAACCTACTCTATGTGGTATCAGGAGCATAACAATAATAATCCTTGCAGTTCATAGAGTCATAGAATTATACAGCACAGAAGGAGGCCATTCGGCCCATCGTGACTGTGCCGGCTCTTTGAAAAGAGTTACCCAAATCAATCCCCTGCTCTCTCCCCATAGCCCTGCAAACTTGTCCTCCTCAAATAATTATCTATTTCTCTCCTAAAAGTTGTTATCGAATCAGCTTCCATCACCCTTTCAGGCACCAATCATACATGCATACATACAGCACTTTTCATACAGCACTTTATCATGCCGTTGAGACATCTCAAAGCGCTTCCCTGATTGACTGTGTATTTTGTGGGCAAAATGAAGCAGCCAATCGCACACAGCAGAGCTACACCCCAATTTGCCATACTTTTTGGAGTCCTGTAGCTCAGTGGTTACAGCACTCGCTTTGCAAGCGAGAGACCTGAGTTCAATTCCAGGCAGGGCGAAACCTTACTCCACACGCCTAATAATAATCCCGCCAAAACCAAAAACAATAATAAATTGGTCATTTTCAATCTACGACTGTTTGTGGGACATTGCTGTGCACAATTGGCTGCCGCATTCGCCCACAAATATACAGTCAATTCACTTTACAGTGTATTCTGTGAAGCGCTTTGGGACGTCCTCCCGACGTGAAAAGTGCTATATCAAATGCAAGGATTATTATTAAACCCAGATTTATACTTTCCCAATGAATTCTCAAAAATAGTGCAATATAAATGCAAAACAAGTATTGAAGTAAAGCAAAAAGGTAAGACATTCCAGGGAACTAGAGCCTTCCTCCAGTAACCTCCTACCTTCATATACCCCAAATGAAATTTGGATACAAGCATATTAAACTTACCTATACACATTGTTAGACTTATCCAACAACAACAACTTGCGCCCTGCACGCCAGGTGGAGTCCCAGAGTATTTGTATCCTGCAGGTAACTTTTAAAAAACATTAATAGAAGTCTGTTTTCCGGCTCTAGATCTCAGATAAGCTAGGCGGAGGGATAGAGCCAGGGAGGTCCAGAGATTAAGACCAAATGACTGATACAAAAAATAAAAAGAGCAACAGAGCTATTGCTTCGGAGCTCATAGGACAACAGTAAGTGGTTATGCACCTGCAATTTCACCCAGAGTGAACTCTCAATGTCACTCATGCCAAACTACTTTCCACAAACCATCTGAAATTCTCCCTCATCCTGAACTCTTTACTGCTATCTCTAATCTACCCTGGAGCAGTCCTTCCCCAGAAGTTCGTTGAGAAGTGGTCTATGCTGTATGGTATCTCTGAAAGGCCAAGCACTTACTTCCCAGGTGGAGAGATGAAAAATAAATCAATTATGGACAATACTCCCTTCATTTCTATGCCTTGAGATCTATCAGAGATGAAAACATCACTGAGCCAAACTGAAAGTGTTTTAACTTACCCAAACCACATGGGGGCTGTTGAAAAAATTGATGGGAAAATGAACTTGCCAACTGCTAACACTCAGATACAGTGAGGGCAAAATATTAGCATAGAATTACACAGAATGACACAACACAAAAACAGACTATTTGGCTCCACTAGGATGGTGTGGAGGGCCTGTTTCTGAGCAGTTTTACCATCTACGAATCCAAGTCTGTGATGGTGTTTACGCTCCACAGGAGCCTCTATCTTTCATCTTCCCCTCTATTCCCTTCTCCCTCAGACTTGCATCAAGCTTCCTCTTAAACACACTGATTTTTTTTGCCTCAAACAAAGCTTTCAAAAGTGAATAATAGCACATTCTCACCACCCTCTGCTTAAATAAATTCCTAAACTCCCTATTGGATGTGTTGTATTTATGTCTGTGTTGTATTTATGCTGGTTGTTGGTCGATTGGCAGATTGCTTTTTTCGGGGATAATAATACTTCAAAAAAAAACAAGGTCACTCAATCGACGACTGTTTGAGGGACACTGCTGTGCATAATTGGCTGCCATGTTTCACCCACAAAATACACAGTCAATTCACTTTACAGTATATTTTGTGAAGCGCTTTGAGACGTCTCGAAGATGTGATGAGGCTCTATATCAAATGCAAGGATTATTATTTTTTATTATTACTGTCTGTGGTGTATTTATGCCCTCTAGTCTTGTGGAAAATGTAGTGGAATGAGGAAAGGTCATTTAGATAACCAAATTGCTTTTCCATAGACCATCTGAAATTTGCCCCATCTTGGGCTGTACGGGGTGTCCACAAAGTCCTTACCCACATCATCAGCCCTCCCCTCCTCTCCACCCATTACAAAACAGTGATACAAAACTAACAAGGAGCTGAGACAAGATGACAGAGATGCATTTCACCTCACATTGCACTGAACATGGTGACAGATCATTAGGTGCTAGGAAATTGATGGTGCTCACACCGATTCTCTGGACGTCTAAATACAGTTAACAACAACTTGCATTTACATAGTGGCCCTCATACAGGGTAGAGTGCCAGAGCGCTTGACTATGGAGGAGCACGAGTGTCAGCTGGGAGGTGGGTGACCGCAGGCACAGTCGAATAGGAAGGACTTTAGGCACCACCTAAAGATGGGGAAGGAAGGGCCAAGGTGGAGGGATAGAGGAAGAGCGTAAGTGGCTGAAAGTGCGGTCGCCGATGGTGAAATGCAGGGCGCGAGAGACATGCAGTTAAACACTTGTATTCAATAAAATGAAGTCCTTTGTGGAGTCCTGTAGCTCAGTGGTTAGAGCACTCGCTTTGCAAGCGAGAGACCTGAGTTCAATTCCAGGCAGAGGGCGAAACCTTGGGCAAGTTTCCTTACTCCACACGCCTAATAATAATCCCTCCAAAACAAAAAACAATAATAAATTGGTCATTTTCAATCTACGACTGTTTGTGGGACATTACTGTGCGCAATTGGCTGCCGCGTTCGCCCACAATTATACAGTCAATTCACTTTACAGTGTGTTCTGTGAAGCGCTTTGGGACGTCCTCCCGACGTGAAAAGAGCTATATCAAATGCAAGGATTATTATTATTATTATTATTAATCCAGTCATCAGCATCCTTTGCAGGTTTCACTTGTTGCCTGGTGGCTGTAAAAAAAACACACACACACACAGGGGTGGGGGGTGGGGGGGGGGGGGTAACAGGACTTGGTGGACACCCTGTCTGGGGTTATTACCAGTGTAGCTGATGGAGATGAGTGGGGGCGACATGTCGCTGTCAGGTTTGGGAGAGGCTGCTCTGCTCCGCTCTTTCTCTCCAGCCGTCAGCTCCGGCAGCGTGTCCCCGGCCGCTTGTTCACCGTCAGCCATGGTCACAGGGAGGCTCTCGGGGTGGCTCCCCTCCCCTTCTCTCCCCTCCCGGGTTGGCTCCCACCGCCCAGTGCAGCCAACACCTGCTCTGTGTGTGGGAGAGAAACACAGACACACACACACACACAGAGAGACACAGAGAGAGACACACAGAGAGGAACCTGTGAACCACAGATCTGAAACAGTTTATCTGTAGTGTGTGTGTGTGGGGTGTGTGTGTGTGTGGGGATAGTTGCTAAGAAACGGGTAACGTGGTGCAAAAGACCACACAACCCACAGGGGAGGTTGGCATTTTTAGTTTCCCAGCAATGCAGGAACCTGGTTATTGCAGCGACTTTTACACACACAAACACACCACAGACACACAATTAAACCTGTTTGACAATCCTCCCACTTGAGTCTGTAATTCCAGACGATTTTATTGTGTGATAAGCTGCTATAGAAATGTGCTTATTTCTTACAGTGTTCATAATAATAATAATGATGATGGTGATCCTTGCATTTGATAGCGCACCTCATCACGTCGTTGAGACATCTCAAAGCGCTTCACAGAATATACTGTAAACTGAATTGACTGTATATTTTTGTGGGCGAAACGCGGAAGCCAATGGCGCACAGCAGTGTCCCACAAACAGTCGTGGATTGAGCGACCAAATTTTTTTTTACATTTTATTTTTGAAGAGATTATTACCCTCGAAAAAGTGATCTGATAATTGACGAATAACCGGGTTTTAACTAACTGCTAGGTAAACAGAGGCGTGTGGAATAACCCAGGTCCTCTCACTTGTGAGGCACAGTTGTGAGCCATGACCTGCTCTGCCTTCCCTCACCTCCGTAACATCGTCCGACTCCGTCACTTCCTCACCCCTCAGGCCGCTGAAACTCTTGTTCATGCCTTCATCACCTCCAGGCTCGACTATGCTTGTCGGCCTTCCCAACTCCTCCCTCCACAGACTGCAGATAATCCAGAACTCTGCAGCCCGTGTCCTCTGCCGCACAAACTCTGTGATCCCATCTCCCCCACTCTCGCCCGACTACATTGGCTCCCTACCCTTCAAAGGATCCAGTTCAAGATCCTGGTCCTCACATACAAAGCCCTCCAAGGCCTCGCCCCACCCTACCCCTGTGACCTCCTAACCCCCTACCAACCCGCCCACTCGCTCCGCTCAGCCGGCTCAGGCCTGCTCCACGTCCCAAAACCCACCCGCCCCACCATTGGCGGAAGAGCCTTCAGCCACTCTGCCCCCAATCTCTGGAACTCCATCCCCCAGTCACTCTGCCTCGCCCCCTCCTTAGCCTCCTTCAAGTCCCGCCTCAAAATCCTCCTCTTCGACCATTCCATTGGCCACTCCACTTCCCCTCCCTTCTCCCCCCTGACCCCAGCTCGGGTCTGAAATGCTGTACACTGTCTAGCGCCTTGGGACATCCTCCCGACGTGAAAGACGCTATACAAATGTAATCTTGTTGTTGTTGTTGTTGAGGCAAGTGTTCTAACAAATATGCTACAGGACTCCTACCTTGTATTTGTTATGGAGTCTTCATTCTGGGAGGGACAGTTCAAGCGTTTCAGAGGATTTACTCTAAAGTGTAGTAACTGCGTATTTCATTGGTGAATGCGGGAGCCAATTTGTGCACAGCAATGTCCTACAAACAGCCATAATGTGAATGACCAATTTAATCTGCAGGATATACAACCAGGAGAAACTCCCCTCTTCTTTCTGAGTAGAGATTTTTAACATCCATTTGAACAAGCAGACAGGAACTTGGTTTAACGTCTCATTCCGAAAGACATCAACTCCAACAATGCAGTACACCCCAGCAATGGTTTGGAGTAGCCTATGTTTGGAGTAGCCTATTACATTTGTATAGTACCTTGGGACATCTTCCCAATGTGAAAGGTGCTATACAAATGTAAATTCTATTGTATGTATTCTGTACCCCCTATCAAAATGGAAGTACTATATGAAAAGTTTAAGTATTCCCTCCAATATGCTTGTTCTCAATTAAATTACAATATATTTAAATAATTTAGATCAAGCAGATATCCAAGATTGAAATACCAGTTGCACTTGCTTTCAAAGAGCTGAACACAA
This sequence comes from Callorhinchus milii, assembly GCF_018977255.1. Taxonomy (NCBI): domain Eukaryota; kingdom Metazoa; phylum Chordata; class Chondrichthyes; order Chimaeriformes; family Callorhinchidae; genus Callorhinchus; species Callorhinchus milii. The sequence continues at coordinate 71,296,450 of NW_024704743.1, read as the reverse complement.
ATAAGTTGAACTTTTTTCACTTAAAAGGGGCTATATTTAAGGGCACAAGCATAATTTGTTCCTTCTTACTTCACATACTCCTAACTATTGAATGGTGGTTTCACCAGTTAGAAATGAGCTTTGCAGCAGCTATTTATTCCCTAGCAAACCAAGACCAAGCAAGGTAGGTAACAAGCCCTGGATATATGGGCATGTATTCACATACCTGGATTCCGGACAATGCCTTCCAGAAACTGTCATCCCAACCCTCAGAGTTTCCTCATTAGCTCAAAGAACATCTGCCTTCAGGATGGTGAAATCACATACATGGAACAGCTTGTGTTTGGACCACCATCTTATGTTCTCGAAGTCTAAGTCCATTGTCAAGCACCAGGTATACTCAACAGCAACTGCTTAATCTAGGTCCTCGTGTGAATTGCTTTCTCGCCATGAAGCCAACTCCACTCGCTTCCAAGATACTGAGCAATAGGTCAATGTAAGCAACAAATGTAAGTTGAAAGGCAGCAAGGATGGTAGAATTATATAAGTCAAAACAGAAAAAAACAGAAAATGATCTTTGTTATAGCCATTCAGGAGCTAGTTTAATGGTTCAGTTTAAGTTTGTACTTCACTGACAGTCACTGACACTGGCAGTATTCAGAGAAAATGTTGTAGTTTAGTATAGTATTGGGAGACGTGAAAGGCGCTATACAAATGTAACTTTGAATTTTGTATTGTATTTTCTGCAGTGCATAATTGAACAGAGATGGCTGTTGCAATCCAATGTGTTTATACTGCCTGTTCAGGTAGATGTTAAAGATCCCATTACACAATTCAAAAAGAGAAGAGAGCTTCTCCGGTGTGTCCTGGCACACAATCCTTAAGGTAAATTGAGCATTCACCTCATGGCTATTTTGGGGCCTTGCCTGCACTGGTAGGTTCTGTATCTGCCTATAAATCAGTTATTAGTGTTTGAGATGATTAAATGTGACAAGGCAACATAAAATTCCAGTTCTTCCTTTGACTATTTAATAGATTCTACATAGTCTGAGGCTACACTCCATTCTCTTTCAGAAGACGGACATACAGAGAGCTGACACAAGATTTTTGTGGTCACTCAATCCACGACTGTTTATAATAATAACCCTTGCATTTGATATAGCTCTTTTTACGTCTTCTAGATATCTCAAAGCGCTTCACAGAATATACTGTAAAGCGAATTGACCGTATACTTGTGGGCGAAACACGGCAGCCAACTGCACACAGCAGTGTCTCATAAACAGTCATGAAATTAAAAATGTCCGATTTATTATTGTTTTGTTTATAGAACACTGCGGTGCACAAACTGGCTGCTGCGATTCACCCACAAAATATACAATCAATTAATTTTACGGTATATTCTGTGAAGCGCTTCGAGAAGTCTCGAAGATGTGATAAGGAGCTATGTCAAATGCAAGGATTATTATTATTATTTAAGCAACAAGTGAATAGGAGGGGGAAGGGATTATTAATCAGACACGGACAGCATCACCATCCGTGGGTGCACACGCCACCTTGCTAAGCCAGTTTTGGAACTTTGACGTCTTATTTGACCCTCAGCTATTCTTTCTACACCACATCTGGACCATGACCTCCTCTGCCTTTCCCACCTCCGCAACATCGCCCGACTCAAGGCTGGACTATGCAAACTCATTGCTTGTCGGTCTCCCCGACTCCTCCCTCCACAGGCTGCAGATCATCCAGAACTCTGCAGCCTGTGTCCTCTCCCGCAACAGACTCTGTGTCCCTCTCACCCCCATCCTCACCCGACTCCACCAGCTTCCCATCACACAGAGGATACAAGTTCAAGATCCTGGCCCTCACCTTCAAAGCCCTCCACGGCCTTGCTCCCCCCTACCTCTGCGACCTCCTAACCGCCACCAACCTACTCGCTCCCTGCGCTCAGCGGGCTCCGGGCTGCTCCGGGCTGCTTCACGTCCCCCGCCTCGCCCGCCCCACCATTGGTGGGTGGGTGGGCCTTCTGCCACTCTGCCCCCACCCTCGGGAACTCCCTCCCCCACCTCCTGCAAGACCCACCTCAAGACCCTCCTCTTCGACTGTGCTTTCGTTCACCCCGCCCCCCCCCCCCACCCCCCCCGACCCCCGCCCCCGCCCCCCCCCCCCAGCTCGGGTCCAAAACTCTGACTGTCCAGCGCCTGGAAAGGGCTCTGAACGAATGCCATTCGTTGTGGTGGTGGTTGTTGTTGTGACGACGCGTCTCCTTGACAACCACTCGCCTCCACGCGCTGCGTCGTCACTTCCTGGATACGCGCTGCTCGGCGGCCACTTCCGGTTTGTGTGAGGTAGTGGGGGGGAGCCGCCATTTGCCGGGGTTCAGCCTGAGAGTCAGCCCCAGGGGCCGGACTGCCTGTGACCCCCCCCCCCCCCCCCCCCGGGCGGCAGATGGCGGAGGAGAACCGGCGAGGCGATGAGGGTGACCGGGGGCCCGGCGCCGTCCACAACATGTTCGTCATCATGGAGGATCTGCTGGATAAGTTGAAGCTGATGGACTACGAGGCCGATTTTCTCAGGAAGAACAACATGAAGACTCTGTGCAGGTCAGAGCCCGGCTCGGGGGGTTGGGTTGGTGGGGGGGGTTCTCGCTGTGGGCATCGTGTAAAGATTCAGGGCATGTAAACTGGCATTACTGAAACCACAACCCACAGACACAGCTGAAACCCTCCCCCACACCCTGGTCACTTCCCGGCTGGACTGCTCCAATGCCCCCCTCCTGGTCTCTCCAGCTCCACTGTACACAAACTACACTTAATTCAAAACTCCGCCGCCCGGATACTCGCCCACGCGAAACTCCATCCCCCCCATCACACCAGTCCTTGCCAGGCTCCACTGGCTCCCAATCACCGAACGGATCGACTTCAAGATCCTCACACTTGTTTTCCAATCATTTACTTCCCTCGCACCTCCCTACCTGTCCGATCTGCTTTCCCCGATTCCACCACCTGCTGCCTCCGGCTTCCTATTTGTCCCTTGTACCCTCCTTTCCACCGTTGGCGGCCGTGTCTTCACCCACTACACCCCAAAACTCTGGAACTCTCCCCCTCCCTCACTCTGCCTTGCTCCCTCCCTCCCCACCTTCAAATCCTGCCTGAAGATCTTCCCTAAAGATCTTCCTTTTTGATCGTGTTTACGGTCCTCCCTCGCCTCATTGTCAGACTCCGCCACTGTGAAGCGCTCCGGGACGCTACCCAGTGTGAAGGGCGCTCTATAAATGCTGTTGTTGTAACGCCTTGGAAAGTCCTCCCAACATGAAAGGCGCTATACAAATGTAATCTTGTGGTTGTAAAATAATCATAATCCTTGCATTTGATAAAGCACTTCAGAAGAATGTCTTAAAGCGCTTCACGGACTTTACTATGACATGTAGAGACTCTATATTTTGTAGGCAGCACAATTGTGCTCAACAATGTCCTGCAAAAAGCTATGAAGTGAATGACCAATTTTAACTGGGGGGTTGTTGGCCAGGACACTGGGAGAAACTCCCTTCTGTTAAACAGTGCTATTGGATCTTTAATGTCCACCCAAATAGGCAGACAAGACCTGCCTGTTTTAAGTCTTATCCAAAGTCACGTGGACTATGAGATTTGCACCACAATATCCAGCCATTTTCATGGTGAATGACCCCAGTAGCATTCCTCCCAAAATATTATGACTTCTAAGCTTTGTTTGTTTTTCTTTGATATTGTGATTATTCTGGGCAGCTGATCATGGATTCGAAAGCAAAGTTGTTTTTAGCATTTGGCTCCTGGTCGGTCCACTGGGTCAGTCACTCACTCAGGATCGGTCGATAACTTGAGTAAAACTTTGAAACAAAAGTCAATGTAGTTTCATCAAACTGAAACTACGCTGATGAGACCTGCCAAGTAAAGCCTCACAAATCCGCAGCCAGCCCTTACTGATGGTTGACCTCCTATCTGGCTCATCAGTAAGACTTGTAGGTACATTCCTATCTTGAAAACTGCTAGCCAAGGACTCAATAGTTAATGAAACCCTAGTTGCCATCCAGCTTGTTTTTTTTGTTGTTGAAGATTGAACCATAATGCTTGATGACACCTCGTGAGAGAATGCAGTTTCATTTTCCACTCTATACATCAATCCTGATCTAAATAGACCCTCCTGAATGAGGAAAGAAGGTTGTGTAAACTTGGAGAAGAAGAGATAGATGGGTGCTGACTATTCTCAAAACTAAAATGTTTCATAACGGGTTGAAACATTTTTTAATCTTATAGTGGAACCTTCACATTCTGACCTCAAACCTTGCTTCATTCACTAACTTCCTCTTACATCAAGAAGGTTGTTTGGATGATTTGTCCCAGAAAGATCTAAATTCCTAATTCCTTAATCTGCGAGTTCCAAAGATTTACATATCATTACACCTTGAATGAATCGCAGAATATATAATGATTTGGAATTTCATCATTGTCTGCTACCATAATAAATCAATTAAAATTAAGATTTGGGAAAGGGAAATCAAGTTGATGGGGCCCCTGCAGTCTTCACTTTAAATAGATCCTTATCAATGATACTGGTCGACGTTTTAGAAGTGAGCAACATAAACTATAAGCACTGATAATATATTGTGTTTATTTCAACAGACATTACTTTGCTCTCCCTACCAACCCAGGTGAGCAGTTCTACATGTTCACATCTCTTGCTGCTTGGCTGATAAACAGAACAGGATGCTACTTTGAACAACCTCAGGAATATGACGATCCCAATGCAACAATATCAGATATTTTAACACAACTCCGAGCATTGGCAAGTATTAGAACACTAAATTAGGTGGGGCGAGGAATGAATTTTGGTTAATCATGGTCGTGGATGAATACTTTCTATTAGAGCATTAAAACTAAAATTTACAAAGCATATGATTACTGCATGACCCTTGACAGGTGATACATGTGAATTGAACAGTACATCCTGACGGAATCGTGATTCCCATCTGCAGGAACCTTATTTCTACGTTGACCGTTTTAGTGGTGCTATGTTCTCACCGTCTTAAAAAGCCTACAATAAAAAAATTGCTCAATTTCCTTTTTAAAAGAAGATCCAATTGCAAAAATAGCCTAGGAGTAAACTGTTGTGGATAAGACGGAAGCCATACTCCTTGGCTCTCGTTAACGTCTTCACTCCTGTGGATCTAAACTTCTCAACCTCTCTGGGCTCTCCCTCAGACTCACCGAACCAGACCACCTTCTTCCACCTCCGCTACATTGCCCGCCTCGACCGTACCTTACCCCAAATGCAGCCGAAACCCTGGTGCATACATTTGCCACCTCCCGCTTGGATTATCAAACGCACTTCTCGCTGGTCTCCCCTACCCCACCATCAGAGGTCGTGCTTTCAGACGACCACTATGCCCCGAAACTCTGGAACATTCTCCCTCAATCCCTCCACCTTGCCCTATCTCTCCCTTTTTACAAGTCCCGCCTGAAAACCTTCCTCTTTAATAGTGCTTACGGCCACCTCCCCCCGACTCGGAGTCAGGCCCCACCACTGTTAAATGCTCCAAGACGCTAACCTGCGTGGAGGACGCAAAAGTGCAAGTTGTTGTTGTATAATCTCAAACATGACTGTAAAACTGGTAAAATAACCACATTTATTTTATTATTAATATCATTCTAAATTTTGTTATTACTATCATACCAAATTATTAGTAGAGCTAATTTAGTGCTTAAAAGCAATCATTTTGCCCCCCCCAAAATACTGTCACTACGCTTTACAGTAAATTCTGTGAAGCGCGTTGAGTTATCTTGAAGATGTGATAAGGCTCTACATCAAATATAAGGATTATTGTTATCTGTATTTGTTATGAAATCGCAGTATTTATAATTTAAATTAACACCCGGATTGTCTAATACAATCCGGGTGTTAATTTCTAATTGTCTAATAGATTTGAAATCTTTGTGCTTCATTGATTTTCAATCCATTATTTTAGGGTGGCTCAGTAGATTTCCCTCCCTCGAAACTGAAACAAGGTTATGGGGAACAGGTCTGCTATGTCCTGGATCGCTTAGCTGAAGAGGCCCTGAAACGTACTGGTTTTAGTTGGAAGAGGTAAGACAAAGTGGCAGAGATCTTTCTGGAACAGCATAGAATAATGCCACATTGCTGTCGCATTTGGTGATTTGAATTGGCATTTTATACCACGGTATAAATTAATAGAATTACATAGAAGTTTACAGCACAGAAACTATGTTGTGTTTGTACTCCACATAAGCCTTCACCCCTCATAATACCCAGGTCTACATTCCCTTCTCCCTCATATATGCATCAATATTCCTCTTAAATACTTTGATGCTTTTTGCTTTAACCACAGTATCTGCCTTTGAGTTTTACATTTTCATCACCCTCGGTGGAAAGACATTTTTTCTTAAACTCTCTATTAGATCAGCTAATTTTCAGGTTTTCAAATATTTTTTAAAACTCTGTAGTGTTGAGGAAGAATGGTCACAAACAGTTAATAAGATCAATAGTTTTTATTTTAAAAATTTTGAATGGGTAAAATGGTCCCATTCGTTGCACTATTGCCCCCCTGAACTGCAGTCATTTGTGATTTGGAGAAATATTTCCTTTGGTATGTAATATTAAGCACTATTAGACTTCCTCCCAACACAAAAAGTGCCATATATATATAAATTGTAATGTATAGTGTCCAGCATTATTCTGTTTTAAAGTGATCTAATAGAAGTTTCAAAACTTTTGAAACAACAACAAGAAGATTACATTTGTATAGCACCTTTCTAATTGGGAGGACGTCCCAAGGCGCTGGACAGTGTACAGCATTTCAGAAATAAAAAGCGTAAAGAATGGAAATAATTTCTATTAATACATGAATTAGCAACAAAAGACCATAAACTTGAGATTATTACTAGAAACTGTAAGAATTTTTCTTTACACCTAGTGCTATTAGGATATGATTTCATTACCTTGAGTGGTTATTGAAGCAGTCAATTATGAGATTTAAGGTGAAGTCAGATAAACACGTGAAGGTTAACAATATAAAAGAGTATTGGAAATTGGCCCAGAATAGATATTTTCGATGTAGTGAGTACAGCACAGATCCAATAGACCAAACGGGCTTCCTATGCCAAAATATCTGCATTAAAATTTGTTCTGTTAAATTGGTAGGACATGATTCCAATGTTACTACTGAAACAGTGAGGGGGTGGAAGTAAGGTGAATTTTGTGTGGCCTGTGGAAAGTACAAGTTTGATGGTCCAGATGTTTCCATCATAAAATAAATATTGCATGGAAATTGGAGTAAAGTGCGTGTTTGGGATATTTGAGAATGGAGTTCTGTATTTAATTTGCAGCTGTGTTTTATAGACCTGTGTATCCAGCAGAGGAGATGGAAGAGGAAGCAATAATGGAGGATGATTCTGAATTGACTTTGAACAAGCTGGAGGATGAACTTGTTGTAAGTCCAAATGAATGATTTCTACACTTTCTCGTCATCTTTATTTAACTCTGCTTTTCCAAAAGATTACCACCCAATGTTTTCTACTAACAAAGCATTATAAGAAGTATTATTTTACTCAAAGACCTGAAAAGTGATGAAAACATAAATTCTGAAACTGAAGAAAGAAAAAGAGAAAATTGTCTAAAGCGCAAAGTAAAATGCAGACAACAATAACAAATCACATTTATATAACGGCTTTCATATCAGAAGCCGCTGGACAATAAAGGGTTTTCACCCGAGCTGGGGGTTGGATTTAGTAGGGGTGTGGTCCAAGGTGAGGTAAGAAGATGACTGAATGTGCGGTTAAAGGGGAAGGTTTTGAGATGGACCCCGAAGAAGGAAAGGAGTGAGGGGAAGAGACTCTGGGATTGATTGTGGAGTCCTGCAGTGGTTAGAGCGCTCGCCTTGCAAGCGAGAGACCTGGGTTCGATTCCAGGTAGGGTGAAATGTTGAGCAAGTTTCCTTACTCCATACGCCTCTGTTTACCTAGCAGTAAGTAGGAACCCGGTTGTTAGTCGATTGGCAGATCACTTTTCCAGGGGTAATAATTCCTTAAAAAAAATTGGTCACTTCGATCCATGACTGTTTGGGGGTCACTGCTGTGCGTAATTGGCCGCCCTCGCATTTTGCCCACAAAATATACAGTTAATTCACTTTACTGCACATTCTGTGAAGCGCTTTGAGACATCTCGAAGACATGATAAGACCTATATCAAATGCAAGGATTATTATTGTTTATTGTAATTCCAGAGAATGGAGGCAGATAGGCTGAAAGCCTGATTGCCGATGGAGCAGGTAGTGCAGGGGATATGAAGCAGGCCCATACCCGCCTAGCTGAGGGAGCGGGTGGGTTGGTAGGGTTTCAGATCGCAGAAGTAAGGTTGGGCATGACTGTGAGTCCAGCATCTTGAGACGTCCTCCCGACGTGAAGGGCACAATACAAATGTAATTTTGTATTGTATCTATTAAATCAACCTTGGTGCTGGCAAGTGTGGAATAATATTATTTAAGAGTTTTAACAATCTGTGTAAGCGTTACGAATGAGATAAGTTGTATTTATAGAGTTTATGGATTTTATGGCAAACAAGTATATTGAAATTCTTTCTTGTATGTTAATATATTTCTTTCCAAATATTACCTAACTTTACAATCATACTAGTGTATCAAGTATATTGAAGTTCTTTCTTGTATGTTAAAATATTTCTTTCCAGATACTACCTAACTTTGCAATCATACTAGTGTATCAAGCGTTGATGGTAATCTGAGCAAATGCAAATTGCCAAAAAAAACCAAGATAAATGTAATTTCCTTATTGCCTCCTTTTCTTTACAATCATGAAACAAAACTATTTGTAAATGAGATTTATTGTTAACTATTTGTCTAAAACTGTCTTCAGGAAGAAGCTGAGGACTGTGAGGAGGGCGAGCCCTTTCTTGATCTAGAGGTTTTGAAAGCCCAGGGACAGAAAATGGTGAGTCATTTCCCACATCTTAAGCGCATAGGAAAATTCTGAGGTCCCATCTGCCTGTTTAGATGGATGTTCACTATTCAAAAAGAGGAGTTTCTCCCGGTGCCCTGGCTAACAACCCCACAAATAAAATTGGTCACTCACTTCATGGATGTTTGTGGGACATAGCTGTGCAAAAAATGGCTGCTGAATTTCCCTACAAAATACACAGTCACTACACTTTATAGTGAATAATGTGAAGCAATTTGAGACATCCTCCCAGCATGAACGGCACAATATCAAATGCAAGGATTATCCTATTATCCCATCCTCGCCATCTCCACTGGCTCCCCATCCTCCCTGAGGATTGAGTTTAAGATCCTCGGGCTCACCTCCGTGGTCTTGCCCCTCCCTACCTCTACAACCTGCTAAAACCCTACTAAACTGCTTACTCCATCTGCTCGGTCGGCACTTTCGGTGATCCCCACCCTCTGGAACTCTATTCTGGAATACCTTTGCCTTGACCCTCCGTTGCCTCCTTCAAGGCCCTTCTTAAAACCTTCCTCTTTGACCAGGTCTTAGGTCATCCTCCTATCCACTTGCCTTCTACTCCTTTTGATTCCAACCCTCAGCTCGGATGCAAATGCTTGGCTGTTCAGCACTTTGGGACATCATCCCGACGTGAAAGGCGTGATATAATTGCAATTTGTTGTATTATTTATTGTGTTAGTTATTAATGAAAGATAGATTGGGGTGGCATGATATAGCTTCAATATATGAATATTTCCTGGGGTGAAATGGATACAACTATCAACAAAGATTAGCTTAGAGCTTTTTTTCTGGAGATGAGTTGATTGAGAGAGGACCTGATCGAGATGTTTAAAATTATGAAAGGATTTGATAACGTGCATTTTAATAGACTGTTTCCAGTTGTTGATGAGGCCAAATAAGAACATAAGAAATGCTAGACGAAAAAAGACCAAGGTCCATTTAGTTCACCTTCCACCTTCCTGGCGATCGCATGCACGTATGTCCCGAACTACCTATGTACTATATCCCACAATGTTCTTTACTATAAGCAAACTATCTAATCTTTGTTTGAAAGAATCAACTCTTCCTGCTTCAACTGTTTCAATCTTCTCTTTTCCAGCATGAACATGCCCAGTTCACTTAGTCCCTCCTCATAGTCCAGTCCCTCCATTCCCTCAATCATTTTGGTTGCCCTCCTCTGTATTTTCTCAATTTCTCCAATATCCTTTTTGTACTGCGGCGACTAGAACTGTACACAGTATTCTAAAAGTATGGTCTCACCAATGATTTGTACAGTGGCAGGATTACCCCACTGTTTTGAGTTGCTATTGATCTTTTGATACATCCCAATATTGGTTTGCTTTACGCTCTGCAACAGAGCATTGTTGGGAGAGCTTCAATTTATTGTCAATCAGGACCCCTAGGTCCTTTTCATTTTCCATAAATATTATTTTCCTTCCATTCAAATAATAGTCCCTTACAGGATTTTTTGTCCGCATGTGAAGTATTTTACATTTCTCCACATTGAATTTCATCTGCAACCGATCTGCCCAATTCTCAAGTATGCTCAAATCCTCCTGTGACCTATCTTGTTCAACTTCATAATCTACCACCTTCATTAGCTTGGTGTCATCTGCAAAGTTAGCCACTGTGCTTGCGACTCCTAGTTTCAGATCATTTATAAAAATATTAAACAAAAGAGGTGCCAAAACACACCCTTGTGGAACTTCACTGGTAACTTTGTCCCAGGCTGATGACATTCCCTGTCTCTGGGTTCTTCGGATCAACCAATTGCATATCCATTGTAATATACCTCCACTGATTCCCGCTTTCTTTACTTTCAGTACCAGCCTCTTAATAGGAACTGTATCAAAGACCTTACTGAAATCCAGATATATAACATCCACAGCCTTATCCTTACTAAGCTCCCTTGTCACACCATCAAAGAAAACCAGTAAATTAGATTGGCAAAACCTCCCCTTCATGAACTCATATTGGCTATCATTTATGATTTTATTTCTGTCCAGATGCTCCATGATTTTATTCTTCATAAGAGTCTCCATAATTTTACCCACAATGGACATCAAACTTACTGGTCTGCAATTTCCTGGATTACTCTTGTTACCTTTCTTAAAAATAGGAGTAACATCTGCCTTTCTCCAGTCCCCCGTCACCTCTCCAGTGATTTTTGAAAGATTTGTGCCAGCGTTTCTGTGACTTCCCCCCTTAGTTTGTACAGTTGTTTGGGAACCATGTTGGTAGTGATATGAATTGTGTCGCAACTTTTCTCTGTGATATCCTTGAGTTCTCTTTCCGGATAGGTTACACATCTACAACACCAGCAACTTGCACTTATATAGGGCTCTCCACGTAGGTTAGCATCTCAGAGTGCTTAACAGTGGCAGAGCCTGACTCCGAGCCGAGGGGAGGGGGGAGGTGGCCTGGCCGTAAGCACGGTCACATTGGAAAGTTTAGGCGGGACTTGAAAGAGGGGAGTGAGGGGGCAAGACGGAGGGATTGAGGGAGTATTCCAGAGTTTTGGGGCGCAGTGGCTGAAAGCACGACCTCCGATGGTGGAGCAGAGGGTGCGAGAGACGAGCAGGATGCCGGTGCCAGTCGTGCGGAGGTCCCGGGTGGTGGATTGAGGAGTGAGGAGGTTAGAGAGATAGTGAGGTACCCGAGAGTGAATGGATTTGAACACGAGAGTGAGGATCTTGAAGTCGAAATGAGGGAACGTAACTATAAGATGGGTAATAGCAGATCTAAAAGTGAATTTAGGAGGAACCTATTTACCCAAATGGTGGTGAGAATGCAGCATTCACTGACGGCAGCTTTGGTTGAAGTGAAAGGCATCAATGTATTTAAGAGGAAATGACAATACACAAGGGAGAAGGGAATACAGCGATATAGGAATGGCTAATAGGAGAGGTGGCGGCTTGTTGTGGATTATAAACACAGGCACAGATTATCTGGGCCGAATGGCCTGTTTTCATTCCTTATCATTCTGTGTAAATGTATGTAAAAACATTCATCAGATGAAAAATAGGTTTGCACATTGTAGTGTGAATTTTTGAATTTTTGTTATAGGGATTCATTGAATGATGAACAGCGGAAGATTTCTCTCTCCGTCCCCTCCCCCAGGAGGGAGTAAAGATCAGTTAGAATATTTCCTAAAATATGCTCTGGCAGAGAACTAGATATTTGGCCTGTATGCTTATTGTTTACTGCTGAGAAAGTCAACATTTGTCTCAATATACTGTATTTGAATGTTTATATAGGATGGATTGGAGTCTTCAAAGCCAGAAGACATTTTAGAATCCAAAACTGATGTTGGAGAGTGGAACCTGGAGGTGGAACGAGTTCTCCCACAGCTTAAAGTTACCATCCGGACTGACAACAAGGTATGTTTGAATTTCAGCTTTCAGTGCTGAGCTCTGGATCTGAATCTGGGTTTACCACTAGAATAGATTTACATTGTTTGCCTGGGTTACCACTAGGATTAGTGTTTCCAGTTTCATGAAGCTTCTCATTGTTGGCAGCTGGACTGAAACTAAAGAAAGTAACTGTCCAAACTCCTGTGAGATCACTTTTCAGGCATCACTTTTTTTCCCTTAAGTGAACAGTTAGTGGGTTGTTGAGACAGTACGAGGGTTTGCATGTCTTCACAGATGTAGTTTCTGAGGATAAGACAATGTCTATGCATGAAAGGATCAGCGTAGGAGTTAATTGACGGTCTTCCTTGGAGAGGTTATAAGGACAACCTGTGAGAAAACATAAAAAGAACTATGCTAATACAAAGTGGGCTGTTTATTCTGAAGACATAGTACAGGCCTTTATTCTGCTTAAAGACCTAGGTCCTACGTAGCTAGTAGTAGATCAAATCGGGACTTCAGGAGAAACTTGTGCATGCATAGAATGGTGAGAATACATAGCCCAAAGATGTAGTGGAAGCAAATAGCATTGATGTATTTAAGAAAAAACAATATCTGTACGTACTTGAAAGAGAAGAGAATAGAGGGGTTTAGGTGAGGGGACTAGGATGGGTGGGGGCTGCAGTGGAGTATACATTAGAATACATTAGAATATACAGCACAGAAACAGGCCATTTGGCCCAATTGGTCTATGCCGGTGTTTATGCTCCACATGAGCCTCCTCCTGCCCTTCCTCAACTAAGCCTTCAAGCATAACCTTCTATTCCTTTCTCTCTCATGTACCTATTCCAGCTTTCCCTTAAATACATCTATGCTATTTGCCTCAACAACTCCTTGTGGTGGCATGTTCCGCATTCCCACTACTCTGTGTAAAGAATTTTTTTCTAACTTCCCTATTGATCTATTTATGACTATTTTATATTGATGGCCCCTGGTTTTGGTCTCCCCCACAAGTGGAAACATCTTCCCAAAGGCCATAAACCTTTCATAATTTTAAAGACCTCTATCGGGTCACCTCTTGCCCTCCTCTTTTCAAGAGAAAAGCATCCAAGCATGTTCAGCCTTTCCTGATAGGTATAACCTCTATCCTTGTGAATCTCCTTTGCACCCTCTCCAGTGCCTCTACATCCCTTCTATAATGTGGAGACCAGAACTGCACACAGTATTCTACTTGGTCTAACCAAGGTTCAATAGAAGTTTACCATAACTTCCCTGCTTTTCATTTCTATTCCTCTTGAAATGAACCCCACTGCCTGGTTTGCTTTTTTATTGCCTTATTAACCTGGGTTGCTACTTTTAGTGGATTGTGTATGTGTACCCCTAGGTCCCTTTGCTCCTCTACCCCATTTAGGTTTTTATTTTCCAGTATAAAGAATGGCATGGACTAGTTGAGCCAAATGCCCTGTTTCCATTATATTATTCTATTTACCTATATCTGCCACTGAAACTAGAATAAGTCTAATTAACAACAACAACAACAAGATTCCATTTATAAAGCGCCTTTCACGTCAGGAGGACGTCCCAAGGCGCTGCACAGTTGGGTCATGACCCGAGCAGGGGGGAAATGGTCAGGGTGAGGGGAGGGAGCGAGGAGGGGGGAAATGGTCAGGGTGAGGGGAGGGAGGGGAGGGAGCGAGAAGGGGGAAGAGAGTCGAGAGGGGAGCTGAAGGCTCGGTCAAAGAGAAAGGTTTTGAGACCGGCCTTGAAGGAGGAAAGGGAGGAAGCGGCGAAGGCACTGGGGGATAGAGTTCCAGAGCCTCGGGGCTGAGAGGCTGAAGGCCCGACCACCATTGGATAGTTCTATAACAGAGTGTCATTATAGACCAGAGAATAAAATAAAGCATATTGATTGTGAAAACCTTTATAAAATAAATATTTTTGCATATGCAGAAAAATAAATGTAAACTCATGATCCGGTAAAAATAGGTCTTCAGTGGAAAAAATATTTTGATCTTCAAAAAATACATATTTTTATTAGCTCAATATACCAAAAATATACACCTTGCACTAGAAATATCTGTTTTGAGAAGTCCTATAAGACAGAAATGGTCCCATGTCTTCATTTGTTTGTTCTCATTAAGTTGTGCAGTTACTAATTACTCCCCTACACAGAAGTATTGACTTGTGCACAGTGAGGATTAACATCCCTTTATAGTTTGGTATTATTCTGGTTCCCTTGACAATCTCTTTGCTATTACAGATTCAGAAGCTGTTTAGATTAGTAAACAGTAAAGTACCTGACTAAGAAAACCCACAGAGATAAACTGTATTGTACCGGCTATAAATATCAAACTGTAATGTGCATTACATAGAAATGAGAACATTTCATTTTATGACTGGTTCTGACTTTTAATAATCAAAGGGTCAATTGTTTGAGGTTTTGCATATTTGTAAAGCATTTGAAGTTCCATTCCTTAAGAATGTGGTTGACTTAATATTGCATGCAACGTAAATATTTAGAAAATATTGCCAGGCAATTGTGAACAGTGGCAGGCATGTATCTTACAGAAGGTAAATGAAAGATCTCTTTGGTTATGCAAGTAATATTTTATACCATTGACAGAAAAGGAAATGTGTTCAAATACTCTCATGGCTTTGAATAAAACAAATTTATCAATTAAACCAGAAAACAACCCTGGAAAAGATCTTCTTTTTGTTTCACCACTCATTGTTATCAGCAGCTTCTGGATCTGCTTGATTTTCGGATGCTTAATTTGAAATCTGTAACAATTCACCTTTTAATTATGAAATTAAGTCATGTCAGAAATTCAGTGAATCCTAAAACCAGTGTGTTTTTTTTATTCGGTCTACTCCACTTATACATTTCAATATTTATTTATTGATCTGGTTTATTACCCATGACGATTCTTTAAGCACTACGTCTCTGCCCTTTGGAACTATTCCAGAACACTTTGCTTTGCTGCCTATCTCTACAGCTGTTCCTTTCATCACATTTATATAAACCTCTTGTTGGTTGTTGTCCCCCAGTCTATGTGCCAAGTGCTTGGAGACATTCCTTTACATGAAGTTTACTGTATAAGGTGTCAGTCTGGCTGAGTTGATAAACCTTTGCTGAGTCAGAATGTTGTGGGTTGAAACCTCAAGTCAGGACATGAACTTACATAGACTAGGCTGACACTCCAATATAGTGTTAGGGAATAATGCATTGTCGCAGGTGCCATGTTTCAGATGAGATGTTAAACCGAGGTTCTGTTTGCCTGTTGAGGTGAGCCCATAGCACTACAGGTCAACAATCCCCCAATTAGTCTTGCAGCTTAGTGGTTAGAGCACTCGCCTTGCAAGCGAGAGAACCTGAGTTTGATTCCCAGGCAGAGGGCGAAACAACAACAACAAGATTTCATTTATAGAGCGCCTTTCACTCGGGAGGACGTCCCAAGGCGCTGGACAGCATACAGTTATTTCAGACCCGAGCTAGGGGGGGAGAAGGGAGGGGAAGGAGATAGCATGGTCGAAGAGGAGGGTCTTGAGGCGGAACTTGAAGGAGACTAAGGAGGGGGCGAGGCGGAGTGACTGGGGGATGGAATTCCAGAGGTTGGGGGCAGAGTGGCCGAACGTTCTGCCGCCAGTGCTGGGGCGGGTGAGTCAGGGGATGTGGAGCAGGCCGGAGCCGGCTGAGCGGAGGGAATGGGCGGGTTGGTAGGGGGTTAGGAGGTCGCAGAGGTAGGGTGGGGCGAGGCCATGGAGGGCTTTGTATGTGAGGACCAGGATCTTGAACTGGATCCTCTGAAGGATCGGGAGCCAATGGAGTCGGGCGAGAATGGGGAAGATGGGGTCACGGAGTTTGGTGCGGGAGAGGACACGGGCTGCAGAGTTCTGGATTATCTGCAGCCTGTGGAGGGAGGAGTTGGGAAGGCTGACAAGCAGTGAGTTTGCATAGTCGAGCCTGGAGGTGATGAAGGCATGAACAAGAGTTTCAGCGGCCTGAGGGGTGAGGTAGTGGTGGAGTCTGGCGATATTACGGAGGTGAGGGAAGGCAGAGCGGGTCATGGCTTGGATGTGGGGAAGAAAAGACACTTGAGGGTCGAACAAGACACCGAGGTTCCTGACTGGCGGTGAGTTGTAGTGTGCAACCGTGGAGGTTAACGTTGCCAGAGCCTGAGGTGCTGAGGCGCTGGCGCGAACCAATCAGAAGGGCCTCAGTCTTGTTCACATTCAACTGTAGGAAATTTGCCTTCATCCAGGACATGATGTCCGACAGGCAGTCTGTCAGGACAGCAGTGGTCCTGGAGTTGAGGGTGGAGGCAGAAAGATAGAGTTGGGTGTCATCTGCATACGTGTGGAAGTTGACCCCATGTCTGCGGATGATGTCACCAAGGGGGAGCATGTAGATATTAAAGAGGAGAGGGCCAAGGACAGAGCCCTGGGGGACGCCAGATGTGACAGTCCGGGGGCTGGAGGAGAAACTGTGAGAGGTAACAAAGTGGATATGGTGAGAGAGATAGGAATCGAACCGGGCAAGGGCAGGTCCATGAAGATTGAGTAAAGCGGAGAGGCGGTGTATGAGGATGGAGTGGTCGACAGTGTCGAAGGCGGCAGAGAGGTCGAGGAGGACAAGGAGGCAGAGGGAGCCCTGATCACAGATGCTCAGAATGTCATTAGTGAGTTTGACCCGGGCTGTTTCCGGTTAAGGGAAAAGAAGAGGGAGGAGAATAATAATAATAATATAGAAGTTGGCAGAGACAGAAGAAGCGCAGCAGGGGGTGAAGTGGAGGTTGAAGTCACGTAAGATAAGGAGGTGTTCAGAGCAGAGGGAAAGGGAAGATAGGAGGGTGGAGATGTCCGAGAGGAAGGTGGGGGAAGGCTTGGGGGGACAAGGAGGATTTTGAGGGAAAGCCTGGAGGGGTGGTAAAAGGTAAGGTGTTCAAAGGAGGGGAAGGTTCCGGAGGAGTAAGGGGAAAGGCCGAGTGGGGACCGGGAGATGAGAGCCACACCGTCGCCACGTTAGGTGAAAGGTGTAACCTGGAGGTGTGGCCTCAACTAGTGGGAAGGTGTCCCCTGAACATCCAAGCTCATCCAAGTCCTGGATGAGAGCTAACTTTCTACAGTTGAATGTCAGCAAGACCGAGGCCCTCCCACACCTCAGGCACTGGCAGCATTAGAATCCACAGATGCACACTCCACCTCACCAAGCCAGTCAGGAACCTGGGCATCTTGTTCGACCCTCAACTGTCCTTTTCCGCCCCCACATCCGTGCCATGACCCACTCTGGCTTCCCCCACCTCCACAACATTGCCCGACTCTGCCACTGCCTCACCCCTCATGCCAGTGAAACCCACATACATGCCTTCATTATATCTAGGCTCAACTATGCCAACTCCCTGCTTGTTGGCTTTCCGAACACTTCCCTCCACAAGCTACAGATCATCCAGAACTCAGCAGCTCATGTTCTTTCCTGCACCAGGCTCCGTGACCCCATCACACCCACCCAACCTCGCCCGGCTCCACTGGCTCCCCATCCCTCAGAGGATCGAGTTCAAAATCCTCATTTTCACCTTCAAGGCCCTTCATGGCCTTGCCCCCTCCGAATCTCTCCGACCTGCTAAATCCTTATCAACCTGTTCACTCCCTCCGTTGTCTCCTTCAAGGCACGCTTCATGAACCTCCTCTTCGACCGTGCCTTCGGCCACACTCTCTGCCCTCCACCCTCCCTAATCCCTGATTGTTCAGCTCCTTGGGAAGTCCTTCCAACATGAAAGGTGCTTTACAAATGTAATATTGTATTGTATGATTTGCCAATGAGAGCACTGCAATGGCAAGTCATACAATACAAAATTAGCAAGCTTCCTGCTACTTATCCAGATAGGATCACTTTACGCATTAGTTGGCTTGCAGGAGCTAAATGGGAACAGTCCCTGCCCCCCAGTAACTGAACTATGCCCCCCATGCCAATTGTATGAGCAATACTAGCTGATTTGTTATCAGCAGTACCTTGGAGTAAAGCTTGAAATGCTCAAATTAGAGTCTGAATTGGTGATTTGTGTCTGCACACTGAAAGTTCAACCAGTTATCTTTTTCTGTTTTAGGAGAAATGTTGACACCTCCCCTGGAATGAAATTATTTTCACAATCTGGGCAATGCCACTTTAGAGGATAACAATTTAAATTGTAATTCCACATCTTAACCACTCTGTGGTGTAGGATACTGATTGCAAGTATTTTTCTACCTGATCCAGCAACTGTATGGCACTTCTGTTACCAAGTGTTACCTGCTATTTGTGAATAGATTACCATCTGTAAAACACTTAAGCCTTTATAATAATCTTTAATTTCATGTAGCTCCTTATCACATTGTCGAGATATTGCAAAGTGCTCGCGGTGAAGTGTAGTGACTGTATTTGTAGGTGATATTTTCTCCAGCTTTCTGATCCTAGATTCTCTTAAAGATCCAGAACTTGACAGTTGTTACAGCTTCTAATTATTTACATTCATCTCAAGTGTTTTTTGGGAAGTTTGCCATCACTAACTCTGAAAGCACGAGCAATGATTAAAAAAAACAGTTAAACATTGAGCGGACATTAACAGGATACAGAAAAATAGAGTAAATGAGCAACCAGATGCCTTTTAGGACTTGCTGAACTGATATAACAAATACAGAAGTGTGCTTGGAATATCATCCTAACTTGTCAGATCATTTGGTAAAACATGTATCACCTAAAAAAACAGTGTAAACTGGTAGGCGGGTCTATAGGGATGGTGGTCATGAATTACAAAGATGGTTGCTGAGCTGATTTGTTAAAATTTTTAATGTTCACTTTAGATCTTGGATTGGGGCCTTTCAATGCCATGTTACAGAATAGCGATTAAAATAAAACAATATCTGTTAAATCAGAATCTGAGACCTTGCATTTTAAGGTTGAAAATTGGAGCCTTACTTATCCATTTTGGATGGAAGTGCTACCAACTGTTAAGTAACTGTTACTTAAATAAGGAATGCAATATGTTTTAAGAATATCACAGTCCACATTGGCTTACAGACAGTCACTTCTTTTTACGGTAAATCCTGTGAAGTGCCTTGAGCTCTTTCATATTTCATTATGACTCTCAACATATATTATAAAGCTTAACAGATAGCAAAGTGAATTCAAGCCAAGGTTTGGTTCTGATGTTCTGCTGCACTTCATAAATAGCAAAAACTTCTTTATGTTTTGAATATATATATTTTCTCTATATAATTAATTTACTGTTTATTGCATGGAATTAGATCTTATATAGGATTGCCTGAACCTATAGCCCTTTCCCTTCTCCCTTGCTCAGCAGCCCTGCCAATGTACAGCCCTCTGAGGCAGTATTCGGCATGAAGAGCACTATATAAATACAAGTTATTATTAGAATCAATAAAGTGCTTTGTTTTAACAGGACTGGCGAATCCATGTTGACCAGATGCACCAGCATAAAGAGGGAATTGAAACTTCCCTTAAAGAGACAAAGGTATTCCTTTATCATACAGTTATAATAGATATTTGACACCAGTGTAGTCCTTGAAACACAAAGCGTATCAGGTTACTGAGTTTACTGAGGGTACTGATAATGTAGCAGAGCCTATTTGAATGACTTGCCTAATAGTGGGTTCTTCTACCCCATAACCTGTGTACCTTTGTTAAATTTGCTACTAGCTACTATTGCTATTCCTATTCTTGCTCTTGTCACAGCTATAAAGACGGTAACGGTACAGGATAAACTTGAACTATCATAGTGTCACCTTGTGCCCCCTTGTTACCAGGAGTCAGGATGTATTAAGTGCATATAATATATTACATGTATATAATTCTTGATTTCTGTTAATACTACGATACAAGAACAGCAATATTTGATATTGAAACATATTAGAATGGGAGCAACCCTTTGACGTGTGAGGCATCAGGAGGATGGAGTGCAGGAGGGGGACTAGAGATGAATGCATGAGAAGAGGAAAGCTGAAAAATTAAGCTATCTTGTTTTAAATCACTGCCTCCTATTACTGCCTACCAGCCACTCCCTCCCCCACCATTACCACCTGAAAAATGTCCAACGCGGTTTAATCAGTAAGGAGCAGACTGGCATCCTTTGGAATTTGTGGGACAGATTGTGGCTTTGTATGAGAATGTCATAACTTAGCTAGGTGCCAAAATATAAATAGAGAAAACATTGTCTTCTGAATAAATTAGATAATATAGGCATACAAAACAACCACTGTGTTAATATTGTTTTCGACAGTTTTTCGAAAAATAAATCAAAGGGATTGTATAAATAGAGCCCACATCAGTGAACCTATTGGTTGTTATTGTGGCAAAATTTTGCAAAATCTGCAGCTCCATGAATTTTCCCTCATTGAGAACATGTTTTTGTTATCTGTCATGTCTGAAGCATTAAAAAGCTGAATTAAATTCTCGTTCATGACAGAGTTACTTGGACAAGCTTAAAGATGAGATTGGTCGAACATTGGAAAAGGTCAGCAGTCGAGAGAAATACATCAACAACCAGCTGGAAAATCTGATCCAGGAGTATCGTGCTGCTCAGGCCAAACTCAGCGAGGTGATTGAGTGTTCTAGAAGATGCACTGGAGTGCAGTTTTTAGCGTAAAATATTGGCAGCAATACATTGCAAACCGTGACATTTTGCTTTTCTGTAGGCCAAGGACCGATACCAGCAAGGAAGTGGAGGAGTAACCGAACGGACCAAAATTCTCTCTGAGGTAGGGATTATGGTGATTTTAGCCAAATGTTTGAATAATCCTCTCCATTTCCAACAGATTTTGTTTATTTTATAACTCTTTTGTTCTCCCTTGCCCCAAGCCATGTACTGAGTGGCCTGAAGTAAGTTGCCAACCAGCTGTTTCTCTGTGGGACGTGTTTCTGTGCCTGCCAGATAAGGACTAAACAAGTATTTTTTTTAACCGCAAAATAAAAAGCCAGATATTTTCAGCTATTTGTGTGCACCTTTTATTGTGTCAAAAAAATGAAAAAAAACTAAGGGGTAAAAAATCGATCCAATAAGTGGGTAAATTCAGTTCAAATCAGTAAAAATTGGGCTTTATTTTGCAGTATTCAAAAAAACCCTCAAGAGTTTTCTGCTCAACTTAAAGGTAATTAGAGAACACCACACCATTTTTCACAGTATCAGAGTGAAGGAGCTCTAACAGCTTGCAACAACAAATGCAAGTGAGCCTGGCAACAGGAACATGTGCTGGAGCACATTATAGGTAAGCCACTGCTGCCCAGCTAAGATGAACTAACTCAAAATAAGCCAGGGATCAAACCTGACTTCTTCCTGCCTGTAAAGTACCAAAATACGATGCACTTACATACTGAGCAATGTTGATGTCGTAAGATGCACAGCACACTGGTGATTAAACATATATCATGCATTTGGGTGCCCCCAAGATTATCTACACAATCTACAGGTTTCAGAGGTTATCATTGAGTGCATAATTTTATCCGTACGGCAATTGGCAGAATTGCAAATGTGTGCACTTTCCAGAGGCCAATAAAATCTCCAAACTCACAGTATTTACAGACATTTTGAGGGCTAAGGTGCTATACAAATGCAATATTATGCAATAGACTTTCGACAAATGATATACAATATTTCAATATTTTCTTTTTATGTTTATTCTTTGTTTGTTTAGATAAGTGAAGACCTCGAAAAAGTGAAACAGGAGATGGAAGAAAAGGGAAGCAGTATGACAGATGGAGGTGCGTAAAGGGCATCGGGAAAGTTTTTTTAAATTAAACCTACATTAACCCAGACGCAGTTGAAACACTCATTGAGGCGTTCGTCATCTAACGACTCAACGTTTCAAATGCCCTCTTCCCCGGCCTCCCCAGATCCACCATGTATAAGATCCACCTGTTCCAAAACTCCGGGGCCCGCATACTCACCCACACTATACTCCATATCCCCATCACACTAGTTCTAGCCAGGCTCCACTAGTTTATGTTCCATGCTTTCGTATGTTCTTGATACTGGATCAACGCTGTTCAAATATGACATCTGAGGTAGCGCAATTCATTGAGCTTAAGACTGAAAGATTCTAGTAAGTAAAAAGAATCCTTGCATTTGATTTAGCGCCTTATCATGTCATCAAAACATGACAAGAAGATAAGTACGTTTTAATCTTGAATCTTCAGTGGGACAAAAATGATCTGAGTTTGAATCCCTGTCGGTCCACAACAAGTCATCCTTGGAGTTGATAACATTTCAAAACGTACTCAAAGCAAAAATCCCCTACGCCAAGAGGCGGGTGTAGGGGGGAGAGAGAGAGAGAAATTAAAGAGGATTTTAACTGGCTCTGATTAGCCTTGGTAAATCCAAGGAAATGCAGAGAGGTTTAGAAATATTCTCAGCTCTCAAGCCAAAGCTGCAAGGGGTAGAGCCTGAACTTGTACAATGCAATTCACTTGCTAATTATTTATATCATCTTAAAACTGTAGTGTTTTGTTACTGACTTATTGACCAGTGGAAATCATATTTTACTATTTACCATAACATGCTCTATTAGGTCATCCCTTAGCCTAGTGGAAAAAAACTAATTTCTCATGTCTTTCCTCATAACCCCTCATCCTCAACAACATCCAAGTCAATCTATAGTGCACCTTTTTCATTGCTTTTACCCCAATAATTGAGTGCCCAAATGTACTGTGAGTGATGATTAAATATCTAGGCTAACTATAGGCTAAACTGGCATGTACTACTTTATTGATTATTATATTTTCAGCTCCTTTGGTCAAAATCAAGCAGGCATTAACAAAACTCAAGCAAGAAATAACTCAAATGGATATCCGGATTGGAGTGGTAGAACATACTTTGCTACAGGCCAAACTCAAAGAGAAATCAAACATGACCAGAGACATGCATGCCACCAATATTCCAGAAAGTACAATTGGTGGTTATTGATGTACAATTGTACTCTTACATCCAGTTTATAATATATGCTGATGTTTTCTTTCCCCAATTGGAAAATTATTGAACTCTTTATGTTGTGGCTTTTCTGAGAGTTCAGAAAATAAGTGCAAGAGATGATCCTGTGCATCTAGAGTGAACCAAACGCTACTCGCCACTATTAGATCCCTGCCTACTGATCATTACAATGAATGTTTCTACATATTTGATGCTGGAATGGGGGACAGAGCTGTTTAAATCACTTGGCTGTGCCTTTTTTAAGACCTCACTTGGTACTTTGTTGATAAAGATTTTTACACTACAAAACTTATCATACAAGGTTGTACTTTAGTTCAACTATCTTGTTATAGCCCTTACACCTGTATAGTTTGGGCACTATATTTATTTTTCAATGTTACTGGTAAAGCTATCAAAGCCAAATAATGAATTATAAATAGTATTTCTAATGTTTTGTAGTAAAATATTGAAAATCTGTTGAAATGCTGAACACCCATATATTCCAACACACTGGTTGTATTAGGTGCCTTTGGTAGAAAAAACTCTGTTACATTTCTAACCAACACATGCAGAGGTACTGGCAGGCTGCTTGCCTTGATATATTGCTGCTGGTAGCAGAAGTGGCTAGTCAACTTCCTATTCAAAGTACTCAACATGTCAATGCTGGGTAAGTATCTGAGCGAGCTACAAAGCACTTGATTGGATCCATAGATGCAAATTATTTCACACTGCTCAAGCTTCGCCTTCATTGTTTATGTTTCCTCTGAATATCTTGATGGACTTATTCTCTTATAATGGTTTCCCAGATATGTTTTCTGTCTACCATACACATATTTTATATATTTTAAACACTGTTTTTATGTGAACTACTTTTACTACTCCTGTGAATTGTTCTGAGGCTTACACTAAAATTGTACAATGATGAAAAATATTTGTACACAAGATTTTGTGCATAATTTAGAAATAGATTTATGCTGTATGCAGGATCGATATATGTAAGCCTTTTTATAGTTGTATATATTCAAAGCTGTAACTTTATGTAAAATAATAATTGCATTTTATTGAAATGCTGTCCAATAAACCCTATCTTACATAAATAAAACAACATCTTGCTGTCCCACAAACATACTCCAGACTTATTTTATAATAACAATAGGATATAAGCCGTTTGGGGGAAAATATAGCAGTCAAGATAAGAAAACACTCACTGTGAAATTGGTGCAATTTTTGGAAATATTCCAGGTCATCATCCCTTTTCCAAATGAGTCATTGAATCAAGGTCCCTACATTAACATCATGAACCCATAACCTGACAGTAAGCACCTAACTCCATTGTTAGGTACTAATTGAGGTGTAGACTGGCTGCCCTGATAGTGGACTTTAAATGCGCATTGACTCTGGAAGATTTTCACCTAGTTTCCTAGTGAATATAATGGTCTCATTTAAATTAGCCAATTGCCTTTCATGTCCTCCTGATGTGAAAGGTGCTATACAAATATAATTTTGTATTGTATATTAAATAGAGCAGTATTGGATCTTGTACTATTACTATTTCTACATATTGTGTAGTTACTGAGGGCAGTACCTATCTCAGGATATTGCTGATGATAGACCTGCCAGCCTGGCTCATCGAAGGGTGTGGAGGAGCAGACCAATCAGTAGAGCTGGGATTTCTTCCACTTGGCTCTTGTTAACTGCAAACCAAAGCCTTTATGGGTCGGGTGGTCCTGGCTTGACAAGCAGCAGGATGTTTGCCAGACAGTGCTTTCATTGGCAGTTAGCTGTTAAACTCTAGCACTATCCCAAAGAATACTCTGGGGTCACCATTCCTTGGCTCTAGCCAACCTGTGACTAATACTCTGGAACTAGGTAAGAAGGGTGTATCTCCCTGAAGAGAGTGTGTGCATTCCATTGCAGACAAGGAAATGTCTATGTATAGGTGGCATACATGGAATTTTAACTCTGGTTTAGATACCCTTATGCATGATGATGGCTTTCTGTATGTGTCAGACACCTGGCTACCAAAAATAAAATGACTTATGGGCAGTTTCACAGAAAAGTAAATGCATGCTAACAATTCTATTTGGTCCAATATCTACAAATGAAGTATAATTTTAAAATGTATATTCTGTAGTTTTTATTATTACCTTAAAATAACTTCAGATAACACAATTTGAAAGCTACATTTTTCTTCATCCAAAAGAAAAACAAAATATATATATAAAGCATTTTACATGTTATGAATGTTATTTAAAGGTCTTCACAGAGATAGGGAGAACCAAGCAAGGAGGTTGGAAGGAGAATTTAAGCTTGTGGACCAACTGCACACATGTTTTAACAGGTTTTGAACAAGGGGCGATAAGAAAGGTAAAGGGATTTGGGAACAGAGTTCGGGAGAGCAGGGACAAAATGACTGAAGATTTGGCAACTAATCATAGAATGAACAGAGTCAAGAAGAAAGCGTTGGACCAGAAGTGGAAGAACAGAGGGCAAGGTTAGGGGAATGGGGCTGGAGTTGTAAGGCAATGGAGGGATTTGAAAGTCAGGTGAGGATGTTGAAGTCAATATAATTTAGATTGATATATAATTTAGATTTCTGGTCAGGAGGAAGTCTCAAACTGCTTGACATCTACCGGCTGGGCACCTCAACTGGGGGTGGGAGCTGAAATGGGTGAAGGAGAAAAGATGACTGAAAGCGCGGTCAGAGATTTTGGGGTACTGGGAGCCAGTTGAGCCTGGCGAAAATTGGGACATTCATTAACGGCGAATAGTAACAACAATAACCCTTGCATTTGTCTTCCCTAAAACCGTAACAAGAACCAATGAAGGCAAAGGGAGGCAGTGAGTACAGCACTGGGGTGTTAAGTGCATAAATCAACAGCATAGCCGCAAGTTTTCTGTTAAGTATGAATTTGAGAAGATCACAGTGGTAAGGTGCTGAGGACACCAGTGGTTGCTTGTCAGCCCTGGTTACCAGTCAGCCCCTGGTTACCTGTCAGCCCCGGTTACTTGTCACCCCCCTGGTTACCTGTGATGTCAGCCTCCTGGTTACCCGTCAAACCCCCGGTTGCCTGTTAGCCCCTGGTTGCCTATCAGCCCTGGTTAGCTGTCACCTGGTTACCTGTCAGCCCTGGTTAGCTGTCACCCCCTGGCTACCTGTCAGCTCCTGGTACCTGTCAGCCCTGGTTAGCTGTCAGCCCCTGGTTACCTGTCAGCCCCCGGTTACTTGTCACCCCCCCCGGTTACCTGTCAGCCCCTGGTTAGCTGTCACCCCCCTGGCTACCTGTCAGCTCCTGGTTACCTGTCACACCCCTGGTTGCCTGTCACCCCGCTGGTTACCTGTCAGCCCCTGGTTAGCTGTCAGCCCTGGTTACTTGTCACCCCCCTGGTTACCTGTGATGTCAGCCTCCTGGTTACCCGTCAAACCCCCGGTTGCCTGTTAGCCCCTGGTTGCCTATCAGCCCTGGTTACCTAGTTAGCTGTCAGCTCCTGGTTACCTGTCATCCAGCTGGTTACCTGTCAGCCCCCGGTTACTTGTCACCCCCCCCGGTTGTTACCTGTCACACCCCTGGTTGCCTGTCACCCCGCTGGTTACCTGTCACCCCCCTGGTTACCTGTCAGCTCCTGGTTACCTGTCAGCCCCTGGTTAGCTGTCACCCCCCTGGCTACCTGTCAGCTCCTGGTTACCTGTCACCCCCTGGTTAGCTGTCACCCCCCTGGTTACCTGTCAGCCCCTGGTTACCTGTCAGCCCCTGGTTAGCTGTCACCCCCCTGGCTACCTGTCAGCTCCTGGCTACCTGTCAGCCCCTGGTTAGCTGTCACCCCCCTGGTTACCTGTCAGGCCCCTGGTTACCTGTGGTTACCTGCGGGGGGTGGGGGGTGGTTGTCAGGGTGGAACGCGGGGATGCTGTTGCTATGGTTCCTGCTCTGGGGATGTTGTGTTTCGAGGTGAGAGCGAGGGAGAGGGAGAGGGGGGAGGGAGAGAGAGAGGGAGTTAGGGACAGAGGGAGATAGGGAGAGAGGGAGAGGGGGAGGGGCGGATTGAGAGAGGGGGAGAGGGAGGGGGGAGAGGGAGGGGGAGAGACGGAGGAGAGGAGGAAGGGCGGGAGAGGGGGGGGAGAAAGAGAGCGGGAGAGAGAGGGAGGGGAGGAGGGAGGGGAGGAGGGAGAGGGGCGGAAAGAGGGGGGGAGAGAGAGAGCGAGAGAGAGGGAGATGGAGGGAGGGGAGGATAGAGAGGGGTAGGGGAGAGAGAGAGGGGGAGGGGGAGAGAGAAGGGGGGAGGGGCGGAGGGAGAGAGTGAGAGGGAGATAGGGAGAGGGGGAGAGAGAGAGGTGGAGGGGAGGAGAGAGAGGGGGGGGGAGAGGGAGGGGCGGAGAGGGAGAGGTGGGGAGAGGATGCGAGGCGCCGTGTCCGCCCCACCATGTGGCCCCCGGGGAGAGCCCTGCCAGCCGGGCAGTGTGTCGAGCGCTGCCCGCCCCGGGCTCACACAGTGACAGCGGCTCTGATCATCATCTCCATCTCCTGCTTCCTCCTGCCCTGCCAGCCCTCAGGTACCCACATACTGCAGCCAGGGGGGTGGGGGAGAGGTGGGGGGGCAGTGTTTCATTGATTGGTTCATTGATTTACATATACGTTGTGTTACACTTAAACAGTCACTACACCTCGCAGGCAGCAAAGTGCCTTTTTTTGGAAATCCTGTGCATGCAGTTAGCTCTACATTGGTAGATTTTACTGTTTTATCCAGATTTTACTGTGTGGACAGGAGCGCCATGGGGGATAGTAACTATTATGGGACACATTAATTCCCATTTCTGCCCGCTATGAAATAGCTTGTTCATTCCAAAGGTCACAATAACTGTTTCTTTATCATAAAAGCTACGTTAAACCGCCCTGAGCACACCAAACAAAATCATTGCCATTGACTCAAATTTATATAGCGCCCCTCACGCAGGGTAGCGTCCCAGAGCACTTGCCTTCCCAATAGCCCCCCTTCCCTGGTTTATTGATATTGGCTGAGGGCACTTTGGCATGTCCTCCCAAAGTGAAAGGCACTATATCAATGCAATTTGTTGTGGTTGTATGTATAATAATAATAATCCTTGCATTTGATATTGCACCTTATCATGTCATTAATACATCTCAAAGGGTTTCACAGACTACTGTTAAGTGACCACTATTAAATATACTACTGTATATTTTGTAAGCGAAATGTGGCAGCTAATTGCACACAGCAAACAAATCCACGACAAACAGTCGTGGATTGATGACCAAATTATTTTTATTTGTTGTTGTTGAGTCACTGAATCACAAGGTGTCCAATTCAATCCTCACCTCACTCAGATAATCTCAGCCTGAGTGACAGTAGGGGAAACCTGCAGTTGGCCTCAGAGTATTTCAATAAGGCAGGTAAAGTAAGGTGAGATTCCCATCGCTTTCCAGACAGATGCTGAAGCCCAGTACACATGTGTAGGTGAGGATAGGATGGGTTGTTACTGGTCTAATGCAATCTGAGTGTGTAGAACCATCCCAATGGGTTGAAGAAGACACCAGAAAAGATAAATCTGTGGTGAAAATTGGCGAGTAAGAGAAAAAACACGATAGAAGTGAAACTTCAAGTCACTGGCCTTGCATGAGGAAAATGATTGTAGAAACCCTTTGGTGAATCAGATCCATTCACAATACCACACATCCGGTTATTATTTCTGCCTAGTTCTAAGTACTATTTCCGAGCTCTTTATCAGACCACAATATAATCCTGAAGCAGTCCTTTAGGAACGCTTGAAGAAAAAAATCCACACACAAACAAATGATGTAAAGGAATTATAAATCATAATTACATTCAACTTTTCCGAAGGGAAGTGCCTTTGGAAATCATCTGGTGCATGGAGTTGTAAACATGATTTTTTCTATCAGTATTTGTAGCCATTGCTCTGTACTGTCTGGCAAGCTTTCCTGCTGTTTGTCCAGCTAGTGCCACCCTATTTGTTAGAGCTTTGGCTTGCATGATTAACAGGAGCTGAGTAAGAGGAATCTTTGCTCCTGATAGTCTCCCCTTCAAAGTCTGGTCCATGAGCCAGTCTGGCTGGTCTGTCATCAACACTGCCTGGAGTACTGCAGATCTCCCTGACTCAGGGATCCGATTACGGAGACTGCCACAAATGATTGACTCAGAGGCACAAATGCTACTCAGTGAGCCAGGCTACCACAGGTGATGTGGTGCCAGATAGTGCATTCAATGGCAAGCTATGTGGTTTTAGCTGGTTAAACTCCAGCATACTCCAAATGTGGGGTCCCCAAGCCTAGGCTTTTGTCAGCATGTGCCTAATACTCATCAACAACAACAACAACTTGCATTATATCATGCCTTTCACCCATGGTAGTGTCTCAGAGTGCTTAAAGGTGATGGAGTTTGACGCTGAGCCTGGCAAAGAGCCTGGTGATTGTAGGCACATTCGAACGGGAAGGTCTTCAGATGTGATTTGAAAGTGATTAAGGGGTAGGGTGCAAGGTGGAGGGAGTGAGGCAGAGTTCCATAGTTTGGGGGTGTATAGTGAATTGGAGGGGATAAGGGACATGCAGGAGGCCGGAGCCAGCTGAAGAGTAAGCACTTTAGAAAGGTAGGGGCGTGCCAGGTGAAGTGATTTGTACATGAGTGAGAGGCTGCAATGGGTTTGAGGAATTAGGTTTTGATTTTGATATTGGTTTGGATGTAAAATAGCAGAATAAGTACAAAGTCATGTATAAATGAGACACCATAAAAGTTAGGATGGTCTGGTTTATTTTGAATAATTCAAGGGCAAACGTTCCTCTGATATGCTAATAGCAACCCTGAATAATGGGGTTATTATGTGTCATGTCCTTATATTATTTTCAGGGACGTAGTGTAGCTAATTAGATGTTTAATAGCACCAGTCATGAAACTTCTCCATTCATTTGTATAACATTATTCCTTCTAGCACTCCTTTGGGTCGGCTCACTCACACTGTAGTGTGATAGGCAAAGAGTTTGAGCTGCACTGCATTTTACATCTGGGCAATATAATTAAGGTGACAAATGATACTGTAAATTAATATGATGAATCAATGAAGCTGAATTATATGGTTTATCCCTTAAGAACTATGCCAGAGTCAATCATTTGTTTTACTGTGTCCGGTCAATGAAACAGTCTGAACAAACGTAGAGACAATGGAACTTGTCCATAGTGTTTGAGAGAGTACAGCGAGCAATTGTGTACAGTGTCACAAAGGAGTCCTGCAGGGCACATTAAAGAGCTGGCAATTTCAGCAAATGTACATGCATTAGGGTTTTATTGGTTTAGTGATGAACACTGCTTGCTCATATTGCATTTAAAATTTGCAGTGACCATTGGATGGATGTCTACAGTGCCACTGGAAATTAAAAGGGTATTATTCTTTATCTATATTAAACATTCCCACTCACTATTGTTACATGTATGAAGTATGAGTCACCCAAATTGTGCTGTGAGGTTGATTTAAGTGAAACTCATTTCTTTCTATCAATCTGAAAAAGTGAATGTTGTTGATAGTCACTTAATTTTTGCTCAAATCAGATCTTTGGATATTTGAGTATTTATTTGGTAAGGATGCAGATCTCTTTTTTTTAACCTGTTTTCTACCTCTTTAACTCTCTTTTTCTATTTGTATTTGGTACCTGTCAGTCACTATTCTCAAAATAATACTTTTGTATTGTCTACTCACAAAATGCCACTTTTAGCTAGTACTTTACTAGATGTAAATTTATATTAAAATTGTGAGAAAAGATCAATGGAGTTGGCTTGTTCTCTTTAGAAAAAAGAAGTCACTGAGGTGACCTAAATGAAGTTTTCAAGAATAAGACAGTTGAAGTAGGCAAACTATTCACTATGGTGAAAGCTTTAACTACTGAGGAACACTCATTACAAAAGTGGCAATAGAAAGTGAGACAGAACATTGTTTTAACAATAAATCTTGTATTTGATATAGCACCATAACACGTTGTCATAGCATCTCAAAGGGAAAATGCAACTAATTATTATTTGAGATTGGGAACTCATTTGTGTGATAATGTATAGCCGTAAACCTGGAAGCATGGATTCAGCCTTAAGATCTTTGTCTTTAAGATCAAAAAAATAAGATCATAAAATTTAAATTCAGTCTTAATTTGAAAGTTTGTTTTCTGCAAGTCTAAAAAAAAATCTGAGCAAAACTAGTCTCCAAATCAAAGAGTGACATATTAAGACAAATATCTTAAGGGCAAGAACATTAAGCATTTTGTCACGCAGAATCCTATTACACGACTCCTGAAGCAATTTTATGCAGTAAAGTGGCAGCAGGATTCTGTTCTATTGATTGAACGATTGATCTTACTTTCAGAGAATAAAGCACATCCAAAAAATAAGGCAGTGTAGTCATGTGTAATGCATTGCTTTAGTGAATATATCAGATTAATAACAGATAACATTATTCAGACGTTATTTTGTTCAACCACTATAGCCATTACTGGCTCGAGATGCTCATTACCAGCATAATGAATGAGGGCATCAAAGCCATAATGACGCAGTAGTCTGAACAAAATAATATTACTCTATATGTAACCCAGGGGCTACTGTATATTTAAAACCAGTAATTATAAATTGGAAATATCAATTTACCAGAGGTTATTGATAGACTAAACCATTTAACACAGCTTGACTTTATAATTGGATAGTGTACTGTCACTTCACAGCACAATTTTGAAAACATAATTTGCATTCACTGGAGTTTTGCACTAAACATGAAATTTGTTCAGAGTTAATGTACTCGATTTAGTATAGGCGTATATATTTCATGCACCTTACACCTCTGTAGTGTCAAGCACTCTGAGACGCCATCTGGCGTGGAGGGCACTATGTAAATCCAAGTTGTTCTCAACAAGCTACCAGAATTATTTTATGTCACCATAATATGAGCACACTTGTAAATCTTATCTAATCCTCTTAATAAAATTTGTGAAAAACACAACAGCCTCTTTAATCACACTAAATAATGTTGTCCATTCCAAGCACTTTCGAAGAACCATTTTTAGCAAAGTCTGAATCAAGTTATGTCGGCTGCATTTGTCCTACAACAGTATTGATCTGAGTTTACCTTTTCAGTCCAATTAAAAATTTTATACACTCTATAAAGTGCATTCTGAGATATCTTCTCTCAAGACAGAAGAGCACTAGCTTGTCTGTTCATTTACAACCCTCTGTGTGAAGAATGCTTCCTTCCCTCAGTTCCAACTGGGAGTTTATCTTGTTTAGAACTAACACTACCATAGTTACAACTTCTTGAACACGCTGTACCAAAAGCTATTGGCAGGTTTGATTATAATTTTCCTGAGAGGAACATGCTGAATTTTATTTTTCTATATTCTATATGCTTATGTCCTAATGTAATTAGCTCAATAAGCATTTTTGCAAATATGCCAATAAATGCATTTTCATATAGAGTTTCTAAATGAATTGATACGTGTTCTCCTCAAATTCTGAATGGGCAGGAAACCTCTTTCAGAAACCCTCTGAGCAGTGTTTGCAAAAAAGGAATTCAAGAATGAAGCGCGCTTATAGTGATAATGTCCAGAGACGGGTGCCAAACTCACCATCAACATTTACTTCAGAAATCATTGGTGAATCAGGAACCACTGGTAAGGCAAACTTGCAGAATCATATTAAAGCGTAACCTTATCACAGTTTTCTCTTAATGATAGCATATTCTGCAATAAATAGTTGTCAAATTTGTTGTAATGCTTATCAGGTTGATCAGACACAATCAATCTCTTCTAAGCTGTGTTGTCTGTCATTCATAAGATTATTTTCATTTGGTAATCTTCCATTTGGCTTGTAAGAATTGATTTTGTTCCTTTTCCAATGATTGAGGCAAAGTCTCTAGTTGCCAGTCATGGTTCTGTCACCTTTTATAAATATAGGAACCACATTTGCTTCTTCTCAGTCTGTCAGTCACAACTTCCTTGGCATTGAATAACTTCCTCAAAATGTCTGTCAGAGCTTGACAAAATTCCTGCCTTATCTCTCATGTCTCTATCCCACTCATTTGTTGATTTTCAGTCCCTGGAACCTATCTAGAACTTCTGGATTTGGCTGAAAAAATATAATTTTCATCTGGAATTTATCTAATTATTTTTATATCACATTCATATTATAAGACATGGAAATTGGGTAAGTGATCAGTATTTTTTGAGGAGAAGAGATTTTTCCCACTTGGCTTCTGTTCACCCTGCAAAGCCAAAGCTCTAATGAATTGGATGGTCCTAGCTCTGGAACACTGTTCCTCTATCCCTCTGTCTTGTGCCCTCCTTCCAATTCTTCAGGTCGCAGCCTGAAAACATTCCTTTTCAGTCATGCCTATGGTCACCTCGGAGTCATGCTTCACCACTGTCAAGCGCTTTGGGAAGCTACCCCGCTTGAGGGGGTATATAAATACAAGTTATTGCTGTTGTTAGCTGGACTAACAATGGGAAGCTTGTCAGACTATGTTCGCATTGACAAGCTATGCAGTTTTAGGTGGTTAAAATCATTAGTATATCAATACACAGTCCAGAGTCCCCAAGCCTGCCAAGATGAAATGTTGTGAAAGGATTCAATAAGACAGAAATACATTATTCAATAACAAATCTTTCTTTCAAGATTTTGGAGCTGAGGTCCCATAAATGATCAAAGAAATGCAGAATAAACATTTCCGATTATAGAATAATAATAAAGAGGGAACTAAATACTAAATATAATTGTAAATGTTCATGCATGGGAATGGGGAAGGAAGTCAGGCAGGTGATATTATTGGACCAGAAGTGTAATCCCTGAGGCCAGAAATAACTATTGACAACTTTTGACTGCATTTTTGGCTGATGTCAATGTCAATGGTGATGATATCACATGGCGTATTTTCGCCCATACTTTCACAAAATTACCAGTGTTACTCTGCGAGGCCGGTATATGGTTTATTTTATCATTGACCAAGTTGTGAATCTCTTTAAATTATTCAGAATTTTAATTTACCGAAATCCTTCTTCATTTTCTAGTTGCAGTGTTCTTTCACATTTACGCTGTGGGTCAAACACTGCAGTGTATAACCAA
Organism: Callorhinchus milii; assembly: GCF_018977255.1. Lineage (NCBI taxonomy): Eukaryota > Metazoa > Chordata > Chondrichthyes > Chimaeriformes > Callorhinchidae > Callorhinchus > Callorhinchus milii. Next base: position 71,262,036 of record NW_024704743.1, on the reverse strand, counting down.
GCAACTGTTGTCTCAAAGTCTCGTGGACCCAAAGTATCAGTGGATTGGCCCAAAAGGAAAAATCACTAAAGGTACCTAAAGGTGGAAATTGTATTTCTCTATTTTCTATCTTCTCACCACAGTATTATCTTTTCATCTCCCATTGCTCCTCCCTTTAAGTTTAAATATCACCAAGATACAATTGTTTTCTGTTTGAAATATCTCAAATATTGTACAAATTCTGAAAGACATGGAAGTTAAACATTAACAAATGTTTTTCACAACAATTTGTAAGGTACATCTTGCCTTTTGAACACTGACAGCCTGAATAGCAATGATAGCAGTGAGGTGCTGATTCTCACAACACGACGTTTAATGTAGTTTTTGCAGTCCTCTTTAAATTGAATAGAAAAATAATTCAAATGCACAATGAGAAATAATGTTGGATGCATTACATTTTAGTAACATTGAAGGAACCATGATCTTTCCAGCAATGGCTATCATTGAGGTTATATATATTCAGCAGCTGGTATGTATGAAAAGCAGCTGCTGAATAAATACAGTGAAAAGTGACAACTGTTATCTGCAAAGCTTTGAGTACAACATCTATCAACTTGACTTTAAACTGCTGAGAATGCCGAGGGGGTAGGGAGGGGAAAAGATGACCAAAAGCGCAGTTAAGAAGAACATTTTGAGATATACCTTGTTGCATCAGTTTTCATAAATTCAGGAAGATCTACTGTTAAGTGTCAGTATGGCTTAGTTGATAGCACCCGTCGCCTCCGACAACAACAAAATTATATTTATATAACTCCTTTCACGTCGGAGGGACGTCCCAAGGTGCTGAAGATGGTAATCATGTGGAAGTCACTGCCAGAAGCAATAGTTGAAGGAAAAAGCATCAATGCATTTAAGAGAAAACTTAATGCATCCATGAGAGAAAAGGGAATAGAGAGGTATAGTGAGGGGAATAGGAGGGGGCGGGAGTTTGTGTGGAGTATAGATACGGACACGGACTAGTTGGGCTGAATAGTTGTTTCTGTGACAGTGGTCCTGACTTTACAAGTGTGGTAGCTTATACATGTGCACAAGTTATTTCTTTCATGACTATTGACAGTCTTTGTTTCAATGATGTACCTATTGTATTTTTTTATTTAGATTCTCAGAGATTTATATTCACAGAGAATGGAAACCTGGTGTTTGACACTGTTTATGTTGTTGATTCTGGAAATTACACCTGCAACCTGACATATGTAATAAACCGGAGAGCAATAACAACAATGGTCAGGTATACAGTCTATGGTAGGTATGACACGTTTTCATAATGAAGACAGCTCGAATACATTTGTTTTATTTCTTAACCTCATTTCTAACAAAACAGCAACTTGAATTTATACAGCACCCCTTCATGTTGGAACGCTGGTAGGCTCGGATGCTGAGTAAAAGAGGGGGAGGTGACCATAGCAAAAAGCAAAGCCATGAAAGGCTGGGAATCTGAAATTAAAAACAGCAAATGCTGGAAATGCACAGCAGCTCAATCAGCATCTAACAAAAAGAGAGATTTAACACAAAGGCCTGAGAATAATGTCCATTATGTTTGTTCCAAACGTAACAAAACTGAACATTTAGTTCCAGGTAATTGCAGGTAATTTTCATGCCTAGACCTTAGTTAGTTCTATTTGTTAGAAGTTCTTCTACACTTAGTGTTGATAGCTTCTTGATAGACTGTCTCTTAAGAAGCCACAATGTTTTGGGTTTGCATCATCATTTTTCTACAGAGGGGTTTCCCCTATACTATTAGCAAAGTGGAAAGAAAATTGATAGAATTTATCCAGACTAGTATTGTACATAATAATAATAATAATAATAATCCTTGCATTTGATATAGCGCTTTTCACGTCGGGAGGACGTCCCAAAGCGCTTCACAGAACACACTGTAAAGTGAATTGACTGTATATTTGTGGGCGAACGCGGCAGCCAATTGCGCACAGCAATGTCCCACATGTCGTAGATTGAAAATGACCAATTTTTTTTATTTTTTTTNATTATTTTTTATTACATGTCCTCGTGCTGTCAGCTAGTTAGAGAATACAGACGTAGGAGCAAATGAACTTTTTGCTGTGCTAGCTGGTGCATGATACGTGGTGTGGGACCTACAAAGGGGAAGAAATAGTAAAAATAACAATCTCAGGCACCGTATTTTGATTTTTCTTAAATTACTTTTGCATTGTACAACACACACACAAGCACACACACACACAAGGGTTTTAATATAGTTCTAAAGTTCCCAGAACAATTTGGATAAGGAACAGAAGAAAACTGGCGTCCAAGTTAAAACATTTCAAAATTTCTGTCTGATCTTAAATTTTAATACCATGCTTTTAAGACAAGGGTCATGAAAACATTTCAGGTCTCTGCCTGAAGCAAAAGAAAACTGTTTTTGAGAGTCAGTGACCATTTCCTTCAATTTAATGCTTCATTGGCAACTTTGTCAAATGCAAATGTAATGTACAATTAATGTCATCCATCAATATAAATCTTTCTAGGACACATGTGCACTGGGGAATAGTTCATATAGCTTTTAATGATTTAGCAATTCAGAATAGCTTGTGACCTTTTTTATTTTTACAGATTATGTAATTATTGCCTTCCAATACGAAAGTACTATGCAGATAATAACTTTATAGCAGGTAATTTTCATGCCTAGACCTTAATAACATTATGGCCCTAGTATGAATGCATAAAACTTACTGAATTATTCATCAATAATGGGCAGATAATGATGCAAAAACAGAGTTGTGGCATGAGCTCCTTATCTATATTCTGGCTTTTACAACATATTAATACTTGGTATCATTCAATAAAGTAAGGACATTACAAAGAATGAAGTAAGAGATGGTTATTTGGCTCTTTAGTTTGATCCTTCCAAGGAACCATGCACATTTTTTTTTCTACTGACTATCTTACATTGTTTAATCTCTTTGAAGGAGGCAAAAAAAACAGACAATAATTCCAAGAAGATAACAGTAAAACCGCTCTGTAATTTGAAACAAGTAGGATATAAAATGTAATAATACACCTGGGATGGAAGAATAGCAGTTGCAAATGTTCTAAATGGAGAAGCACAGGGAGGAATAGATGGGCAAAGATCTAATGGTTCAAGATTATAGATCATTAAAATCTAATTTGCAGGTGTGGAAAGCAGTCAATAAAGCAAAAGGGATACTGGCATTTACTACAAAAGGTCTAGAATATAAAGTATGGAAGTGCTTCTCCAAGCTGTATAGAAAGCTGGTCAGCCCTCATTTGAAATACTGTATTCAGTTTTGACTGCCTAATCTTAGCCATGAAGAGTGTCCAGTGATTGTTCACTAAATTATGCTGATGGGACACCTTATAATGAGAGGCTGGGTAGGTTGGGGTTATAATCGCTTGTTGCAGAGACTGTTAAAGGATGATTTGATTGAGTTATTTAAAACAATGAAAGGAATTGACAGGTTAGATAGTGAATGATCTCCATTTGATAAACAGGTCTATTACAAGAAAGCATAACCTTAAAATCAGATCCGATAATTAAACCTAAGGCCAGGAAACATTTCTTCACACAGAGGGTTGTGAAGATGTGGACATGCTCTCCCAGAAAGCTATAGTGGTGGAATCAATGGAGATATTTAAAGAGAGATAAATAGATGTTTAATGTTATCAGTAGTAGTCATTCAGCCTTAGAGGTATTAATGGGTATGGCAAAAGGGCAGAGCATTGGGATGGTAAAAAGACTTAAACAACGGAAAGATCTGTCAAGTCTAATAAACAGGCGGAATAGGCTGGATGTGCTGAGTGACCCCCTCCTACTCCCGTTTGCCTTTGTTCCTGATATCTAATATAATTCATCGAGGAAATACTCAGTTCAGTGATAGCCAGATAATATTGATTCTGCAATGTTGTTTTGTGCATTTTTCTAGGAATCAAATGTAAAATAAGAAGTCTCAAGTCTCAGTAATACTAGAGGTTTAAAGAGGTTAGCCAAAGCCACAGTCAGAGGTATGATTTTCGGAGGCTTTTGAAAGCAAGGATGCTCTTGGAGTAAGCAAGGTCTCTTTGGAGGAAACTGGCTCCAAGATGACCTGCTCGGCATGGCAGAATGGAGTCTCGCTAGTGTAGGTCCTGAGCCAGGTGGGTCCGCAGTACTCCAGCACACAGCTGGTGACAGCCCAGCAGCCTGGTTCATCGGCAAAACATGGAAAGGCAGACCAGTCATTGGGAGCACAGATTCTTCCTTCTCAGCTCCCTGTAACCCGAAGCCCTAATGGGTAGTGTGGCTCTTACTGGACAAGTAACAGAAACTTACCAGATATTGCTTTCAATGCCAAGCTGCGTGTTTTTTGGCTGGTTGAACTTCAGCAAGACCCCAATGTAATTCGGGGCGCCAAGTCTTGCTAACCTGCTCCTGTTACTCTAATAAATAATTAGGTACGCCTGATGCGGCCTTCTAGGGACCGAGTGCACATTCCACTCCAAACACAGTCATTTCAATGATTAGGTAGCATACTTGAAACTCTCAGTTTGGTGTGGATACTCTTAAGCATGGTAATGGGTTGCAACATGTGTCAGACAACTGGTTACCAAAGAAAAAAGGAACTGGTAACAAATTAGGTGAATTTGAAAGAGGGCAGAAGCAGGGTAGCTGTACGCTCAACTGTGGCAAAGTTGAGTAGTGAATAACAATAATTAATAATAATAAGTAACCCAATTCTCCCACCCTCAGCTCAGCCAGAATTGCCAAGTGCTTTGGGATGTTCCTCCTGACATGAAAGTCGCTTTAGAAGTGTCAATTGAAATGTGTTGTAAGTGAATGAGAAATAGCAAAGGTTGGAAGATTTGTAAAGTTATATAATTAAGGCAAGGATAGAGGAAGGTCACCTTGAATTGCTTCATCCAGAAACACTGGCCTTGAATAATAATCATAATAAACATTATTATCACTGCATTTGGTATAGCACCTTTCACATTGGAAGGATATCTCAAAGTGCTTCAGATGATATACTGTAAAGTGTAGTGATTGTTTTTGTAGGGAGTGAAGTGCAGGATTCAGTTTCAAGCAATCCAATTGCTGTAAATGTTTTACAAGCCACCATTGTAGTTACTTGCATGTAGTTCTCTCTGGTGCATTCAATATCTCTTGTTGTTTCCATTGGCAACTTGTCAGTTTTAGGCAAAGTCAGACTGCTCTTATCTGTGCGTATTCTCTAGCTTACAAATGTATCCCTTATCTTTTTCCATTAATAACCGTGTTTGGAACACAGAAAACGTTAATTATTTTGGAAACAATGATTTCATAATAGCAATTACAGGAACAAGGCCATCCTTCAAGTGAACATATGTTTCTTAAAGAAACACTTTACATTGTGCCATCTCAACCATAACTTGTCCCACCCATCCCCCCCACACATACTCTTGAGTTCTTCTCAAAATCTCTGCCTCACATCATCCCTCCCTGTTTTCAAAACCCTTTTTAAAATTTGCCCTCTTTGATCATGCCTTTGTTTAACTCCTTACTCCAGGCAGGGCGAAACCTTGGGCAAGTTTCCTTACTCCACACGCCTAATAATAATCCCTCCAAAACTAAAAACAATAATTAAATTGGTCATTTTCAATCTACGACTGTTTGTGGGACATTGCTGTGCGCAATTGGCTGCCGCGTTCGCCCACAAATATACAGTCAATTCACTTTACAGTGTGTTCTGTGAAGCGCTTTGGGACGTCCTCCCGACGTGAAAAGCGCTATATCAAATGCAAGGATTATTATTATTATTATTACTATCCTCCTTGCTTCTCAAATCGCTTATGTTTCGCCCAGAAAATAAACAGTTCAATTCACTTTACAGTATATTCGGTGAATTGCTTTGAGATGTCTCGAAGATGTGGTAAGGCACTATATCAGATGCAAGCATTATTATTATTATCTCTGTAAAACATTTCAAGACATTTTCCTATTACATTAAAAATGGAAAATGAACAACTACGTGTTCTCCAATCGAGAAATTAGTTTTTACTGGTGTCCTGGCCAGCAATGCCCCAAATAAATTTGGTCATTTACTTCATGGCTGTTTGCGGGACAATGCTGTGCCCAAATTGCCTGTTGCGTTCACCCACAAACACACAGTCACTGCACTTTACAGTATATCCTGTGAAGCTCTTTGGGACGCACTCCCGAAAGCACTACAAATATAAGGATTATTATTATGATTATTAATACCTCGTATTAGCCGCCATAGAGCAAGATCAGTGCACAGAGTGCAATTTCACTCATGACAATAAGACAAGTCAGAAATTATCAGTTATGTGGTGGGGGGACCTTTGTTGGACAACAGCCCAATTTCGGAATCTTGTAAACAGTAGTCTCAACAACACGAAACATTTTCTCCTGATGCTGCACTTCTTACCACATTATCACTATCACCTGCGCTTCTTACCCCACTATCACAAATACCGAATTTAATAAGAAGGGGGGTTTTAGAAGATAAAGTCCTCAGGTAAGGATAGAAATGGGCTCAAATGTGATAGCTCTTCAGGCGAACAGACTGCTGTGACTCATATACAACAATAATAATACTATTTGCATTTGATATAGCGCCTTATCACGTCATTGAGACATCTCAAAGTGTTTCATGGGATACACTGTAAAGTGTAGTGACTGTATTTTGGTGGGCGAAACGCAGCAGCCAGTTTGCACACAGCAATATCCCACAAACAGTCATGGAGTGAGTGATCAATTTTATTTTGGGGATTGTCACGATCTCACAATGAAGAATGGCCACTTGGGCAAAGGAGGCATCCTGATGCCAATTGATTTTCTATGCTCGCATAAGTAATTATCTTCAGGAAGGAATGAGATAAAATTGAAACAATGGTTTTGACAAATATTTTTATGAAGCTGAAGTTTATTTTCTTTTTAAAAAAGAAAGTCTCTCAAATTTATGGTATTCCAGAATGATTAACTTCAATTTGCTTGGTGGATATTTATCGTAACATGCCTTTTTTTTTGGTGATATTTATCAGCTGCGTATTTGGTTACTGTAATTTGGTTTAGCATATCTTCTAATAAGACGCCCTCCCAACATGAAAGGCGCTGTACAAATGTAATTTTGTATTGTATAAAACATTAGGTTACAATTTTGTAATTTGTTTTGTTTGCTCTTTTTTAGTATATCACAACCCAAAAAAAAGTGTCCGACTATCAGCAGATTTTTACACAACTAAATGCTACAGTAAAGAGATAACTGAATTTGAAGAGCACCTACAGAAGCAGCTGGAATATGCAGTCCAGGACTTTCAGTGTGAAGTGCACCACTGGAACTCAGCCTGCCACAGTATCACTGCCTCAAAGATTCCCCTAACATACATGTTTAACTTTCAGTTTATTGGTATGTAGAGCTAATTTTGTACCGTTCCTTCTTACCTATATGATTTCTAACTAAGAAGGAAAGTAACCTTAACCCAAAGGCTAGACATATATTGAAATTATTGTGTCAGAAGCCGATTTTTATTTCTCCTTCAAATTTTCCTTAACTCTTTTCCTGAGGGCAGGCTTGGCAAAAAATGGAATTTGCAATGGAGACAGTAAGTATTGGGCCAGGAGGTGATCTGATCATAATTTGGTTTCATCTGAGTCATTTGAACTAATTTGACATTATAGAAAGATACAACAGCTGAAATCGAGTAATGAACATGTTGAAATTACTTTAATCATTAGCTTCCTCCATAAACAAGTGTAAAATTATTTCTCATGCCTTACACGTTTGAACTTATAGTCTTGGCTGACATTCCATTGCAGTGCATTAAACTGAGATCCCAATTGTTTGTTCAAGTGGATGTTAAAGATCCCACTGCAATAATAATAATCTTTCTATTTGAAATAAGGTCTTTTACATCAGCAGGATGTCTCAAAGTGCTTCACAGGAGTTTACCTCAAAGTGTATTTTGTAGGTGAATCTTTGAAAATAGGAGTTAGTGTCTCTTAGAGTCCTGAACAACAATCCACAAGATTAAAAAAAGGTCATTCATTTCTTAACTATACCTGGGATGTTGATGTGCAAACTGGCTGCCACATCAAAATGCAATCATTACACTTTACAGAAAACTGTGATGTGCTTTGAGATGTTTCAACATAAAATGCTATATCAAATGCAAGGATTATTATTATATGTTATTGACTGAAATTATCTTTGGCCGCCAGACAGTTTTTTCCCCAAAGTTTGGCTATTACTTGAAAGTCTGTTTATCTGTTTCTTAATAAAAGTACAGAGAAAGCCACTTTAACTGGACGCCAGTTAACCACGGACGCCGGGTAAATTGGACAAAATGCCCAGCCCCAATTCATTTCTCTTCTTACCTGTTTTAAATATGACAGTTAAGTCATATAACAACCCGGTTAATCTGGACAAAATGCCGCACTGGTCATCGCTGCGTCAACTGACTCACATATTCCTTGTGTCGAGCAGCTCCAGCATGGAGATGGGAGGAGTCAAATTGTGATTGATTGACAGCGGACTCCACCATGCACAAGCGGCTTTGGGCTGTCAATCAGTGAGAGGGTGGAGGAACAGGGAAAAAACAGGCAAGGGAATGGGAGGAGTCAAATCACTGTTGATTGACAGCTGGAGCCGCTTGTGAACGGCTGGAGCCTAAACATTAACAAGCGGCTCTAAGGCTGTCAATCACCTCGGAGCCACCGCTAATTGCTCCCCTCTCTGTCCAATGAGAACGGCAATGGGAGAGAGGATGCGCTGCCGCTCCTCTGCTGGGTGGCAAAAGTTAACGAAACTTCGGTTAAACTCGGATGCTGCTTAAACTGAACAAACTGGCTGGCCCCGACATGTCCATCTTAATCAGCTTCCACTGTGAGTCCCCAATTTTCTTAGTGAGATTGGGGACTGAAGTGCATTTTTTTTTGCTGACAACACATACATATAAAGAAGGATAGCACCCCATCACCCCGGTCTGGTTTCAAAATGGGTAATTAATGGTTGAGACCAACTCACAAGATTGGTTTGGATGAAGAAAGCCCTTCAGCCCATCTGATCTCATCCCTCCAGAACACCCTCCCTTACCATCCTCCTGTAACAACATAAAGCTGCTTTTTTGAAAGAGTTCACTATCCTGTCTCTATCTTCTCTAATTGTTGCTCATGGCTTCAGAAAGGGTGATTGAGGCCAAGTCACTGGACTGACTCATTGTAGAGTAGGAATGCAGCAAGGATGAGATAAAAAGGTCTTCTTCATCTGAACCAAATTTGTGACATTGAGGTTCTTCCATCCTCCTTGTTTACAGTCTGGATTTAATTTCTACAAAAAGATAGTATTGTCTCAAATGTCTTACATGTTCTCTCTTTCTGCCCTTGTACTAAATGTAGCTTAAGGTCAAAGATTGCTATTTGAGTTGACTGCATTGCTTGCTGCCTCTTTATTTGAATCTCAATAATTAAGACCAAAGCAAAAACTGTGATCCCCAAATCTTAAAAAAACACAAAAGTTGTCTTTCCTTTTACAGTGTTTCCATTTGCACTTGGCTGGGCAGATAAGTGTAATAATACACAATGTGAACAACAGTCTGATAACCGTGTCAAAAAGGTAATCTTTTCCATTCCTTCTTTATGTCAGATAATTAGCTGGGGGATTTGGATCATGAATGCACATTATCACCAGAATTAGCATAATCTACCAGAGCAATCTGCTGCACACTAAATATGTTATCAAATACTAAGGTATTAAAAATGTAAAATGTATTATTGTATTTTTTTGTTTAATTAAATTTAAATTGTGCTCATGAGGTAATGAATATCAGTTATATGTACATAAGTTGGATCACCTTTAAAGGTGTAAGAATAATCTGATGTTTGTGAGGAAAAGGAAACAACAACAACAAAATTATATTTATAGAGCGCCTTTCACGTCGGGAGGACGTCCCAAAGCGCTGAACAGTCAGGTGTTGGGGCCTGCGCATGGGGAGGGGTGGTTTAGGGGTGAGGGAAGGCAGATAGGTGGGAGGGCGACCAAAGGCACGATCGAAGAGAAGGGTCTTGAGACCAGCCTTGAAGGAGGCAAGGGAGGAAGCGAGGCGAAGGGACCGTGGGATGGAGTTCCAGAGTGGGATGGAGTTCCAGAGTTCCAGAGTTCCATTGCAGTGTCCCATGGAGTGAAAGAAAGTGGGTACGCAACACGCACAGGGTGAAGAATTCCAGCATTTTGGGGATGTAGAAGGGCAGAAAAATGACAGTGTTACTTGCTTGTCAACAATGGAAAGAAGTGCCTTGATGTGTAAAGACTAGCAGGGAAGTCCCTGTATACTAAGCTGACTCACAAGACCCAAGGTTCAAATGTATCTAATTTATCTCAATGAACTTTATAATATATGCTGTGAAGAATTTTGAGACGTCTTAACGACTTGATAAGGCATTATATCAAATGCAACTATTATTATTATTAACTCACGTTATCTATTTGATTTTCGTGGGTTGGTGTGACATACATGGTCCATGCTTTAGATCCACTTTACTGGAGTCTCAAGGTGTTTTAAGGGGCAGTGAAGACAGCAACATTACTTTTCTCCAGAAGAGCTTTTCAACTCCATTGTCTGTTTGTACTGAACCATATGCACTGTACATATAATCCTAATGGTGAAGGTATTTCGCTCAGTGCTCTGGAATGGTAAAAGACCTTGGTGGTCAAGTTTCTCCAGGTTCTATGTGCAAGCATCCATATATGGGTTGGATTTATCAATAAACAAACCAGCAGATACATATAAAGGACCATGAACAGGTTTGAAATTAAAATCTACAACTAAATAATGAAACTTACCTTTTTTTAATTCAGTTACACTCCATTCATCATTATATAAAGTAAGGAGGCAATACGATGAAAATCAGAGGGACATCTATCTTCTGGCTGGAACCATGTGATCTTCTCTTACTGTGTCTATATGGCTGCTCCTTTGCTGCATCAACTTCTGTTCTTTTTCTCTTGCCATCAGGATCAATGGTAAGAGAAAAAACCATTGAACCTCGTGACAAAAGTCTTATACAATGATAAAATGACTACATAATGTTGTTTTGCAGAAAGCTTTTAACATTTCTGAGTGAATTCAGTAATTGATTTATGATACCTCCTGCTTGGAGTGCAAAATGGGACATTGCATTCGTAGAGATGTCGCAATCAATAAATGTGGCGGGGAGTCAAGCACCTCTGACTTTGTTCAAATGGTTGCACCCAAAGTTGATTGAGACTACCATTTAACTGGCCAGCAACACCTTTCAACCATCAGTTATGTCCCACCAACCAAGTTATGGGATCAACTTGTTCCATGGTTGCAGTGTCCCATGGATAAACTCACGAAGACCATTTTCTATGTTTGAAAATGATTCCTGCTAAGCAAGATATCGACATTCAGAGTTTTTCAGTGGGGTTCAGATGGGGTGTTCTAAGTAGTTAGAGGCGTATAGCTTAGTGGTTAGAGGACTGGCCTCGCAAGCGAGAGGACCTAGGTTTGATTCCTGGCAGGGCTAAACCTTAGGCAGGTTTTCCTACTCCACATGCTTCAGTCTACTTAGCAGTAAGTAGGAACCCGGTTGTTAGTTGATTGGCGGATCACTTTTCTGGGGGTAATAATTCCCTCAAAAAAAATTATAATGATAGATTGGTCACTTAATCCACAACTGTTTGTGGGACACTGCTGTATGTAAATGCCTGCCGCGTTTCACCCATAAAATATACAATCAATTCACTTTACAGTGAAACGCTATGAAACGTCTCGAAGACATAGTAAGGCGCTATATCAAATGCAAGTATTATTTATAAATACATCTTAATGATGCCTGTGATTTTGAGCTCTTAATTCCCGAATGGAGTTCTGGAATGTATAAAAAGTATTCAGAGGCTGAAGAAGGATAGACTACACGCTTTTCATTTACATTTGTTGGCATTTTACGAAGGTCAAACTTCACATTCTTACTTTCATCGTCTCGTCCCTTGTCCCTCCGCTCCATCATCGGCGGCCGCACTTTCAGCCACTATCCCGAGCTTTGAAATTCTCTGCCACGATCCCTCCGCCTTGCCCTCTCCTTCCCTTCTTTTAGATCATGACTGAAGACTTCCTCTTCGACCGTGCTTATGATCACCTCCTCCCTCCCCCTGGCTCGGCATCAGGCTTCTCAGCTGTTAAGCACACCGAGACTCTGCCCCGCGTGAAGAGCGCTTTATAAATGCAAGTTGTTGTTGTCATGTTCCATCCTATGGGGATTCACAATGTTCATGTGGGTTTTAAGGGTTAATGGCTATATGTGGAGACTTGTAGCTTAGTAGTTAGAGCACTAGCCTAGCAAGCAAGAGGACCTGGGTTCGATTCCCAGACAGGGCGAAACCTTAGGCAAGTTTCCTTACTCCACACGCCTCTGTTTCGCTAGCAGTAAGTAGGAACCAGGTTTTAGTCGATTGGCGGATCACTTTTCTGGGGGTATAATCCCTTAAAAAAAATGTGGTCACTTCAATCCACGACTGTTTGTGGGACACTGCTGTGCACAACTGGCTGCCGTGTTTCGCCCACCAAATATACAGTCAATTCAATTTACAGTATATTCTGTGAAGCACGTCTCGGAGACATGATAAGCGCTGTATCAAATGCAAGGATTATTATTACAAGCGTAATTTACCTATAGGCAAATGCAAATGTTTATAATATTTGAAATCCTTTGTTTGAAGATTTTATTATTTATGTAAGATAAATTTCGATAGATTTGGTAAAAATATTTTACAATCTGTGCTGAGGATTTATTCCAGCATTATAGGCAAGGGTTTCTAAGGGAGCATGTCTGTGGATCTCTTCACAGAACCTTGTGTTAGATGCCTGATGTGGTCAGCAGGAACTGAAGATGGTGAATCAAGGGAAAGTCTTATAGATGCATTAAGGAAAGATCACATTATCTGACTTCTGGCTTGAAATCTCAAAAGGACATACTTCCTTCTGATTTTCTTGGTTACCTATTTTACCTAACCCATGCTCTATAGCCTCTAATTTTAATTTGAGGAATGATGACAACCATAACTAAAGGTGAGTGACCTATGTTTTTCACTTGCATAGTATATTCCTTGTATATAAAATATTTTTTATGGTATAATACAGTACATTTGAGGTATTTGCAGGAAGCAGATCCACTGCCTCCATGGACGATTTTGCACATACAGCAGGTTTGGGACATCAAAGGAAAGTTACACCACTTCACCTTCTAACCTCAAATAATCTGCAGAATTTAAATTTCTGACAATGTTTAAGTCCCTTTTTAAGATACAGTATAAATAAAATGCATTAGTTGGCAATGTGATAAATAATTGAACTACTTTGTGATACTTACCTTACCTTCAGCACCATATCCAAGAGGCACCAAACCTATTTTCTGTTTATGCCATAGGCATAAATGGAAATAATAATATTAAACTAGATTTTGAAAATCAATTTTAAATAAAAAGTAGCAGATTTACAATTGGGATACAGTAATGGTTTTACTAACAATGTTTGACATGCCAGACAATGTGACATCACCAGAAAATCTTGTCTTATGGGTATCATGAACTGGATAATTCAATGCATGATATAAATATCACAGAGATTTACATTTGTTCTTTAACAGGCATACACACGAATTAAGTCTTTTGTTGAGGACTATCCCTTTAATACAATGTTCCCAGATATTCAATACATCGCTAACTCTCTGAATGGTGTGAAAGTGGATCACTGCAAACCAGGCTTTGGCAAAAATATAATAAATGATGTTCAATGTGTAGGATGTTGTGGTAAGTATTACTTCACTAAATGGCTTAACAAGTCATTTCAGACTTCTATTCAACAGAATCTACCAACCTACCCGTGTATAAAATTGTGTTGAATTCCTGCCTGTGATCTCAGATCTCATCTCGGATCCCACTCAGCACCATACTTGTTCTGTAGCTTTATCTTGATGGGCATTATAGTTAATTCCATTTTTTTGTTTGTGCTTAAGTGGAAACAGCCTTTTTACAGATTATCTATTGAGCATTTTACTGAAGTAGATATTGTAGCAAAGATCAGCGCAAAGCTCAGCATCTGGAATCCATACAAAGGGTTGCTGATCAAAAATCCCTATGAGAGGTTCCAGTTCAAATACATCAGCTACAACCCGAGATTTTTACGCAGCAAGTTGTTACGATCTGGAGTGCACTGCCTGAAAGCGTGGTGGAAGCAGATTCAATAATAACTTTCAAAAGGGAATTGGATATATACTTAATAAGAAAAAAATTGCAAGGTTGTGGGGAAAGAGCGTGGGGTGGAACCAACTGGATAGCTTTTTTCAAGAGCTGGCACAGGCACAACGGGCCCAAATGGTGTGCTCCTCTTGTGCTGTAAGATTCTATGAACCTCTTCCAAGTGTACAAGAAAAACTGAGCAGCTAGTTTAAACTAAATCTCCTGGTATTTATACAAACATCCCACCTCATACTTACTGATGAATTAATAGATTATGGGACTAAAGACAAATATAATTTGATGTTATTTTAACATTTCGAGCTGAAAGATAACAAACTTGCATTTAATAAAATGCCGTATCATGTCCAAATGTCTCAAAGTGACCAAAAAAAGTCTCAAGCTCTTCACTTGCTCAGTTACTTAGAAGCGCAGTAGTTGTTATGTAAGCAAACTATATTTTCAATTGTTATTCTAGATCAGTGTTACTCATTAATCTTCTTTGAGGGCAACAATCCTTCACAATGCCATGCTAAAAAAAAAGCTCTAACACCCTGAATTGTAGAGATGGGATTTGAATCTGCACATGAGAATAGTGATTTCAATCATGCCCTCCAAGAGCAGTTCATGCAAAGGAATTTTAGACTTACATACTTATACTCTATGGAAACAGGCCACTCAGCCCAACTAGTCTGTATTAGTGTTTATATTTCACACAAGCCTTGACCCGTCCTAATTCCCTCTCCTATACCCCTTTATTCTCTTTCTGTCATGTATGCACCATGTTTCCTCTTAAATACATTGATGTTTTTGTTTCAATCACAGCTTCCAGCTTCTCATCTTCTACTTAAAGAAGTTTCTCCTAAACTCTTTTGGATCTACTACCACTTACATTTAATGTCCACTCACTCAACAAGTGAAAATAGCCTATTAATGACCACCTTATCAGAACCTTTCATAATTTTTAACACCTCTAAAAAGTACCTGGAAATTTCCTTCCTAACTCTTGAGGCAGTCAAGCCTGCTCCAGGAGGCTGAGCTACCATGAATATTTGCTTAATATCCCGTTTACACTGTTACACTGCAGTGAGCATTAGATAGCAGAATAGATTCCTATCGTATGAAGCTTGACATTTCAGTGTGATAAAACTCTTATCAGATGCAAGTATATTTTAGAAATGCTTTTTAGCCATTAATTTATTACCCATTAATCAATCATACTCAGTCTATTCAGTCTAATGTGATAGAAAAAATACAAGTACAGTATAGTAACTGTCTGACTGCATTTCCCAATATTCAATGGGTAGTTCAACAGTCTATTGCTATTTTCTTTCAGAGACATTTGTCATTTGTCATTGATATGTCAAAGTACATTGTATGTAAAATGTGATATAATATTCTATTTAACGTAGGTGCCTGTGCATCTACTGGTTATTTCAGCAGCTTTTGGGAACAGTTGTTAGCTATAGTTTTGTAACATTTGCATTTTAGTGTATCTGTACTTTTTGATTGTCTTGTTCTTGTTAAAAGTGGCATGTCCACCTGGACACTACAGTGCAAGACAGGACACCATTTGTACTCCATGTGCTTTTGGTTCATTTAATAAGAATTATGGACGGACCGAATGTAAAAACTGCCCTCGTAATGAAGCTACTAATAGAAGTGGAGCAACATCTGAAGAGGAATGCCACTGTAAGTATGTTTTACTTTTTTTTTCCCCAATCCATCCCCGAAGCTGTTCCTATGATTCAATATGCTATTTGGGAATAATCTTTATCTAATTTAGAATAAGTAGATGAACGTTTACCCTCGCAAATCTCCTCCATCAATCTTTCCTCCTTTCCTCATTTTTTTTCTCCTGGGGTTAAATATCTTAACCACTATCCAACATTCAAATATAAGTTATGACACTGCCCCTGTATTGCTCAACTACTGAAGGATAAACGCACTGAGCTATTGGATAATCTCTCCAAAAAGTGATCGTGACCACTTATGCAATCAAGTAAAATGACCTTGTGGAATGGGCTTTAAACTGCTTAAATCTAATAACAACTTGCATTTATATAATGCCTCTTCCCACGGGTAGTGTTTTGGAGCCCTTAACAGTGGCGGAGCCTGATGCTGAGCTGGGGGGAGGTAACCATAAGCATGGTGGAAGATATATTCTATTGAAACTAATAGAATATGTTAATAAAACCGAACTGGTTCTTACAGCATCCTCTAGTATATTTCTGAAATTGGATAATTTTTGGAACAATAACATCAGGAGGACATTCCAAGGTGCTGGACAGTCAGGGTTTTGGATCCGAGCAGGTGTTGGGATCAGGAGGGGTGGAGGGCAGGAAGGGTAGGGGGAGGAGGGTGGCCGAAGGCGCCGTTGATGAGGAGGGTCTTGAGACGTGCCTTGAAGGAGACAAGGGAGGGAACAAGGTGAACGGACTGTGGGATGGAGTTTCAAAGGGTGGGGGCAGAGAGGCTGAAGGCCTGACCACCGATGGTGGAGGGGATCAGACAGGAGACATGGAACAGGCTGGGGCCCGCTGAACCAAGGGAGCGGACAGGTCGATATGGAGTTAGCAGGTCACAGAGATGTGGAGGAGCAAGACTTTTATCTGCATAACAGCTGAAAAGGAGACGACAGTAAGCAGGATTTTGCACCTTTGACTCCCAGTAAACACTTGTCTGGTCAATCAATTACAATTTCTAATGTGGTGCTGTTATCTCCTCCTACAGCAGGAGGCAGCAAAGGCAGAGGAAACTACAGCATGGTTAATATTTTCCCAGAAACAATGGCAATATTGAACACCGTTGAAGAACTTTTAAAAATTTGATTATCAATAGAATCTTTTTGTAAATAAAATTGACAAGCTCCCCTCAGTGACTGGGTGGATAAGTGCATGGCTAGGAATGGTACTGAGCAGTTTTACTTTTGAACCCCTTTCAATACTTAGTTAACTAATCTTAATTAAGGTGCAATTGTCCTCAGCGTATCAAGGCCAGAGAGTGCAGTCCTTAGCCAAATTACTGTCTGGTGACCTTGGCTGGTAAATGCACAAGTCAATACACAGGTCAATACAAAATTATGCTCAGCTGCCATATCCCACAGTTAAATCAAATACCCTTAGTGCTTAGACTCACACTAGAAGAATGGTCACGGGTGAGGTACCAGAAATCAAGCAGTAATCCTGAAGACATATATCCCAACAGCAGCTAATGTGTTTTGGAAGAGAGATGGAAAATGCATGGTGAATACATTTTATTATGATTGAAACATATTCCCTTATGTGATATTTGCGCTCCATTAATAATTTCATTTGGGTACACTTGCATGGAAGTAATTGCATATTTAATAGAACATTTCACCTTGGTGAGCACAGAAACATCTTGAATAATCAAAATACTTTGAAGCAATTGTCCCACTAACCATCACCTTCATCCCATTGAGAACAAAATTCAGGAAATTGTAACTGATGAATCTTCCGACAAATAACATTTACTTTTGTTTGATTTAAATCCTTGAGGGCGCAAAATAAGCTTTGCATGAAATAGTTCCTGGATCAATAATTGATTCAGACTATGTCCCTTCAAATTAGAAGGGACTTATTTTGTATTCACAGGATTCAAGGTAACTGTTGAGCAAACACTCAGATACTTCCCTCTCTTTCCTATCTTGACTATTCCTATAGAATTGTGCTGTTCTTTATCCTTAATCATACTTAAGAATTGTATCCTGCGATGTGTTAGTAATCACCATGAATACCATATCATACCATTGATAAATACAGTAGTGAGCCTAGTCGATAACCAGCCTCTGTTGTGGGCACCTTTCCCCCTCCCCCCGACTCTGTCACAGTGGTCGGGCCTGAAGCTGCTTATTCTCAGGATACCAGCCTAATGTTTTTTAAATGGGGTTAGTCGTGTTTGTCAATAAATTTACTGGTTATTAATCTCTACTTGTTGGTAATGTAGTGATCTTTGGTGGTGTGTGTTTTAAAGAGGTAATCCTATAACGCATGTGCACAAAAAAAGTCGCCAAAAGTTATGTTTGCTGGCAAGCAGAAGATAAAACCCTGGTGATTTATACTAACAACCTACTCTGATACCTTACCCACGTTGTCATCTTTCATGCGTTTGTCTGAACACTGACTGGTGGCAAGCTAATTAATGTTGGGAATATCACAGTCAATCCTGATCCAGTTCTCACACAAACACTCATACAACATCCCAACAGCACAAATGGACAGCAATCATTTGAGGCTGAAAATATGTTGATGTGTCAAATAATTTTGAAAGTTTCTACACACTGAAATCTTGAGATACGATCAAATAATTTGTACTGAATGTTGCAGTTTTTTCAAATTAGATAATCAGAGATTCGCATTTTCTGTTTTGCATTCTTTGGAAATTCATGTTTTGATTTAATATTTTGATTGTTTCACCCAAACCTTCTCTCTGACTCCTAGGGATTATATACCCTTGGATATTACCTGTAGCATCTTCAGCAGGAACTTGTATTTTACTCTTGATTCTTTGGGCGTAAGTATTATTAATCGCTATTATTGCTATAGTACGTTTTTATTGCAGTACCAATGCAGTACTGAAACTGTTGGCAAGGAACTTCACAAGAGCAGCCTTGAGTCACTGTTCCTCCGATTCTTTGTGGGATGATATCTGTCCTCCATTCTTCACATCCCCACAACCACATGGCTGAGTTTGATAACTCTGTGTTGAGAACTGTATCCAGCCAATGATTCCCCCATCCTAATCCTGGGTGCTACATGCTGGTGCTTCAACACAGTGCACTACTCTGCTCCCTAACATCTTACTAAATATATACCAAAATATACTTTTGAAGAATATTAGGCACCAATCTAAATAGAATAATACTGCAGATTGGTTTACCTTTATTTGCCCTAAATGTTTACTCATTCAGGTTGGGGACTTTGACTTACATGCGCTGGAAAAGCTTCAGGCTGCATTCACTTTGCTCATAAGACCATGGTCTATAATATACATTTACAAATCCTGATAACTGTTCCTATAGTTATTTTAAAATAAATATCAGGATTATAGCATAAATAAATTAATATCAATATAATTTTACTACCTCAGTATCACGAATCATTGCAAATATGAATATTATATTTTATCTTATTTTACAGAATATGTCGGAGGTATCGCAAAAAATCTAGAAAGGAAAAATACATCCAGGTAGCAGAATCTGAGCCAAAAGAACAGGATCACAGACTTGCAAACATTATTAAAAATGTTGACTTACTGGAGCAGAAAAGCAAGTTAAAACCGTCTAAGCATTTTATTAGGCATAACCCAAAACACAGGGTGGGATTCTCAGATGACCAGTGCCTTGGTCTTACTGACACTGAAACTGAAACATGTATAACTGCTGGCTCACCACTGTCTGGCGATACAATGTTCCACACTGAACATGAGACCAGCTCAGAGGGAAGCAGATCACCGCACTCGTCAAGAAGTTCAACTCCGCAAAATCTAGCAGCTATCCTCAAGCATGGAAGGTAGTCGAGGTCGCATATTTGGGACAAAATATCTATTGTAGATGTGAATTTACCGCATCATTAATCAGTTTGTAAATTACAATATTTGCTGTGTCTCACCCTTTTGAGTGTTCTGTTTGCAGAGATAATACTGAAACAATGTTATTTAATTTCGTAAGATAAGGAATTAGTACCATATTAAACTAATTTTAAATATTATTATATTGCTTAACTACAATAATTGAATTTTACGAATAGGGACAATATAACCAAGTAAATAAAGTCCACATATTCTGATGTATCAAACGTTGTTCAAAGGTAGCTCAGATTAAAATCACATTATATCAGCGTAATGTTATGGTTGCTACATTTGTCACACACCAGGTGTTTTCCCAGCTGATCAATAGATGCAGCAACTTGTACCCTTTAGTGCTGCAATCAGATAAACTCACCAGTTAACACAATTGTATCCTAGAGCTCTTCACTTAAGATTAGAGTATTGATTCTTCAGTATTTTCAAGAATGAGAAACTAAAGTAGTTCCACTTTTTTAGTATCTTCTATCATCACAACAACTTTCTGATCAGAAGAAAGTATCTTTGCTCCTATGGTGGCTGTGTTGGTGATGGAGCCACCCAGTGCAGTATTGGGACACAGGCTGGATGGATGTCAGATGACTCCCAATCCTTGCTGAGTTAGTTGAACTCAGACAGAATAGTAGCTGGAGCTGGGAGGAAGTGGGGACGCTACAAAGATAGTATGTTCAGTGCACTTGGTTTAGAAAGAGCAAGCTAAGCCCTTCCAAGTCTTGATCACTCTCCAGCAACCTCCATGGAAGGCCCGGGAATGTGGATATTCTGTATGAATAGGATCCAACTGTGATAGCCCTCCACAGATGAATAGGCTGCTGAACCTCTCTGCCAAGGCTCGCACATGAATCATGGCTCCTTGATTGAGGCACCAGAAGTAGAATGGCATCAATGTAGAAAGAACAAAAGTGTCAGTATAGGAGGGGAAGAGAGAAAATTGGTGGAGAGAGAAAAACAGAAACACCTCATGCCTGCAATACTCCATCTCCAATGTTACGCCATATTTTACCAGTGCATTAACTTTATTTTATCATTTGTTGCATTCTGCTGATCTTTATCAGTGTATCTAGTCACACACGATTAATGATTATGAGTTGGACCTAATTAGATTGAGATATAAAATAACCACTTTGCACTAACAGTCTCAAAGGAACCGAGAATGCAGATTCATAGCAATTACATAAACTGAGGATAAAATCAAGCCAAATAAAGTTTACTAATATGGTTCACTTTATACAGAATATTTTAATTTCACTAATACTAATAGGAAAAGTATCATACCTGACTATAACATTGGTAATCTTGTTGCTGCAGCAGTGCGTCAGTAGAATTCAGGTATGTGATGTATTCTCTGCAATTTAATGTGCTTGAACAAGCAGAAGTGCACCATTCGAGAAACGTACTGGCTCGCTGGATGCAAATGCATTTTTTTTTGCATAGCTATGCTAATATTTCTTTGATGTGATAACAGATTCAATGTCCGTCTCAAGACCTACTTCTCAAGACCTATCTTAAGACAACTCTTTCAGTCATCTTTCTCCTCCCCACCCCCTCGAATCCCACTCTCAGTTTGGCTGCCCAGACAGTACTGTTACAACAACAACAAAATTACATTTGTAAACCGCCTTTCATGTCAGGAGGACGTCCCAAGGTGCTGGACAGAGAGAGTTTCGGACCCGAGCTGGGGGTCGGGATCGGAGAGAGTGAAGGGCAGGGGTGGAAGCAGGGAGATCGAAAACACAGTCAAAGAAGAGGGTCTTGAGATGAGTCTTGAAGGAGGTAAGGGAGGGGGCGAGGTGGAGGGACTATGGAATGGAGTTCCAGTGAGTGGGGGCAGAGTGGCAGAAGGCCCGCCCACCAATGGTAGGGCGGGTGAGACAGGGGATGTGAAGCAGGCCGAAGCCCGCTGAGCGGAGGGACCAGAATCGTTGGTAGGAGGTCGCAGAGGTAGGGGAGAGCAAGACCTTGGAGGGCTTTGAAGGTGAGGACCAGCATCTTGAACTGTATCCTCTGTGTGATGGGAAGCCAGTGGAGTCGGGCGATGATGGGGGTAATAGGATCACAGAGCCTGGTGCAGGAGAGGATATGGACTTCAGAGTTCTGGATAATCTGCAGCCTATGGAGGGAGGAGTTGGGGAGGCCAACAAGCAAGAAGTTTGCATAGTCAAGCTTCGATGTAATGAAAGCGTGCTTGAGGGTTTCGGTGGCCTGCGGTGTGAGACAGTGGCGGAACCGAGCAATGTTGCAGAGGTGGGGGAAGGCAGTACGGGTCATGCACAGATGTGGAGTAGAAAGGATAGTTAAGGATCAAACAAGACCCCAAGTTCCCGGACTGGCTTAGTGAGGTGGAGTGTGCAACCATAGATGGTGATGCTGTCAGCACCTGAGGTGTGGAGGCGCTGACGGAGCCAATCAGGAGAGCCTCGGTCTTGTTGATGTTCAACTGGGAAAAGGTAGCCCTCATCCAGGACTTGATGTCTGACAGACATTCTGTCAGGACAATAGTGGTCCTGGAGTCCAGGGTGGAGGCAGAGAGATAGAGTTGGGTGTCATTGCATACGTGGAAGTTGACCCCGTGTCTGTGGATGGTGTCACCAAGAGAGAGCATGTAGATGTTGAAGAGGAGGGGACCAAGGAATGCCACACGAGACAGTGTAGGGGCTAGAGGAGAAACCGTTTGTGGAGATGAAGTGGAGGCGGTGTGACAGGTACGATCTGAATCAGTCAAAGACAGAACCATGAAGGCTGAGGTGAGAGGAGAGGCAGTGGATGAGGATAGAGTGGTCGACGGTATTGAAAGCAGCAGAGAGTTCAAGGAGGACAAGGAGGCAGAGAGAGCCCTGGTTGCAGATGGACAGAATGTCATTTGCCACTTTTGACCAGGGCTGTTTCTGTGCTGTGGAAACCTGATTGGAAGGGTTTGTGAAGAGAGTGGCGGGAGAGGAAGGAGCGAAGCTGGGATGCAACAACTCATTCCAGGAACTTGGAAAGGAAAGGGAGGTTGGAAATTGGGCGCTAATTTGAGAGCAGTGATGGGTCCAGGGAGGGTTTTTTTAAGGATAGGAGTGATGATGGCCATTTTTAAGGGGGTGGGAACAGTACCAGTAGACAGGGAGAGGTTTTTGATGTCAGTGAGAGGGGCAAGGAGGTGGAGCTGGGAGGCAAGGAGCAGGGTAGGGATGGGGTCGAGGGAGCAGGTGGTCGATTAAGCGCTTTGGGATATCATTTGAATGTGAAAGGCGTTACAGAAATGTAAACTTGTCTTGTAAAATATACACAGGTAAAAGTTAATTGAAGTAGAACGTAAGGTCCTTGCACTGTAATACACTGCAATAAGCTAACAGACCACCAACACATATTATCCAAGAAATGTTCTTTTATATTGGGTTATGAAAAACTGGAGCCTGTAGAATCCCTATGGCACTGATTTTGACTTTCTCCAGCCACATGGATTTGAATTAATTCAAATCTTTGAGAACTGGGGATATCATTGATCAATGTGCATCACTAATTGCACCTATGAGAACACAGGAACATAAAAATTTGTTAGGTGAAAGAAGACATATCATGTCCCAAACTACGTACTGTTATTTTGTTGGTAAACATCTCAAAATGGTTCACAAAGTTGAGGAATCCCAAGGAGGGAGGAAAGGAGGATAAGTCTGAAGGTGTTGACCAAAGCCTGGGACAAATTGTTTACAAGACAATTTTGAAGACAGAGAGAGTTAGCAAAAGGTAAAGGGATTTTCCCAGATTTCCAGACAGTAGAGTACTTTTTGAAGGCTCAGCTATCAATGGTGCAATAATGAAATGAGGAATGAGCAATATCCAGATTCAAAAGGACAGAGGATATGGACAGGGGACATTGCAGAGATAGAGTGGAGCATATTTAACAAAGGGATTTTTAACTTTGAAGAGTTGAGTAAAGGTGCATTCGACAAACCTGCACTGAATTGCTGGGTTCCACATGGCTGCAGGTCCAAGTTCCACCAAAGACCAGCTCAACGGCTTCTGAAAGCAGCTTTGGTTGCTTCCACTTGGCAAAGTAACGGAATTGAATGTTCAGCCACTGTCAGTCATCGACTGGGACATCACCAGGAAGAGAATGGCTCACAGTGTGCTAATTCACACCAGTGATAGGTATGATATTAAAGATAACATTTTTCACCCGTTTTCTTTAAAATATTTTAAACCTATCCCTTTAAATTTAATAAATATAAACTATTTATTAAAGCAAACTGTTAATTAGGAACCTTATAAAAATATCTGGCTCTACACCTTCAGTAAAAGTTCAAAATTGTGGCATTGATATCTAAACATTGAATTCTATTGCCCTCTACTGATCACATTTGGGGAATACTTTATGTATCTTGTCTAACCAGTAGCAGTTTTTTTTAGAGATTAGTTTTTTTCATTGAGATGGTGGTTTGGATGATTGACGCCTCCTCCTCTGAATGAATGAATTGTTTTCCTATGAATTAAACATCTGGCACTGAACTGTATCTGACGAGTGTCACATTAGTATGGCTGCAGAGTCAAAGTGACTAGCTCATTTTTCTGTTTCATATCTTTATGGGATTGCCTGGAAGAGTCAAAAGCTTTTTTGCTATTATTCTGCTTTATCTTCAAAACTGGCACTTTATCATGGAACTATAGAATAATAGAGCTGTAGAAATTACAGGAGCTTAAAAAACCCTCTCAAGTTGTCTAATAAAACTTCAGTTGACTAGACATGCAATGCATGAGATAAGATATTTAACTGTGAAAATAAGAACCCCTGACTTTTTAGCATTGATTGTGTACATAAAACTACCCCTGTCGGGACAACTTCTGTCGTACAGTATTTCTTCCAGTATAAGCTGTCCCTTTTAAAAACACGGTGGACGGGTATTTGAGGAGGAAGGGTTTGCAGGGTTATGGGGAAAGGGTTGGGGAGTGGGATTGACATTAATAGCTCTATTCAAAGAGCCAGCACAAACTCGATGGGACGAATGGCCTCTTTTTGTGCTGTACGATTCTATGATTCTATAAGCGAAGTGTACAAAGCAGTAAGCATTGCAAAATGGCTGGACAGTCACTGATTTTATTGCAACATTTCCTCATAGTTTTTAAAGCATTTTTTTCTGTGGTTATGCTCCACTACATGCTTTCAAATACTGTGCACGGGCATATCTAACCTCTCCTATGGCTGGAATCCTGCTGAGGATCTCCAGCTGAACCATCATTTCATGCTCTGTGAAATTTGCCAGTTTGGGATGAAAAAAAGACAGACAGGCTCTGAAGCATCAGCAGCGTGATCAAGCGTAAAATAGCTGACAGAAGGTTAAAGACCTGAAGCCTTCAGCCCTCATCAAAATATAGAGAAAAGATTCTAAAGAAAAAGCCAGGGGTATAGTGAACAGCAGGTTCAAGCTCCAACCTAGGGCAGTTACTGTGGCTCAGTGGTTAGAGCACTCGCTTTGCAAGCGAGAGACCTGAGTTCAATTCCAGGCAGAGGGCGAAACCTTGGGCAAGTTTCCTTACTCCACACAGAGCCTAATAATAGTCCCTCCAAAACTAAAAACAATAATAAATTGGTCATTTTCAATCTACGACTGTTTGTGGGACATTGCTGTGCGCAATTGGCTGCCGCGTTCGCCCACAAATATACAGTCAATTCACTTTACAGTGTATTCTGTGAAGCGCTTTGGGACGTCCTCCCGACGTGAAAAGCGCTATATCAAATGCAAGGATTATTATTATTATTATTATTATTACTGGTAAATTCACCTCAAATTTTGTCAGGAACTTTTAAAGGTGAAAAGGATTTGACATGAGTACCGAACGACATTCTTTAGCACTATGTTTCATAGATGGATTATTTGCACTGTCCAAATGCGGAAACGAGTTATCAGGTGGTGCACTTTGATTGTCTTCCCATCAAATGGAGTGGGACCTTGAACTCAACAGTGACACTCCAAGTGCACTGCATTGTTGGAGTTGCCTTCTTTCTGATGGGGCATTAAACTGAGATCTTGTCTGCCTGCTCGGGTGGATGTTAAGCATCTTGTGGCAATATTGGAAAAGAGAAAGGTTTCGCATGGTGAACTAGCCAACATTACCTCAAATTAAAAAATGGTCATTCAGTTTATGGCTGTTTGTGGGACGTTATTGTACACAAATTAGCTGCCATATTTCCCTACAAAATACACGGTCACTACCCTTCCTAGGACAGACATTCTAGGATGGACATCCTTCTGACATAAAATTTGTGGAGTCCTGTAGCTCAGTGGTTAGAGCACTCGCTTTGCAAGCGAGAGAACTGAGTTCAATTCCAGGCAGGGCGAAACCTTGGGCAAGTTTCCTTACTCCACACGCCTAATAATAATCCCTCCAAAACAAAAAACAATAATAAATTGGTCATTTTCAATCTACGACTGTTTGTGGGACATTGCTGTGCACAATTGGCCGCCGCGTTCGCCCACAAATATACAGTCAACTCACTTTACAGTGTGTTCTGTGAAGCGCTTTGGGACGTCCTCCCGACGTGAAAAGCGCTATATCAAATGCAATGATTATTATTATTATTATTATAAGGTGCTGTAACAAATGTGAGGATTATTATGATTATACATCTACCCTCTTGCAAATGATGAATAAAATACATTTTATGTATGCACCACTAAATAATATGATGTAACACGGCATAACTTGGTTAGCATTGAAATAATAAAATAGAATTCAGCCTGTAGTTAGTTAGCTACTATCCAATCTCATCACTATTTTTCATGTTGGATCCATATCCCTGGATGAGCCTTGATTTCTTGCAATTATACATGGACACGACAGAAGCCATGCTCCTTGCCTCTGGCCAACGTCTCCTTACTTCCGACTCTGACCTTCCTAACTTTCCAGGTCTCTCTCTCAAACTCATCAAATCAGTACACAATCTTGGCCTCCACTCGATCCTCAGATTTTCTTCCTCACAATTGGTCCCTGACCAAGATGGGTTTTTTCCACCTGTGCTTTATTGCTTCCCTCTCTAACTCACACCAAATGCTGATGATTCCAGATGTTAGAATTTTAAATTGTGAGGGTAGGTAAAAGGGAAATAAATTCTTGGAAATTATACAATGAAAGTGGCAATAGCTAACATAGAAAAAAGGAACAGAAGAAGGCCAATTAACCCATTGTGCCTGTTTACCAACTTATTTGATTTTGGCATATCTTTTCGTCCCAAAGCTCCATCCGTAACCCCCACTCATTCCATTACTCACATATCTGTTTATGTTTTGTTTAAACATCTCTATTGATTCTGCCTCTATAGCTTTCTAGAGTAGCCCTCTGTGGTGGTCTCAGAAGTCCAGTTCTTGAGCCAGGTGGGATCACAGTACTCCAGGGCACTGCTGAAAAACAGACCCGTCAGCCTGGCTGTTCAGCTTGGAGGGGCAAACTAGTCATGGGGAGCAGGGATTCTTCCCACCCAGCTCCTGTTAATCCTACAAGTCAAAGCCCTAACAGCTATGTGATCTTAGCTGGGCAATCAATAGAAGCTTGCCAGACAGTGCTCTCAATCTAATACAATTCACATTTATATAGCACCTTTCACATACCAACAACGTCTCAAAGCACTTCACTGTGCTGAATGGGCACCCACCTGATTGTGGGGGCCAAGGAGGTGGGGAGAGGAAAGATGACTAAAAGCACCATCAAAGAGATATGTTTTGAGGCATGCCTTGAAAGAGGGGAGGAAAGGAGCAAGTTAGAGGGACTTCAGGATGGAATTCCAGACAATGGGCCGGAATGGCTAACAACTTGTTTGCGTTTGATATAGTGCTTTATCACATTGTCAGAACATCTCAAAGCTCTTCACAGGATTTTACCGTGAAGTGCCTGTATATTTGTAGGCGAAAGTGGCAGCCAGACAGGGTCAAGAGACATGAGGCAGGTCAGTGATCATTGAGTGAAGGGAGTGACTGGGATGGAATGGTTGGAGGAGATAGGGTGAAGCAAGGTTGTGGAGAGATTTGAACATGAGGCAATGCTGTTTTAATAATAATAATAATAATAATAATCCTTGCATTTGATATAGCGCTTTTCACGTCGGGAGGACGTCCCAAAGCGCTTCACAGAACACACTGTAAAGTGAATTGACTGTATATTAGTGGGCGAACGCGGCAGCCAATTGCGCACAGCAATGTCCCACAAACAGTCGTAGATTGAAAATGACCAATTTATTATTGTTTTTTTTGTTTTGGAGGGATTATTATTAGGCGTGTGGAGTAAGGAAACTTGCCCAAGGTTTCGCCCTGCCTGGAATTGAACTCAGGTCTCTCGCTTGCAAAGCGAGTGCTCAACCATTGAGCTACAGTTTTAACTGGTTAAATTCCAATAGTACCCTCAATGTACACTCTGGAGTTTCTAAGCCTTAGCTCTTCCCAACCGAGGCGAACGTGGCAGTCAGTTTGCGCACAGCAATGTCTTACAAACAGCCGTGAGGTGAGTGAGTGACCAATTTTACTTTTAGGATTGTTGGCCGGGACGCCTGGAGACGCTCCCTTCCCTTTTCTAATACAACAACTTGTATATTTAATAATATAATTATAATAATCTTTGCATTTGATATAGCACCTTATCACGTCCTCGAGACGTCTCAAAGCGCATCACAGAATATACTGTACAGTGACTGTATATTTTGTGGGCGAAACAGGAAAAAAATGTATCCAGGTTCCCTCACATAAGGTAGCACTTTTCACTTCAAACTATCTTTATTGATTGATAAACCTCTGCTAACAGTTGCTCTGTTAATCACAGACACTGCACCTCTGTACCTTTCTCATCCCTCCACCCCCAGTTCCTGCTGCCCACAACCGGGAGACCACGCGCGTGCGCACCACGCCACTGCCCCACTTCCGGCGAGGGCTGTCACCTGGGGCACGGCGCCAGGCGACGCCTCACTTCCGGTGAGGGCTGTCACCTGGGGCACGGCGCCAGGCGATGCCTCACTTCCGGTGAGGGCTGTCACCTGGGGCACGGCGCCAGGCGACGCCTCACTTCCGGTGAGGGCTGTCACCTGGGGCACGGCGCGAGGCGATGCCCCACTTCCGGTGAGGGCTGTGCGCGGTGGTTCGGTGGCTGTCGTGATGGCGGAGGAGGGGGAGGGGGAGGCTGCGAGCTGCCCGTCCGTGGTGGAGCGGTACTTCACCCGCTGGTACAAGACAGGTGGGCGGCGCTGAGCCACACTCACCGTGAGGAGCTTCACGTCAGTTTGTAGGGTTAACAGTAAGAGTCGGTGCCTGAGCTGAGCTGAGCTGAGCTGCTGTACAGGGCCTCTGTCTGTCACTGCTGCAGGACCTGAGCGGCTGACTCGCCATCATCAGTCCAGGCCGCCGGGATGGTCCAGTCATGGGGACCATGTTGGGATACAGGAAAAACATCAGCAAATCTTCCACTGCGGCAGATGTAACTCCTCTGGAAAGCCCCCTGCTGACCCTCTGTCCGGCCAGGCCCAGCCTCCCATCACACACACCGCACACTCTCCTCTCCTGTGCCGGGACCTGTGAGCCCCACCAGCCCTCACCCTCACTGAGCTCCGGCCGCTCCCCGGCCGCCAGCGGATTGAATTCAATATTCTTCTTCTCACATCCAAATCCCTCCGTAGTTTCATCCCATTGTAGCTCTGTGACCCGGCCGCTCCCTTCGCTAAGCGAACCAACCATCTCACCATCGTAGATGAACTGCTCACTATTCTGCCCCCACTCTCTGGCACTCCATCCGAAAGTCCCCATGGCTCCCTCCCTCCCTCCCTCCCTCCCTCCTT
Organism: Callorhinchus milii; assembly: GCF_018977255.1. NCBI lineage: Eukaryota > Metazoa > Chordata > Chondrichthyes > Chimaeriformes > Callorhinchidae > Callorhinchus > Callorhinchus milii. The sequence goes on along the minus strand of NW_024704743.1, from coordinate 71,232,390 downwards.
GCCTGTCTAAAACACCCCAAATTTACTGACGCAGTCTGCCTTTGCTCACCCGAGTGGTTTATTTCCACCTATTTACCACTATCTTTAAACAACACCAAAATTACATTTGTATAGCGCCTTTCACATCGGGAGGACGTCCCAGGGCGCTGGACAGACAGCGTTACAGACCCGAGCTCGGGATCGGGGAGGGTGGAGGGCAGGATGGGAAGCAGGGAGATCGAAAGGCACAGTCAAAGAGGAGGGTCTTGAGATGGGTCTTGAAGGAGACAAAGGAGGGCCGAGGCGGAGGGACTGGGATGGAGTTCCAGAGGGTGGGGGTGGAGTGGCAGAAGACCTGCCCACCAATAGTGGGGTGAGCGAGGCGGGGAACATGAAGCAGCCCGGAGCCCGCTGAGCGGAGGGAGCGAACAGGATGGTAGGGAGTTAAGAGGTCGCAGAGGTAGGGGGGAGCAAGACCACGGAGGGCTTTGAAGCCTGTTCCACTTCCTGAGTCTGAGCTTAGGTTTCAACAAATAGATTTCTGAGGGAGGCAGTGGGAATGCAGCCTGCATTTTTTTAATTCTTTTATACAAGCAGCTTGTATTTGTAGAGGACCTTTCACATAAATGTAGCTGACCGTACTGCTTGTCAGCCTTCCCAACTCATCCCGCTACAATCTGCAGATCATCCAGAACTTTGCAGCTTGTGTCCTCCCTCACACCAGGCTCTGTGACCCTATCCACGCCAAGCTCCCCATCCCCCAAATGATAGAGTTCAAAATCCTCATCCTCGCCTTTAAAGCTCTCAAAGGTCTTGCTCCTCCTTACCTATGACCTGCTAACCCCCAACCGACCTGTCTGTTCTCTTCACTCAGCAGGATCCAGCCTGCTCTACTTCCCCCGCTCAGCCCACCCTACCATTGGCAGAGGGCCTTTAGCATCTCTGCCCCCTCCCTTTGGAACTCCAACCCATAGTCCCTTCGCCTCGCTCCCTCCCTTGCCTCCAAGGTCCATCTCAAGACTTCTCTTCGATCGCGCCTTCAGGTCACCCTCCTACCCTTCCTGCCCTCCACTCCTGATATCAACCCGCAACTCGGGTCCAAATCTCTAACTGTCCAGCGCCTTTGGCCGTCCTCCCGACGTGAAAGGCACTGTACAAATGTAATTTGTTTGTTTGCACTATATTGTTTTCCAGATGTTAAAGGAAAACCTTGTGAAGATCACTGTGTCTTACAACATTCTAACAGGTAGGTGTCACACTACTACTTTGTAATCTTTGTAATTGATTTTTGCACATTGCAATTGGCATTGAAAGTGTTGCCTGGTAGAATCATAGAAATTAAAACAAGCTCATTGCTATATGTCATAGGTTGTGTGTCATCACACTGGCAGAATCTCATCCTCTCTTACAAAGTGGGAGAAAAATTCAAAGTATAAACTACCAAATCAGTGCCAACTGCAGCCGACTTCAGAACAAGGTCACTGGGAAATCAAAACGGGTAAGATATTAAAAGTCTTCAATTTTATTCTAATCCATCCCATTTCCTCCCCAAACCACCACCATGCTTTATTTGCCGATAAAGAGAGGCAGGCAAGCGTTACTAAGATCTCCTTTTCTCTTTCAATCTATCAGATGACATCTTGGGGAGATCAGTAGTGCGTGTCTGGAAGAGAATCATAGCAGCACAGTAATGAACCAAACAGCAGAAATGCACTGCCATCTGGGCATTGCTGTATATTCAGCCAGCAGAGGGCTTCACTGAGTTGTCTGACTATGAATCTGCTCCCAGCTGGTCTGAAATACTGGTTCCCATTGCAGTGTGTAGAGCTGCTCGGGAACATATCAATCGTCCTTTTGTTATCAAGGAGCTATGGAGGGCAGGTCCCTTGGACACTGGACAATTTACTAACATGGAGTTTCCTAATTGTATGTTTTTACAAAGACTGATAGGAAGATAAGTTTGAATTAATTTTATTTTGATTTTTAAATGAAATTTATATATTTTTCAAATCATTGTATTTAAAAGAATTTTAATGAGTTATTCAGCATTCTTTGAAATGTAAAGATCTTCACACAATTAGCTTATACAATACTAAGAACAACTCATGCAGATCATTAAGATTACTAAACAGAATATCACCTACATTAAGTTTGATTTATATGGTTTCTTCAACATTACCAATCTGCAACTGGGCTACCCTCGCTTATGAGTCCCCACATGAGGGCTTTGAACTCATGGTCTATACTGATAACCCAATGAAGGGTACTCCATCCTTCAGATGACACATTAAGTTGAGGTTCCATTTGCTTGTTCAGGTGGGCATTAATTTCCCAAATAAAATTGGTCATTTACTTCATGGAACTGCTGCGTGTAAATTGGCTACCACGTTTGCCTACAAATATACCATCACTACAAGTTACAGTTAATCGCTTTGAGATGTCTCAACTGCATGATAAAGTGCTGTATCAAATGCAAAGATGATTATTATATTATGATTAATCTTTTTCAGGGTGGACAGTTTCTCACTGAGCTTGCCCCATTGTGCAGGATAAAATGTACAGATGGTGAAGAGTATACAATATACAGGCAAGACTTTTACTCTGAAGATGTGTGTTTACTAATGTTTACTAAAACTCACTGAATAACTACAGCTATTGAAAATTGCTGTGTAGAAAGTCTTCGTAAATGTAACACTAATTGGAATGTCCAATTAATTAACAAGTGAATGGCAACTTGTGTAAGGGTTGGAGGAGTGGAGTAAATAAAGAAGTTTACATAAGGACATCAGTTTTATTTTAAATGCAACAGTGGAAACAAGTCCCAGATGCTAGTCAATTTCTCCGTCAATTCTGGATACAATAACAATGATTTTTAGTATTGTGGCACCATATAAACTGGTGATGAAGACCATCTTTTGGGGGGCAATTTACAGTACATTTTATATTTAGATCAGGTCCGAGCTAGGTTTATTTCACCATCTGGTGCCGTTCTCCCTGGGAAAGTTAGACTTATGTCATTGCACATGTGGATCATGGCTTTGTACTCCTGGTTAGCATGATGTTGTATTTTCTAAGAATAGCCAGAGTTTGCTGTTAAATGCTAATGAGTGCAAATCAGCAGTGTTCAGTGTCTCCCAAATCTTGCTTTGGTCTCTGCTCAATGTCATCCCCTGACATGGCTAAAAATGTCCCTTAATGATACTATTCTGTTGTTACATTTTAATTAGACCTCTGCTTGATTTGTATGCTCCGGAGTCAAAACTTTTGTCTTCATTGTTGTAAAAAGTAATTCACTGTGGAAATGGGCAATCTACTGCCATTTGATACTCATTCTTCCAATCAAATTATATGCCATATGTTAAGTTGCAAATGTTAGTGCCTCAGTTTACAATTAAAGTTCATGTCTGAGTGCATAGAGGATTGATGCTAAAAAACAGTTCCAGAGTCTGCGCTATTACAGTGATTTCAGGAAGAGGTTTGTTATTTGTTAGCACTTCTCAAAGACCAGGGATTCTATTGATATACCAATCGTCCTCTTATTACAGTTGTATCAGAGGACGGTTGTTGGAAGTAAATGAAAACATACTCCAGGAGCCCAGCCTTCTACAAGAAAAGGTAAATTACACAGCTCATATTATTATTGATTGTATTTATTTTTATTTCACTTTGTTTAAAATCTATTTTTCATCCAGCCCTCCACAGAAGGATACATTGCTGTTGTATTACCCAAATTCGAAGAAAGCAAAAGTATTACCCAAGCACTGATCACCCGGGAACAGTATCAAGAAATTACTGTAAAAAGAACCAGAACGGCAGAACAATCCTGAAACCATTCACTGCTGGATACTGCTTCTCGCCAAACAAAAGATCTGAAGTAATTGGTAAAACTGTCTATTTTAAAGAGCAGTATGCTTCATATTAACTTTGTTATGTAATTAGTCAGAATCAATGCCAAGTCCTGGAGCTCAGTACTTAGAGCACTCGGCTCGCTTGCGAAAGACCTGGGTTCGATTCCCGCCAGGGCGAAACCTTGGGCAAGTTTCCTTACTCCACACGCCTGATAATAATCCCTCAAGAAGAAAAAAAACAATAATAAAAAATTGGTCACTTCAATCTATGACTGTTTGTGGGACACTGCTGTGCATATTTGGCTGCCATGTTTCGCCCACAAATATACAGTCAATTCACTTTACATTATATTCTATGAAGCGCTTTGGGATGTCTAGAAGACGTGAAAAGCGTTATATCAAATGCAAGGATTATTATTATTAAGTCTGAGCTGAAGTCAAAGTTTATCAGTTTATGACTTACAGTATTTTCTGAATGAGATTCAGAGAGAGAATAGGTAATAAGGTGCAAATAAAAGTATATCCGCAGTCTCCTTTGGATACTTTAAAATATACTGTCTGGGGGAGGGGAAAATGAACAAGCACATTTTTGATTTTGTTGATGTACAAAGTTCACTGAGAGATGACTAGCCTCCAGGGTTGGGGGGAGGAATAAAGAGGTATGCGCAGTCTTTGAGCTGAACTGACTCCAAGGACGCATTGGTGACAGAATTTTAGAATTGAATCAACCCTTTGTGGCAGGCACAGAGATACGGTTCCTGAGGCAGGCGGGTCCACAGTATTCCAGGGCACTGCCGATGACAGCACACCCAGCCTGACTTATTGGCAGGACTTGGAGGGTCAGACCAGTCACTTGGGGCAGGGATTCTTTCCACTTGGCTCCTGTTAAGCCCCCTTCACCTCCCCAAAAAAGCCCTAAGGGATAGGATAGTCCAAGTTGGTTAAGTAGCAGAAGGTTGCCAGGCAGTGCTTTCAATGGCAAGCTGTGAGGTTTTAGCTCATTAAACTCCAGCAAGACCCCAACACTCACTCTGGAAGCCTTAAGCCATGGTTCTTGCCAACCTGCGCCTAATACTCTTGGAATAAGCAAGGTGTTGCCTCTAAGGACAGAATAGGCATTCTATGTTGGCCATTGGGATATTTGTTTGTAGGTGGCGTATATATGTAGAACTCTATTTTAGTTACCTCACTATCGGCATCTTCAGCTACACAACAACAACAACAAAATTACATTTATAGATCATACCCTGAACCTCTGGAACTCTGTCTCAATCTCTCCACCTTGCCCCCTTTTTATCGGTCTTCAGATTGCACCAGAGGCTTTCCTCTTCAACTTCTATAGTGACCTCCCCTTTCTACCTCTCAGCATCAAACTACATCACTGTTTGGCACTCAGAGACCCTACCCTGCACGAAGGGTGCATTATAAATGCAAGTTCTCTTAACACTGACCAAAAAATATTGAGATGATGGGTTGTGAGCTTATGGCTGCCTTTCCCAACTTCATTTTGCCTGGGGAACAACTTGCATTTATATAGCGCCCTTCACTTGGGGTAGCATCTCAGAGCACTTGAATTTACATCCGACAGCAAGTGCAAAACATTTCAATTGAAAATAGATTTTTCAAAAATATTTTTGAACATATTTGGCAGTTTTTTTAAGTCTCAAGCAGTAATAATAATAATCCTTGCATTTGATATAGCTCCTTATCACGTCGTTGAGACGTTTCAATGCACCTCACAGAATATACTGTAAAGTATAGTGACTGTATTTTGTGGGCTAAGTGGTCCTGCTATTGCGATTAAAGCATATACTGTTCTTTTGAAGAATTTGAATGTGCGCCGTGGAAGACTTATTCAATGCAGGGCATGTGTATCTAAGTTCAGGTTTGAGAGCAGTGTAAATTTATTAAGGTAAAGCTCACATAAGTCTGATCTGTATAAATCGTATTATCACTTAAGTCATAGATCTGCCCAAGTCCCATTCAAGAGTTCATATTCTATGTAAGTTTGACATAACTCATACTTCGCATAAGTCATATTAAATGTATAGTCCCAATTGATATGACTTATGTGAGATTTACTGTATATACAGTAGAAAGCAATGTTGTTTATCAACAGTTTACATAAAAACACTGAGTAATTTAGTGAATGGAAAAACCTGTTATGCAACATGAGGTCTGATGATTGTGTAGTCTTAATGAAATTATACTTTTATTTTGTGCCTTACTAAAAGGTAATTCTACTTGGCCTTAAATTTCAGTAGAATCGTGGACCTCGGTAAACATGCAAAATGTCACATACCTCATCTTTTGATGAGGTTGTTAAATATGTACTGTATTTATAAATGCATTATTCTGACCAACAGCCTTTATTTAAAACAATTGGTTAAAAATAAAGTTCTTTATGTGGGAATGAGTCAAGTTATGAATAGCCAGACAGCCAATCGTGAGAATTTTGTAAACCAGTTTTGCTGAGGAACAAGTCAATCACTCCAGTTCCTGAATAATATACTGTACCGTTGCCAATATATAATGCCAAACATTGAATATTTAAACCGGGCATAGTCAAAATAGCATCAGAGAGAAAAAGTATCAGACTATTGGTAAATGGATCATTTGAGAGAAATGTATTTTGGAGAACATGTATATCTTTAAAGTTCCCAGCTTGACTGAACATGCCCTTTGTGAAGTTCATTAAACACCAGAAAAATGTTAAAGATTAATGAATTAGAATTTTATTTTAAAAAATATAACTTTACAAGTTAATTATCAGAGAAATATAAAAAACACTGCTTTTACAGGTAATACAAATACAGTAGAAGTTTTCTATACTAAATTTCCAGTAGTTCGTTCATGCATCAACATTCCAACCCCACTTCACGACAGAATCAAGTTACCTGAACATGGTGATGTTACATAAAGTGTTTATGGGGGGAAAAAAGAAGGGTGTGGAAGGGAAACTCTCCTTGCTATAAATCTCCTGTGACCTACATCTTACAGAAACAAAAGCGGTTTCAAATTAAATTGCGTGTGTTCTGATGCCAATTTAGACTTTCAGGATGAAAGCCCAAACCATCCAAGATTCTGAAAACTCTGAGGAGATACAAGTGCAATGTCATAATATCCGATACATTGGTATAATTTTTGATCTGCAGAAGATTTACTGTGAGAAATGTATACACAATAATGGGAGGAGGAGAAATAGATACAGGGGAGATAAGGCCAAGCGTATGCTTGATTTGGATGCACCCGAGTCAGCAAAGAACCTGCAGAGAAAATCATTGGTTCAATTAACTTAAAACAGCAGTAGTTCACCTCCTTATCCTGTAATATCCAGTTTGTTCTTAAAAAAATTATGACATAGCAGCATCAGAGGACTAATCGCATAAGCAAATCTTTTGCAAAGGTCCAGACAAACCACAAGCAGCTAATCGGGGGAATCCAGCGTCAATACACTGCAGGGAGATAACTAACCAAAGGAACAGTTCTGCTCATATTATTTTAAATACTACAGAGCTAGAAAAATACTGTTTAAAAGTAGAAGCTCTGAAGGAGCCAGGTGTCCAAGCAGAGAGTCTGTTGGAGAAGAGTAACGCTGGTGTTCCTTTCATACTGGGAAGTACAAATGTAAATGGATGTTGGTTACTGGGAACTGACAAACTGCAGATGGAGCTGCACAGCATTTACAGGACATGTGACAAAGCTATTTTAAAGTTATGACTACACTCCAGAGCTGCCCATCATTTACTCTCCAAAAACGTTAAGTTTGCCATGTGCCTTTCCAGAGATTTCACTCCAAATGTATCCCCGTTCTTTCCCTCCGAGCTCTCGCCATTGGTAACTGTCTGCAACTGGTTTCTTCTCCAGCCGTGGGGAGAACTCATGAAAGTTCTGTCCATTTTATACTGTAATACACACAAAACAATTTAACCAAGGAGCAGGATTAACATTTTGATCCCCAAAACATGGTTCACATACTGAAACTAAATGTAGCTTGAATTGCAATAGTCATTAAATGAGGTTTAGATTCCATAATATTTTATACACGACTTTAAAACAATTTGAATACTCAAAAGGGTTAAACTGAGTTTTCAAAGATACAGTAAATCGACTCTGTCGATTATATTTTAATAATAATCCTTTCATTTGATATAGCGCCTTATTACGTCTTCGAGACGTCTCAAAGCACTTCACAGAATATAATGTGAAGTGAATTGACTGTATATTTTGTGGGCGAAACATACTATTGTACTAATGTACTATTCCACAGAAGGGTGGGAAGTGAATTCCTGGTTTTCATGTATGGTAAGAGTAAAACTCAATTTCTAACAGCATTTCTGTGGTACACAAGTGAGTTCAGAATTGTTTTATTTGCTGCTAAAAGTGTTCTTGATTTAACTTATGGCGTTCTGCATTATTTCAGTTGCATTATTTACTAGCTGCTAAATTCAAACACTATCTTGCTAAACTGCAGTTCAGGATTCATCAGTAATACAAAACAATCTTACCTTTTTTAACAGATTGTAACATAGAGAAAGCATCTTCATTAATACAGTCATTACATTCTTAGTTTCCTGAATGGAAGTGTCGACCTAGAAACACACAATAGTGCCTTTTATTTCAATAACAAATTAAAGTACTGCTGTACTGTATTCAGCAATTAATGTAGATTTTCTTTAAGAAATGACAATTAAGCACAGATCTCTCCTGGCAGCCACCACTGCTACATAGATTCCTATTAAAATTTTTACTAACCAAAAAATAAATGAGGAATGTTTCTTTATACAAAATGATGGGAGGTTTGGATAAACAAAACCCTTATGGCCCATCCTTCCTGAATGCCAACCCCACTGTTTTCCCATTATATTTTTTTTAATGTCAGAAGTTCTGTTCTCCAGATATGATCAATCACGAGCTTCAGCATGAGTTTAAACTCAACTAATTTGAGAATGTACTTTTTTTACTGCCTCACACTGTTTTGATATGATGAGTGATGATTCAACTGACACTCAGATCTTCATCAATGGCATAAATCCCTATTATTAAATCCATTGTGCAAGTCCCTATTAGTACTATGCAGTACCTTATCTTTTTTAAGCTTCATTGTTAATGAACAGCTCAGGTGCATATCCTCTTTGTAAGACCACTGCCATCTCATCATTTTTGATTGCAACATTTTCCCCAATTTCCCCACAGTCACAATGTTAGTCACAGACCCGTGTTAGCAATGGCAGGTTTCTAGGTGATTCTGATGTGCACAGGAAGTGATAGGAGTGCAACTTTATGGCCTGGAAGGTGATCAGTTTTTCAGCACACAGGAGATGATGAACAAGTGACTGGCAATCATAGCACTGTTATTACAGATGATTTGGACCCCAACTACGGAATAGTGATGTGGCTCTACTGTACATGTACTGAGTCTTCAAATTCGATCATTTATGTACACTAACTTCCTTTATCTTTCACCAATTACTAATTCACATCTTACTCTGGATACTCAGTGATCCTGTTTCAATATGTAATCAACGCTGTTAACAGAACCACAAAACATTCATATCACACAAAAGAATCCGTTTAGCCCATAATTTTGTTCCAGTGTTAACAACCCCCAATGGAGTTATCTTCTCAAAAAACATTCCCTGCTTATTTGTGATAATTTTAAGATGGATTTGTTGTGTAAATTATAGTGAATTTGAGACTGAAATTTGCAGCTTGCGAATCTGAAGTAAAGGCCTGCTACCAAAATTGGTGTTTTGCTTGATGTCTTCTCTCTGACTTTTTTCACTTGGAAGACAAGAATCTGTTGTGCATTTTGCAAGTCAGACATCACAAACCAGGAGTCGCAAATGATACAGTTCCGATTGGCAAATATTACAAATTAGGTCTCATTATTGACAATTAAACTGTGAACAATAAATCTGAACTGAACCACTATAACATGTTTACAGATCAGTTCTAGAATACGTGGGTCTCTACATAATGAGGAAATAACTGACCTTGGTAAAGATAGCAGCTTTGCCATGCACAGGAGTCCTACTGGTCATCTGCTGCTGGTGACATAAGGCAGGGAGTTTATCAGCCTCCAGCAGGAGATTTGTCTTCTCTTCCTCCTGCAGCTGAAAAAAGAAAAACATCAAATCAGTTTTAAGTCACAGTCAAAATAATGTCAAGTAATTATTGTTTGCAATCTAATATTCTGTTATTGAGAACTAAATGGAACAGCACATTTTCCAGTAAACTACATTCAGTGTATCTAATTCATTCAGATCAGATCTTCCAGTTAATAAATACAAATTGCATGGCTAATAAAATAAAGACTGAGAATATTTGTCTGTGATAATTTTGTTATTCTGCAAATGGCAGTAATTTTGTGTGCAACATGGTCTGAATAACTAAACCACAGTGTGTGTACGCACTGCTTCACCAGACACTCCCACAGTAGACAGTTCAATAAAATATCCATGAAAATTGATTTAAAAGTAATGGATTATAATGATTTTGAGCAAGTCCTAACTTAATGTTCACACTCCACCTATTGTTATTTGTTTCACACATAAATAAGATTCTGAATCAAATTTCTCAAGAACCAAAACCAAAAGGTTTTTGGATAGGCTAAACTGGTAAATATCGAATTTAATTTGTGGCTTTGAAACTGTAGTGCAAGAGATCCACAAACATGATTTTCTGAAATATATTAATGCTGGCCTGAAGTTGTATAAAATACTAAATCAGTTGCATCTGATATAACACTATTATGTTGTCAGAATGGCAGGGCGCTTCACAGAATTTACTGTAAAGTGTAGTAACTATTTTGGAGATGAACGTGGCAGCCAATTTGCAAACAGCAATGTCCCCAAAAGAGCTATGAAGTGAATGAACAATTTAAAATTTAAATTTTAAAATTTAAATTGTTGGTTATGACACCAGGAAAAATTCCCTTCTCTTTTCAAATAGTGATACAGGACCTTTAACATCCACCTGAATAGGCAGATGGGATCTCAGTTTGCACCAAACATGCACCTCCAACAATGCAACACCCCCCAGGAGTGTTGGCCAAGTTTATTCGCTCAAAATCCCAACCTGGGGCTTGCACCCACAAACTTTGATTCAGAGGCAAGACTGCTACCAACTGAGCCAAGCTGACATCAGTCTTTTAATAAACCTTTTGCATTTGGAGAATGTCTCAAAAGTGCTTCACAGGATTTACTGTCAAGTGTAGTGATTGTATTTTGTAGGCAAACATGGCAGCCTATTTGTGTACAGCATTGTTCCACAAACAACCATAAAGCGAGTCGTCAATTTATTTATTTGGGAGATCATTGGCCACAACCCCGGAGAACCTCCCTTCTCTAAACCTTTCCCCAGTAATCAGCATGGCAGTCCAGGTCTTGGAAGACTCTTTATTTATCAGATGCATGTTGAGGAGAGATTAGCAGCCTACCTGATTTGAAAACGCATGCACAGTTGAAAAGAACCTAAGACCTTCTTCAGCAAAGATCTGCAATTAAAAAAACAGTTTTGAAAACAAAGCACATGTATTGTTATAAATCAGACCTCTATTAATATTGCCTCTTCATTTTTTGCAAGGATTGTATATATTGAAGTATTAGAAGAACTAACAAAGTAGCTTAACAAAATTGCTTGTAATTCTACCAAACTTGTGCCTGATCTTAAAACCATTGTCTTAAAATATGAGATTGTGCAGATTTTGGAAAATTCATGAACTCAAACATAATTGATGCCAGTTTTCAAAGAGGGGGCAAGACAGAGGGACTGAGGCAGGGAGTTCCATAGGACAAGGGATATGAAGAAGCCAGCTGAGCGAAGGTGGTGGGTATTGAAATGCCGTGTGAGCAGAGTTATATAAAACATCGAACATATAAAAAAATTAGATTCAATCATTTCAGACAGACATTAAAAAATATGAATGTAAATTTAAACAAAAACACAAGGAAAGTTGTGATGGGACATAAGTTTTTTAACATAGATGGTATCACTCAGTGGATAGCAGGTACCAGAAACTCCATGTGAGCTGCATGGCTACTCTATTGAGCCTAGGGTTCAGTCGCTGCACAGTAAAGTGGAGAAAGGCTAGCTCTTGCTACCACATTGGCAATGCTTAGTTCTCCAGCATGGTTACAACTCATCCCCAATGAGAAATAAAGAAGAAAGATACTGAAGGAGAGTCTCAAGTTAGCCCCCTGCTCCACACTGGATTATTCAGGAAGGATAATATATATTTAAATTTCCTTAATAACAAAATTTTGTTTTAGCAAACAAAAAAGTCCATAAGCCTGTTGCCTCCATAAGTCTCTTGCCCTCTGATACCTACTGTCCTCTGGTTGGCCTCTAATGGCCTTCCCTGATAATATATTCCCGGAGTAAAAAAAGTGTACCTGACTTCCTTCCTTATTCCTAAATTCTTGTTAACAACAACAACTTGGATTTATATAGTGCCCTCCACACTGGACAGTGTCTCAGAGCGCTTCACAGTAACGGATCCCGGGGCCGAGTCAGGGGGAGGGGGAGGAAGGTGACCAAAGGTGCGGTCGAAAAGAAAGGTCTTCAGCTGAGATCTGAAAATAGGAATAGAGGGGATGAGGCGAAGGGAGTGAGGAAGGGAGTTCCAGAGCCTCGGGGCATAGTGGCTGAAGGCACGGCCGCTGACTGTGGAGCGGAGGACTCGGGGGATGAGGAGGAGGCCAGGCCCGGTGGAGCGAAGGCAACGGGCACTGTTGTGAGGAGAGAGGAGGTCAGAGTGGTAGGGGGTGCAGGCGGGTGGAGGGATTTGAAGACAAGGGTAAGGATCTTGAAGTCGATCCTCTCTGGGACAGGCAGCCAGTGCAGTCTGGCAAGGACTGGCGTGATCGGGGAGCGGAGTTTGGTGTGGGTGAGAATGCAGACGGCAGAGTTTTGTATGACCTGGATTTTATGAATGGTAATGGAGGGGAGACCGGCGAGGAGGGCATTTGAATAGTCCAGCCAAGAGGTGACAAAAGCATGGACCAGGGTTTCAGAGCCTTTAACTTGTATCCCTTAGTATTCAGGTGTTTGTTGAAAATTAAATGCAGCAATTCCTATGTTGATTTGGAGCATGTAGAAAACGTAGGAATATGTAAAGAAAATGTAGAGAGGTGGGAACAGGCAACACAATTCTACCCCAATGTTTGAATTGAAGGAAAGATCTGGGTTAACCCAAATATACAGAACACCCACAACAATCTGTGCACTTACTTCTGCTTGGTGAAATAAATCTTGTGTTGTTTTCAAAAGGCCTTCTCCTCTGAATTAAACAAAGTTCTTAGGATTATTTTTTTNAAAAGGAAAAATTTTAATCATAAATATAACATATAATCACCATGAACAACAAACACCATTGCAATTCTACGAAAGTCAGAGCCTGAAAGTTCTCCTGTTCTTAGGCTTAGGCCGCTGTGTTAAAAAGTAAAGATTTGGCAGAATTTGGGGAAATAGTTTTAAATTCAATCTTAATTTAGAAGTAGACTCTCTGCAATATCAAACAAAACTGTGGTAAGTCAGCTTCCTAATCTAGACTGAATTTTGGATGATTTTCCAAATTTCTTAAGTTTTACAACAATGGTCTTAAGCCTCGGAAAGGACAAAATTCAGATCTACAATGTGCGGTAATAATAATAACCCTTGCATTTGGTGTAACAACAACAAATTATATTTGCATAGCGCCTTTCACGTCGGGAGGATGCCTCAAAGCACTGGAACAGTCAAGATGTGAACCCAACTGGGGGTTAGGATCAGTAGAGGTGGAGGACTGGGAGTGTGAGGGTAGAAGGATGACCAACAACACCATCAAATAGGAAGGTCTTGAAGGAGGCAAGGATATAGACCCCTTAATGCCAAGAACATTTCAAACATTCACAGTGTCTTTAAAGTGTAGTGACTATATATTTGCAGGTGAACATGAGGGCCAGTTTGGGCAGAGGCATATTGAGCTATGGAGTGAATTTTGCTGGAGAATTGTTGGCCAGGACACTGGAAGAAACTCCCTTCTCTTTTTGAATAGTGCCACGGGATGTTAAATGTCCACCTGAACAAGCAGACAACATCTCATCTGAAATCCAGCACCTTTGATAGTACAGCACTCCATCGGCACTTCATTGGTATCATCCTAGATTACGAGAATGAAAATCCCAACATACTCATACAGTGGAGTTACAAGCTCTCTGTTTGTCTCACTGGGACGTCAGATCCTCAGGTTATCCAAGAAGGCCTGAAGATAATCTCTGCCATTATTATTAATTACCATTATCATTAGTATGTCTGAAGACCATGGTCACATGCAGAAAAGAATGGGAAAAAATCCCACATTAAAACTTCTGTCCTTTTCTCCCCCCTCCCTACACACACACATAATAACATAATAATCCTTGGATTTGATATAGCGCCTTATCACGTCTTTGAGATGTCTCAAAGCACTTCACAGAGTATACTGTAAAGTGAACTGACTGTATATTTTGTGGGCGGAAAACGGCAGTCAATTGCGCACAGCAATGTCCCACAAACAGTCTTGGATTGAGTGACCAAACTTTTATTTTTTTTGAAGGAATTATTACTCCCAGAAAAGTGATCTGCCAATTGACTAACAACCGGGTTCTTACTTACTGCTAAGTAAACAGAAATGTGTGGAGTACGCAAACTTGCCCAACATTTCATCCTGCCCGGGAATCAAACCCTGGTCTCTCATTTATGAGGCAAGTGCTCTAACCGCTGAGCTACAGGACTCCGCATACACACACACAACCCTACACACGAGGTTCACAGCTCCACCATCTGCAATTCAAGGTTGCTGGGGAGCAGGATGGAGCAAAGCTGTCAATAAAGTCAAGAAACTAAGTCCAAATATTAAGGTGAGAAATAAGAGTAACAAAGGTTCTACTGTAATATGTATGTGTAGCCTTGATACATGTTCACACCATTTTAAGTAGAAGTGGTGCATTCTCACAAAAAGCATCAGGAACGTAAATTAAAAGCAATGGTTTTGGAAGGTTGATTGCAAACTCGCTCCTACCTGGTGAATAGGTACATGGAGTAGGCCATGCTCGACATGCTCTGGGCTTGCCGAAGAATCTCGCTGTCCTGGTCCTCCCATCTCTCCGTTTCTGCATCTACATCTGACGTGTGCAGACGCAGCTCCAGCCCTAACTTTGCCATTTTGGCCTGTTCCTGAAACACAGAAACGTTACGTGTCCAAATGCTGACAATCGCACTGGAGGATTAGCCAACTAGCTGAGGACCAGAGTAAACCTTGGTTTAGCAATGCTATGCCTGCTTCTTTCAGGCAACAAAAGAATTACTGCTTTACTTTTAAGCAATGATAACCAAATAGAAATGTCTTACCTCGGCATCTAGTTTGACTGCTTTAACCATCTTCAGATTTGAATTGTGTTTCTGATGCAAACAGATAAAGATATGAGAGAACAGTACGGTCTTGTATTTTCACTTATACCAACAGCTTAATTATACTCTAGGACCCCATTATAATGTGAGGGATAGACCTTGACATTGACAAAAAACTTCCAAATTCACATCTATAGCACCATCGGTGCACATTAGATTGTTATCACACTTAAACATGTATGCAATACCGCCTTTTAAAGTGAGATAACATGAGAAGTGCAATGATACGTTGCGAAGTGCAATGATGTGATTTTGAGCACGACCTGGTCTAATGCAGAACGGTGGTTTTCTGCTCAAAGTCGCATATCGATGATGACATGATCAGAAGTGCTGCCCGGCGATCACACCCTGTTATAAGGCTGGTTGGAATTTGGAGCCCCAAAGGGTGAGATTGTTTGGAATTGTTTTATAAATAAAAACAAATGGAATAATACTCACCCCTGGTCTAGGTAGCGAAAGGTACACACGCTTCTCTCCTAGGGAAACAGATGAAAATAAACCATTGTTAAATGCAACAAGGTGAAACACAAAGGAACTATTTCAGAAACAGATTATGGATTGTGGATAAGAGAAACATCCTCTTTTGATTATATTAATCAATGCTGCACAACTTACAGTCTAGAAACAGGCCACTCAGCTCTTCTATGCTATTGCTGCTGTTTCTCCAAGTCACCTTTTATTGTTTATTCGACTTTCCATCTCTTTCTCCATATTCGTTAATACTTCTTGAAATATGTGGTAATGCGCTATCTCATTTGAGTTTTCAAAGATGAAAACATATTATAATAATAACCCTTGCATTTCAAATAGCATCTATCATGTTGTCAAACCATCTCAAAGTTCTTCACAGGATTTTACTATGTATTGATATGTGAATATGACAGCAAATATTTACACAGCAGTGTCCCACAAACTGCCATGAAGAGAATGACCAATTTTATCTGGGGATTGTTGGCCATGACTCCAGGAGCAATTCCATTCTCTTTTTGGATCTTCAACAGCCACCTGAACAGGCAAATGGGACCATAATATCAGTGAGAGACAGCTCAGATCTGAAACTGCTTTAGAAACAAGGTATCTCCCAACAAGAGGTCTCTCGCTTCCAAAATCAATCCTCCAGTTGGTTTGGAGTACATTCAGATCAGTGTGTGGCTGTCTCTTACTATGTTACTACGTTACTATGATTTGTTTGTGGCAGTCACATATGATTCCCCATTTCCCAGAGTCCTGGTTTCAGATGAGCTGTATCATCATTACTTGGACATTCGCTTGCCCGATAAGTCAAGTTGGTATAACGCAGAACTCAGACATTCATTCCTGTTGTGTCTCCAGTTTGATCCCAAAGAGAGTGCATTATGCAAATGTCAAGCAAGGACAAGATTGGGCACAGCTATGTTGATCCTCTCTGTTGATAGACCACTAACATTCACTAAACTGCAGGTTGGGCTAATAACCCGTGGACTAACCATGTTCAAAGGCACACAAATGTCAGAATGACATGCAATTACTTTTATTGTTGGTAAAATACATAATCACGGGACATAGATGTGTATGAACAAGTTTAGCCGATAAGCTTCAGCTCAACTCACATTGGTCCAAGCCGCACATGAGCAGAACAGCCACTAGAGGGTGTCTGGTGCCAAGGAACTACATACAAAGCTCTTCAGAGGAGAAATTGAAGGGGAAAAAATCAGGTGAATTTCTTCCCTCTACCACCCAAAAAAGTCACATAAGTTCCAGCCAAGTTCTCCCGTCTCCCATTGCACCCAAATAGCTCCACGAATACTCCACCACGTTCTGATAAGGTGGAGTCAGCTTCATAGCAGGTTTGTCTCTTTGCCAAAGCACCTCGCGTGAGGACCTGGATTATTCAGTTGATGGTCAGTAAGTGGTTAGCAAGACATCGACCTCTAAAACACGAAGGTGACTGGGAGGTCGGACGTGGCCCTGAAGCTTTCTCCACAATGAAAGCAGATAGCCGTCAAATAAGGATGAGAAACTCCAAGGCTCAGGATGATAGCTGCTGGACGTCATTACCTGGAGTCCAGGTTCATAAACACAACCTCATACATTCATATGCTTGATATCCACCTTATTTGATAGGCATACAGTGAGTAAATAGCTGAAGCTCCGCACCTCCATACAGTGCAGCCACCTCTCAATAGGTAGAGTTGTGTGTCCAAGCTATGTTCAGGAGAATAGAAAAAAAACACTCTCCTATATTTTATACTGAGTTGTCCTGAGTTGTCACTATGCAGTTTGTGAAGAATTCCTGGTACCTGCTATCCAGTGAGGACTCAAATCTACACCTGTTAAATATCTAATGGTAAACTAGTGAATATCTTCCTTGGGGAGGTAGGTAGGGGTCTCAGTCTCTTCGAGGCTAAGTTGTCTCCACTCCTGGCAAAGGAATACTGGAATAAAATCAGTCTTTTGCAACAGTCCCAGTCGTCTTGTTCTGAGTCAGTTCTCTAAGGCACTGTTGATGACAGGCCAGTTAACCTGGCTCCTATTAACCCTAAAATCATGGCCCCAACAGTGTGGTGTTCCTAGCTGAACAATTACTGAGAAGTTGCCCAATTGGTGTCTGGAGACTCGTGCATGGTGATGGATTCCACGTGTGTCAGATCCCTGGCTGCCCAAAAAACAAAATCAAATGCACCAGAGCAAGGTCACATATTTTGATGGATTTCAGAGCAGTCACTGGTTAAAAGGTGTGCTCAACAGATGTTGCGTTTGTGGAAAATCAGAAAGGTTTTGGGTTGCTCCAGACCTATGAGAAGGTGTGGGTTTAGGTGGTCAATCAGTTTTTTTAGCACGGAAAGCTAAAAATGGCTGACTTCCAGGTCATTAGGTCGTTGTCAACATCACTTTCTGCTTTGCACACGCACAGCAATGCCGAAAGTGAAGTTGACCTAATGACCATTAAGTTGGCCGTTTTAGCCAAAAATCAGTGAACAGGCCACGGCGTTGCATGTGCAGTGAATGGGGTCCACAGTGCAACCACATTATAGGCAAATTTACACTCTAGTGAGGCTCATTGGAACAGGGTTGCATTGTGTACAAGTTGTTAACTAATAATAATCCTTGCATTTGCTGTGGCGACTTATCACATCTTCTAGATGTCTCAAAGCGCTTCACAGAATATAGTGCAAAGTGAATTGACTGTATATTTTGTGGGTGAAACGCAGCAGCCAATCGCACACAGCAGTGTCCCACAAACAGTTATGGATTGAAGTGACCAATTCTTTTTTGTTGAAGGAATTATTTCGCTTGGAAAAGCGATCCACCAATCAACTAACAACCGGTTTCCTAATTACTGCTAGGTAAACAGAAAATAGAGAAAGTAAACCCCGAACAATACTTCCAGATACGTCTAGAGCTTCAGAATTTTAGACACATCTCGGGGGTAAACCAAGAGTAATCAACAACTGGAACTGGCCATCAGGATTGAGGCCAGACGCTGAACTAATTTAAGAAACTGCTTAATGCTGTAGTGGGTAGACAGAAGGGTGCGTAATAATAATAATCCTTGCATTTGATATAGCGCTTTTCACGTCGGGAGGACGTCCCAAAGCGCTTCACAGAACACACTGTAAAGTGAATTGACTGTATATTTGTGGGCGAACACGGCAGCCAATTGCGCACAGCAATGTCCCACAAACAGTCGTAGATTGAAAATGACCAATTTATTATTGTTTTTGGTTTTGGAGGGATTATTATTAGGCGTGTGGAGTAAGAAAACTTGCCCAAGGTTTTGCCCTCTGCCGGGAATTGAACTCAGGTCTCTCGCTTGCAAAGCGAGTGCTCTAACCACTGAGCTACAGGACTCCACTATGTAAATGCGGCATAAGACTTTTTCACAAAGTACATAACTCATCTATCTAGATGCAATTTGAAATTTAAGGCACGAGAGATTTCGTTTTAAACGGTAGCATTCTTCCTCAAGGCCATCTGATAGAATCTATGTATTATGCTGCTATCAAGCCAACAATCTGGATTTAGTAATGCAGAAACCAGGCTGAGTCCTGAGCAAAGACTATTCACCTCTTCTCCCTTCAAACACGTCATTGATCTCTTTCAGCAGGATGGACATGTCATTCAGCTGCGACTCCCAAGCCTCACAAAAGACGTCAAGGTTTTCTTTAGCAATCTTACTGGAAGGGTGCAGAGCCAAGGTCTGGGCAGCAGAAATGATCTGTGAAAGAAAACAATTAATTTACCTGCGATGAAAGAAGCCTTTTGTGTTGCAGAGGTACACATGGGCATATTAACAGAGTTGTGTGGGGAACAGACTTTGGGGCCACATGAAGCCGTTTGGTTACACAGTGCGAGGACACAACTTGTGTACCTAAAGCACATTAATGCTTCTTCGCAGTGGATCTGGCGATTGAGCAGCAAGTTGTACATAGTAACAGTGTTTACTTAAGTGGCCTGTCAGAAGCTGCAATTTTACCTGTAAAAACACGGGACACATTTGGACTGCACCTCTGACATCTCTGCCAGCTTCACAGGATGTCACAACTTCACACG
The DNA here is from genome assembly GCF_018977255.1 of Callorhinchus milii. NCBI lineage: Eukaryota > Metazoa > Chordata > Chondrichthyes > Chimaeriformes > Callorhinchidae > Callorhinchus > Callorhinchus milii. Next base: position 71,212,597 of record NW_024704743.1, on the reverse strand, counting down.
GGCACTCGAGGCTGAAAATGTCAGCCTCACTCCCTTCCTCATGTAGGGGAGGAGGGAGTCTTATGACCAAGTACTACTGGACTTATCTCCAACTGGCAGGAGACACAGGCTGACAGGGGCCCCCGTGCTCACCCATTCCCACAGCTTCAGATGATATTCTGATTTTTTTAATTTTGGTCAACCGGGTGTCTGATACTCACGGATGCTTAAAGAGTATCCAATCTAGACTGAGATGTTCCACGTATGCCACCTACGCATGGATATTCCTGTGTCTGGAATGGAATGTGACTCTCTCTCCCCAGAGGGACGTACCCTGCTTAACTAAGTGCAGAGAGTATTAGGTGCAGGTGTGTATGTGTATTGAGGTGATGCTGGAGTATAACCAGCAAAAAATACAAAGTTTGCATTGACGGCAATGTCTGGCAAGGCTCCTGCTGGTTGTCTAGTTAGGGCCACTTTACCCTTTGAAGCTTTGGCTTGCAGGGTTACCAGGAGCTGAATGTGAATGATTCTAGATCCCAGTGATTGGTTGGCTCTTCCAAGTCCTACCGATGTGCTGTGCTGTCATCAGCAGCACCCTGGAATACCGCAGACCCTCCTGGCTCAGGAACTGGACTACCCAGACCCCTGACATCTCCACCGCGATTGACTCGATTTTGACATTCCGTTGCCAAACATGTCACCTTGGAGCCAGTTCAGCTCCAAGGAAACCCCACTTCCCTCCCGGCATCCCTTGGCACCATAGCAGGACAGTCAGCTTCAGCTGATGGATGTGTAATACAGGAAAGCCCAGAACAATGGGAGTGAGTGAGACAATACCCAAACCTCACTCGTATCTCTGTCTCTTTTTTTAAAAAAGAGAAAATTCCATTCAGTAAAAACTTACTTACTTGTGGGCCAATAACTTGAAAGGTTTCTTCTGCATGTATGCAAGTGATCTCCAGAGGTTCAGTTCCTGAAATATGCCTCAGTAATCGACATGTCTGGTGGGGGGGGAAGAGAAACAGCAACCAGAATATCATGGAAATATTGATATTTAGATATCTCTACAAGAAGCACAAAGACACTCACTTTCATTGAGTCAAAATTCAAACAGTCTCAATCTCTTCCACTGGTTTGCATTTGCTAAGAATCCTTTAACTTTTATTAAGCGATTCATCAATCCCAATATTAACATTTGACATTTCATGTACAAACACTCCTCGTCAGCAATACTTCCAGTCTACATCTGGACAATCACACCACAGGAACAATTGTGAAACAGATGAATGACTTGCTTTGGTTCACAATCCGTGGCCTGGCTTTTCTACATTTCTCCCAAGCCATACAATACTATACAAATTTGCATTTATATAGCGCCTTTCCCATCCAGAGATCTTTTAAGGAGCTTAACAGGCTTGGAACCAGAGATGGGTGTGAGAGCCGAGGGTGGTGGGCACACCATAAAGTACTTTCAGTGTTATAACATTCACTGATAACACCAAAATACAAGAGAGGTGAATAATACCGTACAAGGTGCATGAAAAGGAAATCTCAACCAATTAATCACTTGCATTTACGGGACTCTACTGTGCGCTAATTGGCTGTCACGATTGCTTACAAATACAGTCACTATGGTTGACAGCAATTGCCGGTGCAGCAATTTGAGAAGTTTGGACATTATAATACATATAAGGTTTATAATTATTTATAGTGCCTTTCACATAGAATAATGACATAATGCACTTAACAAAAACAATGGGGATCAATAAGCAGGAACCAGAGGAGAAGGAGTTTAAGGTTGTTGACCAAGGACAGGGAGATAGGCTTTTAAAAGAGTTTTGAAGGCAGAGAAAGTACAATTATGAAGATGGGGGTAGCAGATGAAATTTAAGATGGGCAAATGCAAACTAACCACACTAAAACGCAAAATGGTAACGTGGACACAATGATTGAGTGATCAGCAGCAGAGGTGGAGAAGGAAAAGAGTTTCGATGGCTATTGCTACTTCACTAAAGGTTTCCAGACAATGTAAAGCTATCATCAACATAGTTAATCGACTAACACTACGATTCCTAAATCAAAAGAGATTATTCTAACCTTGTGTAGTTTACTGGGGTTTTTTGGTCAGCAGCTGTCTGACACATGCAGAAATCAATTGCCAAACTGAAAAATATCCAAACCAGACAGAGTTCCACATAGATATGGCACCTACACCGGGAATGTTTCCTCTGTTTGGAATGGAATGTACACTCTCTCCCTGGAGGCACGCATCCTGTTTACTTAATTCCAAAGAGTTTTAGGCACAGGTTGCGTTGAGGTACTGATAATGTTCCATACTTTATGTTCTTAATGAAAGTATTACCTGGTTCAAGATACTTTCATCAGATACTAAAAAAAAAGTTAGAACACCATTAGGACTCACTCTGCAGAAATTGAGCAACGTTTCAGAGAAACTGCAGGGGATTGAACATTGCTGTATTTTTTTTAATCAACTTTAACCACAGGCATTAAGTACATTTTTCTGCTGCATTACGATGCCTTATACTTCTTGCTTTGTTATTATTGCATTTACAAGAGTTTCAAGACTCTTTCTGATGGCAACCCGATTTGGTGATGCTTTATATTCCCAGTGGTGCCCTTTACCTCAATCAGCTGTTCCTTCTGTTCCGATAGTTTGCCCGTATATTCAGCCACTACCTCTAAGTTTCCTTCAGATCCAGAAACTTTCAGCGCTTTAAGGACTACATGTTCTGTGTAGCACTTCAGAAGATCTGCTGCTAACTGCACTGCTGCGTTTTGAAGCTGAGGAAAAGAAGAGTTCTCACAATGACATGATTTTCGCAACAATTTTATTTCTCAGCCAAATTATTTTCTGTGTTAAACAAACAAGGAAATGGTTTGTGAATTGTACTGGCAATCTAAATTGTGTATAATAAACTCCTTATAACTCGTCACTCCGAGGGAAAATGGCTCAGTGACGAGTAATCAGAAGTGGCGAGTTAGGCATGTGTATAAATATATGAATAAATGCTGTCAGGATATTGACAGCCTGAATTAAATGGTAGTGACAAGTTAAGCCAGGGTCCAGTTATCTAGGAGTGCACCGCATTTACTTTCTTATTGCTAATAGGAGGGACGTCCTCCTGACGTGAAAGGCGCTTTATAAATGGAATCTTGTTGTTGTTGTAGTTTTCTTTTCACTATGAATGGTACTAGCTCTTGCCTAAAACTAGTTCTGTATGAAAGACCAGCCCTCTATTACTTTGGCTGAGAGATTATTCTTGTGCCCAGTAAATGAGTATCTAGGTTTGTATGGACATGGTTTGAAGGAGACATCAAAGCTGAGCCTAATCCTAGAATAGCTTGATGTGTACAAATGGACAATTTGTGTTCGTGGTCACTGCATAAAGATAAGGAGCACAAGAACGCTGGTTTATATTTCCTGTTTTAAGGAGACAGATTAGCAGTCTCGCATACCCAGAATCAATACTGTGATTTTACTGCTAAACTGGGCAGTGTGTAATTTTACCTACTGCACCACAGGAATATAGGAACAGTAGTAGGCCATTCAGCCCTTCGTGCCTTTCCACCATTCAATTAGATCATGGCTAATCTATACCTCAACTAATCCTTTCAATTCCAATTTCCTGCTTTCTCCCCATATCCCTTATTACCCTGACCTACCAAAAATCTATCAACCTCACTCTTGAAGGTGTGGATAGATGCAGCATCCACGGCCTTTTGGAGGAGAGAATTCCAGATTTCTATCACCCTTTGAGTGAAAAAAAGCTTCCTGATTTCACTCTTAAATGGCTTGATTCTAATTTCAAGACTATATGCTCTCTTGTTTTGGATTCCCCCACCAGAGGAAATAGCTTCTCTAAACCTACCCTATCAAATCCCTTTATCATCTTAAATACCTCAATCAAATCACCCCTCAACCTTCTCAACTCAAGGGAATACAATCCAAGTTTACGCAGCCTTTCTTCGTAACTTAACTCTTTTAGGCCTCATAACATTCTGTTGAAATCGGGGTAAAATCTGACAAACAGTGAATAATTAATCTTTACGGTCGAGGTTGAAGACCAATTACAAATATTAATGTTTAAATTTAATCAATTGACCTGCAAAAGACAATTCAATATTTCAAGCAATTATAAAGTTTTCCCTGATTACAATTTTCAGTGTGTGCATTAAAGTTTTCGCAAAGCGAGAAGGTAGGAGAATTTCTTTTACACAGATTATTAATATTAATCCTTGCATTTGATATATTACCTTTCACAATGGGAAGACACCTCAACAACAATATTCATTTCTATAGCGCCCTTCATGGGGGGTAGCATCTTGGTTGCTTCGCAGGATTTATTGTGAAGTGTAGCGACTGTGCATTTTGTACTATGTACAAAATGCACAGACTTGTGGAGTCCTGTAACTTAGTGATTATAGTACTTGCTTTGCCAGCGAGAGACTTGGGTTAGATTCCTGTCAGGGTGAAACCTTGGGCAAGTTTCTTTACTCCACATGCCTGATAATAATCCCTCAAAAAAAATAATAAATTGGTTATTTCAAACCACAACTGCAAAATATATTCAATTCACTTTACAGTCTATTCTGTAAAGTGCTTTGAGATGTCTAGGAGACGTGAAAAGCTCTATACCAAGAATTATTATTATTATTAGGACACAAAATGGTGTACCAAAAACAATGGTTGAAGAGAACCTATAAGGGGAAACATCTGAAAAGGAAAAAAGGGAAACATCTGAAAAGGAAAAAAGGAAAGCGTATGGGGAAAAGGTAGGGAAGTGTGACTAAACAGAGAACCTGAACAAGCACCATGAGTCAAAGAGCTTTCTTTTGCATTTAAAAACAACAAAAAAGAATTGTACCTGGCATTATTATATACAATGCAAGGGTATACAGTGCAAATGGATGTTCTCAAAATGGGATAATGCTTTCTTTCCCACATTTGATGTTTGATTACAAATGTTCTAACAAGAAATACTGCAAATTAACACAGCTGATCCCACCTCACCCAGACTACCTGCAGCAACAGAGCTAAAATACCTTGCTCTCTGTCTCTGTGAAACACAAAGTGAGGAAGGAGCCTGACATAGCTGTATACTGAATGGAAACCTGTGGTTTCAGTCTGTTTAGCCATCTATCAATGCACTTCCAATTTTGCCATTATATATACAGCTCCTTCACCAGGTGAGTTACAAGCGTTCAAGTTGGCATAGATCACTTTGTGTATGGGAGAAATTAAAGTAATTTTCTTCACTTGAATCCTAATAGCTTGAAGCACCGACAATGGCTTAAAAGCTACAAATCATGTTCACAACTCACATTATTCTACCCTCGTCATCAGCTTTCATCTGTCTTAATAACTAGTCTCATTATGATTCTGATCAGCTCACAAGATCACAAGAGACATTCGAATGAAGAGGCCCTTTGGCCCATTTGATTTCATCCTTTCAGAAATCTCATCCTATTATCTTCCCATTACACCATCAAGCTTTTTCTTAATCAAGTCCAGCTTCCTGCCCTCTACAATTCTTGCAACTGTGAATCACCCTCAATGTGAAGAAATCTATCTTGCTGTTTGTCTGTAGCTTGTACTTCTCGATCTTGAACTTGTGCCCCTCATCTCCTGCTGATTTGGAGTATTGTTCTTGGTTTCATTTCTCAATCTCATTTACCATCTTATATACCTCTCGAGGTTCCCTCTGAGACGCCTCTTTTTGAGACCTCTAGTTTATCTAGTTTCTTTTGTGGAAATGAACATTTGCTGCAAGCAGCTTCTATTAAATCTGTTAAAAAAAATTACATTTGAATCTTGGCTGCAGGGCTGATGTGCATCTTTCATTATTTTCAACTTACTTTAGAACTAAATTTTACTTACTTCTCTCCTCAATTCGCTCATACACTGTCGGGTCTTAATTATGGCCAGCTCTGTATCTTCCGTAGCTTCTTTGGCTTTTAGGCATTGCTGTTGTAAAGTAAGAGAAAATAGGTTTAAAAAGACAACTAAAGCAATACAATAACATTATTAAACAAGCTTTAAACATAGTGTAAGAAAGTGAACCTAGTACACATGCTCTCCATTTACCCTTCAGCTTTTTTTTGGACAGCTGGGTATCTGATGCGGAAACCCATCACCATGCTTAATTGTATCCAAAACAAAGCAAGAATTGCATACACCCCACCTACACATGGAAATTCCTGTGTATTGGAATGGAATGCACATTCTCTCCCTGGAGGGACCCATCCTGCTTACCTAATTACAGAGAATATTAGCCACATGTTGGCACGAGCTAAAGCCCAGTGACCCTAGAGTGTGTGTGGGGTACTACTGGAGCTTCACCAGCTAAAACCGCGGAGCTTGCCATTGATAGCACTGACAGGCCAGCTTTCCCGCTGCTTGTTCAGGAAGGACCACCCTACCCTTGGCTTGCAGGATTATCAGGATCTGAGTGGGATGAAGTATCTTGGAGCCAGTACCACTCCAGGGGACCATGCTTCCTCCTAAGAAATATACTCATCTTTAATTTTTAAGAGCATAAGGAATTTCAGGACTGTGATTCATTCATGACATTATACATTATAAAGATCTAATAATTCACTAGAGGTGCAGTATTTCACATTCATCAGAATAAGTTAGTATAACCGATTCGTAATATTTTCAGGACAATTGTCTTTTTAGCACCTAACATTCCCCTTTCCTCTTCCTATGTATAGTAGAAAAATACATCTCTTTTCTGCTCTGATTGACAGAGACTAATCAGGCGGATTTTCTAATCAGAAATGGAATGCTTTCCTCATGTATAAATCACAGCGAATCTCTGGCAGGTCTATGTACACACACACACACACACACATACACACAAATCAAAACTGAGAGTTACAAGCTTCACTCTTGAAATATTTACTCTTAAATTCCCATAAACCGGGTGTAATTTGGTCACTCAATCCATGACTGTTTGTGGGACACTGCTGTGTGCAATTGGTTGCCGCGTTTCGCCCATAAAAATATACAGTCAATTCACTTTACAGTATATTCTGTGAAGCGCTTTGAGGCGTTTTGAAGACATGATAAAGCGCTATATCAAATGCAAAGATTATTATTATTAGTCTCATTTCTTGTCCTCTCCACCACCACGTAGAGACACTTTGGAAAATCTGAATTAAGGAGGTGCAGATCCCTTGAATTGATATGTTCTGGCTCCAGAAATGCTTGGAAATTCACAAGTGCTACTCTTTGCTACGTTTGCTAAGATACACCATCAGCCAGAGATTTGGTTTTGCCATGTTCAATGATTATGAGAAAAATTTAGGGCAAGCGCCATAGCCTAGGTTAAAGTTACCATTTTTGTGCAACAGATCCCAAAGGCAATAGTGGAAAGGCTCTCCACTTAAGGCTTTTCCTGATGCTTGGATAATTCCTCTTTTGTAAGAATGCTGCTGGTAATAGGATCAGAGATGTGTCTAAAAGCTCTTGATTCCCGCAGGCATAGAAGTCATTGCCAGATCGACCATCTTGGATTTGATAATTTATTCCAACTTTCTGAAGCAGAAACAAGAAGATACCAGCCATGGCTGGTGATAGGAAAAGCCTTCCTACGCTTTATGCAAATTTGAAAGCGAGGATTGGGCATAAGATCAAGATTTTAAAAGGCTTCTTGTAAAATCAAGCAAAACAAAGCATAGCTTATTAATTCTTTTGCCCACAGGCTGTAACCAAGCTTGGTCGCAGGACCATTTTGAATGCAAATAATGATTGCTACAGGAGAAAGAATGCAATAAAAAGATGGCACAGCAGCAACATATAGAAACCAGTGAAGAGAATATTCTTGGACCCTCCAATGCCCTTCCTGCTAAAAAGCCTTAAATAACCTCTCCCCGGCCGATACTGGCGTCAAGATGACATGTGGAAGAAAGTAAATTAGCACTTTAGCTACAGATATTTATAGATGAGCAAATAAGTAATTGCACAAACCTCAAAAGAACTATATGTCTGATACCCCACTGTTTAGACTAGAAATCAAAGATTTATAAATATTTTATGAATCATTCTTTGGTTGTATTGAACTTAGAACCATAAAATGTTACAGAACAGACATGCCATTTTGACTTTGCAGTCTGTGTCACTGTGTTTTTTCCCTCCATATGGATCACCAAATGTATTCTCCCTCTTCTGGTCACTGCATGTACTCTTTAATATTCCTCGTTTTCAAGTATCTATCTAATTATCTTTTAAAATGATCTATGATCTGTCTCAGCAATGACTTGTAGCAGAGTATTTCACATTCCAACCACTCTCTCAGTAAAGCCAAATTTTTTAATCTTCCCTTCCAAAAAGGACACAATTGGACAATATCACGAATATCTAACATTGGCTTTGGACACTCTCTGGTCCTGAGGAATAATAGGATGAACATTTTCTCTCTCTGGGGCTGTGCCAGATAAAAATGAATTTGCAGTCATGACTCAGGTTGCAGTGGGATTAGATGAAGGACAGAAATCTACTACATATTTGCTCTGAAGGATTAAAAAAATCCTCACATCGAAGTCTAGTAACATACAATATGAACATACATGTATGTGGCGCCTTTTATATCGGTAAGACATCCCAAGGCACTTGACAGTGCTGGCTGGGCACCTGAGCTGAGGGTGGGAGCCGAGGGGGAATGGTGAGGGTAAAGATGAATGAAGGCCCAGGCAAAAAGAAAGGTCATTAGAATGACCATGAAAGACATGAAGTCGGGCTGAGTCGGAGAGACACCCGGATGGAGTTCCAGAAAGTGGGAACAGATAGACTGAAAGCCTAACTATTAATAATGAGACAGATAGGATAGGGGACATGAAACAGGTCAATGCTCACTGAGCAGAGGGAATGGCTGGGCTGCTACAGAATTTATCCAATATGCTGCATTGTTGGACCACCTTCCTATACTCATGAAGAACAAAGGGACATTTGCTGTGGGAAATGGAAATCTTAAACTGGAACAATATGGGTACTCACCTGAAATGGGAGCTAAGGCACATAGAGAGAGAAATTTCACCTGGAAATTTTCTAGCTTTTCTCACTTTCTGCAACATTTCAGAGCATCCGGAACTTCGCAAACTGTTGAATTCAGACATTCGAATGACCATGAAAGACATGACTTCGGGTTTCTGAAGTTTCTGAAAAAACGTACTTTTTTTTTTGGCTTCCAAATTGAGACTTTTTTTTAAAAAAAACTGACACATCCCTTATGCTCCAAAATATAACATAAAGAGAATACATTTAGATCCAAGTGATATTTCTCTCTAATTGTTGGGACATAGAAAATAGAGTTTATTTTGCATTTAACTTAGCTTAAAAAAAGGATCTGAATGTGCTGAGGAACATAAGAACAAACCCAGGAACAACTGGAATTACAGTTGATCGAGGGAAAGTTCTGAAGAATGATAACCCAATTGACAGCTACCTCTTCTATCTGTCAATTCTATGCTTGTAAATTGAACCATTCTGCCGGACTAATGAGCTCTTCCAAGCTCAAAAATTCACACAAAAATTTAAAGAGAGAAAATACCAATACGGCTTGCAAATGAAACATTCCAAGTCAAAGAAGGTTTCTACTGTTACTCTGCTGTATACGTCATAGATTAATAAAAGGTACAGCTCAGAAACAGACCAATCATCTCATCCACTTTGTCTGGTGTTTTTACTTCACATGAGTACCTGCAAAGGTCCTGCATTGTTAAACTTGCTCTCAACTCATCGACAACAGCAGAGCCACAAAACTACCTGCTTATTTTGTTTTAAATTGTGGAAAACTCAATTCATACTGATTTTAGATATGAGTTCACTTAAAGATCTACAAATAAACAGCTAACAAGTTAAGACCAAATTTGGGGTCTATTAAGGGGATCTGTACATAAAATTAAAAACTGAAGCCGTTTAAATTAAACTTGGGTGTTTATATTAATAATAATTGCATTTGATATGCAATGTTATCACGTTTTTGAGACGTCTCAAAGCACTTCACAGAATGTTCTGCAAAGTGAATTAACTGTATAATTTGTGGGCGAAACGCAGCAGCCAAATATGCACAGCAGTGTCCCACAAACAGTCGTGGATTGAGCAACCAATTTATTATTTTTTTTGAAGGGATTATTACCCCCGGAAACGCGATCTGCCACCGACTAACAACCGGGTTCCTACTTACTGCTAGGTAAATAGAGGCATGTAGAGTAAGGAAATTTGCTCAGTGTTTTGCCCTGCCGGCAATCAAACACAGGTCTCTTGCTTGGGAGGCGAGTGCTCTAACCACTAAGCTACAGATTCCACATTTTGCAGCCACATCACACGTAAAAGCTTAAAGTAAATTGTACGCCTGAACACATTTAAGCTTTATATATGGTTAAACTGCCTGAGTCTTACTGCTTGTGTCCACACCATAACCAGCTGTTCCAGCTCTAATCTGGCCTGCCTGGATAGCTCCACAATGCGCTCTCGGTTTTCATGACTGGTATATGCAGAATCGGTGAAGTCCTCTGTGTGCTCCAGGATCAACTCCAGCATTGCAGCCAGGCTCTCCTTAGAAATCCCCTGCAAGTTGTCTCGGACGCTTTCAATCTTCATCTAGGCAAGCAAAAAAGACTGTTAAGTCCTGCAATGGATTAAATAAAATGTTCTCTCATGAAAATAAACATTGATTTGTAAAACATGGGTTGAATTGCAGTGTTCCTAAAATGTATTCAAAGAAAACATAGGAAATCAAGATCTGGAGGAGGCCATTCAGGCTACTGTGCTTGTTTAAGCACTCTGACATGCTAGCCCTCGTGAAGGGAGCTATATCAATGCAAGATGTTTTTGTTCCACCAGTTTATTAAATTTTAGCAGATCTTTTAATCCCAAAGCCCTGCCCTTTCACCATATCCCTTGCCACTCTCTGGAGCTCCATTCCGGAGTCTCTTTCCTTCCATCACCTCCTTCAAGATCCATCTCAAGATTTTCCTCTTTGATCGGGCTTTAAGTCTTCCTCCCACCCCCACCCTCCTTTGGGCCCCACCCCTCTTGTATCTAATACCCCATCTCAGGTGCAGCCACTTGACTCTCCAACACCTTGGGATGTTCTCCTGATGTGAAAGGCACTATATAAATGCAATTTATTGTTCCTCTGCTATCTATTCCAGATTTAGGGAATGAGATTTACTGGCTAAAAACTCTTTAGACTTCTGAAAAATGGTAGCACCCAACCCAGCTGGACACCATCATTTTGGATTCCCACTTCATGGCAATCACTTTGAGCATCAATAAAGTGGCCTCTCAGTGTTTCTTCAGCTGAGCTCAATCTGTGCTCAGACATCTATCCCCTGAATAAACCCAGAGAGAAACACCAGGGTGGGATGTCTAAATCTACCACCCAGTCTACTACTGCATTGTTTCTTCTGGAAGAGATATCTGCTTAGGGACGAAGCAAAGCACATCGTTGACTAACTGTTTAGTTAACACTGTAAGCTCTCAGGTGTTGCAGTTTTGAGTCAAGGTTGAATCGATGCACATTTACACTGAAATAATGTAAATTGATTTACTGACAAAACAACCTCCTTAAGGTAGTCTAGGTTTCAGCATGAATCACTGCATTCAATCCCATTTATATTGTGGCCTGAAATAGCATAATGAACTAAACATGAAAGAGGGAGAATTATGTCAATTTTGCCTCTTTTGTGACGGTCAAAATTGTCTCCATTCTTGTTGCACACAGCAATTTTAGCTGCAGTATTTTCTGAGATTTTTTTTGAAATTTGGCTGGAAAATGGCTTTGAATTAGGAATTAAATGTTGGAGTGATCATCCATGAAAAGCTCCAGAATGTACTTCTGATCAATATGTGCTATTGTATTATCTCCTGTCGGCAGGGAACCCAGGCAGCACTGAGCTAGGCTTTTCTTTTAAGTGGCCACATGTTGTAATGTATCAGCTGCAGTTACACTTTTGCGGATTTCACTGCAAAACAAACCATACAGAAACAGCTCATAAAAGCTTTGCCAGTGTAATCCAGAGTGGATTTTTGTTTCAAAATAGAACGGTGGCGTATGTTTTAATCATTTTAAAGCTTCTGTGGGAAAACATACCCATAAAAGACACAGCAGCATAAGCATAACAACCCCACGCATAGTGCAATTCTGGTTGTACTTGTTCCTTTCTTTCTTACCTTAAATTCGTTGATGTCAGCATAGATACTCGAAGGATGAATTTCATTTTCTCCATTCTGTCTTGAGTCTGTGACAATCTCAATCACCTGATCCAATGCCAACCTCATGCGGTGAAAAACTCCACCTTTATTTATTCTAGCTGATTCACAGTCTGGATGTCGAAGACAAGTCTGAAACAAACAAAGCACTGATGAGTACCGCAATTCTTCTCAATACAGTAGACAGCCCAATATACACATCAATTATTTTGTTTTCTTTTGGTCAGACAAGTGTCTGCCACATCCAGAAACCCGTGAACTGCCATCTCGTATCTCAAGAGTTTCCACGTCCATCTTCTGATGATCTTCCATCTAGATTTGTGGTTCGAAGAAAGTAAGCAGTGTCTCTCTTTGTTGAACAATACTTTCGGAGACAGCAGAATGACAGGACACTGGTTTAGAGTTGCAAAGAGTGATTTCAGGACAGATATTTAATTGCCCAGAAGAACAGGTTACCAAGAAGGGTGGTCAAGGTGAGAATACTGGGCTTATTAAAGACAGTTTGAAATTGTGTTGGGAGGACAGTAATGTGTTTTTTTTTAGAAGGATGAGACTGAATGGGTTGAAAGGTCTTTTTCATCCAAACCTCTCGAGATCTTGTGAACTGTCTCCAAGATCTCACGCCTGGCAAAGTCATGCAAGTCCTAAGAAACCCTCAATATTATTGATAATTGACCTGTCTGCATGGAGCTGCAGAAACCTGTGAGCCAACGCTTGAATGGGTAGGGCAGCTCTAGCTGGACAAGTGTCATGAAACATTCTCAGCTTCAAAAGATGGAAAAATTGTTCCTTAAGATCTTAAAAGTTTTTCTTTCAGTACAACTAGACACATTTTGATCAAGACCTCATGCAATTGGACAAATGACCCCTTAGTGGAGTCCTGCAGCTCAGTGGTTGGAGCACTCACCTCATAAGCAAGATACCTGGGTTTGATTCCCAGCAGGGCAAAATGTTGGGCAAGTTTCCTTACTCCACATGCCTCTGTTTACCTAGCAGTAAACAGGAACCCAGTTGTTAGTCGATTGGCGGACCGCTTTTCCAATTTAGTAGTAGATAGAGGGTGGAGTAAATAAACTTGACTAAGGTTTCGCCCGGCCCAGGAATTAAACCCGGATCATCTCGCTTGCAAGATGAGAGCGCTAACCACTAAGCTACAAGATGCCACGTTATAGTCCTGTTCAAGTTGTAGTATTGGCTCTTTCATGTATCCAGAATTTTATTTGGAGCTGATGGATTATATTACAGAGAAGAGGTATAACATCTCTCCAATCTGCATTTATGCTGTATATATTTTATTATAACTACTTGAATTTATACAATGCCTTTCACGTAAAAGGTCTCAACCACAGCCCAAAATCCATTTGTGCTTCATGATAGGTACTTGGCTGAGTTGCTGGAAGGAATAAAATGCCAAAAATGTTTACAAAATGCTTCTTTTGAAGAAAATCATTTGGTTGTTGGGTAATAAAAATAGTAGATTTCAGGCAATAAAAATAGATTGTTTAAGGTGTTCATCCACAGGAAGAATACTTCAAGCGTAAAAGAGCACAAATCTTATAACACCTCATTGTCAGAGCAAGATGTACTGGTATTGAAGCAATATAGGATCATTTTATTTTCTTGTTGCACTACATGGGTTGGAAATAAATTGGAATTATCTCTCACTGTTATATTTTCACTGATGTGATCCGTATCAAGTTTCAGCAGGATTGTTTCAATGGACTAATTCCAAAAAATTATAAAACTTGATAAGTTCAATCAAGTTCTCTGATCAATTAACAAATGGGTAAGGAACTATTACAAGTTCTAAGAAATTATGTTTGTGGAAGAAAAGTGTAGTGTGTGTGTCTCGGTGGGAGGAAGAGAACAATGGGGTAAATTCAGTGATAGTTACATCCCTTCAAAGCATTTGTATCTGCAACCAGACCCCAATGCTGTTCTTAATAGTGATGATGATAAAACAATAATAAAAATCCTTGCTTTTGGACCTTTCATATTGGGAAGAATGTCAAAGCACTTCACAGGATTTACAGTAAAGTATAGTTACTGCACATTTGTAGGTGGAAGCCAATTTGTGCACAACAATGTCCCACAAACAGCCATGAAGTGAAAGAACTATTTTATATGGGGGATTATTAGTCAGGACCCCAAATGAAACTCCCTTCTCTTTTTGAATAGTGCTATGGGATCTTTTGACGTCCACCTTAGACATTTAATGTCTCATTCAAAAGAACGTGGGTTCAACAGATGCAGTGCTCCCCCAGTTCTGCACTGGAGTATCAGCCTGGACTAATGAAATCAAAGCCTCTCTTGAACCCGCAACCTTCTGACTCACAGGCAAGAGATGAGCAACTGAGCCAGGCTGATATTCCTCTGAGTTGTCCTCCTGATGTGAAAGGCACTATATCAAATGCTAGAATTATTAGTCAATCAAGAAGCAGGGGAAGACTGTCCTTATGCAAGTGCAGAGAGGTTTGTAGTCTTCAGCAGTTATAAAGCCACGTTTGGTGAAGTTATGTACATTGCTCCCAGTTTTAGCTTTGCAAATAATGGTTTTGAAAGAATTCCAGAAAATGGAGAAAATATAACAATTGTTGTGTGGTTGAGACCTTTTATGTGAAAAGTATTGTATAAATTCAAGTAGTTATAACAAAATATAACATTGAGGGTTTAACCCAAGACATGTTGGTTTTATAGTCGTTATTTAGGGACTTCCAGACTCCATATTTAGGAAGTAATTGAACAGGAATGGGTTAATCTGGATAAATCCTCACCAGATTTATGAAAGGCGTTATTCTCAACCAAGTTTAATTGAATTCTTTGAGGAATTAACCGAATGTGAAGATAAGAGAAATACACTGGATGCTAGTATGGATTTTCAGAAGCCATTTGTTAAAGTGCAACATGAGATTTGGTGCATAAATGAATGTATATATGGATGTGGCAGCATGGTGAGAGAATTTGTTTAAGGACAGAAAGTAAAGCTTAGCAGCTTTAAACTAGTGAGTGCAGTCAGTCGTTCAGTAGTCTATTCTAGGGCTGCTCTTTAAATTCCACCCTTTCTTAAATATATGTATAATAAACAAATAATCTGGACATTCCTAGATTGTAAAGTGTCAAAGTTTTATGATGATACTGAATAAGGAGGTATGGTAAATTTGGTGGAGGTATGCAGAAGATTTAAAAAAGGATAACTGTTAGCAGAATAAGTAGATAGGCAGCAAACGTAATTCAGCAGTCGTGTTTCGCTCACAAAATACACAGTCAATTCACTTTACAATATATTCTGTAAAGCGCTTTGATAATATTCTTAATGGAGTGGAGTAGCAGAGACCTACAAGTACAACTATACAGTGGACAGGATCTCAAATAAGAAAAAGAATTTTAGGTTCTACATTTAGGCACAATCAATGCAAGAGCAAGGAGATCATGCTAAATTTGTAAAATATAAGGTATAAGAAGAGCAAGAGAAGAACTTTGGAGAAAGAAACGTTATATAGGTTTGCAAAATCATGAACATTTTCAATAGCTTAAATGTTCTTACACAGAGCGATGTTTGAGCTGTAATGCCTTATGATTGTTGAAGGCTACTTCACATCAGAATTTCAAAGGATGTTGGTCGAATACTTGTGGAAATAATAAGTAAATAAATAATAATGTTAATAATCCTTGCATTTGATACAGCACCTTATCACGTCATTGAGCGCTTATCACGTCTCAAAGCACTTCACAGAATATACTGTAAAGTGAATTGACTGTACACTTTGTGGGTGAAAGAGCAGGGTTGTAGAATTTGAATGGAAGAGTAACGCTAGCACAAAGATCAAAGCTAAATAACCTAATTCTTTTGTCCTTTTTAGCAAGTCCAAAGGTTTAGTACCGGTGAGACAAAAGCAATGAAAGATACAAATCATTAGCCAAGTCACTGATCTTGTTTAGAAAAGGTATCCGTTCCCTTGTTTCTTCAGTACTTTATACCACAAAGAGCTGACAAGATTCCAGATGTCAACACTGTGGAATTTCTATTGCAGCTCTAATTGATGTGACAGAGAACAGACTAAGGTGTAGGTCTAAAGTTGCACATGACCTTTAATTGTACAGGAGTCCTATAGCTCAGTGGTTAGGGCACTCGCCTTGCCAGTGAGAGACCTGGGTTCAATTCCTGGCAGGGTGAAACCTTAGGTAGGTTTCCTTACTCCACACACCTGATAATAATCCCTCAAGAAAAAAAATAACAAAAAAAATTGGTCACTTCAATTCATGACTGTTTGTGGGGACACTGCTGTGCACAATTGGCTGCCGTGTTTTGCCCACAAGTATACAGTCATTTCACTTTACAGTATATTCTGTGAAGCGCTTTGAGAAGTCTGGAAGAAGTGAAAAGCACTATATCAAATGCAAGGATTATTATTATATATTATTATATTAATTGTAACTTGGGAATGCAATTGATGCACACCTTGATTGAATACCATATGTAAGAGCAAAGCATTCTTCTAGGAGAGGAAGTTCAGATCACATGAGCCAAGAGGCTTGAAGAGAGAACGTATGAACCAGATTCCATGGTCTATAAGCTTCATGGTATTTGAAAAAAAAAAAATTTTTAAAACAAGGGAAACAGAAGAACCAATGAGAAATTGATGAACTTCCAGTTAAAAGGGAAGGACCATTGTGAGGTAACTCCAGGTCCTGGACTATTGTGGGTTGATCATTCACTCATTAGGGTAGTCACCAGATTCACTCAGAGTATCAGTAATGTATTAACCACCTCTCGAGCCAAGAGTGTTCCGTACACAATTCAAGTACAAAGAAGAAATAGCATTGTATTGCAATGTTACTGTTTCTCCCAGATATAGGATAACCTAATTTAATTAATTTTAATTTTCTTTTTAGTTATGTGATTTAATGCAACCCAAAAAATGTCATTCTAAAATACGTAGACCCTCAGATGTCAAAGTCAATAGGGTAACAATTGATTTTTCAAAAATGTAAGCTCTTAATGAGCCAAATGAATGGATGTTGCAAGTGTGGACTTGAGTAGAGGCATCATCATTTCGTACACAGTAAGAGATAGGAAATGGTACTGTTCAATCTTGTATTTGATATAGCACATTTCATATAAAAGCACTTCAAAGGATTTGCTATAAAGTGCATTGACAGTGTATTTTGAGGGCCAACAGGGCAGTCAATTTGTTCCATAAACGGCCATGAAGGCAGTCCTTTATATAAATTACGCGTCTAAATTAGTACAAGAGAAGTTTTGAAAAACGTTTTGAATTGTACAAGTCACGTTTAACATAATGGATCAGACTGACTGAATAGCGGTAAATTGACAAGACATTTCAGCTTTGAATATAACATTTATCTGTAGATCCCTGTCTACTCCGTCTCTGGAGAACAGATACTTTCAAAAGGGAACTAACATTGGATAATAAAGCATAACAGTCAATTTATACTTGAAGCCAATTAAATTGAATTTGTATTGGATAGAACATATACCAACCTCTCATTTGATATAAGGAGTACCAGCTATTGTTATGAATATGGCTAAAAGCAGCAGGGAATCAATGTTGCGTTTACTGTGACTTTTTAATTAAAATTTTAGACAGGATATTAATAATCCTCTAGAGCCTAAATTTCTCCCAGATATAGGATAACCTTATTTAATTAATTTTAATGTTCTTTATAACTGTGTGATTTAATGCAACCCAAAAAAATGTCATTCTAAAATATGTAGACCCTCAGATGTCAAATTCAATAGGATAACAATTGATTTTTCAAAAATGTAAGCTCTTAATGAGCCAACTGAATGGATGCTGCAAGTGTGGACTTGAGTAGAGGCATCATCATTTTGCACACAGTAGGAGATAGGAAAAATAAACCACAATCTTTCAACTGAAACAATGTTAATATCCTTGAAAAAAATCAGTTCTCTGGTATTTTCAACAACAACTTGCATTTATATTGCATCTTCCAAGTGAGGTAGCACTGAACAATCAGTTCGATGGGCCTGGGAGAAACTGGAGGTGATCATAGGCACAGTTGAAGAGGAAAGTCTTCAGGTGCAATGTGAAGATGAGTAAAGAGGGGACAAGGCAGTGGGACTGAGGCAGGGAATTCCAGAGGTTCTGGCCAAAAATGTTCACTTCCAACTTGGAGAAAAAAAATTAATGGCCGAGATCAAACAAAGGCAATTATTTTTCTATCCCTAAAATGTTTCCCTTATAGCAAAATGCTTCATGTGGGTACCGTTTCTTCAATGGTTTCCACTAACAGAACAAAAGCAATTAAAAAGATAAGAGAAATATGCCAGACATTTTTTTAGTTCTAGGTAGACTTTTGTGATTTACTTTTGTGATTTTCAGACAATTAAAAATACATCCAGATTACCTAAGTAATGATGCTGCCCTCTTGTACAAGTGTTTGCACATGGTTCACTCACCCTTCAGATTAGACCCACATGAAAAACTTAGGTAATGTTCTCTCTCCTGATCTCCTTCTCTGGATTTAATAAAATTCTACTAGGACACCTGGCAAGGATAAGTGAAGAGGGGAGATGACCGTAGACATGGTCAAAGAAGACGTGATCTTAAGACAGGGAATGAGGAGGCAAGGTGGAAGGAGTCTATTCAATGTCTTTAATAGTGAGTTTCCATTGCACTTAGGTTTCAATCAAACATTACTGCATAAGGCAGAACAATTTGACCAATAACCCGAAACTTGTAATTCATTCTACAACGTTCAAAGAATACAACAGGGAAATCTATTTTCCACTGAAGAATTGTGTGGCACATAGCAAGAAAAAATATGGAAATAAAATATTACTTTTAGTATTTACACCATTGCCGCAGTGCCAAACCAGATTTGGATAATCACTGAGTAAGGCACAAAGTTCACTGACTCTTTCAGCTAAGCCCAAAGCTATTTGAAATGCCCGACTTCTAATGTTAAAAGTTTATTATCACAAGAGATCATAGGTTTGCAAAGCATATTATTTACACAGGGATGAAGGAGCACTTTACTGGTAACAGATGACATTGCCCCAGTGAGCCAGCCAATACTTTGGATGAGATAGTGGAAACAAATGTAAACTTGTGGATCGTGGTTTAAATCCATCTCTGTTGCTACTAAAGGACCCTGGTGACCCTCCCTCCTGACACCAGATCACATATTCTTCAATTATTTTACATGCAATCTGAGCAGTGTTCTTTCTAGTTTTTCCATCAGCTTCTGTGGTACTTCCTAATACTTGGCTTCATTGAAAACTATCAGTCTGGCTCAGGTGGTAGGACTCATGCCTCTGGGTCAGAAGGTTGTGAGTTCCAGCCCTAAATAAGTCTACACTGACATTTCAGGAGCACTACATTGTTAGATGTCAGATTTTCAGATGAAATGTCAATACCGAGGTCCTGTTTGCCTTTCTGTTTGTTCAGTTGGGTGTCTGACACATGTGGAAACCCATCGCCATGCTTAACAATATCCAAATCAAACTGAGAATTCCATGCATCCACCTATACATGGAAATCCCAGAGATGTTTATTGAAATTAAATGTGTACTTTCTCCCTGGAGGGACACATCTTGCTTACCTAATTCTGTAGAGTATTAGGTGCAGGTTGGCAAGAGCTAAAGCTTGGGGTCTCCAGAGTGTGTGTTGGGGTACTGCTGGAGTCTAACCAGCTAAAACTGGATAGTTTGCCATTGAAAGTACTACCAGGCAAGCTTTTCCGCTGCTTGTCCAGCTAGTACTACTTTACCCATTAGGACTTTAGTTTGCAGGGTTAACATGAGCTGAGTGGGAAGAGTCCCTGCCTCAGAGACTGGTCTGTCCTTCCAGGTCTTACCAATGAGCTAGGCTAGTTGTGCTTTCATTAGCAGTGCCCTGGAATACTACAGACCCTCCTGGTTCAGGAACTGGACTACCAGCCTGCCACAGAGGGCTGGTTCGATTCTGAGATTCCATTGCTAAACACCAGTTACCTCTCCCACCCCTGAGGATAGTTACAAGTTGGTTGTTCGACTTCTGACAACCACGGGCTTGAGCCCTCATTAGGCAGATGGTAAGTACCAGGAACTCCCTGCGAGCTTCCTGGTGGGCAACACAGCTCAGCATGAAATATTGAAAGCATTGCCACCAAGTGCCTGCCCGCAGCTCTGACACACATCTGTTCCCATTGAGCAATGGTTTCACCAATGGTAATTCCTTATACTTGGCCTCCTGTCTGCCTGTTCAGGTGAACGTTATAGAAACATGGCACTATTCAAAAACAGAAAGAAGTTTTCTCAGTAGCCTGGCCAATAATCTTAGTCTTAACATCTTAAAACTGTTATATTAGTCTTAAATATAAGAACAAGCAGAATTGAAAAAAAATTCTTTAATTTCATCATAATTTGGAATAAAGTTTAGTGAAGCTTTTTTGTTTTTTTTGTGTTGTGTTTAGCTTTTTTCCAGCTCCTTACAAACTCAGATTTTCACAATAGATAGTAAATGTCGGGTGTTTGCACAGATCTTCAGTCAGTTTGGAAATGAGATGGTAGAATTTGCTCATTTGACAGGAGACCAACAAAATGTAGATACTGGATCAGCTGCAGTGATAAAGGAAATGGATTTTCACTGAAATGGCGGTGTAATCTTTTCCATCACAATTGAGCTGAAGCACAGAGTTTCTTACCACTATTTTCACTCACTAATGCGCCTAATACTCTCCAGAATTAGGCAAGCACAATGTGTCCGTTCAGGGAGAGAGTGCGCATTCTACTCCAATAAACATCTCTGAAATTTCCACGTGTAGGTGGAATGCAAGAAACTCTCAGTTTGGTTTCAATACTCTTTAGCAAAGTGATGGGTTTCCACATGTGTCAAGACACCCAGCTGACCAAAAAAAATAAAAGAAAGGCCTGGGGGAATTGGTTTACTTATCCCTCACCATGTCCAAATAGTGCTAATGTGAGGCAGGAATAAATAAGGTGAGCAGGATGCTGGGCTATATTGTTAAATCAGTTAAGTTGAGATCCCCAGAAGTTATTCTTAAGCTGTACAATGCTCTGGTAAGACTGCACCTAGAAAGTTGCTTACTCAAGGTCTAATTGCAATGCCAAGAAGCGCAACAAGGTTGATATTCAGTGCTAGAGAGTATACGTACAGGGAACAATGAGATACGGTTCATCAGAATAGCGATGTCAAGGAGATATAAAAGGTCAAATAATTTAAAGAAAGAAAATAAATTTTCACTTGGGTCTCAAAGTGCTTCACAAAGACTGAGGATGAATCCGAGCTGGGAGGGAGTTGGTGGCAGGTGGGGAGAGAAGACTGAAGGCGTGGTCAAAGAGACAAGTTTTGTGTGGCAGGTTTTGAAAGCAGAAATGGAGGGATTTTGGAAGAGATTTTCAAAGGGCAGGGGCAATGTGGCTGAATGCTTATCCACCAATGGGGATTGGAGTGCTCAGGGCTCATGGTATTGATGGAGTGAAGTAAATGGCTCGAGGAGTAAGGTTGCAGGACGTCACAGAGGTCCGCGCAAAGCAATGAAATTACCAATAAAATAATACAAAAATAATTTTAAAAAAACCTAAACCAATACTTTTGATTCTCCAAGGCAGGAGGACAAGAGAGCAGATGCCCAGGGTTATGAAAGTCAATTTTATGATAGATCTAGGAAGTATTTCCTTGAGCAGAGAATAGCCAGGATGCGTTCAAGCACTCCGAGACGCTACCCCACGTGAAGGGTGCTATATAAATGCAAGTTGTTGTTGTAGTCAACAGCTGGAGCAGGTTAAAATAACTTGCATTTATACAGCACCCTTCACTTGGTCTAGTGTCTCAAAATAGTGAAGCATGACACTGAGCCAGGGTGGTGACAATAGGCACTGTAGAAGAGGAAAGTCTTCAGATGCGATCTGAAGGCAGGCAAGGAGGAGACATGGTAGGACTGAGGCAAGGAGTTCCAGTTTCGGGGTTTAGCGGCAAAAATCATGGTCACTGATGTTAGATCAGGGAGGGATGAGGGATATGCAGAAGGCCAGAGCCAGTTGAGCGAAATGGGCAGGTAGAGGAGCGGGCTGTGAGCAGATAGGGAAGTGCAAAGGCATGGAGTGATTTTAAGTGAATGTGAGAACCTTGAAATTGATCCATTCTGCACTAGGGAGCCTGGCAAAGAATATGATGATAGGAGTGCAGAGTTGGTACAATAACAGGAAGGGTGGCAGTGAAGAGGATCCTGGGCTTGTTTAAGAAATAGCTTGCTTGAGGTTTCAATGGGAAGATCTGTAGTGTGAGAATTCAGGATGAATGAGATCAAAAAGGCCAAAGGGCCTTAATCAGCTATCCTGCTCTTGTGATCTTGTGCTTGCTTCATATGAATCACTTTTTTCTGCAGTAAATGCAGT
Organism: Callorhinchus milii; assembly: GCF_018977255.1. Taxonomy (NCBI): domain Eukaryota; kingdom Metazoa; phylum Chordata; class Chondrichthyes; order Chimaeriformes; family Callorhinchidae; genus Callorhinchus; species Callorhinchus milii. Next base: position 71,189,993 of record NW_024704743.1, on the reverse strand, counting down.
TCCAAGAATAAAGACATTTTTCTTTGAAGTTCAGTTTCCCTCGCGGCTTCTCGAGCTTGCAATTATGTCTCCTGATACTCCTTCTGCACAAGACCTCTCTTGACCATTCCCTTCATTAATCTTTGCATTTGATATAGTGCCTTTCACATCAGAAACGCTTCAAAGGATATACGGGAAAGTGTAGTGACTGGGTATTTTGTAGGTGAATACAGCAGCCAAGTTGCACACAGCAATGTTCCACAAACAGATGTTATGTTTGATTTGGGACAGATTTATCCAATCAATGTTTTTAATGCTTTGAATTTTAGTTTGTTCAACAACTTAACTTTAATTTTTCCGTCATATTTCTTATCTCAGTACTGTTACCTATTAAATAATAATCCTTGCATTTGATATAGCGTTTTTCATGTCGGGAGGACGTCCCAAAGCGCTTCACAGAACACACTGTAAAGTGAATTGACTGTATATTTGTGGGCGAACGCGGCAGCCAATTGCGCACAGCAATGTCCCACAAACAGTCGTAGATTAAAAATGACCAATTTAATTATTGTTTTTGTTTTTTTGGAGGGATTATTATTAGGCGTGTGGAGTAAGGAAACTTGCCCAAGGTTTCGCCCTGCCTGGAATTGAACTCAGGTCTCTCACTTGCAAAGCGAGTGCTCTAACCACTGAGCTACAGGACTCCAATATTACTCTATATTGATGTCAGGCCAGCTCAGCTGGTAGCATTATTGCCGCTGAATCAGAAGGTTATAGGCTTGAGGCCCACGTTGAGACTTTAAACTTACATACAATACAAAATTACATTTGCAAAGTGCCTATTCCATCGGGAGGACGTCGCAAGATGCTGAACCGTTAGGGATTAGGACCTGAGCGGTGGTGGACGGTTGGGATCAAGGAGGATAGAGGAGAGGGTACATAACATAACAAGTCCACTTTGCCTATTCAGGTGATCAATAATGATCCTCTGGCACTATTTGAAAAAAGGGCATTCCTCCTAGAAACCTGATCACCAATCTTCAGATAAAATTAAAACTGTGGGACATTACTACATGCAAACTAATTGCTGTGATCGCCTACAAAATATGCCTCACAGAATATCCTGTGAAGCCTTTTGCGTATCCTTTTGATGTGAAAAGCGCTGTATCAAATGCAAGGATTATTATTATCTTTCAATATTAAATGCATTTGTGATTCACCAGTCACTCTGAATTGTACCCTTTTTCTCTGTACATCCTGCTTTTGCACACAGCTTGGTATCATCTGCAAACTTAAAACATTCTACTTGTAATACCTTCATCAAGATCAATGATAAAATATTGTGATTAGACGAGGTCGCAGAAATGATCCCTGGAGTATCTTTGCTGGTCACTTACAACCACTACCCTGGTTTCAAACTTAACTGATTTATTATCCAATTTACAGCTTCCTATTTTATCTCAAGAGCTTTCACTTCAACCACAAGTCTCTTGTGAGACATCTTATATATCTTGAAGGCAGTTGATAGCATTCACCAATTCCACTGCACTCTGAAAGAATTCCAATATATTTGTGAGCCATGATGTACCTGCCTCCCATAAACCCATGGTACTGCTATTACTGCCTTTAATCTTGTTAAATGCATTTAATTCATTAACACTTCCTTTATTACCGACTCCAGCACACTCAATGTCAAACTATAATTCACAGAATAGTGGATCTGACCCATTTTAAAAATCAGAAAACCCAACAATTATTTTTGCCAATAATGTAGTGTGATGCCTGCATTGATTGAGTTGCAGTACATCTCTTTGTTTCTCCCCTTCTTATTTATGGTTTCCTTTACTTTGAACCCCAGTCTTCCAATCCACCCACCCCATTTGTACTCATAACTCTACAAATATGCATATTATAAAACATTTTCTCCTTTTCACTGAACTTTTTAAATATATTTCCTGCAATTTTTTGCATTATACAGATTGTTCTCCTTCATTGGGTTCAGTTTTATAGATTTTTCCGGGCACCTGTACTGTTCCTTGCAATAGATTTTTAAAACATGTTTATGTACTAAGCTTAATTTATTGAACAGCTGTGTGCAATTGGCTGCCATGTTTCTCCCACAAAATGTCAGTCACTCCAATTTACAGTATATTCTATGAAGAGCTTTGAGATGTCTCAACAACGTGATAAGGTGCAAAATCAAAAGCAAGGATTATTATTATTAACAACATTTTAATATTAGTCTTCTGTTTCCATGGTATTCATTTAATTTCCATTCATTCCAATATTTCTTCAAAACCACTCTTTTGTTTTGCTCTTTTCCTGTCCAGTAACTAGTCCACATTTGAAGTGCTGTGGTTTTAAAAGCAGATTTTCTAAAAAATCTTCCTAAATCCATCGCACAATGTCAAATCTAATACCATTTAATCATCTGTACATAATATGCTCCCTTTCCTCTATATTCTCCATTATCTCAAACTCAATACCAACACCAACTTATTTAACTATCATATTGTACTACTTCCACGCCACAATATTACACCATTAGAAGGCCAGTTCAGTCACACTTCAATACTGCAGATCAATCTTAAAGCTGATCAGTTCTGTAATTGGGAGCCAGTGGAACCTGGCGAGGACAGGTGTGATGGGGATACCGGGTCTGGTGTGCTATGTGGGCGGCAGAGTTATGAATTAATTGGATCTTGTGGATAGTTGAGCCTTTGGAGACCAGCGAGGAGGGCATTGAAATAATCGGGGCAGGAGGTGCTAAAAGCTTAGATGAGTGTTTTGGCTGTGAGGTGTGATCGAGTTGGAAGAAAGCGACCCTGGTCAGGGACCAGATGTGGGGTAGGAAGAGCAGTCGAGGATCTTCCTCCCCCATGTTCCCGATTTACTAGGGCACACAGGGAGGAAGGGGAGGCAGCCAGACGGATGTTTTCTATCTTTGAGATGAAGAAGTTCAGGACATCTTTGCACTCAGCATTAGATATGAGGATCAAGGTTGCTTGAAGAGATGCATGGAGGAGTTGATGAGTGATGGAGAAAAGCACTTTGGGGGTTATTTTTGGCCTCCAGAAAGGCCTGGGAATAGAAAGCAGTTTTGGCCTGTGAGACAGAGAGGCGGTAACTTGAGCCACATCTGGCGGTGAACCGCGAGGCCGGTTTTGTGCCATCCAATACACCATCAGGGCTTCCCCTAGAACATGCATTGTTTTCGCATGTTATTACATTGAAATGTCTCATAGTCTCTCACAAGTAATTATTGTCAAGTGTAGTGATTGCAGTAGAATGTGACAGGTTTCATTTGCAACTGGTTATATTCAGAGACCAATAATGAATTCAAAATTGATCTGGGTTTTACACCACCTGCGGGTAAAATTCCTCTCCCTGCTAAGTGTAGTGAGTTTGATGATGTACATTCTTCATTGCAAAGAAAACACTGAAGGTTATTATGCCAAGCAGCAAGAGAAATTTCACGCTTCCAGTTTCATCAGTGTTTAATTAGTAACTCAATACAATGTATCTAAAAAAGCCTAATGTCCGAGGATAGGAGCACTTTAGAAAACATTAATTGAAATGAATAGTTTTTAAATGATTAAGGTGCAAATAAGCATTGCCTGCCACCTAGTAAATGACTGTTTTCAGAGATATTCAGGAGATTAAATATTAATAAATAGATGACCAGAAGCTTAGCAGCTAATTGAAAAGAAGGTTGTGTGTATCACCAATGCAGATTGGCAAGCAGGAACGAGAGTGGAATTATATTGCAGACAGAGTTGGATTATATTCACAAGGGCAGACGCTTTTTGCTGTTTTCTGACCACACACAAGAATGCAGTGCATTCAGACCTAAATGCAGCCCATTGAACTGTTGCGTTTTTGCCCATATTGTCCTTACCTTTGATGCAGTTAGCAGCATCATGGTGCACTTCTCGAGGACTGCCCTGGCAGCTGCCATTCTTGCCTTTTTCTTTTCATCTTTCAGATCCTAACAAAAGAGAAAGGATTTATTTTGCACTCTAGCATTTCAATTCTAAAGACACTAAAATTCTCATAGGATAGCTCAAGTGGGATTGTGTCCCAGAGTGCAATGGAGGCTATTCTCTTGAGGGTGGGATAAAAGCTTTTTATTGTGGAAGAACAGACAAAATATTGCACAGCAAGGGTGGGCTTGTTGGAACAGACCCCAGCTGCTATTCTTAAATTTTTTAAACATATAAACCTATATATTACAAATCTATGGCGATACGGTTGCAAGGGGAATGACAGATTCCCCCTTTAGTAGTGTTGTTCAAGCTTTTCAGACACATTGATATTGATTTGTCTATTTCCAAGCACAAATATGACTGTTCTTTGTTCCAACTCTGCCTCCAATCCCAGGATGGCAACATGAGAACATTAATTTTAAATTAATGGAGGCCCTCATCCTCACCTATAAATCCCTTCACACCCTAGCAGCTCTCCAATCTCCTCTTTTCCCACTCCGCTGCTGCAATCAGCTAACACAAGCTGCGCGTCCTCCACACCACCATCTGTGATTGAGATTTCCGATTTTACACCTCTAACCTTTGAAACTCCTTCTCCTGAGAGATCAGGCAATGTATAAAGGTGTACTTTTGTTCGTAAAATTCATGTGGTCAATATTGAGGAAGATTTGAATATTTATTAATATTTATTCAAAAAAAAATCCCATTTCACTGATAAACTGGTGTTTTTTTGTATAATTATAGACCGGATCAATGCAATTAACAAAATGTGAAGGCTCTATTCAACAGATTGCATGGCATAGTTAAATCCTGCGTACAAATTCAATTTGACAGAAAAACATTAAAATGAAGTTTATTTTTGTATTAGATTAGTTTTGCTCACTCAACAAACATCATGTTAAGAATGCTTTCATTTAAGTTTGATATTCTTACATTTCTTACTATCTTGGGGATGGGGTTGAAGTGGGAATGGAGAACAGACAGATTTGTGTTCAGAAATAGACAAACCAATGAAAATGTCTGAAAGTCTGCACAACACAACACTTGGGCATCAAAACTGTACCTACTTTTACTTGGTAGTGTTGGGGCCCGGGCTGCTCAATTGGACCGCTATACAGTTACTTTATTCTAGGATTTTTGTGGCAAATTCGTACCGATAGTTGAAAATAAATCCAGTAAGAATGTAATTTAGGGCATGTGATGAGATCAGCACACAGCAGACTGACAACTGGAAACGAAAAGACCACCCACTATCAGCTGAATTCCCGAATTTAATGAACTAACTGGGTTTTCAAAATGCATTTCATGCTTCATAGTTTCATGGTATTTCAGAAAGTTTTGCATGCAATACTTATAACCAAGATTAAGGCTCAAGGAATGAAAGTCAAATTAATCAGCTTGATAGAAATGGCTGAGTGATAAAAAGATGAAGGTCTCATCGAATTGAAAAGGTTCTTCTTTTGCCTTCTGTATCAGCAAGTAGTGGAATCCCACAGGGATTTTTGTTCCGTTTCCCCTAATGTTCACATTGTAAGTAGAAGTGCAGGACAACTCCATCGTTAAGCACCTCACTATTCAACGTCACTTAAAACACAGCTATTCTGTGGGCCAGTGATTACCATTTTGAATACTCCAAGAGTGAGTCAGCCCGTTTCCTTTTAAATCAGCCAGGAATATGACACATGCTTCAGAGCATTGAAAACAGACTCCCACATATGTATACCACCTACACATGGAACTGTTCCTGTATCTTTCTCTGAAGGGAGGCACCTTGCTTGCCTAATTAGGAACAGTATTAGGCACAGGTTGGCAAGAGAAGGTTTGAGGACCTCAGAGAGTGCACTGAGGTACTGTGCTGAATTTAACCATCAAAAACTGCATGTCTTGCTATTGAAAGCACTGTCTGGCAAGCTTTCCCCCTGCTTGTCCAGGTGGAATAGACCATCCTACCCATTAGGGCTTTGGCTTCCAGAGTTATCAGGAGCTGAATTGGAAGAGTCCCTGCCCTCAGTGACTGGGGTGATGACCAGTCCTCCAAATCCTGCCAAAAGGCCAGGCTGGTTGGCTGGCATCATCAGCAATGCCCTGGAATACTGCAGATCCACCTAACTCGGAAACCAGACTATTGAGACAGCTACAGAGGGTTGATTCGATTCCGACATTTGAATACCAAGCACATCACCTTAGAGCCAACTTGGATTGAAGGACCCCTACTGAGCTTCCTCCACTCTCACTTACCCAGGGAGGATTTTCACTAGTTGGTCATTTGACATCTCACAAGTTATGTTTGCACCTTCACTTGATGAATATCTGGAACCAGAAACCCCCTGAGAGCTTTCTGGTGAGCAGCACGACTCAGTTGGCAATTTGAGAGAACATTACCACCAGCCTCCTGTCTACAGCTTGGATACACGTCCCTACTCACTGGCTCCATCAGCGGAGCTTGAGCAGCAACTACTAACCACTCTGTAAACCAATCAAGGTGGACACCAAGCCCTGGATATATGAGCATGTGGTCATGAACACAGACTCATCAACAGCAACTTGTGTTTATATAGTGCCCGCCATGTGGGGAAGGATTTCCAAAGTAATGCCTTCCAGCAGCAGTCCAGCATGTGCAAAAGTGACCTGTAGCTTAGTGGTTAGAGCACTCGCCTTACAAGCGAGAGACCTGGGTTCAATTCCAGGCAGGGTGAAACCGTAGGCAAGTTTCTTTACTCCACACAGAGCCTAATAATAATCCCTCAAAAAAACATTAATAAATTGATTATTTCAATCCACAACTGTTTGTGGGACATTGCTGTGCGCAATTGGCGTTTCTCCCACAAATATACAGTCAATTCACTTTACAGTATGTTCTGTGAAGCGCTTTGAGACATCTAGAAGGTGTGAAAAGCACTGTAGCAAATGCAAGGATTATTATGATTATAGTGATGACTTGAGCAAGACTTGTGGCTATTTTTGTGTTTTCTTCTGCAATTGAATGTAAGAACTTTCATATAGTTGTTTGTTTTTAGCTATAAAGCCACAATTTTGACAGGACGTAGAAAGAAGCTGGTGATTTCATGAGGGTAAAGGGAGATGCAAAGTGGAGCACAGACAGACAGGGAGATTCAATTCAATGCACATTTATATACAGTAATGCCTGTAAAGTTCTTCACAGTGCTGGATGGGCACCGAGATGGAGGGAGAGAGAAGGTTAAGGTTATAGAAATCCATGTCCTGACTGCCTCCATGTACCTCATTCAACTGATTCAAATGGATAGATCAAGATGGGACTGGGAGCAGTTTCTTCCATCTGCTTGCTAACAATGCACAGCGCATGGTCCAGGAAATAGGTGAAAATTTACAGAGCTGATATCCTCTGGTTAAAATAACACAAAGACACGATAGGGATCTTAAAAACAAATACAATTTTTAAAAAAATTACATAGCAATTGGCACTGACACTTAGCCACAGTGCTAATCATTACAAGACAGCTTATTTTAAATATTCAATATTCTATTACGTCCTTGCAGAGGCTATCAGTTTTTGGCCAAAGCTGCAACAAAAAACAAATAGACGTTTAGTTTTTATGAACAATTAAAATAGAACTGCAGCCATCCATTTCTCTGATCAATGTTCACAACAAGCTGTGTTATAAATTACTCTGCCTGGACCCACTAACCCAGCAACATAAAAGTGTTACAACCGTGTAGCTTCCACTCACTACACATCATTTTGTCAGCTAAATATATTGCATTTTGCCTTTGTTCTTTATTGTCTGTTTTTTTAATAATACCCCAAGGAGTAATTTAATAAAGCATTATTGGAAAAAGTGTACTCATACAGCATACTTCACAACCAATTCAGGACTGAATGGGTAAATTAATCAGTCTGAAGAGCCCCAATCAGGACTTTAATTTCCTTATTTTTTTCCCCCTGTGAACAGTTGCAGCAGTGTATGAATGACAGGTACTTTCTGAGAAGGCCCAATCAATCATTCCACAATTCTACAGTATCAACACGTTGATGGCATTACAATGCACTTCCATCAATCACTCGGGTTTGTCTTGTCTTAATAATGTATGTTTGTGCCGCTATATAATTCATGGTCCTGTTGCACTGCTCAAGTAACCTTGTTTTACAAGACTCACTTCAAACATTTTGTCTGCTTCTGTACTTTTCTCCTCTGCAATATTTGTTTTACAAGTTGCCACATAACAAATATTGTAAATCAATCACCGAGCCTCAAAATTTCACCTAATCTTAGTCTGCAAGACTAGTTTGATAGCGTAAAACAATGGGAAATTCTTAATTCCAATTGCAGAAGAAATTTCTAGATTTTTTCACATTTCTACACAATCTTAAATAATAAAACAAAATAATATAGGACTTGGTGGAATTTTATTTCAAGCCTCTGGTGAGATAGTTTTTAAAAAGTATTTTTAAAAACATATTTACCAATAAGAATGTTGGAGTGACAAATGGTCATTCAGACCTTGCCATGAAGGTCAATTTCAGGACCTCACATGAGAATCTTTTATCTTATTCTCACAGGAAACCTGTTTCATGCCACTCCTTGTGGAATCGGGTGTGATCAAAAGTGATCACCGCATTGTCAGTGTTTCTGCATTATGGCAACACCGATCACCACTTGTGGTGTCACTGTGTACGTGCAACAACAACAAGATTACATTTGTATAGCACCTTTCACGTCGGGAGGACTTCCCAAGGCACTGGACAGAGTACAGCATTTCAGATGGCATGGTCGAAGAGGAGAGTCTTGAAGCGGGACTTGAAGGAGACTAAGGAGGGGGCGAGGTGGAGTGACTGGGGGATGGAATTCCAGAGGTTGGGGGCAGAGTGGCTGAAGGCTCTCCCGCCAATGGTGGGGCGGGTGGGTCGGGGACGTGGAGCAGGCCAGAGCCGGCTGAGCGGAGGGAACGGATGGATTGGTAGGGGGTTAGGAGGTCGTAGAGATAGGGTGGGGTGAGGCCATGGAAGGTTTTGTATGTGAGGACCAGGATCTTGAACTGGATCCTCTGAAGGATAGGGAGCCAATGGAGCCGGGCGAGAATGGGGGAGATGGGATCACGGAGTTTGGTGCAGGAGAGGACACGGGCTGCAGAGTTCTGAATTATCTGCAGTCTGTGGAGGGAGGAGTTGGGAAGGCCGACAAGCAGGGTGTTTGCATAGTCGATTCTGGAGGTGATGAAGGCATGAACAAGAGTTTCAGCGGTAGTGGCGGAGTCGGGCGATGTTACGGAGGTGAGGGAAGGCAGAGCAGGTCATGGCTTGGATATGGGGAAGACAAGACACTGAGGTTCCTGACTGGCGGTGAGTTGTAGTGTGCAACCATGGAGGTTGATGCTGCCAGAGCCTGAGGTGCTGAGGCGCTGGCGCGAGCCAATCAGGAGGGCCTCAGTCTTGTTCACATTCAACTGTAGGAAATTTGCCCTCATCCAGGACATGATGTCCGACAGACAGTCTGTCAGGACAGCAGTGGTCCTGGAGTCGAGGGTGGAGGCAGAAAGATAGAGTTGGGTGTCATCTGCATACATGTGGAAGTTGACCCCATGTCTGCGGATGATGTCACCAAGGGGGAGCATGTAGATATTAAAGAGGAGAGGGCCAAGGACAGAGCCCTGGGGGACGCCAGACGTGACAGTGCGGGGCTGGAGGAGAAACCGTTAGAGGCAATGAAGTGGAGACAGTGAGAGAGATAGGAATCGAACCAGGCAAAGGCAGTTCCCCGAAGATTACGTAAAGAGGAAAGGCAGTGTATGAGGATGGAGTGGTCGACAGTGTCGAAGGCGGCAGAGTGGTTGAAGAGGACAAGGAGGCAGAGGGAGCCTTGATCACAGATGTTCAGAATGTCATTAGTGAGTTTGACCCGGGCTGTTTCCATGCTGTGGGCAGCGTGGAAGCCGGATTGGAGGGGTTGAAAGAGGGGATGGTGAGAGAGAAAGGAGCTGAGCTGGGACGCGACAACTCGTTCCAGGACCTTGGAAAGGAATAGGAGGTTTGAGATGGTGCAAATCCGATCATCTCACTTCCTGGGTGCCCGCCAGCTCCCAAGTGATGTCTGTGGGGACATAATGACCAGGAATTTGACCAATTTTAGCTCGGGCCCTGACCAGCTATGTGCTTTGATTGGTGGGACGTCCCAAAGCAATAAGGTGCTATATCAAATATAACCATTGCTTTCATTTTTAAAATGTTTAAATTAAAAAACCTAAATATTAAGCCACATCTTCTACATTGTATACACAGATGATCTTAAATTCAATTGCAAAACAAAATATAGTATAAAGGCACATAATGAATCAGTTGTATTGTATGCATGTTAAAAAAAACATTTATAAGTACGTAACATTTCTTGCATCAACAAAATATAAAGACACAAGTCGGATACTACACACTGTTCAAAAAAAAAGTCTACTACTATGAAAGACTATTCTGGAGTCTCAGAAAGAAATCAGTTAACTTGCACCAACTCAAATTACCTTTTTATTGCTCTGATGCACAACACAGCCAGGTGCTAAACTCTGTCGTGTATGTAACATGGGCAGCTGTGCCTCCAGATGTATACTGTTCTCGAATGTGCCTCAATAAACTATCTAGTGTACAACAATAAAGGACGGTTTAGGAGATCACTCCCTAGAAATCACATCGGCCACATCTCAGCAGATTGTACTCGTAAAACCAATCAATACTCGATGAGATGAGAGACTGATTCACAAGTGTGATACAAGTAAAATGAAATGGTCTTGTATGTGTGAACCTTTTTAAGTCACAGAGTATTCAATCTCCAATGAGTTAACCTGCTGTGTCATGGATCATGAGGCAAACATTACATTTGTGTACAAAGGTATGAAGTGGGCAGGATTTCAAGTATCAAAAGGTGACCGATTAAACTGAAGTGATGCAATGTATATTGTTGCAGTGGTATTCACTAAAACAAAATGTTTAACTATTTTACGTTTTATCAGCATAGAAACAATAACACTGTTGTAATAATAATCCTTGCATTTGATATAGCGCCTTATCACGTCTTTGAGGTGTGTCAAAGATGCTTCACAGAATATACTGTAAAGTGGATTGACCGTATATTTTGTGGGCAAAACGCCGCAGGCAATTGCGCAAGCAGTGTCCCACAAACAGGCGTGGATTGAGTGACCAATTTATTTTAATTTATTTTGAAGGGATTATTACTCTCGGAAAAGCGATCCGCCAATCAACTAACAACCTATTAGTATTAGTTGTAGTATGAAAGGCCAAAAAGCAAAAGGATATACTATATTGAGAAAAGCTAGTCCTATGGACTCCACTGTTACATCATTCCAATTTGAAAACACATCTATTTATTCCTCCTTTGGGTCCATTAGCCAATGCTCTATCCATGCTGCCACAACCTCTTTTATATTCTGTATCTTGATTCTTTCAACAAGCTTTCTGTGAGGCACCATATCAAACACTCTTTGAAAATCTATATACACAATGTCCAATGCATTCCCTTGATCCACAGACTCTATTCCTCAAAGAACTCTATTAAATTTTGCAAGCATGACTTGTCTTTAATAAATCAGTGCTGGCTGCCATTACTTAACTAATACTTAACTAAGTGATTATTTTATCCTGCTGTGAAAATTTTAACTACTCCAGATGTTCGTCTGACTGGTCTATAGTTACCCACCAGGCATCAAGGCCTGTTGACTTTTCTACTTTGTGCTCTGCCAACTTTTTCAATACCACTTCCTTTTCTATTGTTATTCCCTGTGATCAAAACATCTTCTCTTGATGCCTAGTCATCAGTAGCTAAATTTTCCAACTAGACACCGCTGACGTATGGAACTCCCCCCCTCAACCCTTCAGTCTCATCACCCACCCCGCCATTATAGAACACTACGTGAAGGGAGCTATATAAACGCAAGTTGTTGTTGTTGTTATACGCTGACTACTATCAAACTCGACTAAAGAATGAGGCAAAAACTGCAGGATACCTGCCATTCCTCCTTTCTCATTACAAGATTTTATTCCATCTCTAATTGGATATTTCTTTGTTTATATTAATGCTGCCCTTCACAACCATGAGCCTGTGCCATCTTGTTCTACTACAATGGAAAATCTGAAAGTATTGTTCCAAGTTTACTTTCCCTAACCCATAAAGCACCTTATTTATACACCTCTATGAAGTCTCCTCTGAGATGTCCTTTTCAAAACTGAATAGCCCTAGTGTTTTTCATAGATCATCCTGTAACACTAGATTGAACCTTTGTGCTCTCCTCTGCACTGCTTGAAAGGCATGGGTATTCTCCTCATTTGCTGCAAACCCCTTATGTTGTGGTGACCAAAATTCTATGCAAACTGAGCACTCGAAACGTGGCTTCTGAGGATCTGAACTCACTTGATTTAGCAATGAACCTACCAACCAGTTTTGCTTTGTTTATTGCTATCTTACACTGTCTGGACATGATGAGCTACATGTCAATTCACACCCTTAGATCTCTTTCAACTTCTCCTTTGTCAAGTATTATCCATATTCTGAGTACATGGGACCTCCCACTTTGACTTGTACAAGGAATACTTTGCATTTCATCTGTACTGAACATTATTTGTCAGAATGCAATTTAATTCTAAGATTCTGCACTTAATATCATTAAATGAAAGTAAAATGCACCGTGTAAACCATTGATCATCATGTCAGCACTCTAGTTGAACTGTGCACAAGCAGCTAATCATCCAAATCAATCTTGATTAATCGTATCATGGCTGTTGTGGGACATTGGGCTGCCGCATTCACCTACAAATACAGTTACTCCACTTCACAGTAAATCCTGTGAAGCGCCTTGGGACTTTCTCCCAACATGAAAAACGCTATACCAAATGCCAGAATTATTATTATTAGTAGTGACTATCCTCGTTTGCGGGAGGTAAGCGGGGTCATTGAGTTGAGCTGGCTCCGTTTGAATGTTAGAATCGAGTCAAACCTGCATGGTGACTCTGTAGTCTGCTCCTAAGCCAGGTGAGATGCAGCTTTACAGGGCAACCGACCAACCTACCTCATCAGAGGGCACACCAGTCATTGCAATTTGGGATTTCTCCCAGTCAGCTTCTTTTAACTCTGAAAGCCAAAACACTAATAGGTAAGGTGGTCATAATTGAACAAGCAGCAGGACGTGTGTCAGGCAGCAGCTAGTGAAAATAGTAGGGAGACATTCTGTGCTTCATTTGGGTTGTGATGGGAAAGTTTAGAACACCACAAACATTAGTGAAAATTCCTTCATCACTGCAGCTGATCTAATACCTACGTTTTGTCGGTCTCCTGTCAAATGGGCAAATTCTACCATCTCATTTCCAAACTGACTGAAGATCTGTACGAACTCCTGAAAACTGCTGACTTTTTCTAACTGCTCCAATGTTGTAAGAACCTGGAAAAAGGCAAAACACAAGACTTTACTGAAGGAGTTCATTCTAGTAATAAATCAAGGTCGATTCACAGGTTACAGTACTACACAGCACCAGAACAATTGCAAATTGTCAGTCAGATTATTAAGTCTTCAGTCCTCCAACTGAATCCTACCAGAAATAAAAAGCCTTAAATTTTCAATTTGAAAACATAAAATCTAATCGGATCCTGAAAAGATATTAACCTTTATAGATCCCCCAAATACCTTAAAAACTATTTACAGAAGCTAGTCTCACGACAAGCAGCTCGTTCCAAATAAATTAGTTTGAAACTCATTTTTAACCTTAATCAAACATTAAACCACATCTTAACCAACTTTGAGGTGAGATGGAAAGCCTGAGGAAGCTGACCCCATATGAACGGTTCGTCAAGGAGTCATTAACCCAAGATGTTTCGACAATCATGTCACTTTATCTTTACTAGTTAGTTTTGCTCTTTCACACCATCGGGTATAGTAGCTCCCCTCTGCCAATTTCAAAGTGACCTTCAAAGCTACTTCAGCAATGGTAGTCATAAATAAAATAATTTTTTGTAAGATCACACAGAAAGAGACAAGAATGTTGAAGTTAACCTGAATTATTTGTAATCATTCGACGATGTAAAAACGAGTACTGGAGTTCGGCCACAAAAACACAGTCACACCACTTTACGTGACTGTGAAACACTTTGAGATGTCTCGGCAATGTGATAAGGTGCTTTATCAAATGCAAGAATCATTATTTATTATTACCCTCAACACGACTTGAAAGTAGTACTTCATCATTTTTCTGCCGTTAATGGCAAACAGAAACAAGGAAGCACAGAGCTGCTTGGAACTCGAGAGAAAAAGGAAAGATACAAGAACAGGCGACATACATTGCTGTTTGCAGGTTATTTGTGGTAAAAAAAATGATAAATGATTCTACGGCAAACAAGTACACTTTAGACAGGAGGCATTTATAAAATACATAGCTCAGTTCATTCACATAAAACCAACAAAATATTTCTCCAAACTATAATATTTCCTAGTTTTATTGACAACATCTTCAGCAATAAAGTGAACCTGTCAACATAATTTCTAGAATCGTCAGCATTACTTTAATCTATAAACCAAAGACAACCAAATATTTATCACAAAGGACAGTTAATATTTCATAATGATACATTGATATCAATCCTCTATAACCAACAAACGACATCTTGATTGATGGGAATTTTTTCCAGCTCAAAAAATCAAAGCTGTTTTTCATTTTGAATGGCTTTGACGATCATAAAATTGTTTTCTTTCCCTCCTAAAAATCCAATTGAGTTCCACATTAATAGTAAAAGCCACATGAGGAAAAGTATTAAAGCTCAATCAGTCTGGCTGGAGGTTACTGCAAAGTTCCCTTATTTTCATTTTGCAGTTACAATAATCATTTTACAGATCAGCAATCTTGCCTCAGGTTATCCATAAGGCAAGTTCTCAATTAATATAACAAATTAATACAGCAAACTTCAATTAGAGTATCAAGTGTTTCGCTGTACATGGACAGTGAATCCCAGATAGTTTGTGGCAACCTGTACAATTGCCCCCCCAACCCCCCCACACACACACAATGATTATTAAGAACGATTCCACTTAATCCATAGGCACAAACGGAATACATTAATACGAATTTGGGGGACGGGGGAATGGTGTTAGTCTGGAAACTGCTAATATCTAATGAATCTACAACATACTATCATTGTGGTGACTGTGTGACCATTAAACTGATCTCTGAAACCAAGGTGGGAATTAATGTTGAAAACATCTTTCAGCTTCTCCTGCAGTACAGTGAGCATTCTTAATGAAAAAAAATTGTCTACTTGGAGAGTCATTGAGTAGAGCACGGCAAGATATCTCACAATCCAGCTCCTTTGGTGATCTCTCTTAGGATTCATTGCATATAGTTATACTGTAATGATATGCTACTGCCTCCAAACTGATCTGATCGCACAAGGCTGACATCTTCATATACTGTGAGAAGTCACATTGAGCGAGCCAGCCAGAATATCAGTAACATCATGTACTCAGGATTGAGATACAGTATAAGAAAAGTGTCTGCTGCTCATCCATGGCTTTAAAACAGGGTGGAGGTGAAATAATATTTACAACAAAGGTTTGGTGCACAAAATGTGTCGGATATAATGAGCAAAGGTAAAAGCGTAAGACAGAAATCTCCCGAAAGGCTCCTTTTCCTGGGAAATCTATGGCAATCAATTGAACAAGCTCAAACATAAAATAGGGAGCAATCGAAAAACACTACTTGAATGAAAGTAACCAAAATAGCGATGTGTAATCATCCAAGACAACATAATTTCACACAGGATAGCGTCAAAGTGCTTAACAATGGCGGAGCTTGATGTTGAACCGTGGGGGAAGAGTGAAAGTGACCATAAGCATGGTCGAAGAGGAAGGTCTTTAGGCGTGATGGAGGTTGCGGAAAGGGATTTTATCAGAGAATGAATACGGGTTAGTAAGCTGAGAATTGAACCTGACTGGGTTCATTAAGCCCTAGGGATAGGCCAGGAACGTTCAGAAGGTCAGAGCAACAGGAGAGAAGATATTGACAGGAGCCAAGGAGTATGGCTTCTCCCATCTTGTTGACATTCAATTGCAGGAAGTTTTCACTCATACAGGCCTTGATGTCTGACAAGCTGACAGAACATCAGTGGACCTGGAGTTAAAGCTGGAGGAGGAGAAGCAGATTTGGGTGTCAAAACATAAGAAAATCAAAACAGAGATCCAACTTTGGTCTCTCACGTTTCAAATATTGATGGCACACAACATTTCTACAATCATGGGTTCTACCCAGTTCATGAAACGAACAACATCAAGGGGCATGGTTTTCAGCCCAGAAAAGAAAAGGTGAAAGGAAGGTTTGGTTTCAACTACTTTACACAAAAGCACTGAATACATGCAGCAGACTATCCAGGCAAGGGAGAGCAGTTCCTTAACTGGATAGTCAAGGGGAGGGTACTTATATTTTGGAAGAAGATTGTGACAGCAAACTCGAAGGAATTAATGAAGAAAGTAATTGAGGAATACATGTCAATTTTTCAAAAAAAACACTATCTCTCAGAAGATTAACCACAATGTTCTATAGCATGCTTTACATTCCAATGTTTTTATGTAAGCTCCTGAAGAATGTGAATAAACCACAGGTACAGATAAAGCTCTGCAATACCTGAAGGAATTGAGTGAAATTCCAACATATCAGTCTAACATTTCTCAACCCTGACCCACTACATTGTGCAGAGAACATTTACAGGGTTCCCAACAGCACATGAAGCACTACGTTCCAGGCAGCTTTCAATTCATTTGGGTCTGAATTTATTCTGTTTTCCTTTAAGCCTGATTTTAAATAATTATCTGCGATTCTTCCCAATCAGTTCTTAATTGTAACCATATCCCATTCCACGTATATCTATCTTCTTGGCTATTCCTCATAGCTTTGGGCTCCCATTCCACTCTTTCCCATCATGTCTATCTCCCACTCCAAGGCTCCTTCGTCAGTCTCTCAGTCCATTTCCTTCCATTGCATCTGAATCTCAGTTTGTTCCTTCCCAACATATTGGTATCCCAGCCTGCTCCACCCCGGCCATTGCATCAATCACACAGTATGCCCGTCCTTCGGAATAGAAGTTACACCGAGGTCCCGTCTGCCTGTTCAGGTGGATGTAGAAGATCCCATAGCACTATTCAAAAAAAATGTGAGTTTCTCCTCGTGTCCTGGCCAACAATCCTGCCAACCTCCTGCTACCACCTCCGATCAAACAAAGTGTGGTCCAAAAACATAATCAAAACAAATGTCTATTCCAGTGTTGGCAAAGCAGATCATCCTCTCTTGGACGTGCCGAGAAATAAATCACAGTAAACAACCCTGATTACGATGAGGCCAAGGAACAATTGCATCATTGATAACTGTAGTCAAAATGGAAAATGCTTAATTTAGTTCAATTTTAAAATCAGTACAATCTTATGCACCAAATACCTAAAACAACACATGACTCAGTCTCATTTTTCACCAAAAAGAACTCACAAAGCAGAAGCTTATTTTTCTAGTGAACTATCAAGTCCAGTCATACATATAATATATCTTTCACTGAAATAGCAGTATGAATACCCATATAAAAGCACAGAAATGGAAATAAATCCCTGTAGGTTGTAATTATTATGGCCAGAACTCCACAGAGAATAGAAATGAGATACAGACCTGACTAACATAACATCTCTTGGGAAATCAGACAAGAACAAGCAGGTTTCAAACTAAAATACTGAAATTTCAGGTAAATGTGATTGTATATTATCTGTAGCTTTCCCCTGAATACCGGTGCTGAACGCTGTGGTCTCCAGTGTAGTAACAATATCCCATTATTACACTCAATTTTATCCCTGAATCAATACAACCACCTAATCCAATGTAAAGAATGAGCTTTATCATTAGTGAGACTTTCTTTAAAAATATTAACAACAAGAAGTACTTCAATGTTATTTAACTGTTGAATTTCTTTTGATTTTTCTAGATTAAACAGTGAACAACAACAAATTACATTTGTGTAACTCCTTTCACGTTGGGAGGATGTCCCAACTCGACAGTCAGGGAGTTGGGATCAGGGAGGATGGATAGCAGGGATGGTAGGGGTAGGAGGGTGATCGATGGCATGGTCGAAGAGGAGGGTTTTTAGACATGCCTTGAAGGGATCAAGACAAAGGGACTGTAGGATGGAGTTCCAAAGGGTGCGGGCAGAAAGCCTGAATGCCCGACCACCGATGGTGGGGCGGGCGGGGGATGTAGAAGTAGTTGCTGAGCAGAGGTAGCAGACAGGTTGATATTGAGTCATCAGGTCACAGAGGTAGGAAGGAGCAAAGCCGTGAAGGGCTTTGAGGGCGAGGAAGAGGATTTTGAACTCTAAACACTATCGCTATCTTGGAGAGAATATTGAGCAGTATAGTGTGATGCAGACCAATTAACATTCACAATAATAATGAACCAATTGTTGAAACACAAGATCAATGCTGCATCTTCCCTTATCAGCAGTTTCTTCGCATTACAAAGCTCTTTAAATCCTGAATAAACAGTTTTCCAATGATTTCAGCCCTTACAGATTAAACAAAACTGTATACAGGAGAATGGAATAGATAAAAAATATTATAATTATGAATAAAATTGATTTTTCAAACAAGTACTAATGCTGAAACGAGTTTAAACCGACTTTGCAGAAACCAAAGGAAAAAATTAGAAACAACGTAAAAATAAAAGAAGCTATCTCCAAGGAAGATACCGAATGCAAGAGGCAATTAAAAAGATGAGGAAGAGGGTTGCAAACACGTTGCAGAAGAGAGATGAAAGAATTAGAGAATTTGCTGATCAACTATTTAAGCTGTAGAATTTTTGCCTCAATTTACATAGAATGATACGTCATAGAAACAGGCCATTCAGTCCAACTGGTGAGATTCACTTCAGTGTGATAGGATGAGTTTGTTACTCATCAGACCTATTCCAGCCATATAGGCACTTTATCACAGAAGTATTTAAACTAGTCAAGGGGCAAACTGTGATGCATTGGAAATGTCTAGCATTCCTGGAATAGTGTGAAAAGTAGAGCATGATCCAAACTTGTGAAACCAGCTCGAACAAAAGATTACTAGTAGGTAATTAACAACCTCAAGAAAGATGTGAGATTAGAAGTCATTTCTCAACTCCCTCATATAGTAGCAATTTCATAGACTATAATCGAGGGCCATTTAGCATTTATATTCAACATTTATCACATCAAAGGAAGATTCTTTCCCTTCCAATCCAGCGCTGCTCTAAATAATGTCCTCAAAGAAGGCATGTGGCATTATGCTTTTGACTGCAGTATTCAACCAACAGTTAGCAGCAATCTTGGGGGGTTTCACCTTCTGTTGTTGCAATGATTTAGTGTAAATTAGTAAATCTCTTTGGAGGAACAAGTCACTAAACAGTTTCAGAGATTAATTTGGCTGAGGCTGAGGCATGAGTCTGGTCAGTCTAGGAGGAAGCTGCAAAATTTATTTCATGTGAGAAAGCCTAGAATAATCTTATCGTTATTCAGCAACAAAATCTTATACTGCATTTATATTATACATAAGGAGTTGGGACTGATCCAATTGAGAATACTGCGGGCAGTTTTGGTCACCTTATGATAGAAAAGAAAACATTGCCCTTGAGAGAATACAGAAGGATGCAAACAAGATAGTACTGGGAATTAATTAGTAATACCCCCCCCCCACACGCGCACACAATAACAACAACTTGCATTTATATAACGCCTTTCATGCGTGGTAGTGTCTCAGATTGCTTTCACGCATGCATACACATAATCTTAGATCAAAAATTTCTAATAGCCTTAGTCTTAAAATTTAAGAATGCGCACAATTTTGGAACATTTTTTTAAAAAGATTGGAAATTTTAACATGATGATCTTAATATATAAAATGCACATTGTTGTTGTTATGATAAGACTATGAGAAATGTTGGACTTCTTGTGTGTCGTGTTGTGTAACATGTTCTCTTGGATAACTATTATGGGAAGACAGTACAATTGGGCTCAAGAGTCAATGCTAGTAGATGCGTTTCTAGAAAAAAAAGTGGTTTGAGGGATAAATGAGGTCTAAGATATTTATTGCAATTTCTTACTAAGGATTCCAAGTCCTCAGTAAGAAATTGGAGTCCAAGTCTCACATGGATGTTCCTGCTAACCAACGAAACATTAAACCAATCTCCCAAAGTAGATTGCAATGAAAGTTGCAAAAAAAAAAGTCTGGTTGGAGTTACATAGTTCCAGTGACGTACTTAAATGAGCCCAATGTCCCTGTCCTATTCCAGCCATTAATGACCCTCTTTGGAAATAAATACTATCTTGGAATTGGTCGTTCACAACTCTGAGCCCAGACATATAAGGGCAAATGGGTATTTTCCTTCAGGATAATCCTGGAGGCGAAGAACAACCCCAGGCTTCTGTTCTCCACCACATCCTGACTCCTCCGTCCCCCCTGCCACCCCGCGCAGGTCATCTCCTCCAACCTTCACTGCAAGGAGATGCTGGATTTCCTTGAATCCAAAATCAAGGGAATCCGCTCCGCGGTCACTCCCCCTCCAACTTCCACCCACCCCCCACCCCTTCCCTCCCACACACTGACTCCAACTTTGAACCCGTTTCCCACCCTCTGTCACCAAACTCATCCTGTCCTTGAAACCCACCACCTGCTCCCTGAACCCCATCCCCACTCCACTCCTTATCTCCCAGCTCCACCTCCTTGCCCCACTTCTCACAGACACTATTAACCTATCCCTCTCCTCTGGCTCTGTTCCCATTCCCCTCAAAACTGCCACCATCACTCACACACTGAAAAAACCCTCCCTTGATGCGTCGCAGCTATCAAGCTGCCGGCCCATCTCCAACCTCCCCTTCCTGTCCAAGGTTCTCGAAAGAGTTGTCGCCTCCCAGCTGCGTTCTTTCCTCTCCACCCATTCACTATTCGAACCCCTTCAGTCGGGTTTCCGTGCTGCCCATAGAATGGAAACCGCCCTGGTCAAGGTCACCAATGACATCTTTACCATCTGCGACCAGGGCTCTCTCTGCCTCCTCGTCCTATCGGCCGCATTCGATACGGTCGACCACTCTATCCTCCTCCACCGCTTGTCCTCCCACCTCAACCTTCAAGGCCCTGTCCTTGAGTGGTTTAGGTCCTACCTCTCCCACCGTCTTCATTTTGTCACTGCAAACGGCTTTTCCTCCACCCCCCGCACTGTCTCGTGCAGTGTCCCTTAAGGCTCTGACCTCGGTCCCCTCCTCTTCACCCTCTATATGCTCCCCCTTGGTGACATCATCCGCAGACATGGGGTTAACTTCCACATGTATGCGGATGACACCCAACTCTACCTTTCCTCCTCTACTCTCAACTCCACGACCACCGATGTCCTGACAGCTGCCTGTCCGACATCGAGTCCTGGACAAGAGACAACTTTCTTCAGCTCAATGTGCGCAAAACTGAGGCCCTCCTGATTGGCTCACGTCAGCGCCTCCGCACCTCAGGCGCTGACAGCATCAGCATCCAAGGCTGCACTCTCCACCTCTCAAAACCAGTCAGGAACCTCGGCGTTCTGTTCGACCCTGAGCTGTCCTTTCTTCCCCACACCCACGCCACAACTGGCACCGACCTTCCACCACCTCCGGAACATCGCCAGACTACGGCACTACCTCACCCCTCACGCTGCTGAAACTCTGGTCCACGCCTTTATCACCTCAAGGCTGGACTATGGGAACTCTCTCCTCGCCGGCCTTCCCGGCACCTCCCTCCACAAGCTGCAGGTCATTCAGAACTCTGCAGCTCGTGTACTGTCCCGCACCAGGCTTCGGGACCACATCACTCCCACCCTCGCTCGCCTCCACTGGCTCCCCATCCCCCAGAGGATCGAATTCAAGATCCTCATCCTCACCTACAAGGCCATTCACAGCCTTGCTCCCTCCTACCTCTCCGACCTACTATCCCCCCACATACCTGCCCGTATCCACCGTTCCTCTGGCTCCGGTCTGCTCCACATCCCCCGCCCCAACCGCCCTACCATCAGTGGCCGGGCCTTCAGCCTCTTAGCCCCGAGGCTCTGGAACTCCATCCCCCAGTGCCTTCGCCTTGCCTCCTCCCTTTCCTCCTTCAAGGTCGGACTCAAGACCTTCATAATAATAATAATCCTTGCATTTGATATAGCGCTTTTCACGTCGGGAGGACGTCCCAAAGCGCTTCACAGAATATACTGTAAAGTGAATTGACTGTATATTTGTGGGCGAACGCGGCAGCCAATTGCACACAGCAATGTCCCACAAACAGTCGTAGATTGAAAATGACCAATTTATTATTGTTTTGTTTTGGAGGGATTATTATTAGGCGTGTGGAGTAAGGAAACTTGCCCAAGGTTTCGCCCTCTGCCTGGAATTGAACTCAGGTCTCTCACTTGCAAAGCGAGTGCTCTAACCACTGAGCTACAGGACTCCACCTTTCTCTTCAACCGTGCCTTCAGCTCCCCTCTCGACTCTCTACCTCCTCCTCGCTCCCTCCCTTCCCTCCCCTCACCCTGACCATTTCCCCCCTGCTCGGGTCCCGACCCAACTGTCCAGCGCCTTGGGACGTCCTCCCAACGTGAAAGGCGCTCTATAAATGCAATGTTCTTGTTGTTGTTGTTGCAAGAGATGAAAGGAGTTAGGTAGTATAATTGAGTGTGGCCTGTGGATACCAACCACTTTCTTAATGGCTTGGGAGGCGGAATGAATGGATTTGAGAGATGCATGTCCCCATTAACAAGTCAATTTAGTATAGAAAGATAATTGTATATTCGATTTTAAAATTACCCTGCTCTGAAAAGTTGCATGGTTAGGAGACCAAAATGAATTGGTCAATCAGGAAAATTCAGGGGTACATAAAAAACAGTAAATAGACTCAAGTAGGTCTTTCGGACTTGAAGATTAAACTTAACACCAACCTGAAAATAACTAAACTTTTGAGTCAATCTTAATGAATGATCTACATCCCTGGGAGAGGTTAGAAATTCAGACATAAGTAATGATTTCATTAAACCCAACTGCCGCGTAATTATTAGTTGACATGTGATCAGGCACAAAATGAACAAAGCGATTGAGAAGCTCATTTGTTATAAACAATACTTGTAACTATTCAAGAAATGTTAGCTTGATATACAATTGGTTTTCAGGTAGTGGAGAAGAACCTCAACCTGCTGAATTTCCATTGTTAGTATAGATTGTACACTAACAACAACAACTTGGGTACCATCTCAGAACGCTTAACAGTGGAGGAGCCTGACTCCGAGCCGGGTGTGTGGGGTTTTAGATGGTAGTGGCTGAAAACACGACCTCCGATGGTGGTGGGGTGTGGATGGGGGGGTGTGAGGCACGAGCAGGAGGCTGGTACCTTGAAGTCGATCCGTTCGGTGATAGGGAGCCAGTAGAGCCTGGCCAGAACTGGTGAGATGCGGGAATGGAGTTTGGTCCGAGTCAGTATGTGGATGGCAGAGGATAAGGGCAATTTCGGGACAGACACCAGGAAGTTTTTCTTTGCCCAGAGAGTAATTAACGACAAGGAACAACAACTTGCATTCATATAGTGCCCTTCACATGGGATAGCGTCTTGGAGCGCAGTACAGAAACGACTGGAACAGAATGTCAGGAAAGGTAGTTCTTCTGGAAGGATGAGATCAGATCTGAAGGGCTTTCTTCATCTGAACCAATCTTGTGATATATTAAAGATTTAGGTAGCCTATTGTAAACAGTGTTGGATCACCACTCTTAAAACAAGAGCTGAAGTGAAGTGCAGTATTAAGAGAATCACAAAACATAGCAAAGTTGAGGATTTGTTTCATTACAAGAGAACAGCGTCTTGCGGTGAAGAACCCTTGTGGTGATGAAGGGCAGAAAATCACCTGAGTCATTGGCTACGAGGAACCAGCAAATTACTGTCAAAAGGGCATGGTTTGTTTAAATGGAAAAGTAGCGTTGATCAGGAATCAAGCAATTAATAGAAGGGAAATACTCTAAGCAATTAATTGAGAGATTAGATGATGCCAACATTTTCGAAGATACAGTCAAAGCTGTCTTCAACAATCGCTCAGGGGACTGGACCAAAGTGGCCTTTATATAAAGGTAGAGTCTGAGTAAGTGTTCATTGGTGTGTGAACTGGGCTGTTCCAGGTTATAACAAGGGGTGGTTGCTGAATGGAGGTGGTTGCTTGAACAGGTTTGATTGTCTTTCAGTATTTGAATTTTTGAATATCTAACTTGGGATTTCTTTCATTCCATTTTTATTCTTTTTCTGCCAGTGCTGGCTAACATGGTGGGATATTGCTTTGAGCAAATTGTCTGCAGTGTTCGCCTACAAAATGCAATGACTATTTACAATATATCCTGTGAAGCGCTTTTAGATATCCTCTCATCGGGAAACCATTATATCAACAACTTACATTTATTTATAAAGCAATATATCAGATGCAAGGATTATTATTATTATATTTATTATTAATAATTGAAATTCTGCATGAATTCTTGGGACAATGACTGCCAGTTTATCTGATTATGGATTCTACCTTTTATTTTTTCTTCAGTAGGGTATAGGTTGTCTTTTTGTACAGAAATAAAAGAACAGAATTCCAAGTTGACAATTTAGCTCAGGTTACTTTAGCTCATTGAACCTATATTTGTATAGCTCCTTTCACGTCGGGAGGACATCCCAAGGCACTGGACAATCAGTGTTTCTTGCACTGGAGTAAGAACTGGAAGCTTTCAATGTTAAGTTGGTCATTTTCAATCTACGACTGTTTGTGGGACATTGCTGTGCGCAATTGGCTGCCGCATTCGCCCACAAATATACAGTCAATTCACTTTACAGTGTGTTCTGTGAAGCACTTTGGGACGTCCTCCCGACATGAAAAGCGCTATATCAAATGCAAGGATTAAGTTTCCCTTTGAGTGATTATTTGCACAGAGCAGTTTTATGCAAGGAACTCATATCCGTCAAGGTCTCAATAGCCAGTATGGATCTTATCAACATTGCATAGACATGTCTCAGCATATTGGTCATAATTTAAAGCAATTCAAGTTCTGTTTTGATGTTAATGTTTAATTAAATGTGCAAATTAAATTCCTCTGAGAGGTTCTTTCAATTACATATCTGCATTTGTTTGCCTGGAGAGCTTTTATTGGGATTATTTAAAAAAATACAATCTGTAAAGATCATTCAGTGCACAATATTCCCGAGAGGACCGTGGGGAGCAAGAGGCTGAAACTCATTTTTTCATGACACTGTGCAGAGGGAGGGGTAAAGCTAGAAATACAACTTAATAACGTTTATAATTTTTGCATTTCATTTGGCACCTTATCACATTGTAAGAAACCTGAACAAGATATTACTGTGAAGTGTAGTGACTGTGTATTTGTTGGCAAACACAGCAGCCTTTTTGCACAGTTACCACATGGAGCCATGAAGTGAATGATCATTTTTTAAAAAAAATCTGGGGCATGACAACGAAAGAAACTCCCTTCTCTTCTCAAGTGCCATGAGATCTTTAGCGTACACCTGAATACAATCTTCTGACTCAGAGGCTAGAGTGCTACCAACTGAGCCAGGCTGACATTCAGCTTGGTAAAGCTGTTATTTACCTTAAATACTGTAGGTAATTTACCTTTAGTCACTGCAGCTCCCCACAGGGCTTTCAGCTGTTGCTGCCAATGTGCAAATGCACAAGCTTATTTGTTTTAAAGAAGGAAAACAAAATGTAAATCTGAAATAACTGAACATTCTGGCAAATGCATAGCAGGTCAACAAAATATATAACAAGACTTGCATTTGATATAGTGCATGGACATCAAAATGGCTCAAAGCACTTGCCACACAATTGCTGAAGTGTAGTGACTATGTGCAGGAATCATATGACAGGCATGTGAATTGGAAATAAGGTGAAATTTTTTGGTGTGAATGATCTGGCAAATGTTAACTTCACTTTTCCGTCTAGACTTGCTGTAAAGTTATCGCATTTTATTTCTCCCTTTCCCCCACCCCGTCAAAATTAACAAAATTAAACAATATACAAAACTTCAAGAACAAACCTCACTGAATTCAGGCAGAGTTCAAGTTATTCTAAAGCCCCGTTCCCTTGAAGTTTTGGATAAGAACTTTCTATTCATTAATCTTTGGCTTTTATTTTAATTAGCCTAACACATGCGGAAACCCATCACCATGCTTAACCACCGACACATAGAAATTAGCCTTGTCCATTATGAATGCGCACTCTCTCGCTTGAAGAGGTGCTCCCTGTTCACCCAATTCTAGAAAGCTTGTGAATCAAAGCTCATGACCGAAAACTGCAATAGCTCGTCATTGAGAGCACCGTCTTGTCAAGTCTGTGTGTGTGTGTGTCACTGCTTATCAGGGCTGTGTGTGTCACTGCTCACCAGGGATGTGTGTGTGTGTGTGTCACTACTCACCAGGGCTGTGTGTTTTAACCAGCTTCTTGGGACGTCCTCCCGACGTGAAAGGCGCTTTATAAATGTAATTTTGTTGTTGTTGTGTGTGTCACTGCTCACCAGGGCTGTGTGTGTGTGTCACTGCTCACCAGAGCTGTGTGTGTGTGTCACTGCTCACCAGGGCTGTGTGTGTGTGTGTGTCACTGCTCACCAGGGCTGTGTGTGTGTGTCACTGCTCACCAGAGCTGTGTGTGTGTGTGTGTCACTGCTCACCAGGGCTGTGTGTGTGTGTGTCACTGCTCACCAGGGCTGTGTGTGTGTGTGTCACTGCTCACCAGGGCTGTGTGTGTGTGTGTCACTGCTCACCAGGGCTGTGTGTGTGTGTGTCACTGCTCACCAGGGCTGTGTGTGTGTGTGTCAGGGCTCACCAGGGTCGTGTGCCTCACTATCGTTCATAAAAGACAACAATCACTCCACATTTAATTGGGAAGCTCACATTCTCATATGCTCATTACGGAGACTATAATTATCTCTGTAACAATCCACGTATCTGCATTAATATCGGAAGGTAATTACCTGTCAGATTATTCTGTAATGGGGAGAAAAGCAGATATTGTGGAACTAGTACTGTGTACCCAGGGGCAGCACATTTTCGTTTAATTAGTGCTTTGTTTCCAAGCCATTATAGGCAGAACACATTAGTTTTTACTTAGTTTCGTTTCATATAAAAATATGGGGCAACAAACTTACTGCATGGAAGTTTTATAAATTGCTACATTCTGCAAACCGTTTTTTTTAAAAAAAACTGACGTACCTTGCTTCTCGAGCTTATGATCTGCTTTACAACAACTCTGTCTGCCAACACCAGCACTTTCGTAACAGAGGATAGCAGCAGCCGTGCAGCTTTTATCATTCCAGTTTTGTCTGTATAAACCGTTGCTCTTGTGTCTGACTCGGGCTGGTCGAAGGAGCCCACATCCGTTAGTTGTGCAATACTCTCTCCTAGACAGACAGCAACACAAATCAATTCAAAAACATACTTTAAATGCATTAAGGAAATTAAAACATCGAAATAGCGCTTGTTCATACAGTTTTCTTTTTTAAAAAAAGGCCCTTTGCAAGTCTTCTCCAAGAAATGTAACAAAGGTATTCAGAAAAAAATATCTGCACAATTATTTTTAATTGAGAAAATTTATTTTTCATTTATGCTGCTTCTTGTCCCCCGCCCTTTCCAAACCTACTATCGGTGGGTCACCTTTCAGCCATTCCGACTATTCTCTGGAACTCCATCCCTCCAACTTGCCACCTCCCTCCCCACTTTCAAAGTCTGCCTAGACTTACCTCTTTGAGTGCCCTTTTGGTCAGCTTTGTCCCCCCACCCTCTTCAGCTCCCACACTCTCCCAGGCTCAGGTGCCCAGCCAACTGTGCAAAAGGCTTTACATCCTCCTGATGTGTAAGGTGTAATAAAAATGCAAATTGTAATATATTAAAGCACAAATGAAAAAGATCATTTGATAATCATTTGATCATTTCATGGAACAAAGTCCTATTTTGTGATTGCTAGCTGTGCACCAGTATCAAGCTATTTCTAATAATAAAAGTAATACAATAAAATTTTTGCATTTGATTTAGCGCCTTTTACTTGGGAAGGATTTCTCAAAGTGCTTCACAGGAATTTACTGTGAAGTGTTTTGAGTGAAGTGTAGTATTTTGTATACAAAAGCAGGAGCCAATTTGTACACAGCAACATCTCACAAATAGCCATAAAGTGAATGACCAATTATTTTTTAGGGGGATTGTTGGCTAAGAAACCAGGAAAAAACTTTTCTCTTTTCGAAAAAGGGCCATGCGATCTTTAACATCCACATGAACAGGCTCAGGCAGGATCTCGATTTAACGTTTCATCCAAAGGACAGCGCTGCCCCATTGGAGTGTCACAGGATTGTCAGCTGTTCAGTTCAAGTTCAGTTCCAGTGTGGGGCTTGAACCCACAATCTCTGCTTCAGAGGCAACGGTTCAACAACTGAGTCAAATTGCCACTGAACATCAAATAAGAAAATTAACAACACTGTAGAATTGTGAATCTATTACAAGTTGCGGTGAACCTCCTCTCCATAAGTCTCCCAAGAGACTGGTTAGTACATGTGTGTATATGTGTGGACAGAAGAGAAATACATAAGACTATAGAGCATGGAAACAGGTCATTCAGCTCAACTAGTTCGTGATGGGGTTTATACTCTCACAAGTCAACATGAACAAATTGCATTATATAGCATCTTTCACATTTGAAGGACATCCTAAAGCGCTGAGTCAAATAGTACACAATGATTCCCAATCCCATGCCAGTGCTCTATCCCGCAGGCTGCCCCTGGAGAAAGCCAACAGTCAGTAAACCCCACTGCACCTATTACTCACACAATGGTGCTTCTGAGAAAATTACACTGCACTTGGGCATCAGACCACAGATCATGTTGCAATTCAAGAGGAAATTAAGATAGCCATTTGGACAAACAAGTCAATCTTCACACAGCCTCACAGTTGGCACCGGGTGGATTCAAAATGCTGCCCACATCATGCCACTGCTTCTAGGACTCCTTTCATTCATCTTAAAGTTACTCTCTTTCTTTTGCTTACATTTTCCATCAGTGTCCCTTCATGTTTTCATTTTGGGTTCTTTCTTCCTTACAATTCAGAGTCTCTGAGCAACTGCAATGCAATCTGTGCAGAAATAAACTGGTGTGATTGAGATTTCCATTTCGATCTGCCAGAATTTGGGGGTTGAGCAGTAAGGTCCCAAGGTCTGAAATTTCACCTTGTTTTAGCCTGCTGAACCACTGTGTCTTAAAATGCAAGAACTTGCAAAATTGATGAAAATTCTTCAATCCAGTCTTAATTTGGAAGACATATTTTCACAGTTCTTAAAAATTCCAAATAAGGAATCTTCCATTACTCTGTGCAATATTGAATGTTCTTTAAGCTAAGTATAAATAGAAACTTCCAACTCTCCAAACATCCAAATTGGTATCTATATGAAAGAACACTGCTGTACGTTATTAAGTATTGCATCAGATTTATTTGATTTATGTATAGAATGAGCACATGCAGTCTTTCTACTGTTATAAACCGTTGCTTGTGTATTTGACTAATTAGTCAAAGGAGCCCATTCTTTCAATGATAGCACAAATCAATTCCAAAATACACTTTGAATGCATTAAGCAAATTAAAAGCACTAAATGCTGAAATTCGCTGTAATGCTTTTTGTTTAAAGCGATTTTTTTTTAAAAAAGAAACAAATGCTTTAAAATGCCGATTGTTTATTAAATAAATCACAAAGGAAATCAGCACGGAACACTGATTAATGTACTACATTAACAAAATTTGTTTGAGAGGAAAGACTGGGAACAATTATTCTTGCTAGCTGGTAAATTGCAAGGGGGGTATAACCTCAATATAGCCACTGGAATACTTGAGCGGGAAGTTAATAGATATTTTTCCACACAGGGAGGTATTAGAATATGGAATGCTTTGCCAAGTGGCTTTTCAAGAATCAGGTAATATTTAAAAGTTAGTTGACCAACACTTGAAGAGGATGAATATTAAAGTGTACGGAGAAAAAGCACTGATTTGGGATCAAAGCAAATAAATCTAGGAGGAGCTAGCAACAGTATAGGCTCGAAGGGACCTATAGCCTTCCACTGCTGTAATTGCTAGGATTCTCTGAAAGTGTTTTATAAAGAGTACTGACAGCTTTCAACCCTCCTAATCATGTCTTCCGTTCTCCTTTGTGTATTGATCAAGTTTCCTTTTACATATGCTGATGCTTTCTTCTTCAACCAGCAATGAGTTCCACATTCTCATCATCCTCTGAGTGAAGATGTTCCCCCCAAACTGTTTTACTCTTGCCCCCATCACTTCCCGCACTGTCTCCTACTCCCGCTCCTCCCCCTGGTACACCACCCACCTCCGCTCACTGAAATGCCAGGTGCGGGCTGCTGAGCGCACCTTTGTCAAATCTGGCCTAACGGTCCACCGACAAATCTGGCTGGACCTCCTCAAAATTTACCGCTCCACTCTAGCCTCGGCCAAGTCGTCCTTCTACTCCAGGATAATCCTGGAGGCGAAGAACAACCCCAGGCTACTGTTTTCCACCACATCCCGACTCCTCCGTCCCCCCCGCCACCCCGCGCAGGTCATCTCCTCCAACCTTCACTGCGAGGAGATGCTGGATTTCCTTGAATCCAAGATCAAGGGAATCCGCTCCGCGGTCACTTCCCCTCCAACTTCCACCCACAACCCACCCCTTCCCTCCCACACTCCGACTCCTACCCATCCTCCCCTACACACCTTCGTACCCGTTTCCCCACCCTCTGTCACTGAACTCATCCTATCCCTAAAACCAACCACCTGCTCCCTTGACCCCATCCCCACTCCACTCCTTATCTCCCAGCTCCACTTTCTTGCCCCACACATCACTGACATCATAAACCTGTCCCTCTCCTCTGGCTCTGTCCCCATTCCATTAAAAACTGCCATCATCACGCCCACCCTGAAAAAACCCTCCCTTGATGCGTCGCAGCTATCAAGCTACCGGCCCATCTCCAACCTCCCCTTTCTCTCCAAGGTCTTGGAAAGAGTTGTCGCCTCCCAACTGCGCTCTTTCCTCTCCACCCATTCTCTTTCGAACCCCTTCAGTCAGGTTTCCGTGCTGCCCATAGCACAGAAACTGCCCTGGTCAAGGTCACCAATGATATCCTGACCATCTGTGACCAGGGCTCCCTCTGTCTCCTCGTCCTCCTCGACCTATCGGCAGCATTCGATACGGTCGACCACGCTATCCTACTCCACCGCTTGTCCTCCCACCTCAACCTTCAAGGCACTGTCCTTGAATGGTTTAGCTCTTACCTTTCCCACCGTCTTCACTTCGTCTCAACGAATGGCTTCTCCTCCACCCCCCGTACTGTCTCA
Source organism: Callorhinchus milii (assembly GCF_018977255.1). Classification (NCBI taxonomy): domain Eukaryota; kingdom Metazoa; phylum Chordata; class Chondrichthyes; order Chimaeriformes; family Callorhinchidae; genus Callorhinchus; species Callorhinchus milii. Next base: position 71,158,614 of record NW_024704743.1, on the reverse strand, counting down.
TGTGGTGTCCCTCAGGGCTCTGTCCTCGGTCCCCTCCTCTTCACCCTCTATATGCTCCCCCTTGGTGACATCATCCGCAAACATGGGGTTAACTTCCACATGTATGCGGATGACACCCAACTCTACCTTTCCTCCTCTACTCTCAACTCCACGACCACCGATGTCCTGACAGCCTGCCTGTCCGACATCGAGTCCTGGACGAGAGACAACTTTCTTCAGCTCAACGTGCGAAAAACCGAGGCCCTCCTGATTGGCTCACGTCAGCGCCTCCGCACCTCAGGCGCTGACACCATCAGCATCCAAGGCTGCACTCTCCACCTCTCAAAGCCAGTCAGGAACCTCGGCGTTTTGTTCGACCCTGAGCTGTCCTTTCTCCCTCACATCCGCACCACAACTGGCACCGCCTTCCATCACCTCCGGAACATCGCCAGATTACGGCACTACCTCACCCCTCACGCTGCTGAAACCCTGGTTCACGCCTTTGTCACCTCAAGGCTGGACTATGGGAACTCTCTCCTCGCCGGCCTTCCCGCCACCTCCCTCCACAAGCTGCAGGTCATTCAGAACTCTGCAGCTCGTGTACTGTCCCGCACCAGGCTTCGGGACCACATCACTCCCACCCTCGCTCGCCTCCACTGGCTCCCCATCCCCCAGAGGATTGATTTCAAGATCCTCATCCTCACCTACAAGGCCATTCACGGCCTTGCTCCCTCCTACCTCTCCAACCTACTATCCCCCTACCTACCTGCCCGTACCCTCCGTTCCTCTGGCTCCGGTCTGCTCCACGTCCCCCGCCCCAACCGCCCTACTATCGGTGGTCGGGCCTTCAGCCTCTCAGCCCCCAGGCTCTGGAACTCCATCCCCCAGTGCCTTCGCCTTGCTTCCTCCCTTTCCTCCTTCAAGGCCGGTCTCAAAACCTTTCTCTTTGACCGTGCCTTCAGCTCCCCTCTCGACTCTCTTCCTCCTCCTCGCTCCCTCCCTTCCTTCCCCTCACCCTGACCATTTCCCCCTCCTCTCTCCCTCCCTTCCCTCCCCTCACCCTGACCATTTCCCCCCTGCTCGGGTCATGACCCAACTGTGCAGCGCCTTGGGACGTCCTCCTGACGTGAAAGGCGCTCTATAAATGGAATCTTGTTGTTGTTGTTGTTGTTGTATCTCCTGGTTATTCTAGTTTTCGACTCTCCAAAAGAGGGGAAAATACCAACAACTTGCACTTACATAGCACCCCCCCACTCAGGGTAGAGTCTCAGAGAGCTTAACAGTGGCGGAGCTTGACTCTGAGCCAGGGAGAGGGGGAGGTGGCCGTAAGCACAGTCGAAGAGGAAAGTTTTCAGGCGGGACTTGAAAAAGGGGAGAGAGGGGGCAAGGTGGAGGGATTGAGGGAAAGTGTTCCAGAGTTTTGGGGCGTTGTGGCTCAAAGTGCGACCTCTGATGGTGTGGCGGAGGGTGCGAGGGACGAGCAGGAGGCTGGTGCCAGTTGAGTGGAGTCACTGGGTGGTGAATTGCATAGTGAGGAGGTCGGAGAGGTAGGGAGCTGCCAGAGAGTGAATGGAAACAGTGTCTACTTTCATAATTTTAAACATCTCTATCAGGTCGAAACTCAATCATGTCATCTCCAAAGACAAAAGCTCTAACCTCTCCAGTGTTTCTTGATATCAAAGCTGTATCCACTCATTCCTGGTAAAATCTACACTGCACTCTTTCCAATTCTATAATATCTTTTCTGTTCCTACAACAAAAATAATAACAACAACAAAACTACATTTGTATAGTGCCTTCCACGTCGGGAGGATGTCCCAAGGCGCTGGACAGTCAGTGTTTTGGACCCGAGCTGGGGATCGGGATAGGGGAGGGTGGAGGGTGGGGAGGGAAGCAGGGAGATTGAAAGCACAGTCAAAGAGGGTCTTGAGATGGGTCTTGAAGAAGGCAAGGGAGGGGGCGAGGCGGAGGGACTGCGGGATGGAGTTCCAGAGGGTGGGGGCAGAGTGGCAGAAGGCGTGCCAATGGTGGAGCGGGCGAGGTGGGACACGTGAAGCAGGCCGGAGCCCATTGAGCGGAAGGAGTGGGCAGAATAGCAGGGGGTAAGGAGGTCGCAGAGGGAGGGGGAGCAAGACCATGGAGGGCTTTGAAGGTGAGGACCAGGATCTTGAACTGTATGCTCTCTGTAATGGAAAGTCAGTGGAGTTGGGTGAGGATGGGTTTGATAGGATCACAGAGGCTGGAGAGGGAGAGAACACGGGCTGCGGAAGTGGGGCAAGGCAGAGCAGGTCATGGCATGGATGCGGGGTAGAAAGGGTCGTTGAGGGTCAAACAAGATTCCAAGTTCCCGGACTGGCTTAGTGAGGTGGAGTGTGCAACCATGGATGGTGATGCTGTCAGTGCCTGAGGTGTGGAGACACTGACGGGAGCCAATCAGGAGAGCCTCGGTCTTGTTGATGTTCAACTGAAGAATGTTAGCTCTCATCCAGGACTTGATGTCTGACAGACATTCAGTCAGAACAGCAGTGGTCCTGCAGTCAAGGGTGGAGGCAGAGAGATAGAGTTGGGTGTCATCCGCATACAATGTGGAAGTTGACCCCATGTCTGCGAATGATGTCACCAAGAGGGAGCATATAGATATTGAAGAGAAGGGGACCACGGACAGAGCCCTGAGGAACACTGCATGAGAGAGCGCAGGGGCTAGAGGAGAAACCATTTGTGGATATGAAGTGGAGACAGTGTGGCACGTACGATCTGAACCATTCAAAGACAGAACCATGGAGGTTGAAGTGAGAGGAGAGACGATGGATGAGGATAGAGTGATCAACGGTGTCGAAGGCAGCAGAGAGGTCAAGGAGGATGAGGAGGCTGGGGAAGCCCTGGTCGCAGATGGACAGAATGTCATTTGTCACTTTGACCAGGGCTGTTTCTGTGCTGTAGGTGGCACAGGAAACTGATTAGAGGGGTTAGTGACGGGAGTGGTGGGAGAGGAAGGAGCGAAGCAACAACTTGTTCCAGCACCTTGGAGAGGAAAGGGAGGTTGGAGATGGGGCGGTAATTTGAGAGCAGTGATTGGTTCAGAATTTTTTTTAAGGATAGGAGTGCTGACGTACGTTTTTAATGAGGTGGAAACAGTACCAGTGGACAGGGAGAGATTTATGATTTCTGTGAGTAGAGGGGTAGGGAGGTGGAGCTGGGAGGTAAGGAGAGGGTAAGGGATGGGATCGAGGGAGCAGGTGGTCGGTTTCATGCGGGTACTACTGCAGGAAGTGTATTAAATGTGGACACTTAATTTTAGAAAACAGAGACATTTCCAGGATAGCTAACAGTTGTTAGAAACACTCAGGGTGTTTCATCTGTTGATATCTGATCATAATTTTGATACTTGAAAATGAACTTCCTAATTAAATTGGATGCAGCATTTTGCCTACAAAACACACAGTAAGATCCTGTAAAGCAATTCAAGACATCTTCCTGATATGAAATAACTATATTATTAATTTTCAACTTCCTAATTGCAGATAAAACTAACAGCATAATTGCTCTATAGAAAGAGAGCAATATGGTATGAAATAGCTTTGAATGGCAAATACAGGGTTCAACTAGTAACCATGGCAGCAATTCACAAACACTACACATAGCCCTCCCAAGTTGTTAGAGAAAGTGAACCTTCTGGCTGAAGTCTAAATTAAAGCAAGAGAAGCATGAACAAGAGCATACACAGCACGTTTGCGCTTGTTTTAACTTTGGTCAAAAGAAATAGATGGAGATTGGGAACATCTCTCAGATGTGGTCTTCAACGACTGGAACATAAGGTATTCCTTACACATGGAGAAGTGCCAGTATGAGTTGAGGAAAAAGGTGCTTATTTTTCTTTGCGTTTAGACTAACAGAGCGGTTGCACTATGCAGTGCCAAGCACAAATAAAGGACAAGCTGAAACGCAGTAAACATCAATCTGTCAAAGAGCTGCTTTTAGCGTAGGTCTGATGGGTAATTAACTTTTAAAAAGATCACTGTATTCTATAATAATAACTCGTCACTCAACATCACCAGCAAGGTACCCATAAGCAAACATGTGGGTTGAATTGGTTTTATTGTAAATATGGGCCTTCAGTTAACATTGAATCTCCTGTACCTTATCAGTCATCACTCTTTTTTATGTTTTCAAATAATTCTTAGGCAGAATTACCAGATGTCAGGATTTACTTTTAATAGGTTTTAGAACAAACTAAATGAATAATTTCACATTGCTTCACTGCTCATTAACCACTAGAAGCCAAAGCAATTGTTCAATAAGGAGAGCCACATTTCACCCAGTAACCTGGCACTTCTAATTTGTACTTTACACCCACTGAATGACCAGTCAGTCATCAATTATTATCTAAAATGAGACACAACGATGGTGGGAATATTAAAAGCTTTGAATTAGTTATCCCTCAAGGCAGAACAGCATTTTCTACTCAGTTCAACGCTGATCTGCAAATGCACAAGAGAACATTTTTGTTTTAAATTGATACACAATAATAATCCTTGCATTTAATACAACTCATTATAATGCCTTTGAGATGTCTCAAAGCGCTTCACAGACTAAACTGCAAATTGAATTGAATGTATATTGTGTGGGTGAAATATGGCAATTAATTGCAGAGAGCAGTGTTCCACAGTCGTGGATTGAGTGACCGAATTATTATTATTTTTTATAAAGCATTATTACCCTGGAAAAGCGATCCGGCAATTGACTAAAACAACCAGGTTCCTACTTGCTGCTAGGTGAACTGAGGTGTGTGGAGTAAGGAAACTTGTCCAACGTTTCGCCCTGTCCGGGAACTGAACCGAGGTCCTCTTGCTTGCGAGGCAAGTGCTCTAACTACTAAGCTACAGGATTACACATATTACATGCTAATATCACATCCTTTGCATACTTTTCATACAAATTGCAGAGTAAAAAAACAATTTAGATATACGGTATATTTCTGGCATTCCTAAAATAGAAAGTCGGAAATAACAGTGACCTGGGGAAAAAAGCCATCACAGGCTAATGTCAGGTACGATCACATTCAAATGTTTAAAACGGACTTTGGACTCCACTATATTTTCGATGCAGCAATATTGATGCCTTCAGCAAATATGTGTTTCTTGTTTCATTCCTCAAGTATTAATCAACAATTGAACCACATTAGCTTCTCATCATGGACACTTCTGAAATCTGTTTCATCACAGCATGGAGCTGATTTATTCAGCTCCACCTGATCGGTCTGAAGCAAGATCTGAAATCACTGTTTTGATCGACAATTTGATACCAACTATAACTGTGCTGAAGCTGAAAGGTCACTATCCAACTGAGCACAGCTGCTAGTGAAGGAAACTGCAAATTGCCTGCTCAGGAGCCTAAAAGGCCACAGGTGATTGTGAGTAAAGTAAGAACACAACTCCTGATTTTGTTTTTCATTTATAAAAAATGCTCATCTTTATATAAATGCATAGTCAAGTTACATGCACAGGGTGTGAGCTATATATACCATACAAGTCTCAGTGATCAGGATTCTAGTGTAAATAAAAGCTAAGCACGGTCTCCTTCGAGCTGAACTGGCTCCAAAGTGATATGTTTGGCAAAGGAATGTCAGAATCACGTAGTGGTCATAGCAGCCCAGTTCCTGGGTCTTCCAGGGCACTGATGATGACAAGACAGCCCAACCGGGACTTGGAAAGGCGGATCAGTCACTGTGGGCAGCGATTCTTCCCATTCAGCCTGCAAGCCAAAGCCCTAACAGGTAGGATGATCTTAGTTGGACAAGCAATGGAAAAGCTTGCCAGGCACTGCTCTTAATGACAATGTACCAAAAGTACACCAATGCACACACAAAGATCCCCAAGACTTGGCTCTTGCCAACCTGCACCTAATGCTCTCAAAAATTAGGTAAATAAGATGCATCCCTCCAGGAAGAGAGTGCGCATTCCATTCTAATACATCGCAATTTCCACATGTAGGCGGGATGCATGGACCTCTCAGTTTGGTTTGCATATTCCATGATGATGTGAGTATGATGATAGGGTCATACACTCAGCTGACCAAATAAATAAAAGTTGTACTGTAGTTAATAGCGTGATCTTCTGGATCTGTCACTGATCCAAACTGCTGGTTCTGCTTGTGACAGCTGAGTAGTAAAGGGGACACATTGTAGAAGAACAAGTTACATAGTCTTTTAAAAAATGCTGGCTAGTGTGAAATCTGGCAGTAAACGTGCCCCTGGATCATTATCTCTGAGATTATGATATTAAGGTCAATTCCAGGGTGGCTCTGAAACATTTCTAATACACTGATGGTGCATCTCATAGCAGTTTAATGTGGTCCTTGCCCCTCCATAATCCAGCACCGGTGTTAATGAATAGAAGACGGTTGTACATTGCACACTCGACATATGAACATTACTTAGTGGTGACATAACTGCAATAAAAACCCTGGGCTGTTAATTTTAAGATCCATTATCCACATTGACAGTTGAGGTTGTTCTCTCCCGCAATTGTCTACTGTACATCCATAAACCTAATTGAAATGTATTCTTAACCTAATAAAACAAGTTTAGTATTTCAAAGCAGCATGTACACAAAACACCAGGACCCTGGGATGGACCTGGAAATTGATGCAGCCGTTCAATTTATAATGAAAATTATTTCAAAGCACCTTGTCACGGATGAAGCTCAAACTTGGTTGACAAATGTACATATTTCTGATGGTGTTGGCACTTTCAGTTGCATTTATGTCTTTCAACATAAATCTTTTGATAAATGTCTTCACAAATTCTATGATTTATCCTTCTGTTTGTTCCTGCTTTCCTTGCTTGTAGTTATGTTTTTCTAAACTCAATCCCATGGGTGACGAATATCCTTCAGCATTTTTACTCAAATCACAGGAAAAATAGAAGTATTGCCAACTTCAATTAAACGGCTGTCAAAAGCAGATGTCCTTTGTATTTATACTAGCTAAAACCAGTGTTTGTTTTTAATTTTTAGTATTAAAACCAACTTACACTTTTATAACACCTTTTGTGTAGGATAATGGCTTGAGGTACAGTATCTCATGGGGACAGAGTAGTTTTTTGAGCAGGGTAGGAGATGGAGGATGGAGAGGAAAAGAAAGCAGGAGGTGAATGACTGATTAAAGAGGTAGGTTTTTAAGAAGGGTTTTGATGGCAAACAGGAAAGGATTTTGGGAGTGAGGTATGGAGAGCAGGGGCAAAGTGACTGAAAGGAGGGAGGGAGCAAGTTAGGGAGACTCTGGGATGCCCCAGTAAGTGGGGATAACATGATGGCTGGATGGATAAGGTGGGGTCACATGAAGCAGCTGGTGTGCAAAGTGGGTGACTGGGTCTGTACAGTTCTTGGAGGTCAAGGACCGATTGAAAAGATTTAAAAGAGAGCTGAGAGTTGAACAATTGTGCATAAGCTTTGTGATCTGCAACGAACAACCAGAGTCTGATACCAGTCAGAGTGAGAGGTGAAAACGCAGTCAAAATGCAGCAGCCAATTGCGCACAGCAGTGTCCCACAAACCGTCATGGATTGAGTGTTTATGATTATTATTTTCTTTGAAGGGATTATTACCCCCAGAAAGTGATCTGCCAATTAACTAACAACCGAGTTCCTACTTACTACTAAATAAACAGAGGCATGTGAAGTAAAAACACTTGCCTAAGATTTCACCCTCCCAGGAATCAAACCCAGGTCCTTTCGCTTTCGAGGCGAGTCTGGTGATTACTTGATCCTGGCTGTCCAAACTGGAAAATTGCTTTACTTCCCGAGACACACAGCTTTTATGCTTGCCTGGCTCAGTTGGTAGCATTCTTGCCTTTGAGCCTGAAGGATATAAGTTCAAGCCCTACACTGGGACTTTGAATTCCTATAGTCTCGACTCTAAACTGACACTCCGGTGCAATATTGAAGTGTGCTGCATTGTTGGAGGTGCCATTCAATGAGATGTTAAACCAAGGTCGTGTGGGCCTGTTCACATGGACGTTAAAGCTCCCATGGTATTATTCAAAAATACAAGGGAGTTTCTCCCTGTCCCCTGGCCAAGAATCTTCAAAATCCAATTGGTAATTCACTTCTTGAATGTTTGTGGGTTATTGCAGTGCACAAATTGGCTGCCATGTTTGCCTACAAAATACAATCACCATACAGTACAGGTCGTCTCCTGCATTACTCATGCTCACTCCTCTCGGCAGGTACTGGCCTGCTTCACGTCCCCTGCCCTACCTTATCCCACCAATGGCACAGGCTTTCAGACCATCTGTCCCCACTCTCTGGAACTCCATCCTGGAGTCCCTTCACCTCATCCCTTTCCTCTCTTCCTTCAAGGTCTACCTGAAGGCAATCTGTTTAATTGCACTTTCAGCTCGACTGTCCAGCGCATTGGGACATCCTGCCAACATGAAAGTGTCTATATAAATACAATTGGTTGGAGTCAGACTCCTCCACTGTCAAGTGCTCCAGGACTCTACCCCACACGATCGGCGCTATATAAACCCAAGTTGTTGTTGCTGTATTTTCTGTGAAGCACAGAATGAGATGTCCTCTCAACGTGAAAGGCACTGTATCACATTTCAGGATTATTTATTTTATTTTCATGAGCACATATTCATCAAATAAAAAAGGATGTAAGTTTCAGTACCAATCCAACAATATAAATTCACATTTGTATAGTGCATTTCACATCAGGATGACTGGGGGTTATACTGAATGTGGAACACAGAAGTGATGGTTATTATGTTAAAATTCAGCAAAGAATAAATCTACCTGCTCGCCTGGCCTCCTGGCATGCGTAGTACATTTCCTCCTTTAACTCTTCGTTCTCGCTGGCTATGGCTTCACCAACTGTGACAAACCTTCCGACAGCCAGGCTCACTGCTTGTCCTACCCGCTGGATTGCCCGCAACGTCTTCTGAGACTTCTTTGGTTTCTCTTTATGGTTGATCAGAGTCGTGATCTTCAACCAGAGAAAAAAAAATTCAAATCGTTACACTTTTAAAATCTTTCACTGGCTTTACAAGCAGAGTAGCAAATGGCTTTTCAGGGCAGCGGGGTTGTAAAACTTGTATTGGGTAATGCAGCACAAACACAAATCCGGTTACTCCTAGTAGCTCAAATGATCACTTGACTTGAAGCTAAACTGATGGGGGGGAAAACGGATCCCAGGGCACCCATCACTCAAATTTGCCATGCTTGAGTGAGTTAAGAGTTTGACTTTGCAACTGAAACACACTGGCTTTGTGTGTGAGTTGTCACTCCAAGACATTAAGTGCAAGTGTCACTCCAAGACACTAAGTACAAGTGTCATGCCAAGACATTAACGAGGATACAGGAAAGTAGATTCATAAACTCCTCAATCCACTGACAACTGCACAGTGCTAAGAGAGTATTTACATATAGTATAGGGCAGGTGAATCATGAATAAAAGTATTTGGTAGACTATTTTTCACTTGTGTGACAAAAGTATAACAGAACAATGCAATCAATGACTGATGTGCAAAAATTCACAAGTAGCATTTCTCTCCTTGGGAACATGAAAGTACACCTTTAACCTGGAAAATGGTGCTCAACATGTAATCTACTAAAACGAATACTCCAGTATCCAAACTAGATTAAGAAAAACAACAACAACAAGATTACATTTGTATAGCGCCATTCACATCGGGAGGACGTCCCAAGGCGCTGGACAGAGTACACCATTTCGGACCCGAGCTGGGGTCGGGGGGGAGAAGGGAGGGGAGGGGAAGGGGGGTGGCCGATGGCATGGTCGAAGAGGAGGGTCTTGAGGCGGGACTTGAACGAGGCTAAGGAGGGGACGAGGCGGAGGATTGGGGGCTGGAATTCCAGAGATTGGGGGCAGAGTGGCTGAGCGGAGGGAGAGGGTGGATAGTATGTAATATCACTATATGTGAAGTGGAATCTGTATTCAAAGTGAGTCAGCTTAAAGTCAATGTATGTGCAAAGACCGCAGTAAGTTTATACGTTTTACTCTAGAATCACTTCAAATTTCTCACATTTTTGAACCACAGCTTAATTTTGCGAAATGTCATTGTAGGAAGAATAACTAGCATCTTGATTGTTTTTGTAAGACAATTTCACTATTCCTCTCCTGAAGTTATTTTACAGGAACAATAACTGAAATTTGTCCCGTCTCCCTTCCCCCACCACCATCGACCTTGGGAATTTCTTCCCAAAACCAGGGCATTCCCCTCTAACCTAAGGAAATTCTTCCTATTCTAAAGGCATCTGAGACCAATCTAACATTGGATTTGAAGCTGCAACTTTTTGCCCATATGGACTAATGGTGGAGCCTAGTCCATGGGAAGGGAGCAGGGGGAGCAGAGCTTCAAACAAAATCTGAAACATTTAGCATTTGCTGATTTTTTGGCTTAGAAACTCTTTTTAAATCTGAAACTACAGGAAACTACTTTATGATTGAGTTCAGAATGGCCGAACAAGACACCTTATTATTGAAGGGGGGGGGGGGGTTACCCTGGAGCTGAACTTACTCCAAGGTGACATGTTTGGAAACAGAATGTCGGAATTGAGCTAGCCCTCTGTGGCGGTCTTGGTATTCCAGTTCTGAACCAGGCGAGACTGCTGTTGACAGTACAGCCAACCTGGTTAATCAGTAGAATTTGGGCAGACCAGTCACTGGATGTAGGGGTTCTTCCCACTCAACACCTGTTATAACAATAATCCTTGCATTTGATATAGTGCTTTTCACATCGGGAGGACGTCCCAAAGCGCTTCACAGAATATACTGTAAAGTGAATTGACTGTATATTTGTGGGCGAACACAGCAGCCAATTGCGCACAGCAGTGTCCCACAAACAGTCGTAGATTGAAAATGACTAATTTATTATTGTTTTGGGTTTTGGAGGGATTATTATTAGGCGTGTGGAGTAAGGAAACTTGCCCAAGGTTTCGCCCTCTGCCTGGAATTGAACTCAGGTCTCCGCTTGCAAAGCGAGTGCTCTAACCACGGAGCTACAGGACTCCACCTCTGTAAAACACACCCTAACAGGTAGGCTTGTCCTAGCTGGAGATGCAGCGGGAGAGCTTGCCAGACAGTGCTTTCAATGGCAAGCTATGCCATGTTAACTGGTTGAACTCCAGCAATACTCCATTGTGCACTCTGGGGTTGCCAAGCCTTGGCTATTTCCCAGAATTAGGTCAGCAGGGTGCGTCCTTCTGGGGAGAGAGTGGCATTCATTCCAATACACAAGACTTTCCATATATAGGTGGGATGCATGGAACTTTCACTTTGGTTTGGATACTCGAGCACAATGATCGGTTTCCGCATGTGTCAGACGTGCAGCTGACCACACGAAAATACACCTAACGGATGAGATCAGATCCCTTTCCTCAGCAACCACTGACAGCACAAACCATGGAAGTATATTTTTAGTGGTGCTTTATTTTATATATTGATCGGACAATGCAAAGCTTGCAGCTGAAACTTGATCACAAAACGGGTACTTTGCATACTGATCAACAATTTTCTCTGGCTGTTGCAACAACACATTGACACCACAGTGAATTCTCCCCCTCATCCCCACCCAGCTTTAGCTGTTCAATAGTCAATAGAATATTCAATTACTAAAATAAATCAGTTGTCACAGCCCCTATATTTATCTCTCTACTCATCAATAATGTTAATGGACACCTAATACAATGAGCTTTGACTCCTATTGAACTAACCATTAATTGGAATAGACAGAACTACACAGATACCTTTTTTTAAAGCAATACACAAGTACAGCCTGGCTTAGGTCTACACTTTGGATACAAGATAAAAATTTGGATATAATACAAACTATGGTTGCAGATGTTGGAAAAAGAGGAATATTAAAATATAAATGGAACGAACAAGATTAGTGGCTTATGTGGAGAAAAACATCATCACAGACATGATGAACCAAAGAGCCAGCTTCTTTGATGCAACACTACTATTTTATTAAACCAGAGAGCCCTTTGTTTCATTTCATGTCATTTGCCTTTGTTTAACATGTTTATTGCTGCAGATGCCATTTGGATTAGAAAGAAACCAGGAATTTAAAATGCTATCAAACATCAACCAATATTACTGAAAACTGAAGAATCTCACAATTTATGATTGAACCATAGACAAGAAGTGTAACAGTCTGGATTTTTTTCCTTTTCCCCCTAAAACATTGTTACGATATCAGTCAACTACAATTGCAACCACCAATTATTTTGTCAAAAGGGTTTAATATAATGCAGGAGGCATGGGAGGCAATAATAGGAGTCATTTCAGCTGCACGTGGAGTCTCAACCTCTGGAGTGCGGAGAAAGGACAGATAGTTTAAAATAACTCAAAGAGCCAGTGGCCTTTTCTTCTGTACACGTCACCTCTTGTCTTTACTAGACACAGATTAATAAAGATGCTCTTGGGGCAAAGGGAAATAAAGGAAGCCAGGGCATCCTCCAGATGAAGGCTTTACTCTGCTTCACTATCTGACGACATGAAGTTAGACCAAAGGAAACATCCTGACATGGATTACATCAAGCTTCTTCTTTAATAACTTGATGCCCTAGAGAGCTGACAGTTCAAAATCTAAACTGACAGCTGGCAAAGTTCCTCAGACCACAGTGAAACATAAGCAAATAGAAAAAAAAACACGCCCACCCACACACACACAGACAACAATATTGGGAATGCCCTCCCCTTTGGCTCTTCAAATCATCTCTGCATTTGAAAACCATTCAGCTTTGATAATGTTATGAGATGTTTAAATGTAAGTGTGGAAGAAAAAAGACAAACTTAGGAAGCTGCTAGGAAAGGCCAAAGATGGTATGAAATGGCAATGTCTTCCAGCCCCCCCACCACCAACGTAATACTGTTCATGCACTTCAGGAATAAGAATAAGACTGTGCAGGCACTATCCACAAATCTTAGGTGGGGGGGAGGTGGGAGAATAAAGGAATGAAAGCCCACCTCAAGTCTTCCCTTTGCCAGTGCTCGCCAACCTGTTTAACTCCCCTCCCCAGCTCGGGTGCCAGCTAGCAATGTGAATTGCTTTGAGTTGTCCTCCCAAGGTGAAAGGCGTTATATAAATGTAAATCGTATTGTATATATAGTTGGAAGTGAGAGACAAGGAGAACTACACCAGTTTTAAGATATTTCTTTAGAACATTTGCTTTAGGTATTCCACTCACAACTCAGAAAATGTTTGATCCTAATGTTAATGCAAAAGAATGTAATATGTGAAACCAACATTTAAACCTGAGGACATTTATGTACACTACAAAGGCAATTTAGTAGCAGGAGATTAAACCGTAAACTGGATTTCAAAGGACATTTCCCCAGCAATTCCACACAATCTAACATTCTGAAATTCCTCTGGTTCCTCTGCACTGTGCTGGTTTTACACTGTGTTTTCCCTCTTGTGAGCCTGTGAACTGAACATGTTTCCATTATTGCCAACTTGGACATGTTTCCCATGGCCACGAAAGCTACTGACCGTGGCAGTTTGTGCTTATAATGGGTTTCACCCCCTAGTGTCTGCAATGAGTACTCCTGGGCTGGAAAACAACTTTGTTTATTACTGACCTCCCAACAATGTTCTTCACCCTTAAACTATAACAAGTAACCCTAACACTCCACTGAGAATCTCCAGCCAACATTTTAGTTGCAAATGTTGCCTAATCATTGATGGTTCTCTGCCAGTATCAATAAACACTGCACAAAGGCTGAATTAATTTGATATCAAGCTTATGAGGGCAAAGAGACACGCGAGAAGGAAAAGAAGATGAGAGGGAATAGAGGCACTTAGCACAAAGGTTTGTAATTAGGAATGTTAATCATTGCAGAAAATAAAATCTTCCAATTAAATGCTACCTGAGGAAATACGTTAACTAACAATTTTGGTTAATGTAGTTTGAAAAAATACAACTTTTTTTTTAATAAAAACCAACTATTTTAAACTCTGCTTTGTGAGAATGAACAACCCTGAAGTGTTTTCATGCTGTACTGACGGATCAGTGGATTTTCTCATATTTACATTATTGAGTTTTGGTGAATGCAAAGGCTTAAAGAATCCCACTGATGCTGTACAAATGAAATCAGCCTGTGGCCTATTACCTAGGATCAGTGACTTAAAGTAGGGGAAAATGGCAATGGAGATGGCATACGTTTTGTAAGTAAAGAGCTTGTAAAGGTCAAGTATTTTAAAGTGTTTAAAATTTATTTAGACTCCCAGAGTGTGTAGCTGTAGTACATTAGCAGGAGAATGTAGGGCTATGTTTTGCAGTAAAGATATCTTTTAAAACTAACCCAAAGAGACTTCAAATGTCCTCACTATCCATTTGTGTGCCTTTATGTCTGTGATACTCAAAGAATTTGTAAATTAAAAGTTGGAAAACTTTTATTTTGGACATACTTGATTGCTCAAAGAGCTAAAAATAGTGCACTTTGACTACTATAATAATCTTTGCATTTGATGCAGCACCGTTCACATTAAGAAGACATCTCAACGCACTCCATAGGATTTACTGTAGACTGTATTTTATAGGCAATCGTCTACAAACCATGTCAATTCTACAGAAGTAGAGATGATCAGATTAATATCAGTGATGCACTGGTGGCCTGACTATAAGACATACCAGTATATGTATACATGAGGAATCATATAAGAAAGGAGATCAAGAGAGAAGCAAGACAATCCAAGGGAAGGCAGCAAACAAGAGTAACTGAACATGAAAGTGATAGGAAGAGGAGGCAGAGACTGATAAAATGAAAACATTGTGCAGAGAAGCTGGTAAACAGAAATAACAGCACTGATGATATATCACGGCACTGATGCACAATAACTTTGGGAAAATATATTGGGTCAATTCTGAGCGTTAAAAAAGAACTATAATGCTCTGCTAGACTGATGCCATGGATCACTTGTGGTCTTTCTTTTATCCGTATAGTTAAAATTAATATTGTTCAGCTGGTTTTCACATCACAGAAACAGCAGCTCGCATTGATATAGCACCCCTCACACAAGATAGTGTCTGAAACCAATATAAATACAGCACTCTAACCACTAAGTATTAATAATATTCCTCACATGTAATACAGCACCTTTCAATTGGGATGTCATCCATATGTCACATACATCCTGGAAAATAAAAACCTAAATGGGGTAGCAGAGCAAAGGGACCTAGGGGTACACATACACAATTCACTAAAAGTAGCAACGCAGATTAATAAACCCATAAAAAAAGCAAACCAGGCATTGGGGTTCATTTCTAGAGGAATAGAAATGAAAAGCAGGGCAGTTATGGTAAACTTCTATAGAACCTTGGTTAGACCACACGTGTGCAGTTCTGGTCTGGACAGCAACGTCCCACAAACAGTCGTGGGTTAAAGTGACAAATTTATTATTGTTTTTGTTTTGGAGGGATTATTATTAGGCGTGTGGTGTAAGAAAACTTGCCCAGGGTTTCGCTCTGCTGGGATACAAGGGATGTAGAGGCACTGGAGAGGGTGCAAAGGAGATTCACAAGGATGATCCTAGAACTGGGAGGTTATAACTAACCGGAAAGGCTGAACATGCTTGGATGCTTTTCTCTTGAAAAGAGGGCAAGATGTGACCTGATGGAGGTCTTTAAAATTATGAAAGGTTTTGATAGGGTAGACACAGGGAAGATGTTTCCACTTTGTGGGGGAGACCAAAACCAGGGGCCATCAATATAAAATAGTCATAAATAGATCAATAGGGAAGTTAGAAAAAAATTCTTTACAGACAGTAGTGGGAATGTAGAACATGCCACCACAAGGAGTTGTTGAGGCAAATAGCACAGATGTATTTAAGGGAAAGCTGGAATAGGTACATGAGAGAGAAAGGAATAGAAGGTTATGCTTGAAGGCTTAGTTGAGGAAGGGCAGGAGGAGGCTCATGTGGAGCATAAACACCGGCATAGACCAATTGGGCCGAATGGCCTGTTTCTGTGCTGTATATTCTAATGTAAGTCCCTCCATAAGATATACTATAATGACTGTATTGTGTGGGTGAACACAGCAGCCAATTTGCACACACCAATGTCACACAACCATGGCTTTTCACAGCCACAAAGTAAATGACTAATTTTGTCTGGTAGAGATTATTGGAAAAAGGGGAAAGAGTTAATGACCAACCTCAAGGGTCCATCCTGGCACCAGCTCAGCTAGCATAAGGCTGATGGGGGGGTGGTCATGTATAGTCTTTAGTAGAATGTGCTCCTAACCTGCAATGTCATTTCCCCCCTGCTCGGGTCATGACCCAACTGTGCAGCGCCTTGGGACGTCCTCCTGACGTGAAAGGCGCTCTATAAATGGAATCTTGTTGTTGTTGTAGAATCGACAACTTACATTAATTTCATGTGTGAGCCTTTAGCTTTTAATTATGAGTCGAGTTAAAAATATTTGGATCCGACTATCTTGCCTTATGATGAATCACTTGTTATATTAATTTGCAATCTTTAAACAAAACAAACTATCAAATTACAGATAAAATGCATGCAAAAGGAGGCCAGAATCAGTACACAGTCACATGAATCACAATATTTGGATTCAGAATACTCAGTAAACGTGCAAGACCACTGCACTCTCCAATGTCTCGTTTTTCACAACACTCGCATCTCATTACTGTTATCAATTTTCTAACACATGTAAAAGAATGTTAATGACCCACTCTGTACACGCACTCACAAAAAAAACTTGCATTTATATAGCGCCCTCCAGGTCGGATAGTGTCTAAGAGCACTTAAAAACAAGCGCATTTATAAGTTAAATCACAAGAAAGGCAGTATAGTATTTGTATTTTGGCTTCAACGTAGTTTACACATTATGCCAACAATTTGCATGAAGAATACTATCTCAGAACGCTTGCAAAGATAGGTTCAGAAGCTAAGAGGGAAACGGGAGGTGACTATAGGCATGGTCGAAAAGCTGTGTTTTAAGGTTAGACTTAGATTTTTTTTTAGTCACCTGGGTGTCTGACACACGCAGAAACCCATCACCATGCTTAAGAGCATCCAAACCAAACTGAGAATTCCATGCATCCCACCTATACATGGACATCCGAGAGACAGAAATTCCAACTTAGAGAGATGAGGGGAGGAGGGCGGGGAGAGATGGTGGGGAAGAGAGAGGAAATTCCAGAGGTTAGGGCATAGTAACTGAAAGCTTGGCCACCATTGGTGGTGCAGAGGCTAGGGGATGAGCAGCAAGTGCAATTTTTTTGTAATAAAATGCTAAAACAATAAAACAAAAGTTGTTTATTAGAAAAGGTCCGGGAGACCTTTTGCTCATTTGTTAGGAAAGAAGAAAAGGCACAGCACCATCATGACAACACTATTCTCAAGGGACTCGGTCATGCCACTTTGGTTCAACTCATGTTATTCCATTCTGTGCTCGAAAAACAAATTAAAATTTCTGCTGAGCGATTTCATAAAGATCGTGTGCTTTAAAAAGAAAAAAAAATGTATTTTTCCTTGCAATCCAAATTGCAATTCCTTATAAGGGCACAAAGCATCTCACGAAGTTCCATATTTAATATGTTGATTGGTTTGTCACTGAAATGTTTTATTTTGTAGATTTTAGGCTTCTGGGGAGACAACTCTGTTTAGCAACACTTTAGCTTGATACTTGTTGATCCTGTTCCATAATGCACTTTTGGATTCTTGTATAAATTCGATATGAAATGGCAGTTTGGAGGCCCAAGACTATCTGTCAATTTACACAGCACCAGCTAAAAACCTGAACAATTCAAGAAATTAAGTGTGTACAAAGCAAGCCACATGCTGTACATTGGGATACAGGTTGCCCCTGGTAACCGTGGACATTTGCCATGTTGTCAATCAGGATTGGCATACCAGAAGAAAAAAATCTGCCAACAGATTAATTCAATTAACTGAACTTTAAAGACGATTCCCACAAACCTTTCTTTTGACCTGCGAGGTAGTTGCAACAGTGGGCATGCAGAAACAATCATGACTTTTAAACTCTATTAAAAAGCAACAATCATATGTATAATCCCTCCAGATTTCCTGCTTGTGCAAATCCAAACTGTTGCCAATTTCTTAATTTCTTACTCTTACTTCTTGCATGGTGCCTTGCCACTTAGCTGATACAAGTTGCATCAAGGTTTGTGGATAGTTTTTGTTTTATGTAATCGCGTGCGTAGTTTCAGATATGTGAACTGTAAAAACCCTGAATCCGTCCAAGTGAAATCACTGGAAAAGCTGTTTGAGGATTGATGACTCGCTGAGTACAAACTTACAACAATTAAAAAAAAATCCTAAACCCCAGTGACTGAGTGGATAAATATTACACGCAAGAAGGCACTGAGCTAGATAGGCTGGGTCCCAGGTTTGTTCTCTGGCCTGTTAGCTGATTTTTCCACCATTCCATAAGTCAGGGTTGCTACCAGCGGACTCTCTATCCCTGAGCTGAGCAGACAGAAAGGAAAGAAAATAGGGCATCACTCACCATGTCATAATGTATGAAGCACCAATAAACAAAACAAACATATAGCCAAAATGCATCCAGGATGCGACTTCAGTGGTGACCTGATGCCCCGGAAATTGGTTACTTTTTGCCAGAGGGAGCCGGAAAGAAAAAAGGACAGAGTTTCTCTGTATATGAGCAGGGAATGCACTGACTGGTAATGGTGCCATGTTATAAGACAGGTTAGGATTTTGTGGATCTAAATACCGGGTTAAACAGGGTTCTAAAGAGATTTTGTTACACAGAGGATAATCAACAACTGAAATAGGTTACTAGGAAGAGTGGTTGAGGCCAGGACACTGAACTCATTAAAAAAATGCTGGATTCTATGACAGGAGGACAGTAGGATGAGTATTCTGTGTAATCTATCCAACTTATCTTTATGAAGTACTCCAAGACATTATCCTAAGTGAAGTGTATAAATGGAAGTTGTTGGTATAATATTCCTCCTCATCTGCTCACTCCTCATACCCTTTAATAATCTTCTTCTGTCGCTCCTCATATCCTTTATAATAATAACCCTTGCATTTGATATAGCGTCTTATCACGTCTTCTAGACATCTCAAAGCGCTTCACAGAATATACTGTAAAGTAAATTGACTGTATATTTGTGGGTGAAATGCGGCAGCCAATTGCGCACAGCAGTGTCCCACAAACAGCTGTTTTAATATTCCTCCTCTGCTTGCTCCTCTTACCCTTTAACATTCCTCCTCCTCTGCTCACTCCTCATATTGTTTAATATTTCTCCTCTGCTCGCACCTTATGTCCTTTAATATTCCTGCTTTACCGTAGCCCTTTTAAAATAATTCATGGACCCTGCTTCAATGAGGTACGCTTCTTTGTATACACAGCGCCTCGTCTCTGAGCTATAATGGCTCTTATCTTGTTCCTTGTACTTCCTTTGATGGGAACATTTCTGATAACAGGCTTAAGCTTTTCACCTGCAAGCTGGCACATCCCATTGGCGTCTTACTTTAGGAAAGAATCCATGAAACAAATGAAAAGCTGGTTGGTTCGATTGCTAGAAATAAATATTCCTCACATTAAAACATCAGAATATTGTCACAAAGTTGCAAACATTGGAAACAGCAAAGCAAAAACAAGCAAAATCAATAGATTGTGCACCAGCTATCGTTCTGCCCTTTATCATCCCAATGTATTGCATGTCACCACCTGGTACATGAGCAAGCAATAGCAATTAAAGATCAGAAAGGCAGGAAGCGAATTCTCAGTAATAGCTTTTTAAACTATTAATTCGTTTGGTTGGGCATATAAAAGTGTCATGTAGATCAGCTGTCGGATCTAAGGATGTGTCAAAAAAAATTAACTGCTTTAATGGCAATGCTTGCTACCTGTCGTGAACATCTGGCATCACTTTCTCAGTAACTGGATGTTCCAGTCCAGGACCCAGCAACAGCAAAACTGATTGGCCCCAGAGGCAAAAGTTTGAAATCAACCCATACATTAAAGGGAAAAGTGAGTAGATTTTTCTTACACACACACACACACACACAGACACTCAGGCAAGCACACAAAGAGTTATGTGGATGTGCTTCCGCAAGTGGCTGTAAAAACTGTAATCACATCACTTAGATATTCTGAACATCTGTGATCAGGGCTCCCTCTGCCTCCTTGTCCTCCTCGACCTCTCTGTCATCTTCGACACTGTCGACCACTCCATCCTCATCCTCTCCGCTTTACTCAATCTTCACGGACCTGCCCTTGCCTGGTTCGATTCCTGTCTCTCTCACCGTCTCAACTTCGTTGCCTCTAATGGTTTCTCCTTCAGCCTCCACACTGTCACATCTGGCGTCCCCCAGGGCTCTGTCCTTGGTCCTCTCCTCTTTAATATCTATATGCTCCCCTTTGGTGACATCATCCGCAGACAAGGGGTCAACTTCCATATGTATGCGGATGACACCCAACTCTATCTTTCTGCCTCCACTCTCAACTCCAGGACCACTGCTGTCCTGACAGACTGTCTGTCGGACATCAAGTCCTGGATGAGGGCAAATTTCCTTCAGTTGAATGTGAACAAGACTGAGGCCCTCCTGATTGGCTCACGCCAGCGCCTCAGCACCTCAGGCTCTGGCAGCATCAACCTCCAGGGTTGCACACTACAACTCACCACCAGTCAGGAACCTCGGTGTCTTGTTCGACCCTCAACTGTCTTTTCTCCCCCACATTCAGACCCACTCTGCCTTCCCTCACCTCCATAACATCACCTGACTCCGCCACTACCTCACCCCTCAGGCCGCTGAAACTCTTGTTCATGCCTTCATCACCTCAAGGCTCGACTATGCACACGCCCTGCTTGTCGGCCTTCCCAACTCCTCCCTCCACAGGCTGCAGATAATCCAGAACTCTGCAGCCCGTGTCCTCTCCCGCACCAAACTCTGTGACCCCATCTCCCCCACTCTCGCCCGACTCCATTGGCTCCCTATCCTTCAGAGGTCCAGGTCAAGATCCTGGTCCTCACATACAAAACCCTCCATGGCCTCGCCCCACCCTATCTCTGCGACCTCCTAACCCCCTACCAACCCACCCATTCCCTCCACTCAGCCGGCTCTGGCCTGCTCCATGACCCCCGACCCACCCGCCCCACCATTGGCGGGAGAGCCTTCAGCCACTCTGCCCCTAACCTCTGGAATTCCCTCCCCCTGTCACTTGGCCTCGCCCCCTCCTTAGCCTCCTTCAAGTCCCGCTTCAAGAACCTCCTCTTCGACCATGCCATCGGCACCCCCCTTCACCCCCCCTCCCTTCTCCGCCCCCTGACCCCAGCTCGGGTTTGAAATGCTATACTCTGTTCAGCGCCTTGGGACGTCCTCCTGACATGAAAGGCGCTATACAAATGTAATCTTGTTGTTGTTATAGAATTAATAAGTTCATCCTTCCATCCATACATACAGAAAATAAATAAGAGAGCATGAATGGGATTAGAGTAGATTCCATCAAAGAATTACCTCTTTGACTTTTGCTTATGGTCATCTTACCCCTACCAATCATCTTCAGCTCTCCCCACCCCCCCCCCAACCGGCGGTGCCCATTCAGCAGTGTAAAGCACTCAGACACCCTCCTGACATCAAAGAAACCATATAAATGTAAATTGGATTGCATAACTCCCGCAAAACCTAATAAGGAATCCGTACTGGCACAATGGGCAGATATCTGCTTCTTTCCTGCAGTTTCTGATACTAAAGTTCTATGTTAAGTTCTCAAATGAGAAAGAATTTTAGTTAGAGATCAGAATTTTAAAATTACAATACTTAACAAGATGTTATGGCACTTCAAACAACACCCATCTTAAATGAAATTCCTATTGTTTCAAAGTGTCCATTTTAAATTCAGGTAAACCTAGTAATTACTGTGATTTGTGCTTTCTTACAACCCAATTCTAAAACAGAAGGTTTTATCCGAGTGAAAAATTGTCAAGACCAGTTTCCATTACAAGATCAAATAAGAGGTTTGAATGAAGGAGGTCCCTCAGCCCATTTGATCTCATCCATCCAGAATTACAAAGAATTTATAGCACAGAAACAGGCCATTTTGTCCAACCTGTCTGTGCTGGCGCTCGTACGCCACACGAGTCTTCACCCATTCCTTACTTCCTTCCATATTCCCCTCTCGCTCAGGTGAAGGTCTAGCTTCCTCTTGAATGCATCTACACTATCTCATTCAACCATTGCTTCAGGCAGCCAGTTCCACAATCTCACTACCCTCTGCTTGAAGTGATTCTCTTTTAGATTTATTAATCACTATCTTATATTTGTGTCCCCTGGTTAAGGACACCCCAACTAGTGGAAACAGCATATTTATGTTTACCTTATCAAACCCTTGAATTATTTTAAACACATCTATTGGGTCCCCCTTTAAACGTCTCTTCTCTTTCGAACACGTTGCTAGAGGCTAGTATTGGAATAACCTTGCTCTATAAGATCCCATCAAAATATCAAATGCAAGGATTATTTTGATCTAAGAATCCTCTTTTAAAAGCTGAAGAGCTCTATCTTAACTACCCATTCCTCATAATTCATCCCCTAAGTATTGCTCATCAATCATGTTACTGTTCTCTGTACTGACTCTGGTGCCTCAGCATTATGTCACTGAGAATCACAACTTTACATAGGACCCAAGTTGCACCCTGACAAGAGGTTTGCACAATAGATGATCTGAAAACCTGATGTATAAGGGTAGCATTGAACATAAAGCCCATATGAAGTCAGAACACGAACTTGCATTTATATAGCGCCATTCATGTGAATGGAACTCAAAAATGAAAGAGCTTGACGCTGAGCAAGGGAGAGAAGGGAGAAGACCATAGGTATGGTCGAAGAAGGTCTTCGGGTATGATCTAAGATGGACAAGGAGGGGGCAAAGTGGAATTCGAGGCAGAGAGTTCCAGTCTCGGGGGGTAGTGGTTGTAAGCAGAGCTGCTGATGGTGGAGAGGAAATGATAAGGGACATGCAGGAGGCCAGAGTCAGCAAAGGTTGGGAGTTATAGTTTGTTCTTTTGGCTGTGATAGAGCGAATTTTAAAGTCGAGATAGGGCAAAAACATTGATAAATTAAATGGCCACTGTATGGTTTCAGGCTCACCAGTACTATTACTTCCAGAACTCGGCTTCAGAGAGGCCCAATTAACTGCCAGAAAGTTCATCTTAATTTTAAAATATATTCTCTGTACACATTCCAGCATTAGTCAAGTTTTTATATTCGTTTGCAAATCTCGCTAAATGGTAAGCACATAATTATACCAACGCAAGACTACCACTCTTTAAATGCTGGTGTGTCAGCCTGGCTCAGTTAGTAGCACTCTGGCCCCTGATTCAGAAGATTCTGGGTTTAAGCCCCATTATGGAACTTTGACCTCACAATCCAGTGCAGTGGTGGGGATGTGCTGAATAGTCCAAGGTGTCGCCCTTCAGATGAGATGTTAAACCTAGGTCCTGTCTGCCCATTCAGATGGACATTAAGGATCCCATATCACTATTCTAAAAGAAGAGTGTTTCTCCTGATGTCCTGGCCAACATTCTACTAGTTAAAATTTGTAATTTACTTCATGGCTAAAAGGCTATTTGTCGGACACTGCTATACCCAAAATTGGCTGCTCCATTAGCTTACAAAGTGCAGTTACAGCACTTGACAGTGAATCCTGCGAAGCATTTGAGATCTCATCCCAATGTGAAAGGCACAATATTAATTGCAAGGATTATGAGAATTGTAAAATGTACTTGTGTTGTTCACTGTAGTTCCACAATAAATCCCCTCCACATTACTGCTGCATTTCATCTTTGATTTCCAACAATAGTTAACAGGATGCAAAATATTGCAGATGCTGGAAATGCTTTTCTAAAGGATAGAGGGATTAAGGGATATGGGGATAGGGCGGGTAAATGGAATTAGGTTAGAAGATCAGCCATGATCTTATTAAATGGTGGGGCAGGCTCGAGGGTCCAAATGGCCTACTCCTGCTCCTATGGTCTTATGGAAATCTGAAACAAAAACAGAAGTCACTGGGAACACTCAGCAGGTCAGGCAGGATCTATGGAGAAAGGAAAGTTAGTCAACATTTCAGGTCCCACAAAGGGATTGTTCAGGTCCCATGAAGGGACATTTCAGGTCTGACGAAGGGTCGTGGATCTGAAACGTTGACTCACTTTCCTTTCTCCATAGATGCTGCCTGACCCGCTGAGTGTTCCCAATAGTTAACAGAAGTTTGGTAATTATTCAGATAATGTGCTCATTTTACCCTCCAGTTGGGTAACTCTCCACCTCTCAAAGCCAATCAGGAACCTCGGTGTTCTGTTCGTCACCATACCTCTGCAACCTCCTTCCTTCACTGTAACCAACCCGGCCATTCCCTTTGATCATCCGACACCTACTCCACTTCTACTGTTCTATCCACCTCACTATTGGTAGGCAAGCTTTCAGCCACTTGGCACTCACTCTCAGGAACTCCATTCCCAGGACCGTCTGTCCTGATCCCTCCCTACCGTCTTTCAAGGTACGCCTCAAAATGTACCTCTTTGACCATCCTTTCAGTCAACTTTCCCCTCTTCAGCCACCTCAGCTCCCCTCTGTTATCCAGGCAAAATTGCCAAAGCACTTTGGGATGTCCTCCCGACATGA
The DNA here is from genome assembly GCF_018977255.1 of Callorhinchus milii. Lineage (NCBI taxonomy): Eukaryota > Metazoa > Chordata > Chondrichthyes > Chimaeriformes > Callorhinchidae > Callorhinchus > Callorhinchus milii. Next base: position 71,133,977 of record NW_024704743.1, on the reverse strand, counting down.
AAGGTGCTATTATAAATCTAAATTGCATTGTATTTAAATACATTTGCAATTTGCAATTCTCTTCATCATGAATCTCAAACCTAACATTCCCAACTCCATATGAGAAGTTCCTTGAATGGGAATAATAAGCAAACAACAGGAAATAGTTATTTGGCCAACTAGGTTGCTCCTTTCAACAAGAGTTTTGTGTTCTTTTAATCAGTGTGGTAAATGCCCACTGCAACAAAGAGTAGACATAACAGTCAATGCAAATTTTTCCAATATCTTGGATCTTTTGAGCCTTGACAGCGCTACATTTTTTGATGGATGAGTAATAGATACATACCGTATTTGCATTTTTCAATAGTACCTCATCATGCATCAGTCTGGTTACATTTTTAGCACTTATCTCGGAGTCAGAAGGTTGTGGTTTCAAGCCCGAAGCAGGGACTTTTACGCTCCAATACAGTGCGGGGGGATGTTGCATTGATGGAGGTGCCTTTCTTCAGATGAGATGATAAATTAAAGTTCCGTCTGTCTTTTCAAGTGGACATTAAGGATCCCATGGCACTATTCAAAAAGAGGATGAAGCATCTCCCACTGTCCACAGCCCACGGCCAACAATTCCCTGATAAAATTTATCATTTACTTCATGGCTGTTTTGAGGACATTTTGTATGCAAATTATCTGCTGCATACACCTACAAATGCACAGTTACTACACTTTACAGTAAATCCAGCTCATTCAGAACTCTGCTGCCCGCATACTTACCCAAACCAAACTCCGTACCACTATTTCACCAGTTCTCGCCAGGCTCCACTGGTTCCCCATCAACCAACTGATCGACTTCAAGATCCTCACACTTGTGTTCAAATCCCTTCAACCCCTGGCACCTCCCTTTCTGACCTCCTCACTTCCTAAGCCACCACCCGGCGCCTCTGCTCAACTGGCTCTGACCTCCTGCTCGTCCCTCAGGCCCTCTGCTCTACCACTGGAGGTCGCACATTCGGCCACTACGCCCCGAAAATCTGGAACACTCTGCCTCAATCCCTCCGCCTTGCCCCCTCTCTCCCCTTTTTCAAATCTTAATTTTTCAAATTAATTTCACAAACTATTTGAAAAGGGGAGCAGTGGGGTCTCATGTGGAGTATAATCACTGGAACAAATTAAATGGGTAAATGGCCTGTTTGTGTGCCATATAACTGTGTAAAAGCTGAATAGTGCCTCCTCGGTGACTGCGAGAAGGGTTTCACTGCAATACTTTTCTTTTGAAAACACAAAAAATGAGCACTTCCCTGGCAGATCTACCATTTTGACATCAGCAATGTGGGCCAGCTATTATAAATACTCAGATCCTATTCTAGGACTTTATTAATACTCCCTCATTCACTTCTGGTTCATGTTGCAATCAAGTTAGTTAAATAGAGGTACTCTGGAAATTTCAGACAAAAATATCACACCACTCGCAACTCAATGTCACTATTATAAAATCCAATGCCATGAACAGCATGGGGTAACCAATAAGTACACGTACAGGTTCAATGATCACAGGGGATAAGAATTCATTTTGTTGCAACCTGTAACTACTATATTACAGGAGGTGACGGTTCACAAAAACCCAAACACTAACAGCTATTTCGAAAAATGTCACACATAACATAACATGTAGGAGCAGGAGTAGGCCATTCAGCCCTTCGAGCCTGCCACGCCATTCAATCATGGCTGATCTTCTAATCTAACTCCAGCTAATAACCTGACCCTGCCTTATCCCCATATCCCTTAATCACTTTTGCAATAAGAAATCTATCTATCTCAGTCTTGAATATATTCAGGGACTGAGCGTCAACAGCCCTTTGGGGTAGTGAGTTCCATACATTCACCACACTTTGAGTGAAGAAGTTCTTCCTCAACTCAGTGCGAAAGGGCTGGCCTCTGATTTTAAGGTTGTGACCCCTGGTTTTAGTTTCTCCAACCAGCGGAAACAATCTCCCACTATCTACTCTATCATGCTCTGTGATGATCTTATAGGTTTCTTGGTCCCCGCACCTTGGTCCCCGCACACTCATCAACTTAAACTGCGACAAATCGCTTTCACTTTTATTCCTATTTAACCAGTTAATTTGAGTTCAAGACAACACAACAATATTGAATTTGCTGTTTATCCAACAGATGGATCCACTGCGACGTACTAGTAAGTCACTTGGTCAGGTCCGCCAGCTGGATACACATCATGCCAAAACCAGGATCCATGTTGGGCAGCTATTAATCTGTACAGTGTATACAGTTTCTATTAATACAGATGTAAATGTACACTACCCGAAAGACCAGCAACAAGTTCGGGAAGAGCTGACTGAAAGGTACTAGTGAGCAGATGAGCAGATAAAAGCAGTAACCTGTTGAGCCTTGCATTGCCTTTCTACTTCTTTAATTCAGAAAAAAAGCATATCATTCGATCATAACTAATCATTTCCAATTATAAAATGCTTAACTGCAAGAAATAGATATTAGATTTCTTTATGACAGAAGTTTTTTTTAACTCTGATGATGATAATAATAATCCTTGTGTCTGGTAGAGGATGCACGTTTCACATTAGGAGAACATCCCAAAGTACTTTGCAGAATATATTCTAAAGTGGAATGACTGTTTATTTTGGCAAATGAATATGCATCATTCTTATTGAACAAAAATCACCCAGAAGAATTTGGCATGGAAAGTGCACATTTCAGAATAGTTAATTTTGGCAATGAACCAGTGAAAGGGGTTTAGAGATTTACCATCTTAAAGTGCATGGAGCACAAGCTATCAGTAACAAAATTAGATAAGGTTACAAATTTAGGTTTAAACCACAGGGTAAAACACCCGCCTACTCCATTACTAACAACAGCCTTCTCACTTGCAGAAATTAATTGTTACACTTCCTTTAAAAAACAGGATGGTTGTGGAAACAAATAAGCTTCTCCCCTCCCTCACTCAGTTATCAAAATAAGCCATTAGGCATGTTTTCACACAAACATGTGAAAGTTTCAATGTTTTACATTTAGGAATTCAGTCCTCTGACGTATGGAGTTACACCCTTCTTAGAATCTTATAAACCTCTCCACCCAGTAACAAAAAAAGTTATAAAAAAGTAACTCAGAGGAAGGAATGTGAAAGGGTAAGCTCTGAGCACGTTAGGGACTGCTTATAGCTCATTCCCACCGTCCTCTCCCAGCCTAGTTAATTCTGCCTTGGCAAAACCAACAGTTTGGTACAGACATTAATGGAGAAAATCTCATCTGCATGACTGACAGTGGAATTTCTGGAATCTTTCAGTCATCCTATATGGCATGCTTAGTTATTGCTGTTTGTATGTTTTACTGACAGTGAAAGGGAATGAACGAACAGGCAGTCATTTACACATTGAATTAGTTGTGGTGTTTGCCTATGTAGGGTGGGGGTGTGGGGAAGAGGAATGCAAGTTTGTCTTTTATTACCCTTTCCTCAGAGTGCACCACTTGCAGCCTGACAATTAAGCATGTTACAAAACAAACACCAATGGATTTGACCCAAATGAAAGGTTGCTTAAATTCCCAGCTACAAGGTTGACAAAATCACAAGATCCACAGAGTGGGAGGTTGGTTAACTGGTATGCCACTATTCACCACATGACTCCCTGTCTCAAAGGAGTCGTCTGTTCTCCTACTCAACCGTGTCAGCTGGAATCTGCTCCCAGTGTAGGTCAGTGTTCTTTCAATAGGAGAGAGAGCTAAAAGCCAGAGCACCCCAGGCTGCTCCTGCACTGCTCCTAACAGCTGGTTATACACTAGTCTGAGATCAGGTCATTTGTTCTGCTGGTGGGTTGTTCTCAGGAGAGGCCATACAACATTCATACAATGTTCCTCCCCAAAATTCAGAGCTTCTTTGTCATTTGGATCTTTATAATGGCATATTTAGTCTGTTACCAGTTTAGAATTGTAGTATACAGGGTGTTTGTAATATAGGAAATAGGAACAGGAGTAGGCCATTCAGCCCCTTGAGACTGTTCCACCATTCTATTAAATCATGGCTGATCTGTACTTCAACTCTAATTACCCGCATTTGCCCCATATCCCTTGATACCCTTGCCTAACAAATATCTATCCACCTTAGTCTTGAAAATTTGAATGGATCCCCAGCATCTGCAGCCTTTTGGGGGAAAGATTTCCAGATTTACAGTAATTAATGTAGGTGCTTTATATTTGGTTACGGTTCTCCACAAGACTGAAGTTTATGTTACACACAATCCTGGTCATCTCCCTCTTAATTGGCCATTACTCTACTGTCCATACACTATATTGCTACATTTTGGCAAAGTAATATTTGCAAATAGAGTGTGAGCAGTTGGATTCATTTTCATTGAAATGGAAAATGGTCATTAGAGATTTAGTTCTTGGAGGGTTGAGTTGGGTAGAATGTATACAATGATACAGCACTATGTAATGTATGGTGAAACAGGCCATTCGGCTCAACTGGTCCATATCTGAAGGGGTTAAGGATCCCATGGTACTTTTTGACAAGAGAATGGAGTTTCCCTCAGAATGCTGGCCAACAATCTGCTACACAAAAAAATTGGTCATTTACTTCATGGTTGTTTGTGGGACATTGCTAAGTGCCAACGATTGCCACCTTCACCCACAAAATACAGTCACTGGACTTTACAGCAAAATCCTATGAAGCGCTTTGTGACGTCTTCTTTAGGTAAAAAGCTCTAATCAAATGAAAAGACTAGTATTTATTATTATTAAACTCCGCTCCTGGAGATATAAATAACTGTTGTGTGTGAGTGCGCGTGTGTGGTGAGGGGGATTAAAAAATTTTGACCGGAAGCTGAGCGACTGAACCTGCTGGGCACCTTTGATCCTGCCTCTGAGCAGAATGCAACATTTCAGTGCCACTTCAGGGAATACCACCTTTTAATACCTTCTTTTAAAAACATACAACAGCAGTTCCCGCTACCAGAACTCAGCTCACATAGATGGCTACAGTATTCTTCTCAAAGGACCAATAAAGTTTTGTCCAAATTTTTTGGAAACCAATGAAACTGGATCAAACTATCCAAAATCAGATGGTTAGACGCTAAATTTACAGCAATATGGTTAAAGCTTGAATCTTCCACTTCATACTTCCAAACCACTTTGTAATCTAAATTAAATGGGCTTAATAATAATAATAATATGCAAATACTGTTGCAATCTGTCTTAACTACACAGAGATCTGGCCTTCAGAATGCAAACATTATTAACCAAAGGGGATTGGTTTGAGAAATAATGTTTCAGAAGTCAGATTTAATTTAAAATAATCTGAAGGTGAACCGCATGACGTGCCAGAGGTTAGAGTAACTTTGAGGTTGAGATCAATTGAGAAATGTTACATATTATGTTGGCAAATGATGCATTTAAAGCACACACATTACCATACACATTACCAGTACAAACAGTGACCAAAGCAAGGCATAGAAAGAACATCAGCGGGCTTTTTTTGAAACTGACATTCGGTCTCAGAACCGAGGCTAATGAAACCCTAGTTAAGCAAACAAGCCAATAAGTAGCTCAGTGGTTAGAGCACTCGTCTTGCAAGCGCTGGGTTCAATTCCTGGCAGGGCGAAATGTTGGGCAAGTTTCTTACTCCATACTCCTCCGTTTACCTAGCAGTAAGTAGGAACCTGGTTGTTAGTTGATAGGCGGATCGCTTTTCCGGGGATAATAACCCTCAAAAAAATAATTTGGTCACTCAATTTGGTCAGGACAGTTTGTGGGACACTGCTGTGCGCAATTGGCTGCCGCAATTCGCCAACAAATATACAGTTAATTCACTTTACAGTACATTCTGTGTCTCACTTCAGATAAGACAATGAACCAAGGCCCAGTCTGCCTGTTCAGGTGGACATTAGAGATCTCAAAGCACTATTCAAATAGTGGAGTTTCTCTCGATCTTCCCCAGACAAACAATTCATCATTTGTTTTATGGCTGTTCGTGGCACATTGCTATGCACAAATTGGCTCCCCCGTTGCCATATACAGTCACTACATTTCACAGTAAATTCTATGAAGTGTTTTGAGATATTTTTACTGTGAGATAAAGTGCTATACCAGAATGAAGGATTATTATTTTAATAAATAATAAAACAGAACTCTCAATTCTTCTTAAGAGTAAAATAATCAATAAATACATTTCTTTCAACGGGGAAAAGAGTCAAAGAGCTTCACTCACTGTCTTGGTACCACAGATTTCTGATAATGTTAATCAGCACTTCACAGTTCCTGTGGATGGTAACTGTATACATTTGATCCTCTATTGGGAATTTGGGGAGGCAAAATAAGAACAATTTCTGAGCTCAGAATTTTTGAATCAGACTTTACCTGCTCGAAACTTGAATTTAAAACTTAAGCTTTTTTTGCATTTTCTAGACAGTTTTCTCCCCTTATAAACCACAATGTTTCCCGTTCCCTTCATCATAGAGAAAGGAGGAGGCCAAGGTGGTCACATGGCTGTCTGTGACTCACTCTTTCTCCCGCTCAAAGTCAAGCAATTGTATTTAATGCACATTACAGCTGCTTATCATCAAAGCACTGCTCTCTCATGGTGATCTTTGTGACTCAGTGTGTTCACAAACAGCACTTACCTAACAATTTATCAACCTGCAGTTCCAAAGCGGGTGGTCACTGCAAACAACATGCACCACAAGGATAAACTGCAACCTGGATCCTTCCAGGACAAGGTGTGGTTTTGTTCAGCTATATTATAATGCCACCACTGTACGATCAGCGGCCACATAACTACAATAAATACACCATACCTCCTGGTTCATGTAGTACAATAATTCACACTCATACCTTGCATTATGTAAATTGCTTACTTTAACATGGTTTCTGCTCTGCTGCCTGGCTGACCAAGGAGCTAAAGCAATACTGTATGTGGGAGAAAGAAAAAGAAAAACACAAGTGCTGGCAATTTGAATAACTCTCTCTCTCATAAATGCTGGAAACATTCAGTGAGTCAAATAGCATTTAAAACAAACAAGAGGTCAATGTTCTGATAAGTGGGCCACAATTGTAATGTTAGCCTAATTTTACTCTTCCAGATGCATTTTAACCTACTGTGCATTTCCAGTATTTTGTGTTTTATTTTAGATTCCAAGAATCTGTAGTCTTTCTTTTAATCTCTACAAGTAGGAGAGTACTGTACATCCAGACTATCTGGCAAAAACAGTATTTTTAAACTAAAAAAATCTGGATAAATCATTTCTGTTCTGCATTCGTGAAGATTTATGCCTGGTACAGTTTGCCCTATACATCTTCTGCAGAAATACATTCAGCACCCCATGTGGGGAAGAGAAGGGCTGGCATGGGGAAGAGAGAAAGGGCTGATACCATGTGTGTGGGTACAGAGAGGACTGGAACCCTGTGTGTGTGTGTGTGGGGGGGGGGGGGGGGGGGGGCAAGAGAGAAGGAATGGCATTGTGTGCTGAGGGGGAGAGTGAGAAGAGATGACACCATGTATGTGGGTGCAGATAAAGACATTGATAAATATTTCAATCTTTAAACGCTTTTAAGATAGAGGACAGAGCTTGGCAATCTCTCTGATCTTTTAATACCTGTCACCTCCCAAGATACATTTGGTGTTTTCCAACCCTCTGTAAATACAGAGGCTCTAACTTCAAATCCAAAATACAGAGCGTGGTTTAGATTTCATCTCAAGTTCCAGAATGGTAATCAAAGTTTAATAGATCATGTTCTGAAGTGTTAGGATCTCAGATGCAAATAAAACATCCCCTCTTGGTTGGAAGATGGTTGGGGGAAGGGACAGAGCGGGAGTATAGAGAAAGAGGGAAAAGAGAGGGACAGCTCATTTAAATTACCTTACACCCCTGGTACACCTTTTATATCTGTATCAGTGAAAGTAATGCAAAACATGACTTCTAGCACCTGATCATTTATCATTCCCAATTCACAATGGAATCAAAAATTGTTTGAGGGGGTGGGGGGTGATAGAATTTGTAATTTTTGTTTGGAAACTACTTCATTAAATGTATTTTGTTCTGCTTCTCACTTGCAAATTGGTATGGAATGTTTTTTAAAATCTTCACCAAAATAAAAACAGAATGAGAAAAGATTGTTTGACCCATTAATAATAATGATAATAAATAATATTTTTTTATAATAAACATTATTTAAACACAATAATTATTAATAATAATAATATTATAATAGCCACTAACTCCTTATCCTTCAGAGGATCCAGTTCAAGATCCTGGTCCTCACATACAAAGCCCTCCATGGCCTCGCCTCGCCCCACCCTACCTCTACGACCTCCTATCCCCCTACCAACCCGCCCGTTCCCTCCGCTCAGCTGGCTTCAGCCTGATCCACGTCCCCCGACCCACCCGCACCACCATTGGCGGGAGAGCCTTCAGCCACTCTGCCCCCAACCTCTGGAATTCCCTCCTTAGCCTCCTTCAAGTCCCGCCTCAAGACCCTCCTCTTCGACCATGCCATCAGCCACCCCCTTCCCCTCCCTTACACCCCCAACCGCAGCTTGGGTCTGAAATGCTGTACTCTGTCCAGCGCCTTGGGAAGTCCTCCCGACGTGAAAGACGCAATACAAATGTAATCTTGTTGTTATTATAAATTATAATAAATTATAATTATTAATTCATGGGGAGAGAGAGAAAGAACACTGTGCAGAAATGTACCTTACAACTGATCTTTGTTTGATTAATTTTTATTATTTTTTTGTTCGGAAACCACTTTCAGTAAATTTACTTTGCTGTGACTCTCACTTTTGATGCATTGTTGGACATGCCTTCCTTCCTTTGGATGAAATATTAAACCACAGTCTTGTCTGCTTGTCCAGGTGGACTTTAAAGATCCAATGGCACTATTCAAAACGTCCAGGGAGTTTCTCCTGGTGTCCTGGCCAGCAATCCCCCAAATAAAATTGGTCACTCACTTTGTGGCTCTGCACTTACAATATTATACTTACAATATATACTTTACAGTATATCATGTGAAGCGCTTTGGGACATCTTCCTGACATGAAAGGCTCTACACCAAATGTAAGGATCGTTATTTAAAAAAACACTGAACAGGTTATTCGAGGATCTGACGGAATATTCCTTTGAGTTCTGTGCAAAGTAACTGATGTCTTGATATTGTGTTATCACCTGACTATTCCTGCTCATGAACTGAAGTTGATGTACTCAGTAATATAATGTAAGACAAGTTACAGTTTGAGTACTTCTGTAAGATGGAAAAAATAAAATACATTTCAGTCTGTGCTAGATGAACTGTATGTGGACCAATACATTCAACACTTCAATATCTCAAGATTATTGGAGGATTTCTACAGCGGGGTATACAACATTCTATCACACCCAGAGTTTATCAGCATCAGAGACCATTTGTATTTCTTTCAAGGCAAAGCATTAACAGGAAAAGGAAATGCATTAAACTGCACCCAAGGTTAAAGGAAAAGCCTCTTACAGCAGAGTAGGTTCTTGCCAAAAAAGAGTGTGGAGATTAAAACAAGAACTAAATTAATGAGAAAACAAACGCAACAAGGTATAAGTAATAATTTATTTAAAAGAAAATTGACTCTCCACTGAAAACCAACCACAACTTGCATTTATATCGAGCCCGTAGCAACTCAGAGTGCTAAGCTGTGGCACAGCCTGATGCTGAGCCAGGGGGGAGGGAGGGGGTGACTGTAAGCACGGTCAAAGAGGAAGGTTTTCAGGCGTGATCTGAAAAAGAGGAACGAGGGGGCAAAGCGAAGGGATTGAGGGAGAGCGTTCCAAAGTTTTGGGCGTACTGGCTAAAAATATTGGCTGAAACCCCACACAGGGTGCTGAAAGCAGAGGGGACAAGGGACAAGCAGGAGGCCGGAGCCAGCCGAGCCGAGACAGTGGGTCATGGAGTGGAGGTAAGCAGGTTACTACTTACTCCCTTAAGAAGCATTATAAATATGTCATGTGAATAGCATATCAACTCAGTTTGTTTAATAGTATTGGATATCTTTTTTTCAAAGCATTGGAAATATTGAGACTAAACTTGGCAAGTTTGAGAGCTACAGCAATCAGTGGAGACCACAGGAAAAACATAACCTCCTTCACAGGAAATTACAACCGTTTCTCAGTCTTGTCGTTGTTCTTTAAACTGTCAGCTTGGCTCAACTGATAACACTCTCTCATTACCACTTCAGGATTTGATCCCATAGTAGTCTATGCTGACTTGCCAATGTTCAGGGGAACACTGCAATGCCAAAGGTGCTGTTCCTCGTATGAGATGTTAAAGTGAGGTCCTGTCTAACTGTTTTGTCATGGGAACTTTAGCATCCACGAGACATAGTCGAAAAGAAGATTTTCTCCTAGCATACAAACCAACGGTCTTCTAGATAAATGAATTGGTTATTTACTTCATGGCTGTTTGTGGGATCTTGCTGTGTACAAAATGACTGTCGTGCATTGCTATACTAATTCAGTCATTGAACAGAAATGACCTTGAAACACTATTAGACTTCATAGGCATCTAAAGCAAGGATCAGTTGTAAGTTACATTTCTGCACATATGTGGAAGGGTTATATCTGCACCTCCTCCCACACCCCAAATAAACCAATCAATCTCTCATTTTCTGCCAAAACCATATCATACAGCCACAGATATTCTGAAACATACGGATTTGTGTTCAGTGGATCTAATAGAGACAAAGTTTGTATTTGGTACTTTGGGCATTGCAAACATTGTTATCGTAATTGTAAAGAGCTCCTCAGGAGAGAGTGGTTTAACTGTTGTCTTGCTGTGGTAAAGCATCTCGTCTCCAGTTCACATTACAACATGTACAACAACTTGCACTTATATGGTGTTTTCCACGCGGGGTAGCGCTTAACAGTGGCGGAGCCTGACCTCAAGCCGGGGTGGGGGCAGGTGGCCATAAGCACGGTCGAAGAGGAAGGTTTTCAGGCGGGACTTGGAAAAGGGGAGAGAGGGGACAAGGTGGAGGGATTGAGGGAGAGTGTTCCAGAGTTTTGGGGTGTAGTGGCTGAAAGCGCGACCTCCGATGGTGGGATGGAGGATCCAAGGGACGAGCAGGAGGCCGGTGCCAGTCTAGCGGAGGTGCCGGGTGGTGGATTGGGCAGTGAGGAGGTCAGAGAGGTACGGAGGTGCCAGGGAGTGAAGGATTTGAGAGTGAGGATCTTGAAGTCGTAATACGCAGACTCACCAGAGCTCAGCTCCAACCCAACATTACCTCAGTACTGAGGTCTTGCAATACGCAGTCAAAAGGGACACTTTATTTCACCAGGAAGATTCGATTCTTTCAGTCTTTGGCACAATGGCTCAACTTGGATATTTTCGTGCTTTTGATCGTGGAAAACAATGTATTTTTGGAGCTAACAATCGGATACTAACTCATCTGGTCTCTGGGGAAACATGCTGCCTCTGAAAAGGATTAAAAATATTTTTGTCCTGCTATCACTGAACGAGCACTCGTGTTTGAGGCCAAACAAGTTTGAGAACAGTGTTCGAGCCAAATAATTGTGCCAAAGTTGGGGAGTGGGAGAAAAAGGGTGTTCAGATCTCAAACTGGTCCATAATTAGACTGGAATTCCATCATTCAACAGATTCAATATGATCATATTTAATCTGTCATGGAATGTCACATTTTCACCCCAGATGCACACCCAGATGTATACTCCCGCATTGTTCTAGACAGACACCCTTTGCCCGAAACATGCAATACTTGCATTTGATATAGCACCTAAATACATCGTGGAGGTATCTCAAAGTGCTTCAGAGGATTTTAATTTTAAAGTGGAGTGACTGTTTTGCAGACAAATGCAACAGCCAATTTGCACCCAACAATGTCCCACAAACAGCGATGAAGTGAACAGGGGACAATTGGCCAGGGAACAGGGGAAAACTCCCTCTATATATGCTCGGGTGCAGCTCCCTAACTGTCCAGCGTCTTGGGACGTCCTCCGATGTGAAAGGCGCTACACAAGTTGTGGAAAGAGTCAGTCTGCTAAGAAACCAGTGTAATCTTTCACTCTGTCAATCTCAGCCAGTCCATAACCTTCCACCCGAATTCCTCTAGTTTGTTGAGCGAGAACATGTACTGCTCCACTTAAAATGGATTCAAATTATAATTTTCAAAGTGAGAGTTGCTATCCAAACTTATCTTTTAAATGAAAAGCCTGTTTCAATCAATTATATTTTCTTATCTTTAAATAGTTTAATAACAATGACATGGCTGTGGGGGAAGAACTCACTCAGAACATTTAAGGCCAAGAGGGTGAGGAAGTGGATCCAATTGCAGCGGGAGCTAATATAACAGACCTGCTGTAGATTCAACACAGGCGATTGAGGGACCATTTAATTTCTACTTTCCAGCTGATAATTCAGCTTCCAACTCCCAGCTCGGGTCCAAACCCCCTGATTGTCCACTGCCCCGGGATGTCTTTCCAATGAGAAGGGCGCTATACAAGTGTAATTTCTTGTTGTTTTTAATCTCAGAAGCTCCACCTCACCAAGCCAGTCAGAAACCTGGGTGCCTTGTTTGACCCTCAACTGTCCTTTCTCCCCTATATCCATGCCATGACCTGCTCTGCCTTCCCCCATCTCTGCAACATTGCCTGACTTTGCCACTACCTCACCCCTCAGGCCACCGAAACACTCATATGTGCATTCGTCACTTCAAGGCTCGACTACAGAAACTCACTTCTTGTCGGCCTCTGCAGCTCGTGTCCTCTCCCGCACCAGGCTCTATTGTTGTTGTGGTCATTGTCATCACTCAGAATTTATTTAATGAATTGAAAAGGGCCATATCAATGAAGAAAAGTAGGAAAATATAACAAATATGTCAAAACTATTTTGTCTTTTTAAAAATATCTTCAAAGAGTTAGGCATTTTTTTAATTCTTCAAACAAATAAGAATGTCAAAAAAAAAGTTGATGGAGTAGAACTCCAAGGTCAATGAGTCAGGTACTAAGTTATTTACAAAGAGGGAAGGGACTTCCTAATCAGTATTAGTTACCATCCCATTTCCCTTACCAACGTCAATTGCTAGGATGGTAGCTAAAAATCAGGAAGGTTCCATAATCTACATAGGGTTTGCTGTACGTATAAATGCTGTTAGAAAATGACGCTTAAAGCCTTGTACGCAAAAGACATTGTAATACTGAATGGGAAAGCTGCAGTTTTAAAAATCTATATTAAAAAGGTTTTTCAACTTATGATACAACCTTTATTCATTTGGGGTTTGACTGTGTTGATTGGATTCAAGCCTTATACAGCATTATGTCACGATCAAAGAGAACTGTACACACTGGATGGCTGCAGTGAATTAAAGTGGGGTGTTGTTCCCACTCCACAGTACTCACTATTGCTCTTTTCCTTTATTTTTTGATTCATTAACACTACACATAGTATTCAAGTACAAAAGTGACCAGTATTAATGATTTACTCAAATCACTGTAGAACTGTCAAGACTCAAAACAAGAACAACTTGCATTGATATAACACCCTTCACACAAGATAGTGTCTTGGATCACTGAATACAAATAAAAGGTGCGTTAAAGCTAGAGTCACTTCACATGATCTAACTTTTATTTAAGGATCTTAAAAATTGTGGCTGCCAATGGAGTTTTTTCCAGTGCAAGATTACTATTACTCTTCCCACCCGAAAAAAACACAGAATGAGAATTGTTCATTTAGCAACAGGCATTCAGTTCCATTTGTTCGTGCATTTCTGACATTGTGGTTGGTGAGGATATAAAATTGGGGAGTGATGATGGAATTAAGTTTAGAAATTTCCATTCCACTTACTTTAAATCAGGGATCAACAAATATGCTACCTGCTCACCGACTCTTTTGTTATACAAACAGCAACAGATCAAGCAAACCTGCCAATCTATACTCTGACTGATTAAACCTAGAAGAAAATGCATAGTCTAGGACCAGATTGGCAACACTAAAAATACAATACGAGAATGGAAAGGAAAATTAAGTCTGGTATAGCTGCTTTTAGACAATGTGCCTAAGAGCAGCTACTTAGGTTTTAAAGCCCTGTAAATTGTAGAAATGATTAAAAAAAACTCTGGAAGGTAAGGAGTTCCAAAGTTTAGGAAAGAATGAGGTGAGAGATGGAGACAACCCAATGATTTTTGATTGATGAGTTGGAGAGAATTTTGAGTGTATGGTACATTTTGAGTTTGCGAGGGAGGTTGGCTCAGATCAGCAATATCCATGGTAATATTGATAAAATAAAGATCAAATAGATAGTGAGGGAGGGAGCATGGAAGTTAGAATTGAAAAAAAGGTGTATATACAATGATTTTATGTACAAGACGGAACTCACAAAGATTGGAGATTTTTTAACTAGGGACTATATCAACAATATACCATCCATCATCCAACACAAATCATGAGATGCATGCTTCAACATTAGCAAGGCTGAGGTTCTAGATAGGTTGGTTCACTTTGCTCATTGTTTTTAACCACAAATTCTGCACTCCCCTCTTCCCTATTTTGTGATGCATTGCTAATGCAGCTCACTAATTAACTTAAAAGTTCCTGCACTTAAATTTAATAGAGCATCTCCAGTGGAGGTAGATGGAGAGATTACAGATGGGTGGCCAATAATTCCTTCGTTGTTAAATTCCTTCATTTTCCAACATGTTTTCTCTCTGAAAAAATACTTTTCTCTCTGCAAAATGACATAGCCTGCAGAAAGGGTTTGGCAGTCTCTCAGAAGTATGAGGCTGATTCATTACAAAGGAGATCAGCAAGTAAATAAACGTGTTTAGGAAATATCAAATACACACCTCTTCTTTAAAACTAGTCCTCCATCCACACCCACATCCCCCCCCCGCACACACATCCCCAGCCAACATAATGAGGAAAGCACAACTGGGTTTAGTTCAGATATGCTCACTCCACTGTCAAATAGCTCAGAAACATTTCCTATACCTAGCTCAGTTGGGATCACTCTCACTTCCAAATCAGAAGGTTGTGGGCTCAAACCCCATGGTGGGATTTTGAACTCACAGTGTAGTTCAATTATTGTGATTAACTCAATTTATTCTACATTATATATGCATTAACATATCCCAGATACTTAGGGATAACACAGATATTGAGGATATTACAGATAAATTGGTCGTTCACCTAATCATTGCTTATGGGACTTTGCTGATACAAATAGCAGTTATTGTAAATTATTGTAATGTAACCAAGACTTCAGCAGTATATTGATTCTTGATGTGTTATGGGCAACAAGAATATTCATATCTATTTAAATTCACTGATGTTCAGGAAACATCTAGACATAATTCCTTCATCCTAGTAAGTGATAATCTTACATACCAACTTCAGGAGCTATTGGATATGATCACTTTAACCCTAATCCTTATGTTTGGTATAGGGCCTTTCATTTCGGATGTGCAAAGCGCATCATACAACAAACTGCAAATTTACTGAACGTTTTGTGGACAAACACGACAGTCAATTTGCGAACAATAATGTCTGACAAAAGCCACAAAGTGGCTTTAGATATCTTCTTACTTGAGATATTAAACAGAATTTTGGCCATTTTGTCAAAGCTTCTCTCTTTCCAAAAGAATACACTGTCCAATTTTAGGTACTTGCCACAATTGTAATGACCTCTGAGGCTGCTTTAGTTGTTGGGATATCGACACAAGTCAGAAATCCCGAGCTGTCTGGGATCAGATGCTTTTAGCCTTCAGTTTGAAAAGTCAACAGTACAATTAAGAAAAAGCCTTGCTTTGATAATGATGAGTCCTGTAGCTCAGTGGTTAGAGCACTCGCCTCGCAAGCGAGAGACCTCAGTTCAATTCCCGACAGGGCGAAATCTTGGGCAAGTTTCCTTACTCCACACGCCTGATAATAATCCCTCAAAACAATAATAATTTGGTCACTCAATCTACAACTGTTTGTGGACACTGCTGTGTGCAATTGGCTGCCCATTTCGCCCATAAATATATAGTGAATTCACTTTGCAGTATATTCTGTGAAGTTCTTTGAGACGTCTCAAAGATGTAAAAATCACTATATCAAATGAAAGGGTTATTATTATTATATGATAATGCTGCAGATGAAATAATTAGGTCAAGATGCTTGATAGTTTTACAACAGTCCAAGGAGTAATTAATTGCCTCCTGTTGTTCAGGCAGCCTTGAATGGAGGGGTTTATTCAAACAGCTCTAACGTCAGATTTATTTCAATGTGTTTTTGGACACATGCAAAGATTCACAATTTCTGGTGCAGCATGTTCATTTTGAAAAGGAAACCAGAGTGTAATGACAGGAAGTAGCTCCTGATGTTGGGTTAAAATCTGATAAAAAGTGTTTATAAAGCTGCACTGACTGCCACAGTTTATTGTTTGGAGAACATTAAATCATACAGAGCTCTTAAAAAGGGGGGAAAAAGTACCCAATTAATACAGTTTATTTTTAAATACTAAAAACACAATTGTTTTATTTACAAGGCAATTGATCAAATTCGTCCTAGCAACCCACAAAGAGAACATGACTAATATGGGAATTGTGAGTAAGAGATTCCCCAATGGTTCATTGAGTTTATCCAGGGAGTAACTAAATTATAGAAACTAACACAGTTCCAGGCACTTCGGATGATAATTGAGCCACATGACCAACCTTCCAACTCATCAATGGGACATATAATTGGGAAAATACGATTCTTCCTATGTGGTCCCTGGTATCTGTAAAAGTGGGTCAACTAGTCCTACCTTTGCAGGCAGCAGGAAGCTTACCTGCATACAGAAAATCTGCCTCCATGGCATTTCAGTAGCTGCCTGGGTAAGGAATTAAGATGTGTAGATAACCAAACCAAATGTAAAAATGGAATTAGGTTTGATTTTGTTGAACGCCACTGAAATAACCTCCCAACATATATATAGTGCCCTTCATGCCGGGTAGCATCTTGAAGCACTTAATAGTGGCGGAGCTTGTCACCGAGCTAGGGAAAGCGGGGAGGTGACTGTAGGCACAGTCAAAGAGTGCAATCTAAAGATGGGTAAGGTAGAGGATTTTGAGATGGAAGATGGAAGAAGATGGGGAAATGGGAGAGGGAAGAGAGGTAGAAGAGAGTAGAAGATATGGGGAATGGTGCAAAGAAATGGTGAGGGTGTCAAGAGTACTAACTAATACTTCTTTCTTTACTGTACTCATTTGTCATTAACAAACATAAGGCTTCTTAGAGAAGCAAACAGATCTAGGGATTCAGATTCACTAAAAGGATCAGCACAGGCGGTAGATGCCATGAAGAATATGAATAGAGTCCTTGGTTTAAGTCCAAGGGAAAGTGTACAATAGTAGCAAAGTAATGTTACATTTATATGAAACTTTGGTTAGACCACATTTGAAATGCTGGATGCAGTTCTGGTCACCATTATACAGGAAGGATATTGTAGCAACGGGGAGAGTGCAGGGTAGATTTACTAGGATTTTACCAGAGATGAGCATATATATCGATGAAAAAACGATTGGACACCTTGGAACATAACAATAAAAACAGTAATAGATCTAAAAGGGAGTTTAGAAGGAACCTCTTTACACAGAGAGTGATGACTTGTATTACTTACTGAAAGGTTATAGGTTCAAGCTTCACATTGGGTTTTTAAACTCATAGACTAGGACTGTAACCTGACTGAAACTCACCTGCAGTTGAAGCAAAAGGCATGGACGTATGTCAGAGGAAAATTCATAATAATCCTTGCGTTTGATGCAGCACCTTAACACCTCATTGACAAGTCTGAAGGGGTGTCACAAGATTTTACTGTGAGAATGTATTTGTAGGCAAACGCAAAGGCCAATTTGTTATACCAATGTCCCACAAACAGTCATGAAGTGTCATGAGATCTTTAACGCTCCTGAACAGGCAGATGGGATCTCGGTTTAATGTCTCATCTGAAGGACAGCGCTTCCAACAATGAGGTACACTCCCATGAGACTTGAACCTATAACCTTCTGACTTAGAGGTGAGTTCTACCAACTGAGCTAGACTAACACCTGGCTTATAGTAAATGAGGAAGAAGGTAATGGAGAGGTGTAGATAGGTAGAGAGGTGCAGGTGCGGGCAATAGTAGGGGTGGGGACTCAGGTGGAGTAGAAAACACTGGCATGGACTAGGTTGGACCGATAGCTTTTATTGTGCTGTAAAGTTCCACGTAATTCTATTTGATTCTTGGCGGTTGAAAGTAAATTAAACTGTTTCAAAAAAGTTTGCATTTCAGTAAGTACTACAAGTAAAAATGCTTGGATCATTTCCTGCAGTTCAACAAGAATCCTTCTGTACAGTACTGCAGCACTACCAGTAAGTAAGGTGAGTAAGATCCAAAGTTACTCAAAACACAGAACAAAATATCAGCCATCGGTAACGGAGACATTGAAAACAACTTGGCAGAAATGCCTCCAACTACCTTTCATCATGTGAAGTCATCTCAATTCACAAGAAATAAAAAAGAAATTAAACTGGGAAAAAGCACATGTAAAAACAAACATGGGGTTAAAATACAAATTTACCCGGCATACATTAAATTTTCAACAGCAGGTAATGAAATGGTGAGAAGCGGAGGAAGACATAGGCACAGACCTCTAGTTGGCTATAAATATTGAAACAGATGTGAGTAAAAGTCAACAGACGCTTTCAGCAATGGTCAATTAGCCTGTGTGATTGTTCCACACTGACATTTGCCATTTGGCTTGTGTGAACTAAACAAATTATACTGTACATCGACTCTGAAATTGTGATTTCCTCCCTTTCTGAGGTTTGATATTTAAAACATCTGTTGCTCTTTCCCCTTTGCCCTAATCCAGTTATCTTCAAATTTCCTGCTCTGTTGTCTGTGGGTTCAAGCTGCAGAGAACAAACACCTGCTACACAATTAATCACATGCAACTGGATACTGAAAAAAATAGCGCAGGCTGGCAGCTTGACCCAGTCTCATCCATAATACACCAGAAAGAGTTTAACCCTCTGTGACCAGAAATGTGGTAGAAAAGGCACTCATGACTCACAATACTACAAGTGGTTAAACTGTAATTTTATCATATCATCCAGAGTTGCAATACTGTAAGTGCAAGAGTCGAGAATCCCACCACTGAGAACACAAGACTCCCAACTGATAGTCAGTCAAAAGCACAATAATAGTAATAATTGCATTTGATACAGCACATTATCACATCGTCAAGACATCTCAAAGCGCTTCATACAGTATAATACTATAATGGATCAGTTGGAAAGCCGTTCAAGTAAAATTTGTCATGAATAGCATCAAACCTTATTGATTTACTCTCAAAGTCCATTACATACATATGGATTTTCAATGTCCATAGTGACAGGTGGGGGTGAAGTATGAAGCTGTTTAAATAATTAGCTTAAAAACAAGCAGACGATAGCCATCTATGAACCAAAGAAATTTACAACAAAGAAAAAGCCATTTGACTCAATGCACCAGTTCTGGCTTTCTGAGACAGCTTTCCCCTTAGTTCCATTTTCCTATCTTTTCCGCAAATCGTTTTGGATTTCTGTAATAAAGCTGTTGGGTCAACAATTATCCATGGTGAAAAGAAAATCAGAGAATTGCACTTCATGGGTGTTTGTGAGACACTGTTGTGTGCAAATTGGCTGCTGTGTTTGCTAACAAAATGCATATTCACCACAATTTTCAGTAGGTTCTATAAAGCGCTTTGATGTGTCCTTTTGAAGTGAAAAGAACATTTTCAAACATAAGGATTATTATTATTATTATCCTCCTCATCTTCTTTATGATGGACTTCAAGACATTCATTCTTTATGAAAGTTTCTTTGTAAGTTCAGATTGATGTTGTCACATATATATTTAACTGGATACAATATGTCAGCCTGACTCAGTTGGTAGCACTCTTGTCTTTAAGTGAGAAGGTTCTGGGTTCAAGCCTCACGTTGGGACTTGAATGCACAAATTCTAGGATGAAACTTTAATGCAGGGGGCATGTTGCATTGACAGAGGTCCATCCTTCAGATGAGATGTTATGCCAAGGTCTAATCTTCTTGTTCAGATGGATGTTAAAGATCCCATGGCACTGTTTGAAAAGAGAAGAGAGCCCAGTATCCTGGCCAACAATTCCAATTGGCCATTTGTTTCACGGCTGTTTGTAGGAACTTACAGTGTGTAAATGAGCTGTTGTATTCGCTTACACAGTCATTCCACTTCACAGTAAGTCCTGAAGCGTTTTGTGAAGTCTTTCCTGACATGAAAGACGCTATACCAAATGCAAGGGTTATTATTGCAAAATGAAAAAAGTGCAGTAGCGTTAGAGCAATCCGTAAAGTTTATAGACCATATTAAATCTGTAATACAGCAAATTTTAAGAAAACAACCATACATAAGGATTTGGCTCTATTAAGTAGCTGGGCTTACATGTGATAGATGAGGTTCAACATGTAGAAGTATAAAATTATTTAAAAATGTAAAAGCTACTTATATTTGATATAGTGCCTTATCATATCGCAACATCTCAAAGCACTTAACACTGTGAATTACTCTGAAGTATAGTGATTGTTCTGTAGGTAATTTGTCCTAGGAAGGTTTAGTTCTTTAGTACATTAACTGTCTCATCATAATATTAACTGTGCTTTGAATAACCATAATGTGTAGCAGAACTAAATGTAGCATTCAACCTTGTACAATTTAATATTACATTTCCTTGCTCTTGTATTTAATTCCACCATAAATAAAACAAGGTAACCATTTGCTATAGTCTATCTGTATTCTCATCCTCTACCTTTAAAAACTCATACATCTACTCCTAGATTTCTCTGCTTCTACACTGTGTTGAGAATATTACCATTTAGGGTGAATTTCCTTTCTTTACTCCTCCAATCAAAAATGCACAACAGTACTTCACATTTATCAGATACCTTCTGCACAGGAGAAGAGAATTTCAATGGACAAAAGTGAAAATGTGACTGCTGTAATTAATTGAGATTGGCAATATGTCCATCCATACTGAATGCAGCAAAGTAGATCACTTTGTATTTAGATAAACTGCCGTATATAGGTCAACCCCATTATAATGTGGTCCACTATCTCAGATGCTGCTGTATGATGAAATGTGAGAAAGTGGCCAATTTCTGTGTAGTCAGATCACTGACAACATCACTTTCTTTGGTTGCCCAAATTGCCGGGTAGCACTGCAAGAATGGCTGCTGAGGTCAGTGGAGTCCTGTATGCAGGAAGTGATGTCAATGACTCAACGACTCTTCCTGAACATTGTGCAGAACGTGTTTCGCCCACAGAATATACAGTCAATTCACTTTACGGTATATTCTGTTAAGCGCTTTGAGACGTCTCGAAGACATGATAAGGCGTTATATCGAATGTAAGGATTATTATTATTATTACAAGTCCCATCTCAAGATCTTCATTTTCCACCGTGACTTTGGTCATCCTCTCTCCTCCACCCCCTTGACCGCCACCCTCTCTGATCAAAACCCACAACTCGAGTGCAAAACCCTCATTGTCCAGCACCTTGGGATGTGCGTCCGATGTAAAAGGTGCAATATAAATGAAATTTGTTGCTGTTCTTCTGGTATAGTGAAGTGCTTTCTGTGAGCCTGCGCTCTGCCTTGTTTCAGGTTTTATGCTTATTTGAAGCAGAATACTACATTATAATGCTAAAAACCTGTGTTTTATGATAATAATCCCTGCACTTGATTCAGCACTTTTCACGTCATCGAGACATCTCAAAGCAACTCACACGATATACTGTAAACAACAACTTGCATTTATATAGCACCCCTCATGTAGGGTAGCGTTCTGGAAGTGGTGGAGCATGACACGAAGCCGGTGGTGGTGGTGGGGGTGGGGGGGGGGGGGGGTGCAGTGACCGTGACCAATTTTATTTTGGGGGATTGTTGACCAAGACACCGAGAGAAATTTCCTCCTCTTTTTGAATAGTGTCATGGGATCTTTAATGTCAAATTTGATTTAATGTCTCACCCGAAGGGCAGAATATCATCATCATACTATAACTTGCAAGAACCTTCATCTTTTGCAATATGTTAAACTAGACGAGAAGGCTGTCCTTGTGATACATTGATATAAAAATGCTTTGTAGTCAGGCATGAACAAAGCAGAGAACAAGTGATATGCTTTCTCCAAAAGCAAGGGAGTGGTAACCAATGTAAATTACAAGCAAGTGCGTTATTATATGGTAAGAAGCTAGTACACATTAAAAAATATCTCATAAATATGTAACATCAGCAACCTTCTACTCAATTGGCACCTCAGATTGAGTGGTTGCTATTGTTCTTAAACACCCACTTGTTCCTAATGTGACAAGACTGAACAAATCTGGACACATTGTATTCATATGACTGTTACACAGTAACTACCAGAGACCCTGGAATGATGGATTAATTACATTTGTAGCCTGTAGCACTCATGACCATACATTGCATCACAATTGCAACGGAAAAACTGACAAAGTCACTTTGACCAATTATTTTAGGTGAATGACTCATGCTTTTGTGTTGCTTCATGCAAATATCATGCCACAAGAAAGAAGCTTTGTGCTGCAGTTATACTAGATGTTCTGATTCAGTTACATTCCTGCTTGCATTTTGCATGGTGTTGCATTGCCAGTGCTGAAACCCACATCAGTTCCATGTGAACTAGCTTGTCAGGACTTCCTTTTCTTGGACACAGATTTTGTTTCAAAGTTAATGTGGCAAAGTGAAATGAACATTTTTACTGCAGACAATAATGTGTGGCAGTGTTTTACAAGCATTCCGTTAAATAACAGGAACGGTTAGCAAACAGACAGCTTCCAGCCTGCAAAAAAGGGTGTACTGATCAAATCAGTTTCTACTTGGCAAGTGGTAGATTAGCAACAAACATGTGAGAACAATAGAATATATTCAGCATTGCCTACTTGTTATTGCACTGGCTTCCAAACCGGATGGTTGCAGGTTTGAGTCTTTGCCAGCTCAACACCAAAATCCATCTGCTAAAGCCAGGATAAGTCTGGGCAGTTTGAAGCCAGAATATGAGTTTTGTGAGGAGGAAGTGTTTGTGCAATAGTTTAAGCATTCTACCTTGAAACAGAAATACCTTTCTCCCTCACAAACATATCAGCTAATCAGAATAATACAATACTAGATGAGGTTTAGAACAAGACTACGGTTGTTGCTGAAGCTGACCACATAAACAGTCATCAGAAGACTTTTTAACCTCAATTTTCTCTCTTTTATCCTCTCTCTTCTCCCGAAAGCAGTGACTTGTTCTGAGATATCATTTAATGCATGATACGTTTCTTTTTATGTGAAAGCCGCCATGTAAATGCAAATTATTATTGTATTATAATGATAGTGTCACCAATACCTCACCCAAAAACTCACGGAGTTGAGATTTGACCAGTTTGTTGACAATCATAAAAAAGACCAGCGCTGCTTTCATCCCACCACAGTCACAAACTGTCATGATCCTGGTAGCCTGATACAGCATGCTCTGTGGGACAAACTCTGAGGTTTTTTATGTTTCAAGGCAGAATGCTTAAACTAATGCACAAACATTTTCCTCCTCTGACCGACTCCTCCCCCCCCCACATCCACACCTAGGGACATTAAAGCCAATTGCTGGGAGATAGAATGTATCAGCAAAATTCAACAAGGAATTAGGTCCACCAATAGAGGTCGTTCAGCTCATTTAATCTCAACCTTACTTGCTGTTGTATTTCTGTATTCAAAAAATTGATTGAGGTATATAAGAGATAGAGCAGCAGATTTTTGTTCTTACTTCAGGACAAGCCAAATGATCGCAATAGTTGTTACCAGGCTTGTACAATCCTACAATCCCTGTTTGCTGTACCCCCATATGCCTCTGGGTCTCTATTCACAGGCTGTTGCTGTGGAATGTTGACTAAGCTGGCGATTCACTGGGATGCAAAACTAGTTAAAAAGAAGCTTGTAAGAGCACTTAAAGCAATGTGCAAACCCATTTCTTTGTGGAAAAGGTACGGTACAAAGCTAATTTACTTCAAGAGCATTTAACTGAAAAGAAAACTCATAATTCATTGGCTTAAATGGAATAAGATCGGTGGAGCTCATGCGAAGTATAATTTCTGACATAGACCAGTTGGGCCAAATGGCCAGTTTCTGTACTGTATCAATATGTAACTCGTGAAAGGTCATTATGCACATTCTCAAAGAATGCCAATAAAACATGTGATAATAAAATTAAACCACAAACAGACTGTTGTAACACAGGTTCATTTAAAGTACAATTAGAATATGAACCTTGACACCATACTTTCCCCAAAAATCTAAATTGCTCACAGAAATCCAGTCATCCTGCTTCAAAAGTCTCAAACAGAAAAAAATGGCAGAATTCCAAGTAACCATGTTGCCACCAACATCACTTTGTTTGGCTGACTTTCTGAGCATGTGCCAATGAATGCAGAGGCTCTAGTTGGGATTTTATGGGGGGTGGGGAGGGCGAATCACCATAACAGGTGTCTGCCATATAATCAGTCTTTCATGAATCAATAATCGCATTATATTGAAGCATTTCCACTTATCAGTCAGGGTGATGTACATAAAATTGGAGAAGTTGCACTTTAAGTGCCAGTGTTTTTTTCTAGCACGAAGCACCTGAATGCTGCTGCTATTCCAACAAGCGCTAATTTCAACAATAAATGTCAGTATTTGCAATACACCTCTAATTCTGATAGACTTTACATTACTATAAAAACATGTGTGCTTATTCTTTAACAAGGTAATTTACTTAGTTTGATCTTTTTGTAATTTCCTTTTGCCTGAACTACAATCTCCTTCCATTCTCCTGATCAGCCACGAGCCTTAGTTCATTCTCATTTGCTAAAGGAACTTCTCCTCCAGATCCAGTTTTAATGAATCCCTATTGCTGTATTAATATTTTGAGCCACTACCCCCGACTCACCATTTCAAGTAGTTATGTGCAGACAATCTTCCTGTAAAAATGCCTCAATCTAACTTATACATTATAATCGGCCAGTGTACTTATTGAACAAGTTATATACAGTACATAATAAGTTACACTTCAACATATCTTTTCATAGTTCTTTCTCTGTTCATTTTGTTTCATCAGAATTTAAATATCAAATAAAGAAATTCCAAGAATTGTAGAAATGATCTTTGATTTCCCTTCTGACTCATACATGTTGCATTGGCTTTTTGAAGCAATTGGGAGTGAGGCTTCTTTGAACTTGTTTTATGCTTAAAAATGAGCAAAATGGAATTGAAGGTGAACGTGTTCAGTTTTGAGCATTCAAAAAAATACTTGCATTAAAATGGGATTTTAGATACCAGTGAGTTGTACGTAACAGTGCTTCACTGCACTGATCTATACAACAATGAATCATTTACATACCATTCAGTTGTAACCCACGTCATCCCTCAACATGAATTCCAAATGCTTATAACTACCTTTCATAATTCATGTGCATTGCTTAATTAACATCTAGGTTTTCCTCTTGAACATTTTTTTTAAAAAAATTGCTGTATTCTTAATGTGCAATTTTTTATTCTTTAATTATTGGGGAAAGAGAGGAAACAGGCATTCAATAAATGTCCACAGAAATTAAAAGGCATTTGCACTGGACCATCCATCAAGGACAAGACTTTCGTTAACTCGATTTTCATTACTCCTCAGTTCTTTTGGTAGAAGTAAAATGATTTACATAGATATGTCAATGAATAAAAACTTAGAATACATAACTACTGATTAGTGAACACTGTGATAGTTATATAGCAGGGACTTCCATATAATCCTTGCATTTGATATAGCGCTTTTCACATCTTCTAAACGTCTCAAAGCCCTTCACAGAATATACTGTAAAGTGAATTGACTGTATATTTGTGGGCGAAACGCGGCAGCCAATTGCACACAGCAGTATCCCACAAATATTCGTGGATTAAGTGACCAATTTATCACTGTTTTTTTTTCTTGAGGGAATATTATCAGGCATGTGGAGTAACAAAACTTGCCCAAGAATCGCCCAGGTCTCTCGCTTGCAAGGCGAGTGCTCTAACCACCCAGACCTTATGCACCTATGAGGAAAATTATAGAAGGATATGGGGGAGGCTGAAGAAATGGCAAAGGATGGATATTAGTCCAATTTGTTTTCAGGACAACAGGAGGAATACCATCAAGATTTAAGGTCTTTGATTCCAGAAGAGTGAAAGATCCAAGAATTATGCAAGGATAAAATAGCAGACCATTGGTCACAAATTTATGGAGAATGTTGGGCACAGTTATAATGACTCTGTTATTCTTATAATATATTTTATAGACAATGATGGCTTTGGACATTGCATAACATTTATTGCATTGTTATCATTCCTAATAAAATTGAAAGACCAGCAACAAAACCATACGATACTGTACTTTATCATGGGAGAATTCAGTGCATCAAGCCTTTGCCAGATCTCTGTAAGAGTGTGTGCATTGGCGGGGATGTATGTGTGTGTGTGTGGGGGAGGGGGGGGGGGGGGGGGGAGGAGCATCAAGCAGGGTGAGGAATAAGTCAAGTCTAGAGGTGACAGATGAGTGTGCCAGCTGTATTATGGATGAGGTAGTGGCAGAGATGGAGGAAAGCAGACATGGTCTGGATGAAAAGCTTGAAAGAGAGGTTAAGATTAAACAACAAAACACCGAGATTTGGTTCTTGCTTCATGAGCCTGGAGTGAGTACCCAGAGTGGTTGATACAGTCAGTGCCAGAGGTTCTGGTGGGAGCTGAGCAGGAGAGCCTTAGTTTTGATTCTCTTAAATTGGAAGAAGTTGAGATTCATCCAAGACTTGATATCAGGCATGTTTTGATATAAAATTCTATGTCCTAATAACCCTACATGACAAGTAGACCTAAACAAGAAAGCAAATTCTAATCGCTAATCCAATGTTCAATTGATTCTGTCTACGTTAGTAGAGTAGGGCTTTAAACATAGAACTATTGGGTAGTCATTCTTTCACTGGTGTCAACCACAGGGTACAAAATTGCTAACAATACTTTCAAAATAAATGCACTGTATAAACCACATAAAACCACACTGATTCTACTAATAGTGTAATGAACCACTGAACTAACCTCTGTGGTCTCCACTCATTATCATGAACAAAAAGCATTAGTCAACATTCATTCTAAGCCAGACTTCGGTTACCACAGCACTAGATTTATTTATTACAGAGCAACCCATAGGAAAGAAGGTTCAATTGCTAATTCTCAGCAATGTAACTTTGGTTAAAAACAAAAACCCCAGCAGGAATTAGAAAGACTGACTGATGTGGCTTTGCTTCACTGTTCAGCTTACTGAATCTTCTGGTGTGATTCGAAAATGCGTCCTGTACAGTAAGTCAGCTTTGTTCAATTCAGTGCTGGTCCCTATTTTAGGGATTATTGTTTATGCACAGTTTTTTTTAATTAAAAATTGTTTCATGCTCCATAAATATAAAAAAATTATGGTAGGGGTTTACTCCTGGTGAGAAGATTATAGAATTTGGTTTAAGGAACACAGGAATGTCCTAAGAAACAGTCCATTGAAGTCCACTTTGTGGCTATTTGTGGGACACCACTGTGCACAAATTGACTGCCATGTTAACTATAAATTCACAGTCACTATACTTTACAGAAAACTTTGTAAAAAGCTTTGAAAGATTTTGACATAAGTCACTATATCAATGCAAGGATTATGATCTGGCTGATCCTTACAACAATCTGATAACGGAATGCTCAGTTTGCATTATGTGCATGAGAACCGTATGTTTAGAAGTAGAAAACAAAGTCAATACATACTTTTTTTTAACATTTAATTTGTATTTGAAGACCCGAAAAACAAATCAAAATTTACCCTATTGACCTTGTGTAAGGTTATTTGCCTTCATCGGGGAAGTAAAATGAATTTAGGAGAGAACACAACAGTGTGTACGGTGCATGATCAATTGGAAGGATTAGGATCAAGGGGTCAGAAAATTGTATTTTCTTGTGCCACGCTATGTACTGAACTTCAATTCTTTGCAATGCAAAGTTTGTCACAACAGAGAGAAGCACTAATCTACATTCCAATGTCACTAGCATCACAGTTACTGAGAAAACACAAAGACTGGCAGGATACCAGTAGTGATTTTTGCCAAGGGGACAAGTATGGAAGCAGCTTCAAAACAATAGTGAGAAGAAAGTTTATTTAATACTGTAACATCACAATGTGTTACAAGGTCAGATGGGTTTATGGAACCAATGTTATAAAGGAACAGACTGCAGCAAGTTAGCAGTATGTTGTTGCTCTCGCATTTTGAAATTGATAGTTCCTCTTATTTCTCTTTTGAAAAACGGATTGAAATTTCTTGTCCCAGTTCACTAGTGTGTCTAATTCTATAGAGAACATTAGTTCATTTATTTTAACATTAACTTTTGGTGAGAAGGTGAAAAATGATACACTGCATTTTTTTTATTGAGTTTGTTAAAGCATTCCATCCTCATTATATGTAGAATAATAGTCATCTGGAGTGAGCCGCAAGGGTGCAATTCAATCTGAGGGTGGAGATGAGATTATAAACAGCAAAAGCGGAACTCAAGGTACTTGTGAATATCACCACCTGATCCCCAAGAGTCAAGTAATTAATTCCCTGGCATTGTAATAGGATACAGTATACAACAAAATTGAACCTTTGAGGGAAATTCTTCGGGAGAGTCACTGCACCAATTATTGTAGGCCTTGGACCTAGGATTAAATGTCTATTGGGGCACTGAATTGGGGCATTATGCACAATCTATACACTACAGACAACATACCTGAAAGAACATTAGCTTAAACTGCCCCCACACTGTTCCATCCTCATTATATATACACAATAATAGGCATCTGGAGTGTTTGTTACTCCCTCAGTAAGGCCATTGGTCCCAGCTCTGCTCAGATGAAGCCCATCCATCCTGTACCAGTCACTCCAACCCTGGAACTTGTCCAAATGCTCCATGCTGAGCCAATGAGCTGAGAACCACAGTTACAGCCCTGCAGGAAACAAACAGTTGGGTCAATTATCTGATCAATGTTAGCCTTGTTCACTTAGTAATTGCTGCCTCAATGTCCATATAGTTAGTGCAAAATATCTTCTGAGGCCTGTAGGGAACAGGATAAAACATCTCCCTAAAAAATCTTGAGCCAGACTAATAGCAAGACCCCCTTCAGATAAATATCTCTGATATGGATGGAGCAAGTACTGTATTCACCAAGACAAGTGCCAAGAACAGCTCAAGAATCTCAGAGCCCAAAATGGAGGGCATATCAGTTGTGTGAGATCACTTACAGATTTCACACTGAGGCAATGGGATGGCAAACTGGTCGAATTCTCCACATGTTCTTTGTGAGCTCAGACACCACACAGTGTATGCTCAGGGCTCCTCCTCGCACACGTCATGGAGACAGAAATAGCTCCATCATCATCGTGAAACTAGATTTGAGCTAAAGATTTTGCTTAAATCCCTCACATGATGTTAGGTCTATGCCCTTGCCTTGACACCACAGTGGCTACACAGCCATACAACATTGTTTGAGGAAACAGTCTATTGTGCCACATGCCAAGTTCCTGATCTTAGTTGCATCATTGTGACAGTCTAGCAGTTTGGTTCACACTATCTTGTCAAACATCTGGGACCAGTGAAGAGTTAAAGGACTTACAGAATAGGAACAAGAAGAAACTAAACTCCCTTTACCACCTCATTGACAACATTGGAGATATTCTGGAGCAATGGCAATGTTAAACACCTCATGACATAAATAGAAGACTGTGACTATAATCAGTTTACAGTTGTATTATTCAAGATACCGCT
The DNA here is from genome assembly GCF_018977255.1 of Callorhinchus milii. Classification (NCBI taxonomy): domain Eukaryota; kingdom Metazoa; phylum Chordata; class Chondrichthyes; order Chimaeriformes; family Callorhinchidae; genus Callorhinchus; species Callorhinchus milii. The sequence continues at coordinate 71,104,103 of NW_024704743.1, read as the reverse complement.
CACATATCTGCCTCATTTGCCAACATACTGTGTAGTTGGCCAAGTCACTGGTACATAGAATTTGCTTAATTAATATTGATATTAGTTGCAATATAGTCTTGAGATCCCCTGAGGATTGCACAGCATACAGATTTGCAGGCTTTGATCTTTGCAGGCAGCAAATGAACCTGGGCCATTATACAGATGTGCCCTGGCATTGCATAAAGTATTGTTCTGGTTTTATTTCCTCTATCCTGTCAAACTCAGTTTGTAAGCTTTTGGCTGTCTCCTCCGATTCCACACACACCCTTTAGCTTAATGTCATCTGCAAATGTAACTGCATTGCGCTGTGCCTGTGAATCCGGGTCATTTACGTATGTCGAAACCCTGAGGCGCCCCACTCAATGTCTCCCCCGTTTCAACTTAGCTCTCCTTACAACTGTCCTTGGCTTCCTTCTTTTAGCCACCAGCTCTTGTCCAGCATCATGGTCTCGACCACCTTTCCTGGTAACCTGTTCCAGGCTTTAATAATTCTGTCTGTGAAGGAATTATTACAAACCAAGTGAAGAATGAATAATTAAATTAGTTCATCTTCAGACTGTGTGGGAAAGGAAGAAACATTCTACAAACAAAACTCCCAAGTACAATAACAACAAAAAAAATTGCATTTATTTAGCAACTTTCATGTCGGGAGCTTATTCCAAGGTGCTGGACAGTTGAAGGTTTGCACCTGAGCTGGGGGTTGGATTCAAGAGGGGTGGGAGCAAGGGGATTGCGATGAGAAGATGACTGAAGACACTTTCAAAAAGGAACGTCTTGATATAAACCTTGAAGGAGGCAAAGAAGGGGCCGAGGTGAAGCGCCTCTGGCTTGGAGCTATCCCTATTCCTGCAGATGACATCTTCCAGTGAGAGCATGTAAATATTATCGAGGAGCGGATCAAGAACAGAGTCCTGAGGAATGCCACATGTGATGGTGCGGTGGATGGAGGAGAAGCTGTTAGCAGATACAAAGCGGAGATGATGGGAAAGGTAAGAGTGAAACCAGGCGAGGACAGATGGAGCTGAGAGAAAAGGTGGTGGAGAAGAATTTAGTGGTCAACAGTGTCAAAGGTAGTAAACATTTCAAAACATGTGAAATAAAAAATAATCCTCACATTTGATAAAAGCACCCTTCACATCAGAAAGATGCCTCAACGAACTGTACAGGATTTTATTGTAAAGTGTGGTTACATTTCACAGGTGAAATAAGGCAGGAAGTTTGCGCACAGCAATGCCCCACAAGCAGCCATAAAGTAAATGCCCAATTCTATCTAGGGATTGTTGGCCAGGACACCCTACTCTTTTTCAATAGTGTCATGGGATCTTTAATGTCCATCTAAACAGGAAGACTGGACCTTGGTTTAATGTCTTGTCCAAAGGATGGTACTTCCAACATTGCAGCACACCCAAGCACTGCACTGTACAGACTGAGTTTAAAGACCCAACATGGACTTGAACCCACAACCAAGAGAGCTACCAACTGAACCAGGCTATCAGGAATGAGGTATGGCAGGAGAATAAAAAGAAGCAGACACAAATAAGAGAACATCATGAAACACTATTTAAAGGAATAATTTCCAACTCTTCTTAGTTGAAAAGGCACCTTTATCGTAGATACAATTTGGAGTAAAATCTATTTTAACACTTGATATTTGTAAGCGAAAGCAGATGGTGAACAGTGTTGATAACTGATGTTGACCTATCAATTGCAAGGATTATGATAATGACCCAGGCAAACCCCATGCTCACACACTTGGGTTTAAACATGTCAGAGCAGCAGTCCCTTGGGTTGTTGGGTTACTGGCAGGAGTCACTATGAGCGACTTCCCATTACAAACAAAAACTGCAGCTCATCTGAAATCAAATGTATTGTACTAATAATCAATTTACTTCTGTTAAGTCAATGGAAACAGAGAGAAAAAAATCAAAATAAAGGAACTTGCACAACATACTACAGTCAAGACAGGCTGCATGGTCTCCTCTGTGATGAAATCTCTAGTAGTATGAAAACGTCAAACTATTTTATGTCCATATTTACCCACCGCATTTATTTCAGTGTGTCAAATAGCGTTTGTGGGAATTCAAAATAAGTGAACACTTGTTGCATACTTTACTACATTTATAACCTAAATGAACCACTCAAGTGTCTGCGGTGTAACATGTTCAATCGCACCCTTCAATTTCATGAACTACTGCAATTTAATCTGTAACGTATCCCAGAAAGTTCTTTTTAAATCGCAAAATCAAAAGCATCTAATTCTCGAATCCCAGTGATATTACCAGCTAGATACAAAATAGAATGCATGTACAGTAAATAAAAATTGTTTTAAACCATTTAAATAGTATAGTAAGATTAAATAGTACAGTAGTATTTAACCATTTAATTGTACAGATAGTATAAATGTATTCAAGAGGAAGCTAGACCGTTTCATGAGATAAAGGGGAATAGAAGAGTATGGGAGGGAGTAAGGAATGGGTGGAGACTCATGTGGAGTATAAACATGAACACTGGCTGGTTGGACTGAGTGGTCTGTTTCCATGCTGTACATCCTTTGTAAATCTCTGTAAATCTTTGTAAAATTCAAAATGCTGCTCAAACAGACTCCTGGATACAACGGATATAAGCACTGCACACAACAGTGTTTGCATAACATCCAAAAGCTTGCAATTTAAAAAAAAAAAATTGTTGCCCTTTTTGTTTTAAAATCACCTCCTTCCTCTGGACCAGGGACATTTACAGGCTAGAAAGGCAGGTGATAAGAACATAAATCATAATAAGAAAAACACCATTAAATAAATATATTCTTCTCACATTCAGTCTACTCCTTCTCCAGTCTACATTGTCTGTCTCTTGAGGATAAAGTTTCACATTAACTCTCCCTGAACCGCAATGCAAAAATATCCACAATATTAATCCACCCCAAGTCCATTATTCAAAGCTAGTTTCCTTCTGGCCACAGATTGCACCCCGCACCCCACAGAAACGATTGGCCTTGTGATATATTTCTCCATTTCAGTCTGAACCTATTCTTCTGTGCTCTCATATTTTTCTCAAACTGATGCTTATTCAGCTCTTTTTGAATGAATTATTCACGCAGCATCAGTTTGGGAGTGTGCTCCACGTACAGTAGAACCCTGTTATAAGACAGTAGATGTTATGACCTGGGAGACATAAAATTGGATCTAACGTTTTACTGAGGCTTCAGTATTGCGATGTCCATCCAGCTCCATCATCACTCCAAACCGCATTAGATCTAGAAGTGCGATGATGTGATTTGACTTGCATTGGGCGCAGGAATGGAGCCGGTCAGCTTTCTGCCCAAATGCTGTACTTTCCTGGTAAGCACAGTAAGTGTTGCACTACAGTTGCAAACGTACTTTATAACAAAGCACATTAGAACGGTGGTTCTACTCTATTCACAAGCAATGGGGAATTTTGTTTAAAATCCCTGGTCCTACTGAGGGTTTTCAATTTTAAACCCGTCTCCTCCAGTTTTGCTTTTAGCTAAAAGTCAAATACTGTAATCCATTTAAATGTTTCTATACACCGCACAATTTTAGATTTGGATCATGTCCTCTATCAATCCTTGTAAGGAGATGATGTTCACCTCTGCAGGTTTCTCCTCATGACTTACAACTCAAAACTCCTATGTAGTTTTTAAGGTAACTGCTAGGATGGGCCACTTCTGTTTAAACTGAACGGGAACATGACATGTTTTGGGAAGAAATAATAAGAATAAGAATAAGAATAAAAGGAATATTTTGAAAAGCAGCTCTTTATGAAATGGACAACACATGGACTATGTGGAAATCAACAGTACAGCTTGTAGGCTCTACATGAGGAATCTTCCTCCTCATGAACAAAAAGAACATCTGTCTTCAGTGTAATACTGGGATCTGATGCTATAACATTCTGATGTCTGGCTGAGCCCTGGAAAAAATTGGCTTGGCCCATTATCAATCTTTGGTTTTCCAAACCATAATTGCAGATCTCCAATTGCTCACATTAAAGCCCATCTAATTGGAATGATGAACATTATAATATAGTAATAAAATCGGTCTTTCACTTTATGGCTGTTTGTGGAACATACCTGGATTAAATTGAGTGCCGCATTCACCGGCAAAACATAGTCATTACATTTCACAGTAAAGGCTGCAAAGCATTTTGAAATTCCTTCTAGCGTTGTATCAAATGCAAGGATTATTATTATTATGGTTATTAGTTCTCATCATGATACAAACTTCAAAGGTATTGGGAACTTTGAAAAGAACTGATATGCCCAATTGCAGAGTCCTAGTCCGTAACACAAACTTAACTTCTGTACAAATGAACACTGGTTCCTGACAAGTGCCATTTTGAAGCTGTGTCTGATAAAGGGAGCATCACCAAGAAATGGAAGCCTTTTATACATTTCTGGATTTATCTGCATGACAGAATTTGTCAAAATTCAGTAAATCCTACAAAATGCTTCGCGATAGCTCCCTAAGATGAAAGGCCCTATATCAAATGGCAGTACAATGGCAGTAATTACAATGGCAGTATCTTTTTGGTGATGTCTTTTTTGAGTGTCAAAAAATTGTCAATAAATGCCAGAACAGGCATTGTAATTGTTTGAATCCCGTGAGTAGAACATAACGAATAAGTTACCTTCCACTTGCTGGATTCAAACTGAGTCAAAGTCAATATGGCCTGGTTCCTGAATGCCAGCGAGGATGGTGAGGTGGGAGCATGCAAAAGGAGAGTGGGGAGGCGCGAGTCTACATGGTGCAGGTCTGGGTAAACATTTTTTTAAAAAGGATAAACACAATAAAATTGCAGATACAGATTGAGATTGGTTGGAAAGCTTCCCCTCCATCTGCCAAGAGAAGGAATATTGGAAATATACTATACTATATTGGCACTTCACTGTTAGTAGTTCTTGAAATTATTCCTATGGGCTGTGTCCTAGCATTTTCATAATAAAATTAGCTTTACACAAGCGGGTTATAAAATGGGTCATTCGATCTCTCCGTTTGTTGCTTTCATGCACATCTTGGAATGGGAAGACACATTTTTAGGACCAAACAGACATCATCTGCCATCTTGTAAAGGTTTGCTTATGCCAATTGTGAACAGAACACTAGATACAGTGTTCGCACAGCTTTCTGTGGTGTGATTGAAATAAATGAACCAATGGCACTCAAAATATTTTGTATTTTATAATGCAGAAAAATTAATTTCATAGGAACATAAAAAGGGAATCCAGTATCTATAGTACACAGCTCAATAGAACAAAGACGTCTCAAAGCGCTTCACAGAATATATTGTAAAGTGAATTGACTATGTATTTTGTGGGCGAAATGCAGCAACCAATTGTGCATAGCAGTGTCACACAAACAGCCGTGGATTGACTGACCAACATTTTCTGAAGGATTATCATCCCTGGAAAATGAACCGCCAATTGACTAGCAACTGGGTTCCTACTTAATGCTAAGTAAACGGAAGCGTGTGGAGTAAGAAAGTTTGCCTAAGGTTTCATCCCCACCCCCAGGAATCAAACCCGGGTCTTCTCACTTCCGAGGCAAGCACGCGAACCACTACGCCATGGGACTCCATTGTTAACTGGTAGGTAAGTGGGATCTCCATGGGCTGAGCTGAGTCAACCTTCTAAGCTGCTCCTGGTACTCTAGTGCCTGACTCACATGGGTCAACAGTACTCTATGGCAGCAGTTTGTGAACTGGGGTCCTTGACCCTGGAGGGGGGGGGGGAGAACATTTCAGAAGAACTGCAGTGCCGAGACACATACCAGAAGTGCAAATGCTACAGAATCTAGTTGCCGGCCTTCCCGGCACCTCCCTCCACAAGCTGCAGGTCATTCAGAACTCTGCAGCTCGTGTACTGTCCCGCACCAGGCTTCGGGACCACATCACTCCCACCCTCGCTCGCCTCCACTGGCTCCCCATCCCCCAGAGGATCGAATTCAAGATCCTCATCCTCACCTACAAGGCCATTCACGGCCTCGCTCCCTCCTACCTCTCTGACCTACTATCCCCCTACCTACCTGCCCGTACCCTCCGTTCCTCTGGCTCCGGTCTGCTCCACATCCCCCGCCCCAACCGCCCTACCATCGGTGGCCGGGCCTTCAGCCTCTCAGCCCCGAGGCTCTGGAACTCTATCCCCCAGTGCCTTCGCCGCTTCCTCCCTTTCCTCCTTCAAGGCCGGTCTCAAGACCTTTCTCTTTGACCGTGCCTTCAGCTCCTCTCTCGACTCTCTACCCTGACCATTTCCCCCCAAGGCTCGGGTCCTGACCCAACTGTACAGCGCCTTGGGACGTCCTCCCGACGTGAAAGGCGCTCTATAAATGGAATCTTGTTGTTGTTGTGGAAGCTGGTGCAGACCAAGGAATGGCGTGTTTCAATGGTTCCAGTGCCAGATATTTCAGTGCAACCTTTGGTGGAGGCTGTGAGGAAGGAGATGGGTCTTGCCCACAGGAATCCCACCATTTATGGAAGGACTAAGTCTTTGTACAATGCTTGCCTTCTCCTTTGAAAAATTGATGCTAAACTCAGTTTTGAATTTAAACACACTTTGCTGTTGCTCATTATGTGTGACAGTTTAGTCTGGTCTCATTATCCAGATTCTGTTGCAGTCATCCCTTTTCTAATCTTATAAAAGGTTGCAGCATATCACAGTTTAATCTACGGGTCTGCCCGGTCTTGCTACGTACTATGTGCTTTTATCTACACTATCTTTGATCTACAGTTTGTTGCCTCCAGCAGCATGAGGTGGTAATGACGAGGAATGCTAAATATGATACAGAATCAATGCCATGAACTTCCCAAAATTCCACACAAAGAAAAATACATATTGTTTTTCATCCATCTACTTACACGACAAGCTTCAGAACCTAGATTATAATAATGACCCCCAAAAAGGAAATTATATAGGATTAGAAAAAATGCTCCATCACACAGACCTTAATCAGACTTTATTTTTTAATATATTCTAAAGGTATTGTATTTATTATATACTTTAGTTTGCAATTTATGAACATCCTTTTTCCATCTCTCTACTTTTGTGTCTTTAAAAATCAAATTAACTTTAAAATATGCAGAAGATGGTACAGCAAGTTCAATGGGATGATAACTAAATTGCAACAACATCACCGTTAAATTAACTAGCTAGTCTCAACTGCAGATCCCCTTTATACATCCAGCAATCATTTAACAGAACCTTTGAATCAGTTTCACATCAGTTTTAAACCATGCATTTCATATTACAACTGAAGTCAGGTTGCAACAAAACAAGATAGAAATTGAATGTTTATTACAAGACTGTTGTCAGTGTTGGCACAAAATCAACCTGTGACTTATATTTAATGGTTGAGTTTTAATATCAAGATAAACTGATAATTAAAGTCACTACTGTCATAAGATTTATACGTATGGGATTATTGCCTGTAATGATTCATTGCAACATCTTTGCTACTGAAAAACTGATTGAAGTGGTGTACATCATAATATTGTCTACAGTTTTATGCCTGAGCTTTACATTATTCTAAGATGCAAACAATTAGCCTGTTACCATCCTGACTGACTATGTTCATGAAATCACTGACATTGCCAAACAAGCTTTGTGATTTCTGCTGGTTAAACACCAGCAGTACGCCCAAACAACTTTGGAGTTTCCAAGCCTTGGATCTCTCCGACCTGCACCTAATATGGTGCCAGTCTGGCTCAGCTGGTAGTGCCATCGTGTGTGAGTTGGAGGTTGTTAAGTTCATCCCTACTTTGGGACTGGAACTCACATGGTATAAGAGCTGACATTCCAATGCAGTGCTGGGGATGTGCTACATTGTCGAAGGTGCCGTCCTTCAGGTGAGATGTTAAACCGAAGTCCTGTCTGCCTGATTAGGTAGATGTTAAAGATCCCATGGCACAACACAATACAGAAAGAAGGAAGTTTCCTTGTGTCCTGGCCAACAACCCCCCCAAGTAAAAAGAATTTTGGCATTTGTTTCAGTAATGTTTGTGGGACATTGCTGTGCGCAAATAAGCTGCTGCATGTGCCTATAAATACACAACCACTCCACTTCACATTAGATCCTGCAAAAATTCAGATGTCTTCTTGACAGGAAAGGTGCTATACCATAATTAAAGATTATTTAAATTAATACTTTTACTCTAAGGAAGTAGATAAACAGGGTGCATCGTTCAAGGGTGAGAGTGTGCATTCCACTCTACACACCGGAGAGATTTCCATTCATAGCTGGACATGGAACTCTCAGTCTGGTTGGGATATTCTTAAGTAAGCTGATGGGTATATGTAAGACACCCGACGGACCACACAATCAAAGTGGCCTACATAAATATTATTAATAAACAGCAAATAGTGTTATTATAGTGACAATGTTAAGATAAAAGCAATAGTATGAAATAAAGAGACATTGAGTAGATTAGGGCATAGTGATTGAACAAAACACATCTGAATTCTGAACTATATATTACTGATGGCAATTATTACTGATGGGAACTATAAATCAAACTACAATCAAGATAACCAAATATTTCATGAAAGTCAACAGATATCCTGGCATTTGGTTACGGTACACTACAAGTAATCACGCAGATGTGAATTCTCTGAATTTCTGGAATATTCCAAGTATTCCATCTTTATTAAATCAAAGTGCTGTTTAGCCACCCCCCCACCCCCATATAGAATTGGCGCCATTCGCCTCATGGCTGCTTGTTAGTGGGAAATTGCTGTGAGCCATGTCTCATTTGCCGACAAAATGGACATTTACTCTACCTCTCAGTAATATTCAGGGAAGCGCTTTGAGACGTCTCAATGACATTAAGGCGCTATACCAAATGCAAGAATTATTAACTGTGCTAACAATTCTCCCTCTGACTAGTCCTCTTGTTCACCCCCTCCCTCCCCCATTCCTTTGTTCGCCCCCTCCCTTCCCCATTCAGCCCCTACCTTCCCCTTTCCTTCGTTCATGTTCTCCGTCCCCCATTCCCGTATTCCCACAATCCTCTCTCCACCATTCCCTTGTTCGCTCGCTCCCTCCCTCCATCTTTTTCCATGGCATTGCTCATTGCACAGCACTCATCTGTTTTTCACATAGAGCAACATTGTAAGCCTCTTGGTGAAGTTAGAGACACATTTGTTCTCCTATACGCCTGCACATTTTTAAAATTACATAATAAGGAAAGGATATATTTTCAGTATGTCCCAGGTTCAGGCAGTGGGAACCATTGTTTAGATTGCACATCACTTAGGAATGCAATACAGTTATGAACACCTGTTAACAGGAAACATCAGGCTTCCCAAAAGGCTCATTGGATAACTACACTGTTGGATGTAGTGCAGAGTCCTAGGTTTGATCCTTGGTATGTGTGAAGATCACCTGAGGCATCGGGAAGGAAGGTACAATTTGGCTCAGCACTCTGAGCTTGTCTTGGCTCATAAATACGGCACGAGTGAGGTACCAGAGGGTTCCTTGTACCCTGGGAACTGTATCCTGATGTGACTCACTGCCTTTGGGGGAGGAGGGGACAATATTAGGCGTAAGGGAGGTGTGGAACATAAAAGGTTACAACAACTGTCAAAACAGATGTTGCATAACATCGTTTAAACCCATTGTCACACACAAATGTGATTATCCCACATATGTGTCGAGGCACCTCATCTCGACCCACAATCCTCTGGTCCCTAACCACCTCTGCCATATTCAGATATTTTAATGCCTCATTTATATTTGTACCGTTTCCAGTTGTAAAGCGATTTGATGCGGGAAGCAGCATTTAATTTTCTTATGTTATAATCATATCCACCAGAGCTGAGAAACTGAAAGCAGTTTCATTTTTTTAATGTTATTAAAGAACTGATTGAGTAACCGCCTTTTCAATAAATTTAATCCTGTGGCCTGACCAAGACCTTTTAAGGGCAAACTTGAGTGTAGGCCAAATTGACTAGCAACGCTTATATTTATAATGCAGAGATGTAAATCAATAAATCAATGTTCCTCCGAAAGTAAGTCTTCTCGTCATGGCAGAACTGATTTCACTGCGTTTTTTGTAGAAAATCGAAACAATTTGTACATCAATTTGCAACAAACAGATAGAATAAAATAGGAATCACACAATAGTACCACTGTGTTCAGCCATCAAATACCACAGATATTTTTAGTGCCAACAAAGTGCTACCAACTGAACCAGTTGTTTCCCTCACACAGTTGGTTTCACTCTTGCCTGAGTCAGAAGGTTGTGGGTTCAAGTCTCACATCGGAACTTTGAACTCCTATAGTGTAGACTGACACACCAATCCAGTGCATTGGTGGGAGTGCTGCACTGTTGAAGGTGGTGTTACTTGGATGAATGTTAAACCGAGATGCCTCCTGTCTGGTTAGGTGGATGCTAAAGAGCCAATGGCAATATTCAAAAAGGAGAAGCCAGTTTCTCCTGCTGCCTTGGTCAATAATCTCTGGAATAAAGTTGGGCATTCATTTTGTGGCTGTTTGTGGGACACTGCTGCGTGCAAATTGGATGTCACATTCGGCTACAAATACACGGTCATTAAACTTTACAATAAATCTTGTGAAGTGCTTTGTCTTTGTGATGTGAAAGGTGCTAAATCAAAGGCAAGGTTCTTTTATATAATAAAGTTACATTCTCTTTCAATCAGTAAGTGATAATATATAAGTGATTCAGTAAACATATTTATATCAATCAATTCTGCAACCCACAAGAATCATTTGTGGGCAGGGACAGCTCCATGACACTAATACACCTCTGGAGAGGTGTCCTTCATATACAGTAATTAATTAATTAGTAATTAGTAATTAATTGAATTAAGAACATATCAAAGTAATTATAATAATACAGAACTTGCATTTTATATAGCGCCTCATCATGACGTTGAGATATCTCAAAGGGAACAACAACAACAACGTGCATTTATATAGCGCCATTCATGCGAGGTAGCGTCCCGAAGCGCTTAACAGAATATACTGTGAAGTGAATTGACTGTATATTTTGCGAAACCCCGGCAACCAAATTTTGGCACATATTTAATTACATATTTAAAATATTACATATTTAAACTATTATATTTTAGAAGGCAAAATTAAACACTAAATGGGGATTAACTCTATTTAAAAAATCAAGGAAGAAAGAAGTAAAACCACATTCCGAAAGAGCAAAACTAGAGGAAACAAAAAAAATCTTGTATTTCTCTGGAACAGAAAGGAGCAATTGATTTTCCTCAGGCACTCCATCCAGCCAACACACAGTTCTTAAGATGGGAATTTGTTGCATCAGTAATCAAAATCTATCCTTATATGGCCATCAATTAACTATACTTACATTTGATAAATTTCTCAATAGTAACATTTTATACTGGATCGATTCTATGGGGTTGGCAGGAAAAGAAAGTCCGATATTTGGCAGCATTTGTCTAACTGAGCATAAAGCTTGACTTGCTTCAAACTTTTTACAGTTACTGTAATATGTAATGATATCATAGTAGTTTGCAGCAGGAAAAAATACAAAGCAAAGAAATTCCTTACAAACTGTTAGGAAAACAGGAACAGACCATGGCAGATCTTTTTATCCCAATGTCCCACCTTTTTGCCATGCCCATTTATATCTCTATTTCCGAAGTATCCATGTATCTCTTGTTTAAACATCCCCATTCATTCCATCTCAACAGCTTTCTGAAGCGGAGTATTCTACATGTGAAGAAATGCTTTCTAACCTCAGGTCTAATGGGCTGGGTTCTGATTTTAAGGATATGCACCTTTGCAATGAATCCTGCCCCTTTGAAACAAATCCCTCTAGCAAAGGGAAGAGTTGTTAATTATCTAAAAGTTAATTCCTTCCAATATTTTAAATACATCAATTAAATTATCCCTTTATCTGCTCTGCTCAAAGAAACAGAAATGTCAGTGCAAACCAAGGATATGATGTGGGTGTGATTTACTAAGTTGCTAAAGGGAAGGAACTGGAGGGTAATCATAAGGAGTTATAATGAAATGGGGGTGAGGTATTAAATGTGGCTCTTCAAGTTTGTGTGCAACACTGCATTTCTTGTATGCATAAATGACCTGAATTAACAGAATCACTACAGGTGCTGAAGTTAAATTTAAAGGTTTAAGATAGGTCTAAGACAGGGAGACCCTGGGATCACAGGAAACTGTCAAGATTTTATAAACAATTCAATGGTATATATACCTGGCTGATCACTAGCAAATCAAATTCAATACAGATAAATGCAAGTCTCTGTCTAGAGGCAGTAAAAATTAGGAGGCACAGTACTGTATTGATGCGACAGAATTTTCCACGGGGGAAATTGAAAAAGACCTCAGGGAGTTTATCAACTGATAACTCACTTTACTCAAACAGTGTGAAGCAGCAATACAGAAGTCAAGCAGGAATGCTAGGCTACAGTTAAGTTTAAATCTCTGGAGACGATGCTTGAACTTAGAAAGCTGTCTGGCCAGGCCACATTGGAGTACTATAATGAATTGGGGGCGAGATATCAGATGAGGTATTTCAAGGCCATGAATCACCAGGTCTTCAAAACAATTATTGTTGCCACAACGGAAGTGGATCATCCAGGGCCGAGAGGCATTAAAGAGACTAACACAATGTTCCTCAGTGGGAAGAACTATGAGGAATAAAGAGATAAGCTAAGGCTTCAATTTCTAAAGGATACGTCTTAGAGGAGATTTTATATAGGTGTCTAAGATGCTTAATTGAATAGTGAAGGTAATACTAGAAAAAATGCTTTGTTGCACCAAATGTTGGGTTGTGATTTATGAAGGCCAATTTTAGGGCAGACATCAGAAGTACTTCTTTACGTTGTAGCTAATTAGCAGTTTAAACAGGTTACTAGGGAACATGGTAGAAGACAGGAAGCTGGACTCATTTAAGAAGCAGTTTAATGGTGTATATTCAATTCACTTTACAGTATATTCTGTGAAGCGTTTTGACGTGATGAAGCTACCAAATGCAAGGATTATTATTATTGTTATGTAATGGAAAGATGATAGAGTGATTATCTTAGGAAGGTGAAAATCAAATAATCAGAAGCATTTTCTTCATCCAACCCAGTCTTGTGATCTTGTGAAATGTCCTTGAAGTTACAAAACATTTCAAAGTCGAGGTTTCTAAATCAGTTTGAAAATCAAAGTGTGTGCAGATTAGAAAAGGGTCATCACAAATGGATGTTCAAAAAATCAGCTAAGACAATTGGAAACACAACCCTACCAAGGTATGACCAGTCTCAGTATTGTATAGAAGATGGTTCATTGCATTGTGAGTGTTCTATGGACGCTGCAGCATTGATGGTAGATTAGCACTGCTACGGCACTGTAAAAATCAATGCCTCCAGCTATCCATGGTGCTGCACCAGCCTGTCACTTAACACATTGCAAATAAACATTCTACCCATCTGCTAATATGGACAGAGTCAAAATCCAGAGCAGGGATTGAATGATGCTGAACTCTGTTTACACAGTCCCTGTGTCTCTGGAGGAGTGCAATTACTCTTTTTCAACCATTAACCACTTGACCAGGCTTACACCTATTATCACTCTCTCGAAATACAGGTGAACACATGGAAAGGTTATGTAAAATAAACCATATGAAAAACACGCTCATAAAATCTCCACATCACGATTTTGAATGGATATAATCTAGGGCTGATAATCCCGTCAAATGCATTGCATGCTGCATTGTTGGAAGTACCATCCTTCAGATGAGACGTTAAATTGAGGTGCGGTCTACCTGTTCAGATTGACGTTAAAGATCCCACAGAACTATTCGAATAGAGAAGCGAGGTTCTTCTGGTGTCCTGGCCAACAATTCCCAGGTCATTCACTTCATGACTGTTTGTTGGACATGGCAATGTGCAGAATACTCTTGCATTTGCCAACAAAATACACAGTAACTACACTGCACAATAAATCCCATGAACACTTAAGATGTCCTCCAAAAATGAAAGGCATTGTGCCAAATGCAAGGTTTATTTATTCCATGAGATAATTTTGCTTTTTCGTTTTGTTTACATTGTAATAAAGTTTTCTATTGTGCAACTGGAAAACTACCTCAGTAGCAGCGTGGTGTGCTATTTAAACAGCTTGCAAACCCAACACATTCATTCACTTTATGACCTGCATGTTATGTAGTTGCTTTCTCTTATTATTTAAATCTGGCATCGTGCCACATCAACATGAGGTTCTCAAGAGTGCATTGGACTGTGTCACTAAACCCAACTTAGTGTTGGGGAAACAGTTTGACACCTTTTTGATCAGAACTTGTACAGATTCCCCAGACTGTGGAATGTTGCCTTCACTCATTTTTTATGCAAATGCAAAAACGCGAATGCAGACTTATTGCTGTCAAATCATTCAAACAAATACTAGGGGAAAAAAAGGCATGGTTGTTACATTCCATAAAATAACATAACCAATCATTGTCACTTTTAAGGATATTCCTAGGGCCATTTGATGTAAAATTGGCTGACAGCATTAAGATATATCCTTCATTGATTTAATTAATATAAATATATTTTGCTCCTTTGATTAAGGTTTTTCCGTATTTTGCTTATGTGACTCTCTTCATTCACCGTATAAGCAATATATGCAAGTATCTGTGAGCTACTTCATAACAGGAGGCAGGAGGTAGAAGAAGTGTGGTGGATGAAAAGTAGTAGTGTCCACTCAAACCCCAATATATGGCTTGATTCTAATAATAATCTTGCATTTGTACAGCTCATTTCACATCTGAAGGACGCCACAGAGTGCTTCATATGATTTACTGGAAAGGGTAGTGACTGTGTATTTTTTAAACAAATTCAGCAGTCAATTTGCACACAACAATACTGTTACTTTCTAACCCAGAAGTGAAGTGAGAATGTTACCAATTAAGATAAACTAACACCTTCAACTTTAAGGAGCAAAAAGTCACTTTTTTAAAAATATTTTTTGTAAAACAATAAAAAAATTACACTTGTATAGCGCCTTTCACATTGAGAGAAAGTCCTAAGACCCTGTACGGTCAGTGTTTCGGACCCGAGCTGGGGGTCGGGATCGGGGAGAGTGGAGGGCAGGGGGGAGAAGGAGTGTGATCGAAGGCATGGACGAGGAGGAGGATCTTGAGATAGGTCTTGAAGGAGGCAAGTGAGGGGGCGAGGCAGAGGGACTGCGGGATGGAGTTCCAGAGGGTAGGGGCAGAGCGGCTGAACGCACGCCCACCAATGGTGGGGCAGGCGAGGCGGGGGACATGAAGCAGGTCAGAGCCCGCTGAGTGGAGGGAGAGGGCAGGTTGGCAGGGGGTTAGGAGGTCACAGAGGTAGGGGAGGAGCAAGGCCATGGAGGGCTTTGAAGGTGAGGAGCAGGATCTTGAACTATATCCTCTGTGTGATGGGAAGCCAGTGAAGTCAGACGAGGATGGGGATGACAGAGTCACAGAACCTGGTGCGGGAGAGGACATGGGCTGCAGAGTTCTGGATGATCTGCAGCCTATGGAGGGAGGAGTTGGGGAGGCCGACAAGCAGGGAGTTTGCATAATCAAGCCTCGATGTATGAGGGTTTCGGCAGCCTGCAGTATGAGGCAATGGCAGAGCCAGGCGATGTTGTGGAGGTGGGAGAAGGTAGAGCCGATCATGGCATGGATGTGGGGTAGAAAGGATAGTTGAGGGTCAAACAAGATGCCAAGGTTCCAGACTGGCTCAGTGAGGTGGAATGTGCATCCATGGATGGTGATGCTGTCAGCGGCTGAGGTGTGGAGGCGCTGATGGGAGCCGATCAAGCGGGCCTCGGTCTTGCTGACATTCAACTGAAGAAACTTAGCTCTCATTAAGGACTTAATTCCTGGAATTAAAATAATTTAACGTTCTCTTATTTCTACCTGAACTGATCTAAGGATTTTTCAGTTATATTTTTTTCAAAGGAGCTCTCAAGGGGCAACCGCCTCTTTGACGTAATAAGTCTATATCACATAGTTTTCTTTAAATGGTTGCAATGATCTGAAAATTGTGTTTGCTTTAAGAAGAATTAAGTCACCTCAAATTGTTTTTTTTGTAAATGATTGCATTAATCCCAAAATTACTTTTGCATTAAGTAGAACTAAGTTGCACAAAATACAACCAAGTGCCCCAGAAGATAAGCCTTTGAATAAGCTGAAACGTTGATTAAATGTCTTGCAATTAAGTGAAATACAGTGTACCGGGGGCTAAGTGACTCAGCAGATTAGCAATTTCTGGAGAATCAGATAACTGGACATAAAAGCCATACATAAGTAATAGAAGCAAAGTGAGTTGGCAGTAATATTATGTGCAAGGCTGCACTGGAAATTGCGAATCAAAAATACCTCTAACTTGCAAGAGGTTTGAGTGTTCATGGAACTTCCCTAGGACAAACTAAGACAGAAGAAAAACAAGAGGATGTAGGTTTGGAGCTGTAAAGGGCAATTTCATGACAAATACCAGGAAGTTTTTCTTTACTCAGAGGGCAATCAACAACTGGAACAGGTGGCCAGGAAAGGTAGTAGAGGCCAGGACACAAGACAGTTAAAGGGAGTTTAACTTTTTGATGCAGTGTTTAAAGGCTCAGTTCCCACTCTCCAGCGACACTTCTGAGTGAAACTGAATTCCCTCATCTCCAGCCCTGACTCTGACTTGTTCCCTCCCCAGTCGAGAGTGGGAAAGAGGCTAAATTAATTTTGTGGAGGTCTTTGAAACAAATCTTGGGCCAGTCTGAATGTGGTATCAGTTAGACTGCCCAGTAGAAGCCCTTCGGTACCTGAAGTATGGCTTCTCTTCATGTACACCTGAATAATATTAGTGAGCGACGGCTTTATAAACACATCCTTATTACCATGATATCCTTGTGCCATTCATCTTATGGGTCAATATCATACCTCACTGAGTTTTATAGGTTACTTTAGTTAAAAGCAAACTCTTAAAAGAAATGCTGTGTATGACGTTTGTTTTAAGTTCCTGGCAATAACCACTCCCATTTATCACTGGAATTTGAAGGATTAACAGTCTATAATTTTACACTTTAATCTCATCAACCCTTTGAGTATACATTCTTCGCTGTTTTCAAAATACAGTAGATTTACCAATTGAGTCCTAGAGATGGTTTCATTACAAAAAGGGAAAAGAAAAACAATTAAGTCACAACAAGCCTGGAACCTTTCCTACTTTCTGACAGCTTGAATAAATAGAGAATGCAGCAAGTTCAAGTTCAATTATGGTAAATGGTCAGCTGAGTTTGAAGTTACTGCATTCTCAGCATTGATTCAAGCAGCGATTGCAAAAGCTGATTAATCCAAAGGAGGTTGGATTCTTCAGGTTCGGCACCTTCAGGTTGCAATTCTGACCTCAAACAAACCTGCAAAATTACTGCAATTATGAGGCTAACGGTTTCCTGTAGTTGAACAGAAATAAATGTTTTTAAGAGATTCATTCAGTTCACAGATGATAGCCCTTGAATGCCTGGGCCAGTGAACACCACTCAGCTTCATGTACCCCGCTTGATCTGTTCCACCATCGGGGTAGATTGTCCCTCTAGGAAGAAGGGGAAATGGCCTTCAAGGTAAAGCAGTTTGTCATCTCCGAACAGCATTCCTGTTAAAACATTTGACCGAATAATAATGTAATTATTCCAATTACTTTCACTGTAACAATGTATCTGCACAATCAGGCATTTTTTTNGAGCCAGTTCCACTCTGTACAGAATGATCCTGTTAATTTACTGCAACATCAACCTTGACACTTATCAGCCAGTCACATGAGGGTTTTAAATGTTTTAACAACGTTAGAAAAGGTTGTAGTAACCTTCCATCATCATGTGATCCTAAGTTATTAGCAAGCACAACACTTTGTAACATGCACTATACTGTAAGTGTCACCAGGGAATTGGCGACAGAAATATGGGGAGAAAGATAACTTTGGCCACCCCTTCCTTTATTGCAATAAAGCAATGATAAAACTGGTCTCTCTCTCTCTCAAAGTCAAAAATCATAGCTCTTCTTCGTCAGGTAATAGCTTTGTAAATCTCTGGTATCGTATATAAGGGGCTTGATCTTCATGTCTTTTCCTAAACTTTTTTTAAAGCCGCATGTGGTGGTGAATCACAGATCATCAAGCTGGGTGGCGTTTTATTACAGCCCAAAGCAATGGGATATGGATCAGAAGGCATCAGGTGCCCCACCCCACATTGTTATACATATCAAAATGCCTTTGCTCCCAGCAATATCAACACAGTACAAGATTTCCTTCCCTGTGTTATATCATTTTACCAAAGTTAAAATTAATTTCCTGAAACTGTTCTCTGGAACTTCAGCCTGGTAATTCATTCTGGGCTCCACTTATAACAATACAAACACTTGCCACAGCGCCTTTCATTTTGGAGGATTTCTCAAAGAGCTTCACAAGATTTACTGTAAAGTGCAGTGAATGTACATTTTCTTTTATATAAACTTTAATCAAAATTGCTTTTAAGCAAAGGTACAAATCACCAACCACCTGCTATTCCCCGTGGAATGGTGACTCACCACTGAAAATGTATTCGAAATGTTTTCAACTGGTTTTCCCTTATACAAACAGTTAACTTTATGACCCAAGGTGATCTTGCGCCAGTTAAGTGTTACTCTCAAATATCAGCATATTAAAAAACTGTAGTGTGCTCGATAAGTTACGAACTTAAAAGAAAATGGTTCAGGGTAATTTACAACAAGCAAGTTAATTTCTGATAACAATTCCTTCTTTGTAGATGGAAAACAAACCTTACCAGATCATGACAGATTGCGTATAATTTCATCCCTTGAGTACAAGATTTTGAAAATTATGGTCTGTTTTCCATTACATACTGCAGTGTGCAGAAAACCTTTCCTCCTCCCATAAATTCAGGTTTTGATAGTAAAAACAGAATTTTTAATAACCCTTGCATTCGATTTTGCACCTATTATGCCAAAACTTCTCAAAGTGCTTCACAGTGTTTTCTGTAAAGTATAGTGGCTGTGTATTTGGAGGTGAACACAGTGGCCAATTTGCAAACAACAATGTCCACAAACAGTTATGAAGTAAATGACCCATTCTATCTGGAGGAATGAGGCTTATTAAATCCCAAATTTGTTAGGTTGAAAAAAAAGTAGTCAGTTAAACTGACAGTTAAACATCTCAGGTCATAAAAGTGTGATGGTTGTCATAAAGCAGGAATTACTAGAGTAGCCTCTGTTCAAAGTGAAAAACATTGTTGAAACTTTTAGACACATATGTCATGTCTCCTTCCAAATCATGTCTCTCGGTGAACAGAATTAGCTGCCTAGAGGGTAGTATAAATAGCATTTATTTTCTTCTGTGGTCAAACAGCATTATAGAACTTTAAATAAATACCTAGTTAACTGCTGTATTTTATTGCAATTTTTCGTCTTTCAGATGGACAAAGTTACAAGCATTATTGAACCTTTCATTTGGGGAAAAAAATGCAGTTTATTGGTAAGTGTGTTGCCAAACTCCAGATCCAGTAGTACTTGTTTAAAAATGTTTTACAAGCCCAATACAGCTGAAGACAGTCTTGTGGCCTTTTAGATTTCACCTTTCCAGAACACCCACCTCACCGTCACTCCATTACAGCGTCAACAGTTTCTTATACAAGTCCAGTCTGGCCTCTACTATCCTTCTTGGTAACCAATTCCAGAGCTGATCCTCCGGTGTAAAAATATACTTCCTGGTATTGATCCTAAAATTACTCTTCACAACTGTGAGCCTGTGCCCTATTAACTTGTCTTCCTTGGCGTATCTAAAAATATTGTTCTGGGCTCACTTTCCCCAGTCCATTTAGCGTCTTACATACCTCTACAATATATTTTCAATGCTTAGTGCTGTAACTGGAAGAAAACAGTGATGATAATGGAATGGAACAAGCTCTCTGTGTGGATATTGACAGGCAGCGTTCCAGAAGGGATCTGTTGTGGGTTTTCTGGAGAACAGTACTTTATGTATAAGAACATTTGCTAATTTATTCCAAATTGTGGGGTCAGTGGTTTTGAAGATGACAGATCAGATGTCAGTTAATTTTAAATGAACAACAGTACAAGGATCAATACCATGTGACAAGATCTGAGCCCATTAGTGGCAGATGAGTTTTAATGTAGATAAATGTAAGGTAATGCATATTGGAATAAAACACTAGAAGTATGTTTACATGTTGAAGGACCATCTAATAGCAGAGGGTAAGAAGATTTGCATTTAATTAACAATTACTTGCTGAAGGTTTCAGTCAATGTGAAGTTGCTGTCAACACAGGCACTCAAATATTAGATTGAACTTTAAGGAACCTTGACTATGTTAAAAGCTTTTATTCTAATTAGATAAACAGTGATCAGGCTATATTGGAAATATTGAGGCATGTTTTATACTTCATCCTAAAAATAGGGATCTTTTTGCTACATGTTAATGATAGTAATAATTCATTAGCAAAAAGATCATTGTTTAGGTTGATCAGCAACAAATAGACGCCAAAACCTCCACTATATGCAATTTGAGGCATCCTACATTAAAGGGGAAACTGAAGTTCTAGAGATTGTTCAGAGAAGAATAATGAAGATGATTCCAGGACTTAAGAGCTTAAAGTTATGATTCGGCTCCCAAAGGTGGGAACATATTAGTGAAGAATATTGAGAGAAGCGATCTTCTAAATAAATGAGGCACCAATGATATAAATGTAAGCAAGCTCCAGTAGACACCTGATATATTGTCACTCCAAGGGAAAAGAGCTGAGTGACTCTGTATCCTGGGTGACTATGTATGTTAGTCCTCCAGGGCCACTGGGGGGGGCGCTATGACCAGGAGGACCTACACCAACAAACATTCACCTGCACAGAGTGAGCAGCTGTCAATGTGACAGAGCAGCCAGACCCCCACATCTGTCAGTTTATTTGTTAAAACTCATTTTAATTTAAGTACAGTATAAGTTTATATATAGGCACGTGTCTATAAAAACACGTTTTGTTCATTTTGCCCATTTTAATAACCTGAATCACTGAGACTTTAACAGTCAGGCAGAGCCTCACAGAAGGCAAGGTCTAACATTTCTATTCACAGAGATCTTTCTACAACAGTCAAAACAGCTGCCATGTGGCTGGCTGAGGGCGAGCTTTCCCGTGGTACCAGCCGCACATCACGAGAGGTCACTGAGTCGCCCCAGTGCTGGCTGAACGATGCAGGTAAAATAATAATCCTTGCATTTTATATAATGCCCTATCACGTCTTTGAGATTTCTCAAAGCGCTTCACAGAATACATTACAAAGTGTAGTGACTCTGTATTTTGTAGGGCGATCTTTAACCTCCCCCTCAACAGGCAAACGGGCTCTCAATTTAACCATCTTCCCAAAGATGGTACCTCTAACAATGCGGTGCACCTCAGTACTGTTTTGGAGTATCAGTCTCAACTGTAAATTCAAGGTCCTGATGTGGGGTATGTACACACAACTTCTAACTCAGAGATGAGTGCTTCCAACTAAGCCAGACTTACACCTATTATTGTTTAATATTGTGTTTATATAACTCAGAGAGCGAAATAATGGTTTAACAGCAAGAACAACTTGCACTTGTATAGCACTCTTCATGTCGGAAAGAAGTTGCGCCTGCAAATTAACAGAGGAAGAATCCACCAATCCGAGTGAATTTTAAGTACCAAACACGTTATCTGAACTTTTAGATCTTTTTTTAAAAAAAGGCTGCACATATCTATCTTTATTAGTGGCAATACTGGCTCTAGCTGCTACCATTAACGTCAACTTCTGCAACTTGGCTGCACATCACATCAAAGAGAGGAACACTACATGAACTAAAACAATGCCCACACACAATGATTCTTTGTACTAACAGGCTCTGTAGGAGCTCGTACAATACAATACAAAATTACATTTGTACAGCGTTTTCACGTCAGGAGAACGTCCCAAGGCCTGGACAGTCAGGGATTTGGACCCAAGCTGGAGGTTAGGATTGGGGAAGGTGGAGGGCAGGGCGGCCGAAGACTTGGTCGAAGAGGAGGGTTTTGAGATGCGTCTTGAAGGAAGCAAGGGAGGGAGAGAGGCGAACAGAATGTGGGATGGAGTTCCATAGGGTGGGGGGAGAAGGCCCGGCAGCTGATGGTGGAGCCGGCTGGGCAGGGGATGCGGAGCAGGCCAGAGCCTGCTGAGCAGAGGGAGCGGACAGGTTGATATGGGGTTAGCAGGTCACAGAGGTAGCTAGGACCAAGGCCGTGGAGGGCCGTGAAGGCAAGGATGAGGATTTTGAATTCTATTCTCTGAGGGATGGGGAGCCAGTGGAGTTGGGCGAGGGTGGGGGTGATGATGTCACGGAGCCTGGTTCAGGAGAGGGCAAGACATGCAGATGAACAGGTCATCTGGATGATCTGCAGCTTGTGGAGGGAAGAGTTAGCAAGGCAGGACAAGCAGGGACAAGCAGGTGATGCTGTCAATGCCTGAGGTGAGGAGGCGCTGACGGGAGCCGATCAGGAGAGCCTCAGTCTTGTTGACGTTCAACTGAAGAAAGTTAGCTCTCTTCCAGGACTTGATGTCTGACAGACATTCTGACAGGACAGCAGTGGTCCTGAGTCAAGAGTGGAGGCAGAGAGATAGAGTTGGGTGTCATCCGCATACATGTGGAAGTTGACCCCATGTCTGCAAATGATGTCACCAAGAGGAAGCATATAGATAGTGAAGAGGAGGGGACCAAGGACAGAGCCCTGAGGAACACCACACGAGACGGTACGGGGGCTAGAGGAGAAACCGTTTGTGGAGATGAAACAGTTTGAGAAGCAACCTTGTTCTTGTACATAAAATCTCAAAAACCTGAAAAGAACCAAATCGATCAGTCTGGTTGATCCCATTTTCTAAATGTCACTGGTCTGTCCCATATCCCCCAATTCCCACCTCCATCGTAAACATATTAATTCTCTTTGAAACCTGTCAACAACGTCTGCCTCCACTACCTCCCTGTGCAAACTGCTCTAAATATTTACTGCCCTCTACGTAGTTTAATCAAAAAGGTCTCTTCACTTTCCTCCTCTGAGATTCAGACCGTGATCATTCAGCATGAATTTCATTCATTCTGGATGATAAAACTATATTTCTATCCAAACTCCCTTTTGCGGCTACTTGTAATTGATGCCCTCGCAATACTGATTTATGAACCAATGGATCTATTATGAAAATTAAGCAACAGCCTGGCTCAGTTGGTAGCACTCATCTCCGTGTGAGAAGGTTGTCGGTTGAAGCCCAACATCGGGACTTTGAACTCATGGCCTCACCGACACTCCAATACAGTTCTGGAGTGCCCCTACACCACCACTCCCCCATGCTTGGGCCCCGACACCTGACTGTTCAGCGCTTTGGGACGTCCTCCCGATGTGAAAGGCGCTCTATAAATATAATTTTGTTGTTGTTGTTGGAGGAGCAATGCATGGTTGGAAATTCCTGTGAAGCACTTTGAAATGTCCTCCTGACATGAAAGGTGCTATATCTAACGCAAGGATTATTATAAACTCTGATAATCAACAGTAGAATTGTTTTTGTGGAATGATTATTATTATTTACCCTGCATAATCTTGAAAGACTATCAAACATTCTCAGATCCAATGCAAAAACTCTGTTGTCTAAGTCTCTCCTCGTAACAAAAACTCATACCTTGCAACATTCCAGTGAATCGGTAGTGTCTCTTTTCCTTCACTTTATAGTCATCCTGTGATTATTTGACTATCTTCTCTCCCTTTTTCCAAATAGATATAATTGCATGTGTGCAATTTGTCCTTTCGCACAATTTGTTTCCAAATTTTTTGGCAGATTTAAGCCAGTGTTTCCTTTATCTCCTTCCTAACATCTCAGCTGGTCAATCTTGCAAGCTTTGGGATAATTTTTNAAAAACTCCTATTTTTGAGGTGGTAGGAGAAGCATCAACATACAGCACCTGAAAGAAAGTCATGAAGAGGCATAGAAACCCGAGGGAATTAATAATAAATCAGTGAAAGAGTCACTTACCCTCTTGTGCACCTCTCAGAGCTGTCAGACGACATAAAGGACTGAATAATTAGCCATCAGAATATTTCAGCTGAGGAATGGTGCATAACAATGATAATAATAAAGCATTCAATATAGTACTTATAATACTGAAATGTTGTGAAGCTCTTTGCAGACAATTATTGTCAAAAGTAGTGACCATTTTTGTAGGCAACAAGTGGGGGAAAAGGGAATTAGGGAGAAAATACAGAGAACATTATATAATTTGCTCCATTTTATCTTTGTATTTTAATGCATAAATGTTTACACCTTTTGGGGGGGGAATTTTCATAAGCGAACTAGTTTTACTTGATATCTACTCAAGTGCAATTGAATCACTATTAACTGGCCCAAAATTATTCAGTTTACAAGCATTTCCTAGGAATCATTCACCTGTGAATCAACCATTGCACAGGTATATTGGCTTGCATTAGAATCTAACAACTTGTATTTACATCTTTCACATATACTGAGAAGAAAGGGCAAGGGAAGTGAAAGGAGGAAGGTAGCCACAGACACAGTCAAAAAGATAAGTTTCTAAGAGACTTCAAGATTTATATAGAGACATAAGACCGTAGGATATAGGGAAGTTTCAGGGAATGACTGAAGGCTAAGCCACTGACTGCGGAGCAGTAGGGACAAGAAATGTGCAAAAAAAGGCTGAGCCTGACGAGTCTAGGGGAGCAAGGCAGGAGTGTGAGACTTGGGAAAGACTCACTGGGGCGATACACTGGGAGTCAGGAAGCTAGTGAACCCTAGCAAGGACAAGGGTAATGGGCAAGTGAAGCTTAGCGCAGGTAAGGATGTGGGGAAGACTGGAGTTCTCTAAATAGTTGCTGTAAGAAAATTGATTTCCTAAGTCATAGGATCACTGTAGCTTTCTCAGAGTGATACGGTACTCCAACCACTGCCTGACCAACATCCTGTGAAAGCAGCAAGCCACTCCACAATATACTAAACAGCTTCAGAACATTTACCTTGGAGACAACAAGCACAGTGAATTTTGTCACAAGCTGTTTCACAAGGAAATAAAGGAAAATGTTACACCTTTGTTAAATGTTGTTGCTCCTAAAGTGTTAAATGCAATAATCAGAATTGTCAGCTTTTTTTTTGCATTTAACTGTGGCTTAGAAGTGGACATATTGTAAAGTAAACTGATTTCAAACAAAGTGGTTCATTTATTGCTGAATATCTTCCATTGTGCTCAAAGTAAAGCACCTCTGTCCTGTGGAAAATTGCTGCTAAACAAAATTGGCTGAAATAAAAAACCTCATTAAAATGACAAAGTTTAACTAAATCTATTCAATCTTACAAATGTTGAATAGAATAATTTACTACCAATAGATGTAACGAAAATGAAGGCCATTTATTATCGTCAACCATTTAAGCTGAATGCAAAAACTGGACAACGCTCATGAATATTTCCACATGAAAGCACCCCTTGCAGAAACACTAGAAAATATTCAACAGCAATTCACCGAGAGAAGAAAGGAGCATGGAACACTGATATGCAAATCTCATTGTAGATTGAAAGAATCCCGTGGTACAAAAGTTACTCAAAACGTATCTCTGATTTCCTCTCTTTGCCAATTATATAGCCTTTCAACTACATATCCTTTGTCAGCCAGCAATGGATTTAGCTCTGATTGTGCAACGCAGGGCAGATAGCCTGTCAATTGATTCAGTGTAATTGAGAGTTCAATGCTAGAACTAAGAAATGTATGTGTAATGTATTTGACTTTTTGAATATATCCTAGAAACGAAAAAAAACGTTTCATAAGTTTAAATATTTCCCCTAACATGTTTCTAGCTCAGTTGTCAGCATTCTTTCCTGAGTCAGAAGGTTGGAGGTTCAAGCTCACATCAGGATTTTGAGCTCATAGATACTCAAATTCTTTGATGGGGAATTAGACCTTAAAATGAGATCCCCCTGGTCTATCCAGATGGGGATTAAAGATCCCAGGATACTTTAAAAAAAAAGGAATTTCTCCCAATCTTCCATATAAAAAAATGGATCATTCACCTCCTGGCAGTTTGTGGGGATTGCTGTGTACAAATTGTCCGCTACATTTGCCTACAGATACAGACGCAACACTTTAAAATCCTGTGAAACAGCTTGTAACATTTTGTTGACGTGATAAGGCATTATATCAAATCAACAATTATTATTATTATCATCATCATCATCATCATCAGTCATTCAATTTGGAACTGGGGGTAGAATTTTGCCCATAGAGCATTCAATGTCCTGAAAATTAGACAGCTCCCATGTTGAATAGGTTAAACTATTTGGAAATTATACAATATTGACACCAAAAGCATTTAGCAAAGCATGTGTTTACTGAGGGTCACTTTCAGCAAAACATTGCGTGAATTTCAGCTCTATTAAAGGATACCTACTTCACTGAACAACCGCTGGTGCTGAGAATGCAGCCTATATTTACTTTTGTCTGGATCGTAAAGAATATTACAACTGAGTTCATAAATTAAAAGAGAAAACCTCATCTGCTGGTTCATTTAGCAATTTAGTAAAATGTAAACAATCTCCAGTTGGCTGATACTTTTACTGCCATTCTGTAGATGAACTTTATAACAGTTTACGAGTTAAGAATCAGAGAACACATGGCCCTTTCAAGAGTTAGCACCAAGTTTTTTCCCCATAAGGTTATCAGTCACTCATTTCAAGTTCAGAATGACCAAGCCTAAAACTCGCCCTCATCATGGTCCAAAAAAGACCTACCTTGAAATCAGGAAAGCGCAACAGCTTTCATATCTATTGCCCCCTTCACACGAGGTAGCGTCTCAGAGCGCTTAAGTAGGAGATAATTATAATAATAATCCTTGCATTTGATATAGCGCTTTTCATGTCTTCTAGACGTCTCAAAGCGCTTCACAGAATATGCTGTAAAGTGAATTGACCTAACCCTAAGATAGGAATGAATATTCATTTGAATCCAGCAAGCCTGACTAACAGTGGGATTCTGAGGCCAAATGTGGTATCCCAAAGCTAAGCCCCTCCAGTAGTCCAAAATGCTCAGTCTCACACTAAGCAATGACTTTACCAGCTGTGTCATCAGGAGAACTTAACAGTAAAATCCTTTCAAGGCTTTGAGACGTCCTATACCAAATGCAAGGATTACTTTTATTATAGCCCCCAATAGATCTTTTTGTATGGTTTGATAAATCCCAAAGCAAATCATCACAAAACTGACGAATACAATACAAAATTACTCTTGTAAAGAGTCTTTCATGTCAGGAGGACATCGAATGGGTGGAACAGTCAGGGATTAGGACCCGAACTGGGGGGGTGGGTGGTGGGGGGGTTGAGATCAGGGAGGGTGGAGCGCAGAAAAGGTAGAAGGGTGGCCGATGGCATGGTCAAAGAGGAGGGTCTTGAGGCGTGCCTTGAAGGAGGCAAGGCAGGAAGTGAAATATGGACAGATGTCTCACAACCATGCCCTTCTTGGTCCTGAGAACCTGTGTCTTTCTGCATAAGGGACAGGACTCTAAACAGAAGAGGTGGTGAGTGAGACATCATATTGTTAATGCTATTCCAATTATACGATAGATAATTGACAGCCCAGTCATACATCTCAAATGCTACAGAATGTTTAATCGCAGCACCCTTCAGAAATCTGAACAACTAAAAGTTACAATTGGTGTGATTTTGTGTAATTATTGTGGATGAAACAATGGTGGTCTGTGTGAAAATGCCAGCGACCATTTTAAATTTCAAAAACCATAAAGCAAATCCAAACTTCTGGATTGGACCTTCATGTGTTCTACAGCAAAGTGTATTTCAAATCCCATTTTGAATCAGGATGTTCATAAAAGTTGAAAGTCACCAAGTCCGTGTAATCACAGTGGGTGCATGATCCTATTTGTTCACTAAGCTGCATTATAAATTTGTTTTGGTGGAACCCTAAAATCTGAGAATCCACGTATGAGTAAATAGGCCAGTAGTTACAACTTAACCAAGAAAAATCGCATCAAGCTGAGATATTTATCCTTTTTGCAGAGTATGCTCAAGATTTTGGCACAAGTTGCAGTCATTAAATTACAGTACTTCTCTTTATCAAGAGATTCTTGTGTTGCAGAGCACATTTTCTCAAGTGCACCAGTTTACGCTGAAGACTTTATTCTGGAATGACTGCAGTGTAGCACAGATTTAAAATCAGATTAGATCCCTTTGAGATCAATATTCAACAGCTATATTGGCTACCACATGAATATAAACCCCCTTCAACACTCACTTAGAACACTTTCTATCACTTTGTTCTCTGCATTCTGCTGCAACCACATTGGAGCAGCAGGAGTGCGGTTTCAGGGTGAAAGCTGCAGATCCTGTGGTTTTGAGTGGGTGTGGGTTCTGTAGTTTTTCTGGGGGGGAAAGAAGTGAAAAGCAAGATAATTCATTTCAGTTCATATTAAAAGTGAACTGATTTTGAACTTCAGGTAGCAATTTTCTGTTAATGAGGTACAGGAACTTAATGGCACTAATGAACAAACAGCATGCTCTTAATTTGCAATGTTACTGTGCTATTGCCAAAAAGCAAAGTGTAGCATGGTAACAGCCCTGATGTAAATATATGCTCCCGTTTGTTGCCTGTACAAAAAGCACTTCAAATCTCAGCCAGACACATTGACAGTCTGGTATAAAACCGTGACAAGATTCACTCCAGGAACTGCTGGCAGTGTTATTGTGGTCCAAACACAATGCACGAAAAGAATTCATGACAATGCTTCCAGGCAACACTGGCATCTGTCCATCATTCTCAACCCCATGATATGCACAAACACATCACAACACAAATCTTACTGCCTCGGCTGACTGTTCCTCTCTGCAGCTTACAGAGTTGTCCTGCAGCAGCAAATTGTATCTTACTGGTGCCCAAAGTCAATCACATTGAAGCTGCTCCAGTATCAGTGTTAAACAAAACTTCAGGCATCAGGAACTCAACTTCAGTTTTGAATTACAAAAGAAACAAGACAAGTCTAGTTATTGTGTGTCAGGCCAACCTAAATAGACATCATTGGTTATTAAAGCAAAACTGGGAGGGAGGAGGCCTAGCACAATATTTCCTCAAAAATAGTAGTGTTGAAATAGTCCACGCTGCAAAGTATTATGAGTGATCACACCAAATATCAATTGTGAGTAGACAAATCTACTACTGTACTAATTCTGCACTTACATATTTACCTAAACTATAATTAAAAAAAACACCAAATGCATAACCACTCATGACCTCCCCCACCCGTTGGAATGGCCTAATTATACACACTTAGAACAACACAACTTGCATTTATATAACACCCTTTACATGGGACATTTTGGAGTGCTTTACAGTGGCAGAGTTGGATGCCAAGCAAGGGAGTAGGGGGAGATGGCCACAGGCATGGTTGAAGAGATAGGTTTTAAGGTGGGATTTAGAGATAGATAAACAGATAAAGGGGCAAGGTATATATGCAAGAGTGAGGAACTTGAAATCAACCCAAACACATTGGAAATCTATGTATGCATAAAGTATATGCCCCTCCCCTGATAAATGCTTCATCTGGAAATCAGTACAGAATCGGAGAATTTCTCCACAAACAATTACTTGCAAAATCAGCTTTCTACAAATTACCAGCCAGATTCACATGAATTGCACCAGTGTGCACTTTACTTTCCACATGGAATTTTTAAAATATTTTTCTTTCCACAAATACTATATAGTAATCCTTGCATTTGATAAAGAAACTTATCACGCCGTTGAAACGTCTCAAAGCGTTTATTATTATTGTTAATAATAATCCTTGCATTTGATATGGCGTCTTATCACGTCTGCGTGACTTCTCAAAGCCCTTCACAGAATATTGTAGGTGAATTGACTGTACATTCTGTGGGAGAAACAAGGCAGCCAATTGTGCACAGCAGTGCCCCACAAAGTCGTGGATTGAAGTGACCAATTTATTATTTTTTTGAAAGGATTATTATCCCAGTAAAGCGATCCGCCAATTGACTAACAACTGAGCTCCTACTTACTGCTAGGTAAACAGAGGTGTGTGGAGTAAGAAACTTGCCCAACATTTCGTCCCACCCAGGAATCAAAACTGGGTCCTCTCGCTTGCGAAGCGAGTGCTCTAATCTGTATGCTACAGCAGTCCAAATAACCCCTTTTACAAACGTAATATACTCCCCCCCCCCCCCCCCAAAGTCCTTTAAACACAGTATGTGGCTAGCGTAGCACAGTGTTTACAAACATTTAAAATGTCATGAACTCTTTTCCCTCAGGCTCTTACTTTCTCTGGTACTTAAGGCAACAGTGTATCTAAAGGAATGCATTTCAACTAACCCAATCACCGCTGTAAATGTCACAGATTAATAGCAAATTACAAGTTATTTATCAGCAGATTTCAAAAGCGCAAACATCATTGATCTTAATTTCCGGAAAAGTCAAAATTTGACAGATCCAAGATTGTGCCTCAATGATCCGACCCGATATCATTTTCTGATTATTGAATGACTCCCAACAAATAAATTTGTTCAAATGCACGTGCAAATGGGAAAACAAGATCGAACAAAAGGCTTAGTTTGCAAACAAAGAGCATTTTAGTCACTGATTTGCCTTTTTAGTCACCTGCTGGGACAGGAACAGTCAAAAGAGCTATAAAATGTTACAAGTACAGTGTCCCTTTTAAAAGTTGTCCTTGGCAATTTTACAGCTCAATAGGTCCCAACAGATCGACAGGCAAAGGAAAAAAGGAGGGAGTAATCTTTACTCTAATCCTTAAAGATCTCCACATTGTACAATTTAAACTTCAGATGTAAACGCTGAGAGTGCGGAAAGCTCTGACAGGTTTAGAGCTTAACAGAGAATTGAAATGTCCTTTATCTCCGATGGGAGAACCACTGCTTTATCGTAAAAGTTCACAGTAAATGAAACACCGACTACAACAACAACAACAACAACAAGATTACATTTGTATCTCTCTCTCGGTGTGGCTGTCTGTCTCTCTCTCTCTGACTTTTTCTCTCTCTCTGATTTTTTTCTCTCTCTCTGATTTTTTCTCTCTGACTTTCTCTCTCTCTCTGTGTCTATTTCTCTCTCTCTCTCTCTATCTCTCTCTCTGACTTTCTCTCTCCCTCTCTGTGGCTATTTCTCTCTCCCTGGCTCTTCTTCCCCCTCCTTCCCCCCCCCCTCTCTCTCTCTATGTGGCTGTTTCTCACACTCCCCCCCTCTCTCTAGGAGACAGTACCCCCCCCCCCCACACACACACACACACTCTGGGGTGGCTGCAGTGCTGTCAGAGTGGGGACTGACTGTGTGGATGAAACGGTGGCACATTCCTCTCCTCCTGGAGACGGGATCTCCAAAGCGAGTAGCAGCCCAGCCCGGGGGGGGGGGGGGGGGGGGGGCTTCTAGACAGGAATGCACCACTCTTATCCCCCTCTCACACCCCTCCTTCTTCCCCACTCAGTCCCGGGGGGGGGGGGGGGGGGCAGGTGCTGGCAGGTCTGGTGCGGCCCCTGGCAGCTGGTCAGTGTGCAGAGCTGTACCCCCTCCACACTCTCTCTCTCTCTCTGTACCCCCTCCACACTCTCTCTCTCTCTGTACCCCCTCCACACACACTCTCTCTCTGTACCCCCTCCACACTCTCTCTCTCTCTGTACCCCCTCCACACTCTCTCTCTCTCTCTGTACCCCCTCCACACTCTCTCTCTCTCTGTACCCCCTCCACACACACTCTCTCTCTGTACCCCCTCCACACTCTCTCTCTCTCTGTACCCCCCTCCACACACTCTCTCTGTACCCCCCTCCACACACTCTCTCTCTCTCTCTCTCTGTACCCCCTCCACACACTCTCTCTCTGTACCCCCTCCACACACTCTCTCTCTGTACCCCCTCCACACACTCTCTCTCTGTACCCCCTCCACACACTCTCTCTCTGTACCCCCCTCCACACACTCTCTCTCTGTATCCCCCTCCACACACTCTCTCTCTGTGCCCCCCCCACTCTCTCTCTCTGTGCCCCCCACTCTCTCTCTGCCCCACTCTCTCTCTCTGCCCCACTCTCTCTCTCTCAGTCCCCCCACTCTCTATCTCTCTCTCTCTCTGCCCCACTCTCTCTCTCTCTCTCTCTCTGTGCCCCCCAACTCTCTCTCTCTCTCTCTCTCTCTGTGCCCCCCCACTCTCTCTCTCTGTGCCCCCCCACTCTCTCTCTCTGTGCCCCCCACTCCTCTCTCTCTGTGCCCCCCACTCTCTCTCTCTGTGCCCCCCACTCTCTCTCTCTGTGCCCCCCACTCTCTCTCTCTGTGCCCCCCACTCTCTCTCTCTGTGTCTCGCACTCTCTCTCTCTGTGTCTCGCACTCTCTCTCTCTGTGTCTCCCACTCTCTCTCTCTCTGTGCCCCCCCACTCTCTCTCTCTGTGCCCCCCACTCTCTCTCTCTGTGCCCCCCACTCTCTCTCTCTGTGCCCCCCCACTCTCTCTCTCTGTGCCCCCCACTCTCTCTCTCTGTGCCCCCCCACTCTCTCTCTCTGTGCCCCCCCACTCTCTCTCTCTGTGCCCCCCCACTCTCTCTCTCTCTGTGCCCCCCACTCTCTCTCTCTCTGTGCCCCCCACTCTCTCTCTCTGTGCCCCCCACTCTCTCTCTCTGTGCCCCTCTCCCTCTGTGCCCCCCACTCTCTCTCTCTGTGCCCCCCCTCTCTCTCTCTCTGTGCCCCCCCCTCTCTCTCCCTCTGTGCCCCCCCCACTCTCTCCCTCTGTGCCCCCCCACTCTCTCTCTCTGTGCCCCCCCCACTCTCTCTCTGTGCCCCCCCCACTCTCTCTCTGTGCCCCCCACTCTCTCTCTCTGTGCCCCCCCACTCTCTCTCTCTGTGCCCCCCCACTCTCTCTCTGTGCCCCCCACTCTCTCTCTCTGTGCCCCCCACTCTCTCTCCTGTGCCCCCCACTCTCTCCTCTGTGCCCCCCACTCTCTCTCTGTGCCCCCCCCACTCTCTCTCTGTGCCCCCCCCCACTCTCTCTCTGTGCCCCCCCCACTCTCTCTCTGTGCCCCCCACTCTCTCTCTCTGTGCCCCCCCACTCTCTCTCTGTGCCCCCCCACTCTCTCTCTCTGTGCCCCCCCACTCTCTCTCTGTGCCCCCCCCCCTCTCTCTCTCTGTGCCCCCCCACTCTCTCTCTCTCTCTCTGTGCCCCCCCACTCTCTCTCTCTCTGTGTGCCCCCCCACTCTCTCCCTGTGTGCTCAGACCTACCTGGGTGACCAGAGGGATGAGGGTCTGCTCCACTGATCTGGTTTTGATCTCCAGTCCGGAGTCGCTGGTGCAGTGTGAAGAAGCCATGTCGCGGTGCGGTGCCCGGTCCGGGGTGCGCGGTGCGGTGCGGGGCTGGTGTGGTGCGGGTCCCTCCGCTCCTCTCCTCTCCTCTCTCTGCCGGAGACTGGCAGTGGCTGAGAGGCGGGAGGGGAGTCAGGAGCCGCTTCTCTTTCCGGCTGTAGGAGGGGCTCTGGCGCCCTGGAGACGAGGTGCTTTGCAGGAGAGGGTTTGCGGGAGAGGGCGGGAGGGGAGGGGAGGGGAGAGGAGGGGTGTGAAGCACGTGCACTGCTCAGGTCCGGGGCTCCTACTACTGCCTCCGCCACGTTATGTACGTTTTGCTTTTCTATTTTTTTTAAAAAAAACAAAAAGGTCGATTCACTTCCCATTTCTTCCACCGCTGCAAATAGCCCGAGTTCGGCCATCAGAGGACCGACTGCGGTCCTGAGGAACTTGGCATCGCGCGTGTGGGTGTGTGAGAGAGAGAGAGAGAGTACCTGAAGTTAGTTATCTCATCACTTATCTTATATTGCCATCAACACCTCCATTATTGTTGTCTGGAGTCCTGTAGCTCAGTGGTTAGAGCACTCGCTTTGCAAGCGAGAGACCTGAGTTCAATTCCAGGCAGAGGGCGAAACCTTGGGCAAGTTTCCTTACTCCACACAGAGCCTAATAATAATCCCTCCAAAACAAAAACAATAATAAATTGGTCATTTTCAATCTACGACTGTTTGTGGGACATTGCTGTGCGCAATTGGCTGCCGCGTTCGCCCACAAATATACAGTCAATTCACTTTACAGTGTGTTCTGTGAAGCGCTTTGGGACGTTCCTCCCGATGTGAAAAGCGCTGTATCAAATGCAAGGATTATTATTGTGAAAACAAGGATGGTAGAAGGCGAACTGGATGGACCTTGGTTTTGCACTTTGAAGGCGTCTCAAAAGGTGAAAAGGTATTATATCAAATGCAAGGATTATTTTTTTTCATCTAGGAATTCCTGTGTGCCTTTCACCACGGTCGTTCAGTTAGCTGCACATTCACTTCTCAGGTCAATGCACCAACTGAGACACAATTTCGACATTGTGAGACGAGGGAGTTTCTGCCGATGCCCTGACCACAATCTCGCAGATGCAATTGAGCATTTCATTTCAGGGATGTTGGGGGCGTGGGGGGCCATTGGTGTGTGCATATGTGTGCAAATTTGCTGTCTTAACTGCAAAATACACAGTCACTGCACTTTACAGAATTCTTGTGAAGTGCTTTGAGATGCCCTCCTGTCATGAAAAGCGCAATGTCAAATTTTGTCAGACTGTCCTTATTCTTTGCAATAAGGAAAATGACGAAATGCAGAAGTAGGCTTGTTGCCCCTGTCCCTACTAGAATTAAGTAGAAAGATATTTTTTTTCTTATTGACCAAAGTCGAATAGGTCACAATTATTAAAAAGGAAGAACTGCAAATGTTGGAAATGTGAAATTTATAAAATAGAGATTTATTAGAAATGCCCAGTAGGTCAATACAACAACAACAAGATTCCATTTATAGAGCGCCTTTCACGTCGGGAGGACATCCCAAGGCGCTGCACAGTTGGGTCAGGACCCGAGCAGGGGGGAAATGGTCAGGGTGAGGGGAGGGAAGGGAGGGAGCGAGGAAGGGGTAGAGAGTCGAGAGGGGAGCTGAAGGCACGGTCAAAGAGAAAGGTCTTGTGACCGGCATCAATAAGCATCAAGAAGAGAAAGATAACCTGGTGTTCCAGTGGGACAAGACACCAGCACTTAAGTAATATATATTTGTAAACCTTTTTTTNGGTCACCCATGCAGAAACCCATTACTCTGCATAAGAGCATCCAAACCAGACTGAGAGTTCCACGTATGTGGAATTTCCATGTTTCTGGAATGGAATGGTTTCTGGAATGCACTCTCTGAACTGGAGGAATGCACCCCGCTTACCTAAATCCAGAGAGTATTAGGTACAGGTTAGGCTTTGATGCTTGGGAGCATCAAAATGTAGCTAACTCTGAACTGTTTAACATACATAGATATCAGTAAAGTATGTGTTATTTATAAGAAACTTATAAATAATTGAATATCTACAAGGCAAAAAAGAGCAGATGGATACACTGTAGGATACAAGCAAATGGAAAAGGAAATATTGTAAACTGCAACAGAACCTGAGGCCAGGAGAATAGAAAAGGAATGAGACACGAGTCTGAAAATTATCTGCAGCGCGGAAAATGCTTGTGAACCTTATAGTAGGATTACTGTCAATGTGGTACTGTATAAGGAGTTCTCATCATTGGATTAGAATCAATAGGTCAAGTCTGATAAATCTACTGAAATTCTTTTAAGTATCTAGACAAGTGGATTAGGAGTATCCAGTAAATAGAATTTACTGGTACTTTCAGAAGCCACTTAATGAAGGTCCCTCTATGAGACTTTAAAAAGCTCATGGAATTAATGGTGAATTAGATAGTTGGAATGAAAAGCGCTGTTGGAATAAGTAGAAGGTGATGAGGAATAGAAAAAGCTCCATCTAGAGGGCAGTGAGCAGTGGCATTCTGGATCCTCAGGTTCAACATTATTTGTAATGCTTTGGAGGAGACAATTTTTTGCAATATTGTAATAAGTTGTATTAACCTGGAACTTGCCAAATGAAAAACATCTCAAGTTATGTTTGCTAATGATACCAAGCTGTCTGGCCAGCCAGAAGCAGAACACAACAATATCATGACCAATTCATAGGGACCTTTAAAGTTTATTTTTATTCACAAAACAACAACAACAAAATTACATTTGTAAAGCGCCTTTCACGTCGGGAAGACATCCCAAGGCACTGAAATAAAAATCTAGTTTTTTTTAGGTCTCCCTTTATGTCATGAAACATGAGAAACAACAACAACAACAACAACAAGATTCCACTTATAGAGCGCCTTTCACGTCAGGAGGACGTCCCAAGGCGCTGCACAGTTGGGTCATGACCCGAGCAGGGGGGAAATGGTCAGGGTGAGGGGAGGGAAGGGAGGGAGAGAGGAGGGGGGAAATGGTCAGGGTGAGGGGAGGGAAGGGAGGGAGCGAGGAGGAGGAAGAGAGTCGAGAGGGGAGCTGAAGGCACGGTCAAAGAGAAAGGTTTTGAGACCGGCCTTGAAGGAGGAAAGGGAGGAAGCAAGGCGAAGGCACTGGGGGATGGAGTTCCCATCGGGCTGAAGGCCCGACCACCGATAGTAGGGCGGTTGGGGCGGGGGACGTGGAGCAGACCGGAGCCAGAGGAACGGAGGGTACGGGCAGGTAGGTAGGGGGAGAGTAGGTTGGAGAGGTAGGAGGGAGCAAGGCCGTGAAAATCGGAGGGAAGAAATGAACACAAAAGAAAGGATACATTTGATACCATCCCCTTAACACACACACACACAATTGTGGACCCCTAAATAAAATCATGAATTTGTGTTTTAAAAAATAATTTCAGGTGATTTTTTGTTACCAATTGATTTTCATGGAAAAAATCAAGTACTTATCAGGAAAAAAAAGATGTAAAATTAATTTAATTGTCCTTGCTAATTAAAGAGGTGAGTCAAGGAGTGGCGGATAAATCTGGCATGTACAGGGCAATCCATTTTCAAACAGTAAACAGCAAATGGCTGAGTGTACTTTACGCATATTAAAGGAAAATTATTTGGTGTTTACTCAGAAAACACCACCCTCCTCATTCAGATGTCTAAGTGGCATGCTGTCCTTCAGGTGACCCCTTAAAGTCCCATTAATGAGTCAAGGAGGCTAGTGAATCATCAATAGTGCCCTGGAATACTATGGAATACTATACTGGCTGGCTTGGGTTTCAGTTTACCAATTACATGAGATGAATAAACCGTCTCACCCCCCCCCCCCCCCCCCAAGGAGGACAGAAGGACTGCAATAAATGTTGTATAAAATGGAAACAAATAATTTAACGGTGTATATGAACAGGGTTTTAGTCATTTCAAAAATAATTTTAGCCATTTGATTAAATTTTATAGTAAATTAATGGGATTCCATACAGGGGATTTTTGTAGATGAACTAGCATAATATTATGGATTTTATTCACAAAGGAGATACGCAGTGGCCTGAACTTCTAAGAGAATAAAGCCGCTATTGAAAAATACCAAATGACCAAGTAACAAATGCCAAGAAAGTCAAAGATCACCAACTGTAAAAGAAACAAGAATGATCCAATTTACAATTTGTGTGGCAGAAATTAAGTAGCATATATTTTCATTGAAAAGGGACTAGTTTGATTGAAACTTTTGGCAAAGCCTCTACACTGCACTTCTGAAAGTGCTCCATGATTAATCTAGCCCACATATTTTATCAGGGTATGCAGCAGAAGGTGTGCAAATTGTAGCCATTAATAGAAAATCATAAGTTATTATTACTTGCCCTTTTATGGAAACCCAGTGGAAAAATCACTGGGTATGCAAACATCAAGATTAGCCTCTTTGAGAACTTGAGTTAAGTAGGGTCCTGGAATGGTGCAAGACCAGGACATATAGATTAAGATACCATTCACCCAAACACAATAGCAACATACCTGCAAGAGATGAATGGAGCAGAATTTTAAATTTGTCTTTACTTTATAACTTGACCCTGAATAGACAGATTCTCTGGCTTTTTCCCACTTCTTCATCAATGGTTCAATGCATACGTGGTTCCCAGGGATCATCTCATAGCCTGAGTATTTTTTGAGTATGGATTAAAAATCTTATATAAATGTGTGACAGCAATTTTGTGTGTGGGAGGAGGGTGTTGACCAGCGAAGAGCTACTTCAGATTAGTAGGGGTCCTGGGTATGATATATTGTGTCTCTGTCACAGAAGCGATACAATATAATTATCTAATGATCCTTGGATTTGATATCACATCTATAATGAATGAAATATCTCACAGGTGATTGTTCTTAAATGTAATGTATTTAAAATCAACCACAACAGTCAATTTGTGTAACAGTCAATAAGCGCTCTGAGACGCCGTCCGGCGTGGAGGGTGCTATATAAATCCAAGTTGTTGTTGTTGTTGTGTGCGTCATAATATCCCACAAACAGTTATGAAGTGAACAATCAATTTGTAAGAAGGATTACGAGACATGACTCTTTTCAAATAACTCATGAGATCTTCAATGTTCACTTGCAAAGGCAGACAGAACCTCAGTTTAACACCAAAGTCCAAAGGAAAGCACCTCAGCAATGCAATGCTCCCCAGTACTGCATTAGAATATCAACCAAGTTCAACATCCCAAATCTCAAAGTCCAGATCAGGGTTGAACCCACAACCTTTTGTTCCAAAGATGAGAGTGTTACCAAGCTTCACCATTCACATATGTTTTAGTCTTCCATAAGTCATTGTGTATCATATGAAGTTGCTATAAATCATTGCACCACAGTATGTTGTCAGAAAAAGTTCAATTTATACTGATCAGATTTTGTTTTATTACATTTCTTTTCTGGGGGTAAGGGTGGAGGGCATAAGGGGAAGCAAGGTGATTAAAAGCATGGTCGAAGAGGAGGATCTTCAGATGGGTCTTGAAGGAGGCAAGGGAAGGGGCGAGGCGGAGGGACTGTGGGATGGAGTTCCAGAGGGTGGGGGCAGAGTGGCTGAAGACCTGCCCACCAATGGGTGGGGGACATGAAGCAGAGGGAGCGGGTAGGATGGTAGGGGTTTAGGAGGTCGCAGAGATAGGGGGGAGCAAAGACCATGGAGGGCTTTGAAGGTGAGGAGCAGGATCTTGAACTATATCCTTTGTGTGATGGGAAGCCAGTGAAGTCGGGTGAGGATGGGGGTGATAGAGTCACAGAACCTGGTGCGGGAGAGGACATGGGCTGCAGAGTTCTTGATGATCCGCAGCCTATGAAACGAGGAGTTGGGGTATGAGGGTTTCGGCAGCCTGCGGTATGAGGCAGTGGCAGAGCCGGACGATGTTGCGGAGGTGAGGGAAGGCAGAGCGGTTCATGGCATGGATGTGGGGTAGAAAAGATAGTTGAGGGTCAAACAAGGTGGAGTGTGCAACCATGGATGGTGATGCTGTCAATGCCTGAGGTGAGGAGGCGCTGACGGGAGCCAATCAGGAGAGCCTCGGTCTTGTTGATGTTCAACTGAAGAAAGTTAGCTCTCATCCGGACTTGATGTCTGACAGACATTCTGTCAGGACAGCAGTGGTCCTGGAGTCAAGAGTGGAGGCAGAGAGGTACAGTTGGGTGTCATCCACATACATGTGGATGTTGACCCCATGTCTGCAGACGATGTCACCAAGAGGGAGCATATAGATATTGAAGAGGATGAGACGACGGACAGAGCCCTGGGGAACACAGTATGAGATGGTGCAGGGGCTAAAGGAGAAATCCTTTGTGGAGTTGAAATGCAGGTGGTGTGAGAGGTATGATCTGAACCATTCAAGGACAGAACCATAAATATTGAGGTGAGAGGAGAGGCGGTGGATGGGGATAGAATGGTCAACGGTGTCAAAGGCAGCAGAGAGGTCAAGGAGGATGAGGAGGCAGAGGGAGCACTAGTCGCAGATGGACAGAATGTCATTTGTCATTTTGACCAGGGCTGTTTCTGTGTTGTGGGCAGCATGGAAATCCGATTGGAGGAGTTCATGAAGGGTATGGCAGGAGATGAAGGAGCGAAGCTGGGAAGCAACGATTCGTTCCAAGACCTTGGAGATGAACAGAAGGTTGGAGTTTGTGGAAATTGACTCCATGTCTGCGGATGATGTAGTTTGAGAGCAGGAATGGTTCCAGGGAGTGTTTTTTAAGGGTAGGAGGGTTGTTGGCCATTTTTAAAGGGGTGGGAACGGTACCGGTGAACAGCGAGAGGTTTATGATGTCTGTGAGTAGAGGGGCAAGGAGGTGGACCTGGGAGGTAAGGAGAGATGTAGGGATAGGGTCGAGGCAGCAGGTGGTCAGCTTCATGCAGGTTATAGTG
Source organism: Callorhinchus milii (assembly GCF_018977255.1). Lineage (NCBI taxonomy): Eukaryota > Metazoa > Chordata > Chondrichthyes > Chimaeriformes > Callorhinchidae > Callorhinchus > Callorhinchus milii. The sequence goes on along the minus strand of NW_024704743.1, from coordinate 71,063,788 downwards.
GTGATGAGAGAGGAGTGGGAGATAGGATCGAAGGTGTGGAGGGAGGGATGGGTAGCGACCAGGGTAAGAGGGGGAGATGGGGAGAGATTAGTAGACAGAAGGGCAGAGGCAGCTGAGCAGATCCCCTCAACTTTGGATTCAAGGAAGTCCAGCATTGCCTCGCAGTTGGCAATGGAGTTGAGGATGGGCGAGGCATGAGAGGGTGGGCGGAGGAGCTGGTTGGTGATCCAGAAGAGAAGCCTGGGGTTGTCATTGGCTTCCAAGATTGTTTTGGAGTAGAACGACAATTTATCAGAGGCAATGGTGAAGTGGTAAGATTTGATAAGGTCCAGCCAGATCTGCTGATGGACCATTATCAAACAAGATCATCGAAGAGACAAAAATGGAAGCCTCAGTTTCAATAGCATTTTTGTGTTCAAATCGTCTTCAGTTTAGTGTAACACAATGTGCAACAAATGTCTAAGCTACTAAAATAAGCTACAATACTTTAGAACTTTAAAAATATAATTTTCCAACAGTGAAAAAAAGTGTTGAAATGTTTCAAAATGCTTTATGGTATTTACCATACTGTAGTGATTGTTTTTTGTAGGTAAACATGGTAGACAATTTGTGCATAGCAAAGTCTCATCAAAATCTGAAGGAAACCCTTTTCCAAATTATAACTAAATGTTAACAATTTTCCCAAATTTTGCATAATCTTATATTTCAAGGAAGGGCAGTGCGTGGCCATGAATAATTTCAGCTCTCTGAGCTGCTGCTCCTTTCTTTCTTCAACAACAACTTGCACTTATATAACTCCTTTCAAGTAGGAAATGCCTCAAGGTGTTTCACAAAGATTTCTTCCAACAGTATAGCAACATTTTGATACATTTCAATCTGATGAAATGCTACAAAAAGGAAGTTCTTCATAATCACACAATATACTCTAGATTTGGCTCTATCCCAATCAGCAACAACAGAAACTTGTACTTATACAGCGCCCTCCACACAGGATAGCATCTCAGAGCACTTAACAGTGGCGGAGGTGATCATAAGCACTGTCAAAAAGGATTGTTTTCAGGCGGGACTTGAAAAAGGGGAAAGAGGGGGCAAGGCGGAGGGATTGAGGGATTGTGGATTCCTTGAGGATTGTGCAGATACCTGATTTCCAATTTCCCTCCAGAATTAATCACTTTGCAATTATCAGATGTTCTATCTTTCCAAGCTGATTTTGGCAACAATTTTTTTAAATTTAATGTATTTAAACCTGGGATTTAAACTTGGGTGCTCACACCGAACTGTACTTGAAATGCACACTTCAATAGACTAAATTGAAAGCAACAAAACTGAAAAAAAAACTATGAAATCAGAATTTCAGTGACAAGCATAGGATTTTCTACATATTTTGCTTTACTACCTGTAGCTTCCAATCGGGTTGGGGTCTAGCTTTGACCTTTCATTCTATCTGGGTTTCCTTACCAATCTTTCACTGAATTTGCTGTAGCGCATTTCTGAATATACAGAAGAAACAGAGGCAAGAGAATTATAATGCAAACAAAAAGCTTCTGAAGGAATCATTTAAACATGATCCAATTTACATTCATATACTGCCTTTCATATCAGGAAGATATCTCAAAGTTTAAACCAAGATAAACACAGAAGGAATAAAATCGGAGTCCTGTAGCTCAGTGGTTAGAGCACTCGCTTTGCAAGCGAGAGACCTGAGTTCATTTCCAGGCAGGGAGAAACCTTGGGCAAGTTTCCTTACTCCACACGCCTAATAATAATCCCTCCAAAAAAAAAACCCCAAAACAATAATAAATTGGTCATTTTCAATCTACGACTGTTTGTGGGATATTGCTGTGCGCAATTGGCTGCCGCGTTCGCCCACAAATATACAGTCAATTCACTTTACAGTATATTCTGTGAAGCGCTTTGGGACGTCCTCCCGACGTGAAAAGCGCTATATCAAATGCAAGGATTATTATTATTATTATTATTATTATGACAGACTCCAAATGAACACTTTCTTCCTTATAGGGCCTTCTTCATTCTCCACATGCTGCTGTAGATGTATCAGACCTCTAGATCGATCTGGGGAATTCATGAAATGAATGTCGATCTCTGTTATAGTGGAGTCTAAATGGCAGTGATTCCAAATGGGATTCCTTATTTAAGCTATCCAGAAGTACTCCCTGCAACACAGTTTGATTTTAAAGTGGAGTTCCTACAAGTAATGTGCGTAATGTATGTTGTTACTAAAATGAGACCCCACTTAGCTTCCTTAATTAAGGAATCCTATTTGAAATCGCCACACTTTAAATCCCATTATTCCTACGTTAGCACACATCAGAATCAAAGCCCATGCTGTGTGGTATGATCACACATTAGGATGACAGTTTATTTATCTCAGTTAATCTACTTTTCCTCCTTTAGCCATGATCCTCAGGTCCATTGATCTTCTGTCCGCTTGGTTGTCAGATATCAAGGCATGGATGAGAACCAATTTTCTGCAGCTGATGATAACAAGACAGAAACCATGCTCCTTGGCTCCTGTCACTGTCTTCTCACCTGCAGTTCCAACTTCCTTAACCTCCCTAGCCTATCCCTCAGATTTACTGAACCTGTGCACAACCTAGACACCAGGTTGGATCCCAGCTGTTATTCCTTCCCCACATCCGGTCCCCAATTAGAACCACTTCTCCTCCTCCACATCGCCCACTTTCAACCATATCTCACAATCAACGCAGCTGAAACTCTCTCAAGTCATTCCGACGTGAAAGGCACTATACAAATGTAATTTATTGTTGCTATTCATGCATTCGTCACCTCCTGCCTCAATTTTTCTGATGCTCTCCTCATTCCCCAGCCTCACCATTCATTAAATCCAATTAATTCAAAACACCATTGGCCATATCCTCACCCATACCAAACTCTGTACCCCATCACACCAGTCCTTACAAGGCTCCACTGGCTTCCTATTGCAGAATGGATTGATTCCAAGATCCTCACTTACAAATCATTTCACACATCCATCCTTACTTCTCCAACTCCTTACATCCCACTCCTCTACCTGGCCCTTTGCTCAGCCAGCTCCAACCTCCTGCATGTTCCTGGTTCCCTCGCCTCCATCACCAACATCCATTTATCGGCCACTATGCTCCAAGATTTGGATCTCCATGCCTCAATCCCTCCACCTGTTTCCCTCCTTGCCCATCTTCAGATCACACCTGAAGACCTTCCTCTTCAACCATATAAAGTCACTTCTGCTTTCTCCCCAGCTCGGCATCAAACTCCGCAAGTGTGTATTGCACACAAATGTGGCAGCTAATTTGCATAGAACAAAGTCCCATAAAAAGCCATGAAGTGATTAACCATTTTATTATGAACTGGAAAATAGTAACCAGAGCACCAGGAAAAATTCCCTTCTCTTTTTGAATAATGCCACAGGATCTTTAACGTCTATCTTTACAGGTAGATGGGATCTCAATTAAACATCTCATCTGAAAGATGGCACCACCAAACCTGCAGTGACTAGACTGTGAGTACAAAGACCCAAAGTGGGGCTTAAACCTGAACCAGAGATGAGAATACTATAGGCCAGGCTGACATCTAAGCAATGGGTGCATATTCCTTTTGAATGAGGTGATGTTCCTTTTTTCCTTCATTCTACATCCTGTACACAGAACTGGAGACTACCTCAGTAGTGAACATGGGAAGGCGGGAGACCCAGTAGGGAAGAGTTGTCTGACCCCTTTGAATCATGTCCCATTTTGATAACATCCACCTGAGGCATTGATATGGTTGATTGCTATAGTAAAGCTGGTACTTTTGGAGTAGTATTTGAGCTCTTTGGACTTCCTGTAGACAGAGTAATGTTAAGTTGATTCTGGAAAATTCTGGAGGCTAAATGATATTTGTGGGTCAATTGATGCATGAAGAAAAATATGAAGTTAATAATGTCGGAGGTGCCGCTCTTCAGATGAAACATTAAACTGAGATCTTTTCTGCATATTAGGTGAACATTAAAAATCACATGACACTATTTAAAAAGAGAACAGGGTTTCTCCCAGTGTCCTGGTCAAAAATCTTCAAGTAAAATTGGTAATTTACTTCATAGCTATTTATGAGGCATTGATGAACACATTGGCTGCTATATTCAAATATACACTCACAATGTTTTACAGAAAACTCTGTGAAATTTTTTTTGTTATAATAATAATCCTTGTATTTGGGCTTATAACATTATTGAGACATCTCAAAGCGCTTCACAGGACACACTGAAACGTCTAGTGATTATGTGTTTTGTGGGCAAAATGCGGCAGCCAGTTTGGACACAGCAATGTCCCACAAACAGAGATATTGTTACTACAGTATATCAAGTGCAAAGATTATTATTATAAATGCAAATTGTTTTTGTTGTGGTAACATTCATTGATTTTGTACAAGAAGAAACAACTATTGTATCTGCAGAAAACTTCAAATGGAAGAGTAACGTTTTCAAGTCCCGATGTGAGACTTGATCCCATGATTTTCTGACCAAGTGGCAAGAATGCTACCGACTGAGCCACACTGACATTGATAAAAGATCTTCCAAGCCAACTCCAAGTTTCACACTGCAAAACAAGCTATATTGTTGTTTTTAGACTTGACAAATTCCAAAAAGGCCAATAAAAGTGACAACAACCAAACCCAACAATGAACCTGGAAACTGTTTAGGTTCCCATTGAGCCTTTTTTCCATTCAGTTACCTGAGATGACCCTCCAGCGTCATTCCATGACAGCTGATCTCCTTTGCAATGAACTCGATCAGATCATTTGTCTCGTTTAACCCATTTTCACGGAAAACACTTTAATAATTCAACGACATGAAATTCAACCTTGTTTGTATAGGTCGTTTGGATTTGATTGAATATAAATTGGCAATTCATTTGGATTAAATTTGAATTTAAAACATGCCTATTGTACTGAGTTATAGAACATCATTAGTCAGCTAATTTTAATGCTCATACTGTAGTTATAGTAGCCAAAATTCAAGTTGCAAGAGACCTGTTATATAAGGTGATGCTTTGAATGTCATCTTGGCTCAATTGGTAGAAGTCTTTGCAGGGAGTTCCTGGTACCTACCATCCACCTAGTGAGGGCTCAAACCCATGCTTCTCGGATATTGAATAGCCAACTAATGAGTATCTTCCTTGGGAGGGAGGTAAGGGGGTCTACTTGGAGCTGAACTGGCTCCAAGTTGACATGTTTGGCAAAGAAATGTTGGAATCGAGCCAGGCCTCTGCGGCGGTCTTGGTAGTTCCGTTTGTAAACCAGGTAGTTCCGCAGTATTCCAGGACACTGATGATGACAGCATAGTCTCATTGGTAGGACTTGAAAGCGCAGACTGGTCACTGGGGCAGGCAATCCTCCCACTCAGCTCCTGTTAACCCTGCAAGCCAAACCCTTAACAGGTAGTTAACAGTTAACTTAACAGTTAGCTGGACAAGCAGTGGGAAGCTTGCCAAAGAGTCCTATCAATGCCAAGCTATGTGGTTAGACTCTAGCAGTACCCGAATAATAACAATAATAATCCTTTCATTTGATATGGCACCTTATCACGTCTTCAAGACATCTCAAAGAGCTTCATATATACTGTAAAGTCAATTGACAGTATATTTTATGGGCGAAACGCGGCAGCCAATTGCGCACAGCAGTGTCCCACAAACAGTTGTGGATTGAGTGACCAAATTATAATTTTTTTTGAAGGAATTATTAGCCCCGGAAAAGCTACCCACTAATCGACTAACAACTGGGTTCCTACTTACTGCTAGGTAAACAGAGGCGTGTGAAGCAAGAAAACTTACCCAAGGTTTTACCATGCCAGGAATCAAACCCAAGACTCTTGCTTACAAAGCGAATGCTCTAACCACTGAGCTACAGGACTCCACGCACACTCTGGGGTCCATGAGCCTTGGCTATTGCCAACCTGTGCTTAATGCTTTCCAGAATTAGGTAAACAGGATGCGTCCCTCCAATGAGAGACTGCACATTCAATTCCAACATTTTATCTCTGGGATTTCCATGTGTAGTTGGGGTGCATGGAATTCTCAGTTTGGTTTGGATATACTTAAACATGGTGCTGGGTTTCTGCATGTATCAGACATCAGGCTGACATCCCAAGGTGCTGAATGGTGGTAGACTTAAATGGTAATTTCAAGTTAAACCTGGTCAAGTTATCAGGAGTTTACTGTAATAATAATCCTTGCATTTGATAAAGCTTTCAGTTTGGATGACGTTCAAAAGAGATTTATAGAATTTACAGAATTAACTATGAAGTGGAGTGACTGTGTGTTTTGTAGGCTAATGTGGTGGCTCAATTGCACATAGCAATGCCTCACAAACAGCTGTGCAAAATGGTCAATTTTATTCAGAGCAGAGCTGTCCAATACATTAGCCAAGAGCTACATGTGGTGGATTTGGAGTGCAGATGTGGAAAAATTGCATTTTTGATTTGTAAATAAAAAATGAGTAATAGACCCTGTTGTTGAGCATGTGATCTCAATACTCATATTTGCATGGTGTATACATGTGTACTTTGACCTTTTTGTGTGTTTGTTGGTAAAATGGTAAGATGGAAAACAGAATGTGATTATTGTGTGTGCCTTACTCCCTTGCTTACTTCCTTGGTCACTGCTTATTAATTATCTGTCAAAATGGTGTGTAACACAGATGAAAATGCCAGATCTCAGTACCATGGAAACAACAACAATACTGTATGGAGAGGGTAACTGTCAATCGTGGTCAGCTCGACTAATCAGAATAACAGCTCTATTCCAGCAGAAGCCAGCCAAACCAATAATAAAACCAAAATACTGCAGATGCTGGAAATCTGAAACAAAAACAGAAGTCTCTGGGAACACTCAGCAGGTCAGGCAGCATCTATGAAGAAAGGAAAGTGAGTCAACATTTCAGGTCCATGACCCTTCGTCCAGGTTGTGGACCCGAAACGTTGACATACTTTCCTTTCTCCATAGATGCTGCCTGACCTGCTGAGTGTTCCCAGCGTCTTCTGTTTTTGTAAGCCAATATAAGTTGCTCCAACAGCGCATGTCATGGCAAGAGGCTATTGGCTGCTGCGTTTTGCCCACAAAATATACAGTCAATTCACTTTACAGTATATTCTGTGAAGTGGTTTGCACTTGCAATTGACATGATTACAAATGCAAAGATTATTATATAGAAATGGATAAAGGAACAAAGAATATTTATTGTGATATAAAAGGTTGGAGAGCACAAACAACCCCTTGTTAAAAACCAAGTCACTTTCACACTATTAGTGTTGATCTTGGTCAGTAAGTCAGAAAAAAATAATTATTAACTGCTCTATCAGTTTATTTATCGGTTGTCATGGACAATGTTTGTTACCACTAAACAATAATACATGTGATTTGGAGGGAAAGAGATCAAGTCAAATTACATTGTGGCATGCCACCTAGTGGAGTTATTAAGTATTGTAAGTATTATTCATAGGTAAAACTGTCTTGCCGGTGCAATTGCATTAAACATTAATTTATTTTCCAAAAGTTACAGGAAAATAAAATGCAATCATCGTATCAATGCCTTAACAATTAGTTGAAAAATTGACTACTTTTTAGGACAAGATGCATTCGCCCTCCCACCCCCATGTCCCCTTCCACTCCACACAGACCATCCACACCGCCTTCTCCCTCTGCCGGCTCCTGCCACTCCCCACTCCTTACACTCCTTTGCCCTCAACTCTCCCTCTTAACCACAATCACCTGAATGAAGTTCACCACCTGCTGCCTCGACCTCCTCCCCACCCAGCTGCTGATCACTCAACTCCCCCTCCTCTCTCCCCTGCTGGCCGACATGGCCTGAGGGTCGGGATTGGGGAGGGTGGAGGGCAGGGGGGAAAAGAGGGTGACCAAAGGCATGGTCGAAGAGGAGGATCTTGAGATGGGTCTTGAACGAGGCAAGGGAGGGAGCAAGGCAGAGGGACTGCAGGATGGCGTTCCAGAGGATGGTGGCAGAGTCGCTGGAGGCCCGCTCACCAAAGGTGGGGCAGGCAAGGTGGGGGACGTGAAGCAGACCGGAATCCGCTGAGTGGAGGGATCGAGCAGGATGGTAGTGGGTTAGGAGGTTGCAGATGTAAGGGGGGAGCAAGACCATGGAGGGCTTTGAAAATGAGGACCAGGATCTTGAACTGTATCCTCTGTGTGATGGGAAGCCAGTGGAATCGGGCAAGCATGGGGGCGATAAGAGTCACGGAGCCTGGTGCGGGAGAGGACATGGGCTGCAGATGATCTGCAGCCTATGGATGGAGAAGTTGAGGAGGTCGACAAGCAGGGAGTTTGCATAGTCAAGCATGCTATGAATGCATGTATGAGGGCCTCGGTGGCCTGTGGTATGAGAAGGTGGTGGAGCCGGGCGATGTTGCAGAGGTGGGGGAAGCCAGAGCAGGTCATGGCACAGATGTGGGATAGAAAGGACAGTTGAGGGTCAAAAAGACTCCAAGATTCCAGACTTGCTTAGTAATGTAGAGTTTGCATCCATGGATGCTGATGCTGTCAGCGCCTGACAGGAGCCAATCAGGATTCCACCACACAATTCTGCCACCACTCTCTAGGACTCCATCCGGAGTCCCTCCACCTCACCGCTCTCTTCCTCGCTGCCTTCAAAATTCGTCTTCAGAGCTATTTTCTCGATTGCACTTTTGCTCACCTTCCCACCTCAACTTCCCTCCCAGCCCCCACCCCTAGCACAGGTTCCGAGTCAGCTATCTTGTCACTTTGGTGTGGTGGCAGAATGTAAGAACTGAATGTAAGGACTCATCCTTCAGTATGACTAATCGACTTTGGGAAAGGGGAGAAGAGCAGAGGAGGGACATAGAAGTAAATTGAAAAAAATATATTATCCATGGCTAGAAATACATTCTCTTTTATGAAAATTTTTTATTTACATCTGAGAACCTTGCTTGTGATTCAGACCCCATGTTGTACAATCTCAGTTACAAATCAAGTGCTAATTATTAATCTGTGCGCATAAAGATCCCATGCGGTAAAATACAGTAACATGCTGCACAGAATGCCTGCTTAGAAATCTTGCAGAAAATGCCAGCTGTTAATGGTCTCCCACTGAGAATGACTGAAAATAGTTATCACATTATTCTCAAAGATGGCTTTCAAAAGATTTCCTTTGTAATTTTCATAAGCAATTACATAGTTTAAATCTACATGATTATAAAGCACTGCTTTGTTCCGTTTGTCGAAATTCTGTTTTGGGAGCTTTTATTTATTGCAAAGTGGGCAGTGATACCACACTGAAATGAGATCCCTTGGATGGATAATGTTAAAGAAACAGCGTATTTGTCTATCTCCATTAACAAACCTTTTTGCATGTCACAAGCTTCTTATAGTTTCCATTATAACTTGTAGAAAATGTAATTTAATACAAGACAGTATATTTTATAAATACTGTAATACTATTACAGTAAAACATTTTTCTTTTTATTACTGTAATTTCCATGGTCCTTCCATTATTTGTACCAGACACATTTTTGAGCCCATCCACAGAATGTACACATTATACATTGTAATAGCACAACATGATGGGCCAAATGCAAAGTTATTATTATTCCCAAATAACATGATGGCAGCAAAATGCATAATTCAAAACAATATTTCATAGAAACATAGAAAGCCATCCAAGTCAGCTTGGCTTAGTTGGAAGCACTCTCACCTTTGGGTTAGAAGGTTATGGATTCAGTTCCTCACACTTCAGTGCAATAAACCTTTCTGTAAAGTCTTTCTTTAAATAATCCTAATAATCATTGCATTTGATATAGGACTTCACGGGAGGTAAAGCATAGTGATTGTATTTTGTAAGTAAACACAGCAGCCAATTTGTGTACAGCAATGTCCCCAAATCAGCCATAAATCATCAATTTTATCTGGGAGGAGACCAGGAGAAACATCCGTCTCTTTTGCTGGGATCTTCAACATACACCTGAACAGGAAGATGGGGCCTCAATTTAACATCTCATCTGAAGGACAACACCTTCAACTGCATTGGAGTGGCAGCCTACATTGTGAGTTCAAAGTCCTATCATGGAGTTTGAACCCACTATCTTCTGAGTCAGAGATGAGGATGCTATCTACTGAGCCTGGCTGATACCTGTAAAATGTAACAAGAGTAAAATGTATCGGAATACAACAATAACAACAAAATTACATTTGTAAAGTGCCTTTCACATCGGGAGGACGTCCCAAGGCACTGGACAGACAGAGTCACGGACCCGAGCTGGGGGTCAGGGGTTGGGGAGGGTGGAGGGCAAGGGTGGAAGCAGGGAGATCTTGTGTCTTGAAGATTCGTGTCCAAGAGAATTTCTTTTTGAAGTGCAACTAATACATTTAATTCTTAATATATCACATATATAATACATACAGTATATATGCCAGTACTCTTAAATGTTTTAAAAAAGTGCAAGATATGTGAAAAGGATATTACAACCTGCACTGAAGCGCTATGGTAGCATTTTATAGCAAAAGTATCATCAAAATAGATTGCTACAAATTGTTTCTCTTTAATAGTATTATATGAATAAATAAATGTTTGAAGGTTATGAATATTTTTCTAATCCTAAAATAATATTCAGCAGAAAATCTGTAGAGGTTTATTGTTCTGAGAAAACGATGAAAGGTCTGTTTCCAAAATCAACAGGCACCAACTCGACACTGCAGGCAAAACAAATCAGAAAATGGCCCATTAACTGAAGTGAATTCAATCTCACCTAAGGAACTGATTAAATTGGTGTTTAAATTCACTACAAGTGTTTACTTCAGTACTAAACTCACATTGGAAAATGCGCAACAGTAGGAATACCACTGCTGTTTTCTGCACAACAGTAATTGTTAATAAAATCACTGACAATTTAATCCTAAATTCTTGATTTTTAAAAGAGGCTCTAATGGTTAGTCATCCTTCTTACATTGCAAAAGGAGAGATGTACTGTAACTGCTTTTAAACATCTTATTCAGACTACGGTACATGAATCTTTACTGTTTGTACTTGTTTGCTCAGTTCGGCTTGGGTGAGCTGTATTTACTTTTGACCTCTATTTAGATCAAAGAGACCCTCCTTTTCCTAATGTACTATTTTAGTAGACATATCTAAGGTTTGTGAAGGATTTGAACACTGGAAGATTACAGTCATTTCTCATTCTCCTGGACCATGGCAGAGCATTTTGTCATGGTTGATCTACATTAGGGCTATCTTGTGAAATTTGCAATGGGATTCGAAGCATTAATTGCGACTTCCAATTGTGATGACTTTTTGCTCCAGCCTCTTTTCCGCACTATGCCAACTTTCAGAAATCACAATTGGTCATCACAATTACCAAGGATAGAGGGGAACCAAGAAGAAAATGTTAGCGAGCAACTTGGAGGAATTAATATTGGTAAAAAAATGGTTTTAGGTAAATTATCAGGTCTTAAAACTGATAAATCTCCTGGACCTGATGGTCTACATCCTAGGGTTTTAAAAGAGGTGGCTACTGAGATAGTGGATGGCTTGTCTTTGATCTTCCAAAATTATCTGGATTCTGGAATGGTTCCCATTGATTGGAAGATTGCAAACGTGACACCACTATTTTAAGAAGGGTGGGAGAGAAAAGATGGGGAACTATAGACCAGTCAGTCTGACTTCAGTGGTAGGGAAAATTCTTGAGTCCTTAATTAAAGATGTCGTTATGGGATTCCTGGAAGACCATAACAAGATTAGGCGGAGGCATGGCTTTACAAAAGGGAAGTCATGCTTAACTAATCTTTTAGAAGTTTTTGAAGGTGTATCTAGCATGTTAGATTGGGGGGAACCAGTAGATGTAATATATTTATATTTTAAAAAGGCATTTGACAAAGTGCCACACAAAAGGCACAAGGTTAAGGCCCACAGGATTAATGGGAACATATTAGCATGGATTGAAGAGTGGCTAACGGGTAGAAAACAGAGAGTAAGTATAAACGGGTCATTCTCGAATTGGGAGGATGTGACTAGTGGAGTGCCACAAGGATCAGTGTTTGTGCCTCAGCTATTTACAATTTATATCAATGATCTAGACGAGGACATTGAATGTAACGTATCTAAATTCGCTGATGACACTAAACAAGGTGGGAGAGTAAGCTCTGAGGATAATAGGGCCTTGGTGAAACCGCACCTAGAGTATTGTGTGCAGTTTTGGTCTCCTTATTTAAAAAAGGACATACTTGCCCTAGAGGGGGTGCAGCGTAGATTCACTCGGTTAGTTCCTGGGATAAGGGGACTGACCTATGAGGATAGGCTGAATAAAGTAGGGCTATATTCTCTAGAGTGCAGAAGAATTAGGGGAGATCTTATTGAAACATATAAGATTCTTAAAGGGCTGATAAAGTGGTCACTGAGGGTCTGTCTCCCCTGGTAGGAGAATCTATAACCAGGGGTCACAGTCTTAAAATTAAGGTCAGCCTTTTAGAACAGAGTTGAGGAAACATTTCTTCACTCAGAGGGTAGTGAATTTATGGAATTTATGGAATTCACTACCCCAGAAGGCTGTAGATGCTCAGTCCTTGAACATCTTCAAGGCTGAGACTGATAGATTTTTAAAAAATAGAGGGATATGGGGATAGGGCAGGTAATTAGAGTTAGGTCTGAAGATCAGCCATGATCTTATCGAATGGCGGGGCAGGCTCGAGGGGCCGAATGGCCTACTCCTGTTCCTAATTCTTATGTTCTTATGTTCTTAATTACCAATTGGTGAATATTGGTAGTTAGTTATTGGTGACTGGAAGTTGCATTGAACCTAATGAATTCCATTTGAGAATTGCAAAATCGCCAATAAGACTCCATGTTACTTATCTATATGTGTGCTGCATCATTGCATTGTTTTTTGTTATCAGCAGCCCCTCGTGCCCTCTCCCGCACCAGACTCTGTGACCCTTATCACCCCCATCCTTGCCCGGCTCCACTGGCTCACAATCACTCAAAGGATAAAGTTCAAAATCCTGGTCTTCACCTTCAAAGCTCTCCAAGGCCTTGCTGCTCCCGACCTCTGCGACCTCCTAACCCTTACCAACCTGTCCGATCCTTCCGCTCAGTGGACTCCAGCCTGCTTCACGTCCCCGTCTTGCCCACCCCACCATTGGCGGGTGGACCTTCAGCCTCTCTTTCCCCACCCTCTGTAACTCTATCCCACAGTCCCTAGGCCTCACCCCCCACCCCTCCCTTTCCTCCTTCAAGACTCGTCTCAAGTCCCTCCTCTTTGAATGTGCCTTCGGTCACCCTCCTACCTCTACCCTTTCCCTCCCTCCACCCCTCCTGATCCCAACCACCAGCTCGGATGCAGATCCCTGATGTTTTTTGTGATGCCTTGGGACATCCTTCTGACGTGAAAGGCACTATAGAAATGTAATTTGTTGTTGTTATGTTGAATAGCTTCCAATTAGTACTATTTAAACAGGTTTGTTTGGAGCCACAGACTTATTGCAGGGGCTGAGGTCTAGTTTTAATTCCAACTTTGTGTTTTCCATGTATTGTGTATTATCCTATTCTCTTTTAGGTACTTCACTAAATGGGTGGAAAATCGGAGGAAGATGCAATCCTGCCTGCTTTATTGCACTTTCTAGTAGCTAGTTCAGAGTAATATTAGAGGCCTGGAAGCCGGTTGCTCTGACATCTCAGCTGTAGTTGGTCATGGCTCCAAGAAAGATTATCCTTAAATAGAAATACAGGTATAGAAAGTGGCATTTGTTATTGTACCTCAATGCATTGAAAAACACTTTGCAGTAATTACTGTCAAGTATATATAGCAAGTGTTTTTTGTAGTGCACAACATTCAACCCAGAGACAAGTGTTAAGAGCTCAGCCAAGCTGACATTTGCAATTCAGTAAATAAATAGTTCTCAATAGATTAGCAATGCTGCTGTTGCTCACCACCTATTTTGTTTTCATTGCCACGTCTGAGTGTTTAGAATGGCTGCCAGATCAACAGACCTCTGCATATCCCGTTGTCTGGGTGGTATTTCATGATGGTAATCTGCTTCTAATGACGTGAGCTGAACAAAACACTTAAATTATCCTCATTTATATATTGTAAAGCATTTATACCTACAGATGATGAGATTTTACCTTAGAAATTAAACCCCTGCTAGGCTGCTAGGGATGTTACTGATTCAGATTAGATGCCGTGTAGATTGCCTACATAATAACATTCAATTTCAATTTTTAATTAGTTATAACTTGTAAAAAGCTTTGAAACTTTTATTTCTTTACCTGAAAAAATGCAAGTAATAAAGCATGAGACTTACATATGGATTATGATATGATACAAAATTACATTTGTATTGCACGTTTCAGGTCAGGAAGACGCCCCGACATGAAAGGATTAGGTAGGATTCGGCAATTTACTTTTTCCAATTATTTAAAATGTTCTTGTATCCTAAACATAATTTTCACTTTGTGGCAAATACTGTATGTATAAAGTGTTCAGTAAAATGGGAAATGAGCTGGTAGTAGTAAGTCAGAGAAACTTGGAAAGGCAAATTTTGATAGCTGAATCACAAGTCATATAGATTTGGCTGAATAAATAATAATAATAATAATACACATTTTTAATAATAATAATAATTTTAATAATGAACCACATCCAAATCAACTGCTCCACCCTCGCCTCAGCCAATCATCCTTCTAATCCAACAGCAACAACAAAATTACATCTGTAAAGTGCCTTTCGTGACTGGAGGATGTTCCGAGACGCTGGGGAATCGGTGTTTTAGACCGGAGCTGGGGTCGGGATCTGGGAGGGTGCAGTGCAGGAGGAGAAGAAGGATGACCAAAGGCACGGTCGAAGGGGGAGGGTCTTCGCATGGAGCCCCCCCCCACCCTAACTCCAAATGTGAGATGATAATCCTTGAGTCCAAAATCCAGAGGATCCACTCTGCCCTTGCTACCACCATTGCCTCAGCACGTCCCCCTCCGGCCTCCACACTGGTGTCCCCGTCACCCCGAGCCTAGCTCTGCAGGTCTCCCCCCGTCTGCTCCCCCACTCGGCAGGCGAGAGGAACGCAAGTTGTTGTTGTTGTTGTTAAATGCTATGAAGAGCTTTGAGACTAATGTAAGGATTATTATATATTTATTGTACATAATTTTGACATATATATATCATATATAAGGCGTTATATAAATACAAGTTGTTGCCATCCGAAACGCTTGACTGTCCAGCGCCTTGGGACGTCTTCCCGACGTGACAGGCGGTTGACGAACGCCAGCCATCTTGTATCTTGTTGTATTTTGTTGTTGTTATCATCGGGTGATGACGTCATGTCTCACGCCCCCCCCCCGCGGCTCCGAGAGCGAGCGCAGACGTCACCGACGAGTCGTCGTGTCACGTGCCGCACTCCGTACAACCAATCGAATCGGCGGTGGCGGGGTTTGAATTGCTGTTTGGGTTCTGTCTGTGACGAGGAGAGGGGGGTAACGGCCTGGGCTCGAGACACGGTGACGAGGAGAGGGGGGTAACCGCCTGGGCTCGAGACACGGTGACGAGGAGGGGGGGTAACGGCCTGGGCTCGAGACACGGTGACGAGGAGAGGGGGGTAACGGCCTGGGCTCGAGACACGGTGACGAGGAGAGGGGGGTAACCGCCTGGGCTCGAGACACGGTGACGAGGAGAGGGGGGTAACGGCCTGGGCTCGAGACACGGTGACGAGGAGAGGGGGTAACGGCCTGGGCTCGAGACACGGTGACGAAGGAGGGGGGGGGTAACGGCCTGGGCTCGAGACACGGTGACGAAGGAGGGGGGGTCGCGGCCTCGAGAAGCACTCGGAGGAGCGTGGGGAACTGTCAAACCAGTGGAAGCAGCGCGGCCGATGCGGGAGAAGCTGCAGGAAAAAACCCTTTCCGACATCAGTCAGGTAACGAGCCTCCAAAGCGAGGCCCGGAGAGCAGAAAAGAGGCCGCCCCCCCTGCGCCAACCAGTCGGGCCTGGGAGGGTTGAGAGGGCGGACGCTGGAGGTGAACAAAAGCGCCGAGCGGCCTGAGATGGGGGCGGGAGAGGCGACGAGCACTTACGTAACGAGATGAAGCGGCCCGTGGGGGGGCGGCCCGTGGGGGGGAAGCTGACAGCTGTGCCTCTCCTCCCGACTGATATCAGGGTCACTCAGCCCGGGCCTGGTGTGGGGACTGAGTTGCTGCCGGGGTTGAAGAGTGTTTATATGCGGCTCAGGGGGTTGGCCCTGTTTGTCCACATGCGCACTCACATTTATTCATTTCTAATTAATCCCAGGCCAGCAATTGTACCTATTGTTAACCCGTGAGATCGCTTTGCTTTAAAATATTGATAGTAATACTCCTTGCATTTGGTACAGTACCTTTCACCTCAGGTGATTGTCTCAACGCACTTCACTGGATATACTGCAAGTGTAGTGACTTTTTTTAGGTGAAAATGGCAACCAATTTGCGCATTAGAGGTATGTGGCAGGTCACAATCTGACCTGTAAAGGTCCTCTCACTGCGCTGAAGACCGATGTCTGCCAGATACCTGATGAGGAAACTGAGGCTTGGGGCGATAGCTGTTGGAAGGCTTTACCTGGAGTCTGAGTTTGTGAAAAACACATTTGTATGTCCAGCGCCTGGAGTCCACCTTGATTGGCCTGCAAGAGGCAAACAGCTGCTGCTTAAACTCTGCACCTCCAATTGGTGGAACCATCCTTCAATGGGAAGGGACATGTGCCTGAGCTGTGGGCAGGAAGATGGCGGCAATGCTGTTGTGCATTTCATAATAATAAATAATAATCCTTGCATTTGATATAGCACCGTATCACGTCTTCAAGACGTCCCAAAACGCTTTGCAGAATATACTGCAAAGTGAATTGACTGTATATATTGTGGGTGAAATGTGGCAGCCAAGTGTGCTCAGCCGTGTCCCACAAACAGTCATGGATTGAAGTGACCAATTATTTTTAAAGGAATTATTACCCGGGAAAAGCGATTCGCTAATCGACTAATAACCAGGTTCCTACTTACTGCTACGTAAACAGAGGCGTGTGGAGTAAGGAAACTTGCCCATTGTTTCGCCCTGTAAGGAATCGAACCCAGGTCTATCGCTTGCGAGGAGAGTACTCTAGCCACTGAGCTACAGGAGTTAATGCTGAGCTGTGTTGCCCACCGTGAAGCTTGCAGGGAGTTCCTGGTACTTATCATCCACCTATTAAGGGCTCAAACCCGCACTAACTAGTGACTATACTCTTGGGGGGGGGGTGATAAGTGAGGGTTTCCTTGGACCTGAACTGGCTCCAAGGTGACATCTGGTGAAATTGAGCCAATCCTCTGTGACGGTCTCGGCAAGCCAAAACCCTAACAGTTAGGATGGCCCTAGCTGGTCAAGCATCGGGAAGGCTTGCCAGGCAGTAATATCACTGGCAAGTTATGTGGTTTTAGCTGGTTATACTCCAGCAGTACCCTAATACACACACTGGGAACCCCAAGTTTTGGCTCAAGCCAACCTGCGCCTAATGCTTTCCGAGATTAGGTGAGCAGGATGTGTCCTCAAGGGAGAGAGTGTGCATTCCATTCTAAAAATCTATCTCTGGGATTTCCATGTGTAGTGTGTGTAGTTGGGGTGCATGGAATTCTCAGTTTGGGTTGGATATACTTAAACATGGTGCTGGGTTTCTGTATGTAACAGACATCCAACTGACCAAAAATAATTGGTAGCACTCTTGCCTTTGAGTCAGCAGGTTGTAAGTTCGAGACACACATTGAGACTAGGAGCTCTTATTGTCAGCCTCAGTGTGCACGTGTAGGTGGAAGGCGTGGAATTCTCAGCTTGGTTTGGATACTCTTTTATTATGGTGATGGGTTTCTGCATATGTCAGACACTCTTCTGACTAACCCCGCCCCCCACAAAAAGGTTGCGCACAGCAATGTCCCACAAACCGCCATGCAGTCAATGACCAGTTTTACGAGGGGAGAGGGGGAAAGAGGCCTAAAGTGGAGTGGACTTTTGGTCTGCTGAGACATTAGGACCACGATCAATTAGCATAATGGAGGGAGATTTGATGCCCATTTTGTGCAGAAAGTGCAGGATGTGAGAGTATCTGGCCTCCTTGGGTGCTGGTTTTCCAGAACACAGAGAAATTTGTTTCTCTTTTTGAATAGTGCCACAGGATTTTTAACATCTACCTGAACAAGCAGATGGTTCAATATTTTATCTGATGGATAGCACCTCTGACAGTGCAGCACATCAGCCTGGACTACATGAGCTCAAAGTCCTGACATGGGGCTTAAAGTTTGTGCTGAATTCTAGAAACTTCTTAAATTCAGACTTAGTTTGGATTTTTCTGATTCAAATTTTTTTTCTGCTTTCTTTAAAAACATCTAAGTTTAAAAGTTGTCCATCGTGCTGTGTAATCTTAAATTGTTTAGATCACAAGGTCTAGTAGGCTGAGGTGAGGTGTAATTTCAGGCATTCTCAATTTATGAGTTGCTTTGAAATGTTTTTAATGTGAAGAGTGATACAGAAAAGCAAATTCATTACTGGCAATATTGTGCAAATTACTAGGGAAGAGATGTATAATCAAAATTGAACCATAGAAATATACAACGCTATTTGGCCCTTTACTTTGTGTCGTTTGCTCCTCCAGGATGCCATCCATAGTGACTATTTTTTAGGCGAACATGACAGTCAATTTGTGCACCACAGTGTTCTACAAACAGCCATGAAGTGAATGACCAACTCTGTTCATGAACCTGTATTCGTATGTGCAGGAATCCACCTTGATTGTAATGCAGAGGTAAGCAGCCGCTGCTCAGGTTCCATATCTAACTGGTGGGACCAACGCTGAATTGGTAGGGCTGTGGGCAGAAAGATGGTGGCAATGTTCTCATCCATTTCATGCTGAGCCGTGCTGCTCACTAGGAAACTTGCAGGCACCTACCATTTGCCTAGTGGCTCAAACCTGTGCTTGTTGGATGTCAAGTGACGAACTAGTAACTATGTTTGGGGAGGTAAGTGCAGTCTCCATGGAGCTGAACGGGCTCCAAGGTGATGTGCTTGGCAATAGAATGTTAAAATGGAGTCATTCTGTGGTGGTCACTGTTCTGGTGTCCACGGTACTCCCAAGGCACTGCTGGTGTCAGACCGGCCATTATTGGCAGCACCTGGGTGGGCAGACTGGGGGCAGGAATTCTTCACACTCAGCTCCTGCTAACCCTGTATGCTGAAGCCCTAATTGTGGTCCTACCTGGACAAGTAGCAAGAAGCGTGCCAGACAGTGCTTTCAATGGCAAGGATAGGTGGTTTTAACTGGTCAACAACAACTTGGATTTATATAGCGCCTTCCACGCCAGATGGCGTCTCACAGTGCTTCACAGTAACGGATCCCGGGGCCGAGCCAGGGGGAGGGGGAAGGAAGATGACCAAAGGCGCAGTCAAAAAGAAAGGTCTTCAGCCGAGACCTGAAAGTGTGAAGGGTGTTCCAGAGCCTCGGGGCATAGTGGCTGAAGTCAAGGCCACCGATGGTGGAGCGAAGGCAACGGGCACTGTTGTGAGGATAGAGGAGGTCAGAGAGGTGGGGGGGTGCAAAGGAGTGGAGGGATTTGAAGACAAGGGTGATGATCTTGAAGTCAATCCTTTCTGGGACAGGCAGCCAGTGCAGTCTGGCAAGGACTCGGGTAATTGGGGAGCGGAGTTTGGTGCGGGTAAGATTGCGGGCGGCAGAATTTTGTATGACCTGGTTAAATTCCAGCAGTGTTGCAATGTACACTGTGAGGTGCCAAAACATTGGCTCTTGCAAACCAGCATCTAATACTTTCCAGAATTAAGTATGCAGAATAGGCAGGGTGTATCCCTCTAAGGAGAGAGTGCATTCCAGACACGGTAATTTCTATGTGTAAGTGGCTTTGTTTACTTTTAAGCATGGTGTTGGTGGTCTCTGCACAGTTCTCAGCCACCCAAATCTCAATTCACTGCTGTTTCCTCATACTCTCCCAACGCTCTCCTCATTCAGTTAGATGACCACCTACAGTTGTTTATTTTTTCTGACCAAAGGGGTCAGTTTGACTTGATTCGTAATGTTCTCACCTTTTGAGTAAGAAGACTGAGTTCAATCTTCAAGTTGGGACTTGGAAGTCAGATAGTTTAATAGCCTGTTTAGTTTAATTGGTTTAATTTAGTAGGCTGACACACAATGTAGTGCTGTTTTGAGGGAGGGCTCCAGCCTACTGCTGAGCAGGCTAGAGGCAAGCTTCACAGTGTTCAGCTTAATTAAATTAATGAAACATTGGGTCGATCTTGAACATCAAGGTTGTTACCATGTCACAAGCTGCCCCGAAAAAGTCTTCGCACCATGCTGAAGGTGGATGTCTGAGGCTTGGGGGTGACAGCTGCCAGGGGGTGACTGTTGCCTGGAGTCTGAGTTTGTGAACATGCATTTGTACATTGGTTTGCAGAAAAGTAAGAAGATGCTGCTCAAGCTCTGCACCTCCAACTAGTGGAACCATCGCTCAATGGGAAGAGATATGTGTCCAAGCTGTGGGTTTACCATTGTGTTCCATTTCATTGCTAATCCATCACAGATGAACAGAACTCACTTTGGTTTGGATACTCTTAAGCATGATTATTGGTTTCCACATGTGCCAGACACCGACCTTAATAAAAAAACACAGTCCTGGGGGTGTGTTGCATTGTTGAAGGTTCTGTTTTTGCATGAGACACTTAAACCAAGTCCGGTCTGCCTGCTCGGGTATATGTTAGAGATCCCAAGTCACTATTTGAGAAGGTAGTTTCTCAGTGTCTTCAGACAACAATCCCCCAGGGTAAAATTGGTCATTCATAGTTGTTTGTGGCACTTTGCTATATGAGATACCATATGGGATACCATCTTCGCCTACAAATACAGTCACTACACATTACTGAAAATCCTGTGATTTTCTCAAGCTTTGAGACTTCCTCTGAACTGAGTTGAAAATGTGTGTCTGTGCGCATGAGTATATTAAGAGTAGAGTCCCATAGGGTCGTGATTAGAGCACTCGCCTTACCAACAAGAGGGTTTGGGTTTGATTCCCGGGCAGGGTGAACCTTAGGCAAGTTTCCGTAATCCACATACACGCCTCTGTTTACCTAGTGGTAAGTAGGAATCCGCTTGATTCGTGGATCACTTTCCAGGAGTAATAATCTCTCAAAAATAATAGTAATGTGGTCACCCAATCCACGATTGCTTGTGGAATGTTGCTGTGCGCAATTGGCTGCCACGTTTTGCCCACAAAATACAGTCACTACACTTTACAGTATATTCTGTGACATGCTTTGAGATGTCTCAATGATGCGATAAGGCGCTATACCAAATGCAAGGTTTATTATTAATATTAACTCTGGGTGTTGAGAGTGAATAGCTTGGTAGTATTTGCTTGATGTTGCTACTGTGAATGGAGTGGCTCCGGTCGTGAAAGTATTGGGATCGCAGAAGCACGAGCGGGAAATCAGCTTTGCCCAGTTGTCAGCCTAAAATGAGCTGTGACGAATTCTTGCTAAGTGCTGAACTATTCGCTCACAAAATATACAGTCAATTCACTTTACAATATATTATGTGAAATGCTTTGAGATGTCTCAACCGTGGTAAGGCGTTACATCAAATGCAAGATTATTATTAACATTTTTAGCATTTTAAACATAACTACATGTTCAGGAAAATGTCTATAATTTTAATTTGGGTTGTTTCATAAAATGTGTCTCTAAATAGCACCAATCAACCCTTTGCAAAGTTTCTCAGAATTTTCTGCAAAATTTGTCAAATGGTCAGTAATTTTTGGCAAATATTTCCACACTTTTCTATTGGTCTTGTCATAGGTAAGTTAAGTGTAGGGCAGCTGCACCTGAAATGCACAGAAGTTTGTAGGGTATTATGTGGGTAATTTATAGTACCATGAGAACTTAATAAAAGAGGCATTCCTTTAATTTCTTAACAGCCTGAATCTAGATGGACCTAGTCTCTATCACTTGTGGAATACATTAATGTATTTGGAGAATGAAGATCTTAACTTGTGGATTATGTTGCTTTGTTTTGACCCCTATGATCATTTGTTGAAAACATTTTCTTTTGACAGGTGTTGGGGGCTGACAACTGAAAATGGTCAATGAAAGGGTTCAAAAGAAGTCTTTCCAGGACAGCCTGGAAGCTATCAAGGAGCGAATGAAGGAGAAACGAAATCTGAATTTGGCTAAAGTTGTCAGGGCTAAGCAAAGCAAGACTTCAAGAGTTAAAAACAATATACTAAGTAAGATTTGTTATTATTTCTGAGGAGCTACAATTTTTCATGTTCTTATTTTACTTTACTAACTTTTTTAAAAAAACTACAGATAAAAGCTCCTTGATAAAATATATCCAAGAAAACAACCAAGACCTAGCACTGTCTTTAGCGGCAGAAAAGGAGAAGCTGAGAGAGGCACAAGATGTGATATTGTCCATGAAAAGAGAGCGGCAGTCAATGATGTTCCACATTTTTATGCTAAGAAGGAAACTTGAACATCTTCCAGAGCAAGTTGAGGTACATGAGCAAAATCCTTTGTGACTTGACAGCAAATGTCTTAAACAATTATAACGTGTAAAATTAAGTTTCAATCATAGTAGGTTTAGAAATTTGGAATGTGGAAAGACTTAACAGGGCAAAAGTGAAATCGGAGAAACTATACAAGATAAATTACTGTTATTTTTCAGTAACGTTTAGTCAACTGTTTAGAATTCAAACACCCCTTGGCTCTTGCAATCGTATTAATTTTTTGGTCAGCCAGGTCTCTTGACCCATGTGAAAAACATCTCTAATGCTTAACCTATCCCAAACCTAACAGAATTCCATGTATTCTATCTACACGTGGAAATTCCCATGTATTATAATGGAATGCACACCCTCTCATCGCTCCCCTTAAAAAGCCCATCCTCTAACCTGACATACTAGTGGCCCATTTCTAACTTGTCAAAGTTCTGGAACGCGTTGTTGCAAATCAGCTTTGCTTACACCTCTCTAACCACTCCTTACTCGAGCCTTTCCCCTTTTTCAGATGAAGGCTGAAGGCCTTCTTCCGACTATGCTTACGGTCCCCTCCTGCCTCCCACCCTCGGCTTGGCATCAGTCTCTGCCACTGTTAAGCTACCCCTAGTGAAGGGTGCTATGTAAATACAAGTTGTTCTTGTTAGTAGTGGTGATTATTGTTGGGGTACTGCTGGAGTCTAACCAGCTAAAACCACATGGTTTGCCAGTTAGTGTCCAGCTTTGGTTTACAGGGTTAACTGAGTTGAGTGGGAAGAATCCCTGCCCCAGTAACTGGTCTGTCCGTCCAAGTCCTATAGATGAGCCAAGCTGGCTGAACCGTCAGCAGCTTTGAAAGGTCGAATTGTTTTCTGAGCAAAGAAAGTGAATCCAGGCTTAGGTTGTGAATTAAACCTGTTTGAATGGGTCATTCTTCATTGCCCTATTTCAGTTTTTGTCTTATTTCCATTTTTCCTGGGAGGATGTCTTTAAAAAGGAAGCTTGCATGAGTTCTATCTTAATAATTGCATATTAAAGAATGTACGTTGTACTTTCATTTGTAATCTTATTTATTTTGTAATGTGCAAAATGTAGCCACTCCAAGAATAAGGTTAACGCTGTAATTTGTGTTTTTATTTCAGACCAGACTATCTACTTTGAAAAAGATCATCTCTAAAGTAACTAACAACCTGATACATGCTGCGGATCTTCTTGGGCCTATGCAAGAGTTGTGTTCGTTCAATGTAGTAAGATTTTTTTTAAGTTGGAAAGGATTGCAAATCGTAATATTTATATTCATATGGCGGCACCATCGTGAATTATATGATGAATATCTTCTGCCTTTGTAAGAAATTAAGCTCTTCATAAGATGTACTATGTAAGTGTAGTGATACTATTTGTAGGCAAACGTGGCAGCCAATTTTGTACACAGCAATGATCCGCAAACAGCCATGAAGTGAGTGCCCAATCCCAAACCACCTGAACAGGCAGTTGGTATCTTGTTTTTTTCAGTGTGATCCAAAGGATGGCATTTCCAAAAACTCACTGCAACTCCAGCATTGCATTGGTGTGTCAGCCCAGAATATATAAATTCAAATGGTTGCTTGAACCCACAGCCTTCTGATTGAATGCTACCAACTGAGTCACACTAATGCATGATCAGAACCTTCTTTTGTGAAGCTCCTAATGTACACTTAAGGGTTCATGGCTACCTGCTACTTTTTTTTTCTCCTTTGATCACTGGTACCTCAATCAAGTCACTATGCTTTGTGGAGCAGGTCAGGGAGTAATTATTCATTGGAAATACAGCTGAACTAGACCTTGTTCTTTCCCAGTGTCCACGTCAAACCACTTTGTAGCATGGGTAATAGATAAATATCAGTAACTGATTCAAGGTTTTGGTCTTGTTGCAGCCTAATTTAGTTGATAGCACACTTGACTTTGAGTCAGATTGTAGTGGATTCAATTCCCATGTTGTTACTTTGAACTCATAGTCAAGGCTTGAGCTCCAATGCAATGCAGGTGGTGGGGAGGAGTACAGCATTGTCAGAAATGCCATCCTTTGGATGAGACATTCTCCCAATTTTATCCTCGAGATAAAAAATTGATCATTCAATCCGTGACTATTTGTGAGACAATGCTGAGGACAAATTGGCTGTTGTGTTTGCCTACTAAATACAGTTAGAGTAAACCCTGTGAAGTGTTCTGAGATTTCCAGAAATGAAAGCTGCTATATCATGCAAAGATTAGTATTTTAATATGTATGTTGCATTTGCAAAATAGATTGTGAGGAAACCATTCTTTGGATTTGATTTTGAAGAGCATTACACCAGATTTGACCCAGAGGAGTTTGAGCTTAGATTTGGTCCTTTTTTTGATTTTAGCTACTTCTTTTGCTCAGAAAACACAAGCTACTTTATGTTCTCTGCCCACTGTTCTCCTGCCCCTGCTCTCTGGAACTCCATCCTGGAGTCCCTCCGACATACTCCCTCACTTCATTCAAGGTCCATCCCTAGACCTACCTTGTGCTTTCAATAATATTTACCACACCAGGCTTCCGGATCCTGATCAGCCCCATTCTTGCTTGACTCCCCATCCCCCTAAGATCAAATCCAAGATCCTTAACCTTGTGTTCCAATCCGTCTGCAAACCAGTTCCATCTCTGAACCTCTTACAACTCTACAGACTTCACCACTGCCATTGCTCAACGAACACTAGTCTACTTCATGTTCCCCATCCCATCATTGGTGGACAAGCTTACAGCTATTCTTCCTCTGGTCTCTGAAACTCTACTCCGGAGTCCTTCCGACTGGCTCCATTCCTCTCCACTTTCCATTCCACTGCTTTTCGCTGCGCTTTCAGGCATCTTTCCATTCTCCTGTTACTTTTTCTTTAGCTCCTACTCCCCAGCTTTGGTGCCCAACCAACTGTGTACTGCCCTTTGAGATGACATTCTGACATGAAAGGCAGTATATAAATGTAACCTGCATTGTATTCTAGTTGAAAGTTATATGGTTGGAGTGAGTGGGAGGAGGTAAATAGCATAAAAATCAGTTCCAATCCTCGAATGGTGTTTTTTTTCCCCTTTGCTACAGAACTTGAGACCAGTAGGATCATTTGAAAATGACTTTGAAGAGGATGATTTATTACCTGATTTACCAGAAAGTTCTTTAATGGAGTCCCCAGTTACGTGAGTACATGTTCAAATTCAGTTTTTTTGGAGGGTGTTTGACATATGTGGAAACCCATCATACTTAGGAGTATCCACATATGTATAGCACTTGATGTATGCATGGAAATTTTATTGGTCTGGAATGAAATGTGCACACACTGGAGGAAAAGCCAGAGTGTTGGTGTTAGGGTATAGCTGGAGATAATCAGCTAAAACCACATATCTTGCCCCTGAAAGCATTGTCGCGAGTCATTAAGACCATCTCTGTTTGGTTGCACTCTCGCCTCCAAGTATGAAAGCTGTGAGTTTGAGCTCCAAGTTGTGACTTTGAACTCAGTAGTCTAAGCTGACTCTTAAATACAGTGTGGATGTGCCCAAATTGTTGGGTGATCATGTGGAGTATAAACACCAACGTGGGTTAATTGGGCCGAATGGCCTACTTTCATGCTAACTTCTGTTTAACATGATAATAAATATCCCTTGCCTTTGGCATAGAGCTTTTCACGTCAGGAGGACATTCGATACACGTCACAGAACATGCTATAAAGTGGAGTGACTGTTCTTTGGCGAACATGGCATATTGCGTCAGTCGGCTCAGTTGGTAGCATTCTTGCCTCTGATTCAGCATTGTGGGGTTCAAGCCCCACTTTGGGACTTTGAATTCCTATAGTTCAATTATGATTTCAAAAACTGACAACTCGTATAGTCTGGACTGATGCTGCAGTATAGTGCTGGGGGCATCCTCCGTTGTTGGAGGGGGGCATCCTCCGTTGTTGGAGGGGGGCATCCGCCGTTGTTGGAGGGGGGCATCCGCCGTTGTTGGAGGGGGGCATCCGCCGTTGTTGGAGGGGGGCATCCGCCGTTGTTGGAGGGGGGCATCCGCCGTTGTTGGAGGGGGGCATCCGCCGTTGTTGGAGGGGGCATCCGCCGTTGTTGGAGGGGGCATCCGCCGTTGTTGGAGGGGGCATCCGCCGTTGTTGGAGGGGGGCATCCGCCGTTGTTGGAGGGGGGCATCCGCCGTTGTTGGAGGGGGGCATCCGCCGTTGTTGGAGGGGGGCATCCGCCGTTGTTGGAGGGGGGCATCCGCCGTTGTTGGAGGGGGGCATCCGCCGTTGTTGGAGGGGGCATCCGCCGTTGTTGGAGGGGGGCATCCGCCGTTGTTGGAGGGGGGCATCCGCCGTTGTTGGAGGGGGGCATCCGCCGTTGTTGGAGGGGGGCATCCGCCGTTGTGGAGGGGGGCATCCGCCGTTGTTGGAGGGGGGCATCCGCCGTTGTTGGAGGGGGGCATCCGCCGTTGTTGGAGGGGGGCATCCGCCGTTGTTGGAGGGGGCATCCGCCGTTGTTGGAGGGGGCATCCGCCGTTGTTGGAGGGGGGCATCCGCCGTTGTTGGAGGGGGGCATCCGCCGTTGTTGGAGGGGGGCATCCGCCGTTGTTGGAGGGGGGCATCCGCCGTTGTTGGAGGGGGGCATCCGCCGTTGTTGGAGGGGGGCATCCGCCGTTGTTGGAGGGGGCAGTGGAGTCCTGTAGCTTAGTGGTTAGAACACTCGGCTTGCAAGCGAGAGACTTGGGTTCGATTCCTAGTAGGGCGAAATGTTGGGCAAGTTTCCATACTCCACATGCCTCTGTTTGCCTAGCAGTCGGTAGGAACCCGGTTGTTAGTCGATTGGTGAATCCCTTTTCCGGGGGTAATAATTCCTTTTTTTTAAAAAAAAAAATCACTTCTATCCACAACTGTTTGTGGGACACTGCTGTGCGTAATTGATTGCTGAGTTTCGCCCACAAAGTATAGTGAATTCACTTTACAGTATATTCTGTGAAGTGCTTTGAGACGCCTCGAAGAAGTGATAAGGTGCTATATCAAATGCAAGGATGATTATTAAATCCTTCGCATTAAACTACCTGTTCAGGTGAAAATTAAAAATCCGAAAGATATCTCCCGAGGTCCTGGCCAACAATTCCCTCAAATAACAATAACAACTTGAATTTATATAGCACCCTTAATGCAGGACAACGTCTTGGTGTGCTGTACAGAGGTGTGGTTGGATGAGGTTGAAATAAAATTGGTGATTCACTTCATGGCTGCCAATGTTCACCTACAAAATACACAGTCATTACTATTAAATTTCTAATCAAATCTTGTGAAGCTCCGTGAGACATCCTTCTGGCGTGAAAGCGCTGTATCAAATGTGCCGGCCCACCTTCAGCCTGATGTTCCTCTCCAAGGTGCTAGAACGAGTCTTTGCCTCCCAACTTGTTCTTTACTATGCCGGCGCACCCTGCATTAGCCTCTCCAATGCTTCCACCCACAGCACTGAAACTGTCCTGGTCAAGGTTCTCAATGACCTTCTCGCCATCTGCAACCAGGGTGCTCTGCCTTCTCGAACTACTTGACCTCTACCGCTTTCAACACAGTTGCTCACCCCATAATTCTCCGTCATCAGTTCTCATTGTTCCACATTCACGGTTCTGTTTTTGTTTCAATCCTATCTATCCCGGCATCTCTTCCTATGGCTTCTCCCACTCTTGTGTAGTCACATGCATCGTTGATTGTCGCTCTATCTTTGGGCCTCCGTTTCATCATCTATCCTTTCCCATTTGCTGACATCATCTGCAGATATGGGATCCACTTCTACATGCACGTAGAGGACACACAACTCTGTCTCTCCCCTCAACTACAGTACTACTGCTGTTCTGACTGATTTCCTGTCAGACATCAAGTTCTGGATGAGTTCTAGCTCCTTCAATTTATTGTCAACAAGGCTGGGCTGTCCCTGGCAACCAGTGTCTTCTCGCTTCACGCCCTGACTGTGTCGACTTGCTCGGATGATCATGGAGCTGGTGCGGAACCTCGATATCTTGTTATGCTTTCTTCCTGCTTGGAAGACTTCCCGACTCTTACCTCCACAAGCTGCAGATTATTCAAAACTCTTGTCGCCCGTGTCCTCTCCCGCACCAAGCTCGTGAGCTGATTACCCCTATCCTTACCCGGTGATCGGTTCCCAGAGTTTGGTGCAGGAGAGGATATCAGCTGCAGAGTTCTGAATAATCTGCACCTTCTTGTGGAGAAGACTTATTTTGGTCAGCCGGGTGTCTGACACATGCAGAAACCCATCACCGTGCTTTAGAGTTGGAGGAGAAGACTTGCCTCTTGGATGCTACTTTCATTCATCCTTGTTCCTTTCATTTCTCTTCCCACCCTCCCCAGACCTTTTGGCCTTGGGTGTCCAGCCAACTGTCAAAAGCACTTTAAGTCATCCTGGTGTGATACAATGTAATTGTAAGTTGTATTTCACTCCTGGTATATTCTGGTGTCAGGTAAGCAGGGCACATCTCTTTGGGGGAAGAGAGCACGTAATTCCAGACAAATGAAAATTTCCATGCATACATGGAACTCTGGTTTAGTTTGGATACTCTTAATAATAATAATAATAATCCTTGCATTTGATATAGCGCTTTTCACGTCGGGAGGACGTCCCAAAGCGCTTCACAGAACACAAAGTGAATTGACTGTATATTTGTGGGCGAACGCGGCAGCCAATTGCGCACAGCAATGTCCCACAAACAGTCGTAGATTGAAAATGACCAATTTAATTATTGTTTTTGGTTTTTTGGAGGGATTATTATTAGGTGTGTGGAGTAAGGAAACTTGCCCAAGGTTTCGCCCTGCCTGGAATTGAACTCAGGTCTCTCACTTGCAAAGCGAGTGCTCTAACCACTGAGCTACAGGACTCCACAGGACTCCAGGACTTAAGCTTGGCTTGGCGATTGGTTTCCATGTGGTTAATACCTGACTGATTTTGGGGTGGTGGGGGAAGAAATTTTGGGGTGGTCTGGTTAACCATCATCAGTTCTCTGCATTCGTCAGACTTTCCTGTCTCATTGACCTCATTTGTTTGCTATAATTGTTCAATGAAGAATGTGTTGAGCAACACAGTTAATGTTTGCAATATTTACATACTTACAATATGCATTATTTTCTTAGGGACCAGGCCAAAGGAGTTCCAATTAAGAATTCAAAAACGGACAAAAATCAACTATCTGAAGATGCTGAGACAACTATGACAAATGAAGTGTTGCTGCCTAATGAAAAGCAAACTCGATCTGCATTAAAGAAATCCAAAGGTAAATTTTCTATATTCAGGGATAAAATATTGTTTTGAAAGAGAAGGAAGGTACAGAGGAAGCTCACTAATAAGATCAGCAAATAGTTTTTTTTACTACATTAAATGTATGTGGATGACGCCCAACTCTCTCTCTGCCTCCATTCTTGACTCTGGGACCACAGCTGTCCTGGCGGATTGTCTGTCAGACATAAGTCCCGGATGAGAGCCAACAAACCAAGACCCTCCTGCTTGGCTACCGTCAGCGCCTCCTCAGCTCAGTCTTGACAGCATCACTATGCAAGGTCCACCGAGTCAGTATGGGACCTTGGTGTTTTGTTCGACCCTAAACTGTCTTTTAAATCCCACATCCATGCCATTATCCATTCTACCTTCCTCCATGACATTGCCCGTCCCCACCACTACCTCTCCCTACAGGCCACATAGATCATCATCTATGCTTTCACCACATCCAGGCTTGACTATACTAACTTTCTGCTCGCTGGATTTTCCAACTGTTCCTTCCACAACCTGCAAATTATTCAGAACTCCACAGCTAATGTCCTCTCCTGCACTAAGCTTCATGAGCTGATCACCACCATGTTCGCTCAACTTCACTGGCTCCCCTCTCCCAGAGGATCAAGTTCATGATGCTCATCCTCACTTTTAAAACCCCTCCACTGTCTTGCTTCTTCCTATTTCTGTGACCAACTAAAACATTACCAACCTTGCAGCTCAGCGAGCACTGGCCTGCTCCTTGTCCCCTGCCCTGACGCTTTCTGGAACTCCATCCTGGTGGATAAGTTCCTTCCATACCAATGATAATCACCCGTAAATCTCCCTTTTGCTTTATTTTTATCTTGGGAAGCCTGTTCTTATTTAACTCTAGGGTTTTCAGGAATTGCCTCCAAATTCTGTATTTTGATAGATCTTAGGACCCCAGTTATTATATTTCTTCAACCTCAAATTTGAGGAGGTAAATTGATAGTGAGCAGGGTGCCAATATTCTGCCCCTTCATCCTTGATCAATACAGATCCCTGTCTGACCACTGACTTCCAGGATTAGTAACCAACGTTGTTGATTTCAACCCCACGATTTAGCATACACTGTAAACACAGAATAAGAAATGGGTAAATATCGAGATTAAATGTCGATGTTTTCTGTTTTCAAAAAGGGAGACGATCAACATTATACCACAGTGAAGTCTCTGATGAAACATCAGCAGCTACATTTGATGATGCTACATGTGAGGGAGTGGTTTCTTTGCCAAAAGGAGTTTCAATTAGGCGACGTTGTGGAAGGAAACATACATCATTCTGTGGTCAGATTGACACCTTCAATTCTTTCAATAGCTTTAATGATTATTCAGAAATTCCATCAATAATTGAGGAAGGTCTCAAAGAGCAAAAGTCAGCAATTCATTTGGACACTGTGGAAAGTTCACCTGAATCTGAAAATTGCAGTGAAGGAAACAATGCGTCAAACATTAACATGGAGCAGATACAAATTACGAACAATTTGGAACTTGAGAGAGTCAAAACTAAGCTCGTCGTCAATGCAAGAAACACTGAAATAGTAAATTTTGAAAATGTGCAGAAGATGAAACCTGTTTCAGAAAAAGTTGATGTTCGATTGGAAGTGGAACGAGGGAGAAAGGGAAAGTTAAATGAGGGAAATAGAAGTATGCCATTAAAGAAACCTTGGGAACCCACGAGACGTAGAACAAGATCCAGCAGTAGAGATCGAAGTCAAAGTAAAAAAAGTATAGCCAAAGAACGAAAGTCTCTTAATCTTAATATTAGTAATGCTTATGATTTTGATTGTGAAGAAAGTATTCATCTTACACCTTTCCGTCAGAAAGAGCAAACGAATGGGAATATAGAGAATACTAAAGAAAGTACTAGTTCGGAGAATAGCTCATTTAATGATTTAGATGAAGATGATAGTCCTTACCTTCCTCCTGCTGAAAAACGCAGGAAAAGATCCAGGAATAGTCAGGGTAGTGAAGAGACAGCAGCTTTTCCAGCAAGACGGAGGTCAAAAAGGACCACAGTAATATTACAGCGAAGGCACTCCCATGAAAAAGGACCTCAATGTATTAGCGAAGGGGAAATGGTTCAAAGTGGAATTAAGACTTCTGAGCCTCTGAAACTACCAAAGAATGGTGAGTATAGTTTAATCAAATTTTATAGTTGTATGTGTACATTAGCAAATTATATCATCTTCTCAGACTTAAAATATTGAAGTTTTCAAAGCACCAAGTATCTTCAATATAATGGTGAGATGAACTGAATCCTTGTACTGCTACAGGTTTATTTCAGACTGACTCATTCTGGAACTTCTTTAGAGCTTGTTTTTTTTCCTCTCGCTTCAGCTCCAAATAATTATGTTAGAATTTGTGTTTTTAGTTGAGGTTATTTTAAAATAGGTGGCTCTTCAATTAATCTTCAAACACTAGTGTTCCTATACCAAATCTTTCCAGCAACTAATGCTATTATAGAATCATGGAATCTTACAGCTGTGATTGTAATGTATTTCTGCGGGAAATTATACAGCCCAGTTTGTGACCAAGCAGCAAAAACCTAGAACTCTAGCTACCATTAAAAAATCCCATTGAGAGTCAAGTCAGGGGGCTCAGGGCACAAGTTCTGGATTCCATGGCAGGGCTTCTTGAGATACTTCTAGAATATTGCAGTACTTCCCAAAATTCAGTGGAAAATCAACCTTGTTTGATCTGATCTGTATACTTAAGAATATTCTTCTCCTTTCTATATCCCAATAAAACCGGTGCTCTGCCTGGGCACAAGTCAACAACTTCCATTTATATAGTGTCCCTCACGCTGGGTAATGTCCCACAGCACTTGACAGTGGCGGAGCATGTCGCTTAGCCAGAGGGAGGTGACCGTAGGCACAGTTTTAGAGGAAGGTCTGATGGGGAAGGAAAGGGCAAAACTGAGGGATAGAGGAGGAGTGTTCCAGAATTTCGGAGCACAGTGGCTGAAAGCATGTTTATCCCCTCAGTCTTCTATTCAATGTGATTTACTGCCTTAAATAGTGAAGTAGGAGTAATAGTCATAGATTAGTTCTAGTGTTAATGTAGTATGGATTTTAAGCAACTTGTACATTGATGATAAAACCGCATTTTAACTTGGAAAAGACCTTTAATGCTTTTTGAAGCCATGATACGTGTCTTTCACTACTTTTGTCCCAATGATTATTTGCTATGTTTCTAATGTTCTCATTGGCGTGAATGAGTAGCAAGTCTTGTTTGACTAAAATCTACACCAAACAGTATTTGTATTATTGTTTGCTTTTTTTTTGAAGCTTTATATTTTAATTTAAAAATAACACTAAAACATTGTATTTTGTGTATGTTTAATAGACAAAGCCAATGAAGTTGAAAATTCCAAATCTGCTGGAAAGAATATTCTATTAGAAATAGCGCCAATTTATGATGCGGAAGGAACTTCTTGTGTTAAAAGTAGAAGTATACAGAAATTTAAAAATTGTGAACTGATGCCTGAGACAGCCTTGTTACCTCACAAAGACCAAGGTAGAGAAAATGCAAGAAGTAATGAGAAAGTGAAGAATAAACAAGCCCTTAAAACAACAGGTAAGGACATCATGTTCTACTTTTCAATCACATCTGGTACATTAACATTACATTACTTGTTGAAACATTGGTAGTGTTTGCGCAGAAGTATGTGATGCCATTGTACAGTGATGCTTAGTACTGTATGTAATGGCAGCTGACTGGTTTTAGTTTAACTCCAGGCCCACCACTTATTTGACACTAATGGTGAACAAAAAAACTCACTAATACTACAGGCAGTTTACTGGTGAGGGAAAAAGCATTGAATGCAATCACCACTCTTAATGAATTTCCACTTGATATGTTTGTGTTTCTGAATATTCCAGCAAATGCTAAACTACAGCTAAAGGCGATTGAGAGCAGTATTAAAAATCAAATTGGTTATTAATTTTCTCAGGTGTAATCATATTGAAAAGGGGTTGTGTAATTGGGAGCTATATTTTAGTTTTGAGTTTTGTGGTAAATTTTCTGCTGATTGTCCCCTTAATTTTCTTCATGAAAACAGGAAATGAGCTGGACACCCCTCGCTTCAGTCTGAGTGATATCACCAATTTTTCGTTCACACCTGTTGAAAACCAGAAAATGAGGATGATTTATTCTCCTATATTGGGTGAAAAATGGGCTGATCCTGTGGCAGATGTTTCT
Source organism: Callorhinchus milii (assembly GCF_018977255.1). Classification (NCBI taxonomy): domain Eukaryota; kingdom Metazoa; phylum Chordata; class Chondrichthyes; order Chimaeriformes; family Callorhinchidae; genus Callorhinchus; species Callorhinchus milii. Next base: position 71,029,741 of record NW_024704743.1, on the reverse strand, counting down.
AAGCGCAGGTGCACCGTGTCTGTGAATTATAAGGAGCCAAATCTTAATGCGTAAGTTGAACATATATAGAGGAAGTAGAAAAACTATTGAGATTTTCAAGTGAATATGATACGGAAAAAAATCATCTGTTCAACCTACAGTTAAATAAGATTTTTTTCATCTGTTTAACAAAAATTGCTCAAGGAAAAATATTGCATTGGAAAGATTGGATAGTGGAATGCATCTTCTTTTATCAGAGCTAACTTTGTTTACATTGTTTGAACACATGCAGGGTTCCTCATGAGGCCACCTGCTAGGCTAGGTAGGCAGGTTTCATCAACAAAGCATTGATATTAAAACATTGCTGTGCGCAAATGGCTGCTGCATTTCGTCCACAAAATATAGTGAATTCACTTTACACTATATTCTGTGAAGCACTTTGAGATGTTTTGAAGATGTGATATGGTGCTTTATCAAATGCAAGGATTATTATTATAAAATGGGATATCACTTCAAAAGGTGAAGTCTTCCTCTTTCTTGCAATATCTTTTGGCCTTCATATGCAATGTCCTGGCCAGCAATCCATCAAATAAAATTGTTCATGACTGTTTGCTTGACACTGCTGTAAACACATGGACTGCGAGGTTCGCTTAGATATTAACATCTCATCCAAATGATGGCATTTCGAACAAAGCAACACTCCCCCAACACTGTCGGTCTAGACTGAGTTCAAAAGTCACAATGTACTTTGATTCCTGCAACCTGGTTGTCCTTGGCTAATGCATTTGGTTCAACAAGGTGAGTGATGGGATGCAACACTTGGCACCCACTGTCTGCATCCATTGCTCAAATTTAGTGTGATATTGTTTTTAATTCCATTATCAAATGAACGTATTTGAGACTATTTTTAAAAAAAACTTCCTACATTTATTATCCTTATTGAAGGCTGATGATTAGTACCAAATTATCATTTTAATTCTGAGGATCTGGGCTGAGAGTGCTGAAGCTTAACGAACAGCTATAACTAGTTTATCTAATTTTCATCTTAGCCCTCTATCCTATTTTTTAACAAATGCTGTCAAGTGGTTGTGTCCTAAAAAAGGGGTGAAATATTCATCACTATTAAGTGTTAACAGAGAATTCTAATAATTTTCTCAACAGGAAATTGCGTAGAGGAGATAGGTTCACTGACACTGAGTTTTTGAACTCGCCAGTATTCAAACTGAAGAAGGATGTTGCATCTTGCCGGAAATCTGGAAAAAAGAAATCTCCGCTTAACCGATATAATGAAGCATTTGTTGGCTGCCGATAATATCATAACTCAAACTGTATATCATGATTTCCTTAATTTAAGATCAAACTTACTGTGTATTAATGTTATTTTTTTGATAAGATATTTACATCTTTGTATATTAGCTGGTTTTCATTGTTTTCAAGTATTTTAGAAGCTATTGGATTAAAACAATTTTCACTATTGTTCAATTAACTGTTATTAACATAGCAAAACCTTTTTACTGAAACTTTTAGATACTGTAGTGTTTGTAACAATTATTTCTAATTTAGCTTAGAAATCATGTAAAGGAAATCAGAAGGTGAATTGATGCCCTTTTATTGAAGTTGCGTCTGCTGCTTGTTTACCCAATATTTTAACTGTAGCAGATTGTAAAAGATCAGAAACTCATGTTAAAATAAAATTTGACTGTCAATGGAAGATTGTTTTTAAATATACAAGTCCAACATTGTCTACCCAATGCAGTAACTTATTAACATGGGATGGGTTATGCTTTTCATTTTCGGGGATTGTTTTGTTCGGTCAGTCCAAGGATTTACAAGCAAAAAATGAAATTTTAAAATTCACGGAATGCATATTTTTAAAAATAGTTTATATGTATTATTTAGTTGTTTGACATATTTATATTTTATATTATAATTATTTGGTTGTCTGATGTGTGAAGAGAAACCTATTACCACACTTAAGAGTATACATACCAGACATAGTTCCACTTGTACATGGATATTTCCCTGTATCTGGAATAGAATGTGCACAAATAATTAGGTGAATATTGGCAAATTAGGGACTCTTGATTGTGTGTGGGGGTATTTTTATAGTTTAAGCAGCTGAAACTGCAATTGCAAGCATGCTTTCCATTGCTTGTCCAGTGGTGGGAAGAATCCCCTCCCAAGTCCTGCCAATCAATCAAGCTGGGTTTTCTATTAGCAGGACGAGAGTACTGTGGGTCTGGATTTCGCCCAGAAAATATAGTCAATTCACTTTACAGTGTATATATACTGTGAAATGCTTTAAGGTGTCTCAGACATGATAAAGGGCTGTATCAAATGCAAGGATTATTATCTGCCTGGCTGAGGAACCAGACTGCCAAAGAGGATTAACTATTCTGACATTCTTTTGCTAAGCAGAGTGCCTTGGAGGTGGTTCATTGGCAAAGAAATCCTGCTTACCTTACCTATCATCCTCCAACAGGATAGTCACCAGTTTGTCATATGTCATCTCTCAAGTGCAGGTTTAAGTTCTCTAGGTGGATCACCATCCTCACTATTCTGCCCACAGGTACCCATTGAGAGATGGTTCCATTAGTTGCAGGTGCAGACCTTGAGTAGCAGCTGGTTTATCCAAGTCTTATGTGAGGGGCTTTGGCAAATCGACATGCCTATAGTGAAGTTCTGGCCACAAGGGTGCTCAGCAACAGGTTAGTGTGGACTGGAGCTGCTTCCCGTGTACCACTAATCCACTTCAATGCTTGATCTTGGACTTCACAAATGAACTGGAGAAAACCCCTCAGCTCCATGCTTAAGAGTTCAGAACAAGGAGAACTGTTAGGCAGTGCTTTCGAGAGGCTGGCTTTCTCCATGGAGTGATGGAAGAATTCTGAAATACATTGAAATTTAGCATTGTTTACCCTGACATAGGATCCATATAGGTATGTCTAAATTTAAAGTTTGATGAGTTATTTTTGTTGGGTTATGTGCATAATTGTATACATGAATTTTGACTGAAACTTGCATTGTAGACTTATGTATTTGTAGGAGTCCTGTAGCTCAGCACTCGCCTCGCAAGTGAGAGACCTGGGTCTAATTCCCGGCGAGGCGAAAACTTGGGCAAGTTTCCTTAGTCCACACACCTCTGTTTACCTAGCTGTAAAGTAGGAACCTGGTTGTTAGGGGCATCACTTTTCTGGGGATAATAATTCCTTTAAAAAAATAAATTGGTCACTCAATCCATGACTGTTGTGGGACCCTGCTATGCGTAATTGGCTGCCCTGTTGCACCCACAAAATATATAGTTCAATTCACTTTTCAGTATATTCTGTGAATCACTTTGAGATGTCTTGAAGATGTGATAAGGTGCTGTATCAAATGCAAAGATTATTATTCCCCCTTCAGTCAATTAAGTGGAATAAGATATGTTCCAGCAGTAAGCACAACATTTAATATCTGCAAATGATGTTCCCCTCATTAAGGAGGGGGGAAACTACAGGCAAAAAAAAGCTTTAAATTTTTTGCAGAAACTTTAGCACTTATAGAAATACTTCAATTGAATCTTTTGAAAATTACCATTTATTTTCTATCTTAGTACAATATATTAATTTTACAAAAGAACATTTGACTTCTCCATGTGTAGTGAATACAAAAAGGTTTACAAAACCACAAAGGTAAAGTTTACAATATTGCACAAAATCTATTTTTTCTAAAAAATAAAAAATGGTAATTGGACAATTTAGAAAATATCTTAATAAGTTAGTCACTTTATTACATTCTAATTTTGCACTACTGAACTTATTTTAATAAAAGACATACGTTTTAAAAGTCACAATACACATTTTAACTTAATATTTTTTACTAGCAGATAAAAGCTTTGATATTAAAACAGCCTGAATTACACCACTATTTCTGACCAGTTCAGGCTAGCATTCAGATGACTGGTAGTGATTACACACCATAAAGTGCACCAACATCAGGCAACACTACAACTTAAAACACTTTACTATTTCTATCAGCTGAAATCTCATCATACAGTTTGTTTTAAGTACTGTACTCAATGCCACTCCAAATTAAACAGTAAAATGCTTAAGACAATTGACCTAATGGCACATTGGATGCATTTCACAAGTAACAAAATACTTATACCTTGTAATGAATGCATTTTAATAATTAAGAACATTCACCCTTCTATTTTAAGAATAGGTTGCCAGAGCACAGTTGTCTCAAACAAGACTTAATAAAACATTCTTACAATATTCTAAAGTCCTCTCACGATCCATCATATTTAGAGTGTTGCACATTATTGCATTGCAAATGGATGTATGGTAATGAATTCAAACCATGCTAACTTGTGCTGCATAGGAAATAGTAAAGATTGTGAATCAACACCAAGTTCTAACATTTTACTGTCATACTTTACCAAAGTGCTTTCAAAAACTGCCCTTTTAAAAAAACGATGGGTTACTTGATGAAGTGTACTGTAACAAGCTGCATACATTCCATAGATGCATGTCACCATTTGAGATATTTCTTAATGTGTACATTGTTTATTTTATTCATTTCTCAAAATAATTGATACCATTCACATCCATACCGAAAACATGTTCACCCTGTCTATTGGGATAGGGTTTTGTTGTAATGTTCATTCAAGCCGACAATTCAGTTTTGGTACTAGTGGCCTTTACTTCTCTACACACTGAGAAAGGTTAAAGATTGAAGACCCTATAAGATAGGTAATCTTTCTTTTCTGCCTATGTTTTTTTATTCAAAGCCTTGGAGGTATACATTGTCCTTTAATGTTTGAGGCTGGGCACTGATGTTGTTCCTATTGCCATTTCCTGTCCAGTAAAGATACCAAATTAAATCAGCAGAGATACACAGAGAGAATGCAGGCTAGAAAATGACACTTGACTAGCAGTTTGTCATGAAGGACTTAAAAATATACATCTGTCATAATCTCTGGCATCAATTTTCTGTCTTACAGTTTGCATGCCTTGCTCTCAAGCCAAAAGCCACACGGTTGTAGCAAGGCATGGCAAGCACTCATAATAATTGCACTACACCACACTGAACTATAATAGGTGCATGCATCTCCAATCATAGATTTCTAAAGCACACTCAGCTTGTATCATGGTTACATTATAAGTAGAGCACTGCTTCCCAAGAATATTCCCAATATAAGCACTCATGGCATAAATCTGGACCTCTAAGACAGCCTCTTCTGCACTCCCATAATGTGATTGATATACTGACTAGATTGCCAATAAAATATAATGTTCGCACAGATTGTTAAATTATTATTTAAGTAACACTTGCCTTCTCCCTTTGTAAAATAGTATGAAATAATAACCAGAAGAAAAGGGCTTCTGGTTAATCTAGTTTATAAACTGATCCTCTCTGAGGTCAAGATACTTGGTAAAAATCCTTATTAGAGCAATGAAAGTTCTAGTTGCTGCTTTGCAGAATATTCCTGATGCCACCTTCCCCAATCCTGGAAGAAACGGGGGGTGGGGGGTGGAGTCTGGATATAGGACTCAGACATTGGAAACAGACTAAGTACTGTCTATCTACAAAGGGAGAACATTTCATGTTCTGGAAAGTGAATTTTCTCAAGGGTATGGACACTAAATATCAACCCATATTCTCAGCAATTTATGTTAAAAAATAATTTCCATACATAAAACATATTTGCTTTTTTTATTACTAATTGCATTATGTAGATTGGACTTATATTTTCCATTCCTGACACAGTAAAGCTGATCAGTCTGCCTGCAGATTGCAACTGGCTGCATGAAGAATTTATTTTGATGTCAACAATAGCTGGTTTCTGGAGCTACTGGTAAGGCATCATTGATATTTAGTCTGCACCGTGCACTTGACGAACGTGGTCTGGTCACAGTACACCCCTCTGAAAAAAAATTATTTACTTAGCCCTTCACTTGTCTATTAATCCAGCCTCTTTAATTTTACTGTAAAAGAATTTCTCCAGTATGTTGGCACACTTGAAGTATTCACTCTCTGGAGGATTGTATTCTCGACAATTGGTGAAGATGCGCTGCATGTCAGCCATGAATAGCTTTTTAGTCACATAATACCGATTCTTAATACGTTCACTCATTGTTTTCAGATCTGTAAACAAATTACAGTAGAGAAAATGATATTTGGCACAAGCTGTTAACTAAAACAGTTTTTAAAAAAATAATATCTGCAGGTGAAGTATCAGCTTTCATCATAATTAATCCCACTGTAATAATTTTTTTTATCGTGTACAAATTCTTAACAACATATTTTCATCAACCTGCAAAATTCATTAATTTACCTCCCTGCAAATACAAGGCTCTAGAAACAGTCATGTTAAGTGACAAATAGTTGCACTAAGATTAACTGACAGAAAGATAAGAGCCGGCTAGTTTACATTAATCATAGCAAGGCAGCAAGGATTGTTGACAATGTGATTTATGCATGTGAATCATCACTTCCAAGAACAAATTGTATGTTGTGATTCATTTGCATGTCAATTATACTTTATAACGCTTTTTAATCAACCGCCTGCCCTCATGTAGCCAGTGCTACAAGATTAGAAGCTGCAATAAAATCTATGCTCTTATGGCAGTGTTTGTGCTATATTCTGTAACAGCACCTGAGGATTTAATTTCCACTGGATTTATGATAACATAAATGGCGTAGGTGCCAAACTGAGATAAGCTTTTGAAGTGAAAGTAACAGGTGAATTTTAAGGATCCCATGACACGACAAAAAGAAAAGGAAGTTTCTCCTGGTATCCTGGCCAAGAATCCCCAAGAAAAAAAATCATTCACTTCATGCCTATTTGTGGGACACAGCTAAATAAAAATTGGCTGCTGCATTTGGCTACAACTACACAGTCACGGTACTTCACAGTAAAATCTGTGCAGCATTTTGAGACATCTTGCCGATGTTAAATTAGCATTGCATGAAATGCAAGGTTTATTACAACAGTTGAGTATGCAACTGTTTATTAGGATGAGGGAAAATGTCTGCTCGGGCCCCAACACCTGACCATTCAGCGCTTTGGGACGTCTTCCTGACGTGAAAGGCGCTCTATAAATGTAATTTTGTTGTTGTTGCACTTCAGTTTTCAGTTCTTTGTCCCATCATCAAATCTAGGGCCAATGTAAAGCCAGAGGCTTTCAAGCAGAAAGGCAGAACCAGAAGTTTCCCTTTACACACTTCCAAGTACTCAGGAAATATAAATATAAAATTGAGTCTAATACAATTGCTGAACTCTTGACAGCTGAATTTTGCTTTAAAATGGATTTAAATTAAAATCATGTGATATAAGCAAAATTAGGTAATTTTTTAAGCAGTGAACAAAGTAATTGGATATGCAGCATGAATCTCACTTCTAGGTCAGACTCAGAACTGTGAATAAGTTCAAAGAACAGTTGGATTAATAATAATAAGGCCCCTTTCCTTGTAAATGTAGCTTATAAGAGAAGGCGTACATACCCATGGGGAAGCGAATTACTTCATAGTAACCTGGTGCTTCAACCTTCTTCACTGGCTCCATAAACGGCCAAGCATTTTGGTGACTCTAGTCAAAACAAAAGGTGGAAGAATAAAAATTCAGTTTTCCGCTTTTAATCAGCAAAATGCAGAAAGCTCAAAATAAATAACTGTCAGAATTGAGATGAATTTTGGTAAACCACCTTTACTTGCTGTAGGGTGTTCTTTAGTGTGTTGTAAAGCTGGTCAGGGTCTCTGGATTCTTTTCTGAAAGAAAATGGTCAAGTTGAAGGCAATAAGAACAGTGTAATACAGTATTTCCAATATTTCTTGAGTTGACAAGCAGTGCTAGTTATAATCATTACAGATTATGGAGGTTTGTATATTTTGGTACATTTGGGGTGTCAGCTTGGCTTGATACCACTCTCAACGCACCGAAGTCCCATCAGTGAGTTCAAGTGAATGTCAAAGATCCTGTGACGTTACTTGAAAAGATAAGAGAGTTTTTCCCAATGTCCTGGCCAATAATCCTCCAGTTCACGGTGTCAGCTGAGCTAAGATGGTAGAACTCTTGCCTCTGAAGGTTGTGACTTCAAGCCCCACGTCAGTACGTTAAACACGTGCTGCATTGTTGAATGTGCTGTCCTTCAGATGATCAGGAATATCTCAATGACATGATATTCCTATATGATATCGCACTACACTAAATGCAATGATTATTATCTTTTTTATTTAATCAATCTTATTTCGCTCACAATATATACAGATAATTCACTTATTCATATATACATTCTGTGAAACACTTTGAGATGCATCGAAGATGTCATAAGGCATTGTATCAAATGCAAGGATTATTATTATTAATCATTTATTCCATGGCTCTTTGTGTGTCTTTGTTGTGCAAGGAAGACTGCTTACCTACGCTTAACTTTTTGAATCTTTTGATGTATAAGACTAAAAATTCAAATTCTTTCTTCTTAAATTTAGATGTTAGCATCTCATAACAAGAGTAGGTCTCTTCCTTTTTTTTCTTGGGATGAGGGGTGTGTAGGGTTTATGATTATATCAGTGTACAGCAGAAACAGTTAGAGCAGCGAGTGAGTATTTGGAACCTTCAGTTTAGCATTTGGTTCCAGACCCTTGCACCCCAGCATTCAACTGCTCGGCAGTTCACATGGGAAAAGGAAAAAAAAACCTCATTCATATTGCTTACAATAGACAAAATAGTCATGCAACAAAATATGTTCAGGGGTGGAATTTCTCCCCAATAAAAACTGCTGTTTTAGGGATTAAACATTTTTGACTAGTTCTCAAGATAATCCAATTTTTTTTAATTGTAAAAGCTGTGTGTCTCTACAGCTAAATGTCCTCAGAAACAGACTTACCCCCTTTCCTTTCCACTAGGTTTCCAACCAGTTTCCCCTGTGGATAAATGATATCAAACACTCAGTTCCATTGTTATTAAAATTGTTACTATAGAAAAATCTTCAAAAATATTTCAATTTGGGAAACAAATTAGCAATCACTCTGATACTGAAGAACTGAAGATAGGTATTAAAAACAGAGAGAATATTTCAAACTGGTGCTAACAAGGCACTTACTTATTCCAGGTATGCTTTCGATAGGAATTTGCCTTACTCCTTCCTTAAAACAGGAGAGTCCTGGGTAGACCTTTCGAATCTGGGCCTGTTTTCTTTCTATCAACTTTTTTATAATCTTTAAGTGAAAAAAATAATAAAATTATTATATGGTTTTCAAATTTTACACAAATCATTTTGTACCCTAGGTAGGCCACTTAACAAAGTAAGAGAAACTGCTTATTAAATGTGACAAGCCAATAATAACCAAATATTATTGCTAAATCTGTCATCTACATCTGTAGAGAGAGAGAGATATGTGGGCTGTAATCATTGGAGCAGGAGGTTGTCCATATTCTATGGTGCCTGGACATTAGGAGGCCTCTAAAATCATTTTTTACTCATTTAAGAGATAGGCATAATTGCAAAAGTGGTGCAAACAATTCAGCATGAGACATGATAAATATGCTGCTTCTCGCAGTTACAGGAGACTGCATCACAAATCTGAAGGTTTGTTCGAAAAAACCTTTGAACTTGTTGGAACCTGTCCTCTAGGAACAGAAGTCCTTTACAATTAGGCTAAAAGTAGTGAATCTTTGAGGCTGAAGGCTTTCAGCCAGTCCCATGACCCAATGTTTAAACAATCAGTTAGTAACCATTCGCTTATTTTCCTTTTGAGGAATATGTCCATATTAATCCACAGCGCTGTATTATTAGGATGTCATGTCATATTCTGTTCTCTTCTAGGTGCACTTATCTAGCAACTTTCATGCAGGAGAACATCTCAAAGTGCTTTACCTGGATAGTGTGGGAAGAAGGTAGGGAATAAGGAGGTGACCAAAGACACAGTTGAAGAGGTAAGTTTCAAGAAGCATTTTTAGGCTAGGGAGAGTGGGATTTTGAGAGGGTGGCATTCAGCATATCTGCCCAATCTCTGGAATTCCATCCCATCCTCACTGTGCTGTCCTGTTATTCTCCATGAGTTTGGGCTCAAAAACTACTGGGTCCCTTTTGCATTACAGCAAGATTTATATAGCATCGTTCATGTGGCGTAGCATCTTGGAGTGCTTAAATTACCCTTTGCTGATAAATCCAGATGAAATTGCAAAGAAGTAGTCTGCTTTACTAATGAGCTCAAAAGCAAACATTAACAGTATATGACAAGCATTTACCTCTTTTTGCTTCTTTATGATGACAGAGAATTCAGTGTATGGAATTCGTGGATTCAACTCACATCCCATCAGAGTAGCACCTTCATAATCTTTAATATAACCCACATATTTCACTTTTGGAACTTTTATATCCTTAGAGAATCCCTGAAATCATACATAATATCATAATTGTTTTCACTCTAGTATTGATGGTGCACAACAAAAGGGCATAGGAAGGTATAGGAACAGAAAAGGCTGGAGCAGTCTTATTGCCTGGTTCAAAAGTAAAAATAAATAAAAATAATCATGCAATAATCTATCCCTCATATCCTTCTATATAAAGAATGCTATTAATGCTCAACAGCAAATTATCTTCAGAAGTAATAATTGTACTCTTTTCTGAACTCTGTTAGAAACAGCTGATTATTCTCTGTAACAGCTTCACGAGCAAATAAAGTACTGTCTACCCCAAAACAAAAGATTCAATCAAGACAATTTGATTTTGTTTTNAATGATTTAATCAGTTTAAATTTGTACATTACATCAAAAGATCAGATTTACACATGCCAAGTACCAGGTCAGAATGTTATTGGTATATCTGTAACTAGAAATTACTTGTTTTTTATTGTTTGACTACTATTTCCTTCATTTACACTTCTTTTCTTGGCCAAAAAATAACTTTTTAAGCAGTTGAGCAGGTAGGCCTGAGGCTTCTAGGCCACTCACTAAAACAAAAATATTAATCAGGGAGTGTATCGCTAGGGTAGTTATTACTCCTCACCAGAGTAACACTGCAAATTAAATATTAAACAAATAAAAAATATTTAAAAGACACTTTTGGGCCTAAAGCTTCCAATTACACTGACCGCTGCTTCAAGAATTAACAAATGTGGCAGTGATCAGATCTGGGAGGGAGGTTGCCATGTAATGGCTATTTATTTCAGCATAAGTTAACTAAAAACATGGCAGACTTTACTCCATTGTTTCCAAGTTCCTAATATGACACAGCTAGACTGAAACACTGCATACCTGTTTTTTGAAGTAGCCAATTGCATATTCATCTGCGTACGTGAGGAAATTCAGAATGTTATGTTTGATGTGATATTCCTTCAGGTGATTCATTAAATGCGTTCCATAGCCCTAAAGAATAAACATGAAACAATTTACGAAAAACAAAATACAGTCACTAGGAATGTAATAAGTTGACTATTTTTAAATCTCTAATGCACCAGATTTATTTTAGAGAATGAAGACTTTCTATGCCATTACCCTTCTTACTGTCTGACCTTTTGATCTGATTGTTTGAACATCCACCACAGAATATTAGTATTTCAATTTGCTGCACGCTAAAGATATAAGTGACTATTTGATAGTTCTTCCTTACCTTCACTTGTTCATTGGAGGTTACAGCACAAAACACAATCTCTGTAAATCCCTGTGTTGGAAACATTCGGAAACAGATTCCACCAATCACCCGGCCATCTTTGATCAACGCAAGAGTCTTGTGCTTACTGCAAAAAATGCAATCAAACAAGTATATAAACTAAACCAATCCTTATGACGTTACAGACTTGGGTTATATTTTAGGGCTATTGACAGAGCAAGAACAGGTTGGTCTTATTCAATAATAATAATGTAATATAATGTAATGTGTAGTTAGTGACTGTATTTGTAAATGAATGCAATAGCCAAATTGGACACAGCAATGTCCTGCAAAGAATTTTATCTGGGGAAGCGTTGGCCAGAACAACGGGAGAAACTCCCTTCTCTTTTCAAATAATGCCATGGGATCTTTAATATCCACCTGAACGGGACTTCGGTTTAGCATCTAATCTGAAAGACGGTGATATCTTTTTGCGAAAATAGTCTCAGATCTTTACTAGAGGAGATAAAAAGGTCTGATAAAAGCAGTGGAGAGGAAGGATCTGAAATCTGATGACCAGGAGGTCGAGACAATATGGGTGGAAATAAAAAATAATAAAGGGCAGAAAATATTAATGGGAGTGGTTTATAGACCCCCAAACAGCGATCACAATATAGCACAGGGTATCAATCAAGAAATCAGTGGAGCATGTAGGAAAGGTAAAGCGATAATAGTGGGTGATTTCAATCTCCACATAGATTGGGAAAACCAAATCAGCAAAAGTGGGTCAGAAGAAGAGTTCATTGAGCGTATGAGAGATAACTTTCTAGAGCAGCATGCCGAGGAACCCACTAGGGGACAGGCCATCCTAGAGCTTGTTTTGTGTAACGAAACAGGGCTAGTTGGCAGTGTAGGTATTATGAATCCTCTAGGGCAGAGTGATCACAATATGATTGAATTCTGCATTAAGTTAGAGAGGGATATAGTTAAATCCGAGGCAAGTATTCTGAATTTAAATAGGGCTAATTTTGTAGGTATGAGGAAAGATTTAGGTAAAATAGACTGGAGAATAAGATTAAGAGGTAAAAATGTAGACCAACAGTGGCAAATATTTAAGGATGTAGTGCAAAATTCTCAGCGGTCGCATATTCCCTTGCGGAATAAGAGTACCACAGGGAAAGCAATTCATCCGTGGCTAACTAGAGCAGTTAGGGAAAGCATCAAATTAAAAGAAAAGGCTTATAAAACTGCCAAGAAAAGCAGCAAATCTGAAGATTGGGAGAGTTTTAGAAACCAGCAAAATAAAACTAAAAAACTCATTAAGAGCGAGAAAAAGGAGTATGAGGGTAAGCTAGCTAGGAACATTAAGTCTGATTGTAAAAGTTTTTACAAATATATTAAGAGGAATAGGCTAGTGAGGGTAAATGTAGGTCCACTTCAGTCAGAGACGGGAGAAGTTGTAATGGGGGATAAGGACATGGCAGAGTCCCTAAATGGGTACTTTGCATCTGTCTTCACCCTAGAAGACACAAGTCTGCCAACAATAGAGATGCACCAAGGGGATAAGGACAGGGAGCAACTTAGGGAAATTTTCATTAGTAGAGAATTCGTGCGAGGGAAACTGTTAGCACTCTAAAGTGGCAAATCCCCTGGTCCAGATGGCTTGCATCCCAGGGTTTTAAAAGAGGTAGCTTATGAGATAGTGGAGGCCTTATGTCTGATTTTCCAAAATTCCTTGGATTCTGGAACAGTCCCCATGGATTGGAAGATCGCAAATGTCACACCACTATTTAAAAAGGTGGAAAGGAAAAGATGGGGAACTATAGGCCAGTTAGTCTCACATCAGTGATAGGAAAAATTTTAGAATCATTGAGTAAGGAGGAGGTAGTGCGGTATTTAGGGGAGCACAATATAATTAGGCCAAGTCAACATGGCTTTACAAAAGGGAAGTCATGTTTGACAAATCTCATAGAGTTTTTTGAGGACATTTCCAGTAAACTAGATAAGGGTGAATCAGTGGATGTGGTCTATTTGGACTTCCAGAAGGCATTCGATAAGGTGCCGCATAAAAGGTTAGTCCAAAAGATAAGGGCACATGGAATTGGGGGTAGCATATTAACGTGGATTGGGGAATGGTTAACGGGTAGGAAACAAAGAGTAGGGATAAACGGGTCCTTTTCAGATTGGCGGGATGTGACTAGTGGTGTGCCACAAGGATCAGTCCTTGGGCCTCAGCTATTTACCATCTACATCAACGATCTAGATGAAGACATCAAAGTTAATATATCTAAATTCGCGGATGATACAAAACTAGGAGGAAGTGTCAACACAGAGGACATTAAAAAAATGCAGCGCGACATAGATAGGTTAGGTGATTGGGCAGGTAGGTGGCAGATGAAGTATAATGTAGGAAAGTGCGAAGTCATCCACCTCGGTAGCAAAAATAGTAGAGCGGATTATTTTTTAGAAGGGGAGAGATTGGAATGTGTTAGTGTCCAGAGGGACTTGGGTGTCCTTGTACACCAATCACAGAAAGTTAGTCTGCAGGTGCAGCAGCAATTAGGAAGGCAAACGGTATGTTAGCATTCATTATGAAAGGATTAGAGTATAAGAGTAGGGAAGTCTTGCTGCAACTGTATAGGGCCCGGATGAGACACACCTGGAATACTGTGTGCAGTTTTGGTCTCCTTATTTAAGGAAGTATGTACTTGCCTTGGAGGGGGTGCAGCGTAGATTTACTAGGTTAGTACCAGGGATGAAGGGGATGAGTTACGAGGCTAGGCTGACGAATTTGGGCCTATATTTTCTAGAATATAGAAGAATTAGAGGGGATTTTATAGAAACGTATAAGATCATCAAAGGGCGTGATAGAGCAGATAGTGGGAGATTGTTTCCCCTGGTTGGAGAAACTAAAACCAGGGATCACAACCTTAAAATCAGAAGCCAGCCCTTTCTCACTGAGTTGAGGAAGAACTTTTTCACTCAAAGGGTGGTGAATGTATGGAACTCACTACCCCAAAGGGCTGTTGACGCACAGTCCTTGAACATATTCAAGACTGAGATAGATTTTTTATTGCAAAAGGGATTAAGGGATATGGGGATAAGGCAGGGTTAGGAGTTAGATTAGAAGATCAGCCATGATTGAATGGTGGGGCAGGCTCGAAGGGCAGAATGGCCTACTCCTGCTCCTACATGTTATGTTATGTTATTGCCCTGATCCTGATCTAGTTAAGATATTGGCTTTCAGTGAGAAGACATTAATCACAATAAGAGGAAAAGTCTTCTCTTAAATACTGAAAATTCCTTAGAACTCTGGTTCAGAGAACACATCAAAGCACGTACAGTACTATGAAACCACCTCAGCTTTGTAAGCCTTTCTCGTAGTGCTGTCAAATAGCTATTTTACTCATGCTAGAACTCACAAAGCTCTAATCCAAGTCAGATCTCCCATTTCCTCCACATACAGGAAATCTGACTTGATACAAAAAAAAATTATCACCAGAGCGAGTTAACACGGCAAAGTTTCATCCCATGGAAAGTCAACATCATTGTGTATGAATTGTGATGCCTTCAAGATATTCTTACACCTGGGAATCATTGTTAGAATATTTTTCTGTGAACTTTACTAACCAGATAACATTAGTGGAATCGCGAAAAAAAAAGTCATCTGATTTCAGGTGCAACACTCAGCCTCTGCTCCTGTTGTTTGGGAAGGAAAGATTACCGAAATATTCTAATGGAGGTTCACTAATGTAGGAATGCCTTGACATCATTGTAATGCTTCGGTGATGAAGACAAGACATCTGCTCCTGCACTTTTTTTTGTCAATGCATCCATTATTATCTTGTCCCAATCTCTTTCAGCATTTAGGATGCACACGCTTGAGGCCTGGTCACTTTCCTCCAGTTAATTTCTGGTGGGGCAGAAGCTCCACCTGAGTCAAGGTCTGAGCTTGACTACTACAACAATGTCAACTTGCACTTATATATCACCCTCCACACATGGTAGCGTCTCAGAGCACTTAATTGTGGCGGAGTAGCCGGATGGGGGGGGGGGGGAGGTGACTGTAAGTACGGTCGAAAAGGACGGTTTTTACAGGCGGGACTTGAAAAAGGGGAGAGAGCGGGCAAGGCAGTGGGATTGAGGGAGAGTGTTCCAGAGTTTCGGGGTGTAGGGGCTGAAAGCGCGACCTCCAATGGTGGAGCGGAGGGTGCGAGGCACGAGCAGGGGGCTGTAAACAATGCAGCGGATTCACTATGACTCAGATACTCTTGAGAAATATTCATTTCCACACAGAGATTCAGCTATATAACTCAAAATGGCACTCACGGATCGAAGACCAGCCGAGTGATATATTCCTTAGGCATTCTGGGCAATTGATGGGAGAAAACATTCTGCAGACCAACCAGCCACATCATCATTTTCTTGTTTGGCTTCTGATTCAGCGAGTTTCCTACAACATGGAACTCAATAACACCCCTTCTTTCTTCCAGTCTTGCAGCCTCATCTCTGGCTGCATGTGCAGACAGCAAACTGGTCTTGAAAAGGACAGGATAATTGTGATAAAGTTTGCTTACTACATTTGGTGGAGATTAATCAGATTGTCACTCCTTCAATGTGTGACATCTTACAACAACAATAATTTGTAAAACAAAATATAGCGCCCGTCACGCAGTGTCTTGAAGCATTTTAACATTAAATAGGATTAAGTATTAAATATAAACTGAATGTACGTAATGGCATGAAAAAAGTATCTACTTTGCTATATGCACAAATTCAAATAAAATCTGGAGTAATTTATTGGGATGGGGGTAAGAAAAAAGGTAATCTTGTTGTTTTTACATTTTCTCCCCTTTTCAGTCCTCTTCCTATTGCTACATCTAGCTACAGTGACTAAAATCTTAGCACCAATCTGAACTTCAGCTACTTACTACATTCCATGTAGTTACTTCCAACAACAAGGTTTATATAACAAGGATAAGGTGTACACTCCTTACCTCTGGGCCCAACATAGCAGCTGGGTCTGTGATAGTTGACATCACTTCATTCACTAGCTCCATTGGGATATCCCCCAAAACTCTTTGCCTCTTTGCATCTTCCAGATTATAGGGTTCTGTAGCCTTCCTCTTCTCTCCTTTGCAAATGCAACATTAACAGTCAGAAATTTCCTCCAACAGTAATAAACTGCTTCAGATTTCATAAGTAAAATATCCATGTAATAAAAGTTAGTCAACGTGGTTAACAAAAGTACATAATCTACCGACTGTTAAACATTACAGTTTTTCAAGAGATGATGTGAATTGAAATCTTTCTCGCCAGTTCTCCCAGTTGACAAGCAAACAATAGTAGAAATGTAGGTAAGTGATCTAGTTCATTTCATTAATGCCACTCTAAATCTGACCATATTAGCAGTGGGCTTGTTATGTACATATTGGTTGCTGTGTTTTGCTTACAAATAGTCACTTTAATTTACAGCAATTATCTGTGGTGTTTTGAGACATTTCAACATTATAAGTGCTGTATCAAAATGATTTATTTGTTTGTTCATTTATTTGTTTGTGTCTTTGTTTATTTACTTATTTTTTCAAGGATTATTATTTAGAATGTCTGCTCCTTGGATTCTTTGAGACTGTTGGGTTAGATTTCATGGCCCTGCTTCAGGTTATTTGAATAATAATGGATGGGCATGAGTGGAATGAAATCCAAAGCAATCAGACTGATTCAGTGTGCAAATTTTGGCCCAAATCAGGTGTGCAATACATAAATTCACTCTTACCTAGTGAAGGTCCTCTGTACGAAGATAGTCATGAAATTTACACAAAATACACAGAAGGGAATTTCTTTTGATGCCTTGGCTCACATTCCCCCAAATAAAATCGTTCACTCATTTGATGACTGTTTGTGGGACATTGCTGTGTGCAAATTGACTGCTTTATTCACCCATAAAGTTCACACAGTCACACCACTTTACATTTTGAGACATCTCAAAGATGTGATAAGGTGCCAAATCAAATTAAAGGATTATTATTGTTGCAGATTAATGACCTGAATAACTTTTTGCAAAATCCATCATGTTCTTCAACCTTCTGGCCAAAATTTTCAGTTTGATATCTAATATAGTTATGGGTTTGTACCATAATGGAGTTTTCTCCAAATGCAATTATCTATGTTTCCATTTAGAGATCTATGCGTCTGCCTTACCCATACATTGTTCTGAACCAGTCACTTTGTTCCTCCAGACAGGACTCAAACTTCCACTGTTGGTTTGGTCAATGTTACCAGAGGATGGGCTTGCTCCATATCCAAATGGCCTGGTTGTTGGCAGGATACCAGAAACTGGAGTAGGATTGATGACTAGAGTTAGCAAAACAATAAAGGACAAAATAAGTAATCTAAAAGTATTACCAATAAGCTTAAAATGAGGAATTACAAATGGTGTTCAATACTTGTATATCAGACATTTTTAAAAAATACTTTATGGAGAGACTAAAAATGTTCAACATTATTTTTGAATGCTTATTTTCCCTTTCTATCAATGTTTCTCTTTCTCAGGCTCTCATCCCTTCTGTGTGAAAGTTCAAAATTACCTGGCTGTATCCCTAGCTGAATGTTACCAGACGACACTGTGAAGTCTAAATCCCATATAGGAGAGCTGTGGCTGTACACCTCCTCCTCCAACATAGAAAGGAATCTTAAAAAAAAGAAAAACAAGAATGTTTTTACGATGCCAGGTGTGAAGGGTCATTTCAGGATAAGACAACCAGAGACCTGAAATTTCACAGCCTTAAGACCAAGACCATAAAATTTAAGATCAGTCTTAAATTGGAACCCGGTTTTCCACCGCTTGTAAAAATCTCGAAAGCCAGCTTCAAAGTTAAGCCTCAATTTAAGAATTTCTCAAAATTGTAAGATTCCATGAAGTATTTAATTAATCAGGGGAATATCAGCTGCTGCAATAAGTTACCAGGACGGCTGGCCTTGGCCAGGACACTGGGTTCATTAAGAAGCAAGTCATATGCTGATGACTGGCATTCTGGAAGGAAGAGATTAAACTGTCCAAAAGGTCTCCTTGATCTGAACCTGTCTATTAATCAACATCCTTGTTTCTCATTATCAGTGAAAGTCAAGACAGTCCGGCCTGAAGATGTAACCTCAGATATAATCAACGCCACATTTTGGTTAAAATACAGAGGCATTACAGGAAAATTTATGTCCCTCCACCAATCTCAAACCAATGGGAGATTAAAAATACAATGTCCATAAAGCTAGGATTCAAATGTAGATCTCCAAGCAGAGGGTTTGGGACTCCAATCATTTAATGAGGTAATAGTTTAAATATATTTCATAATTTGATTCAAGTCAAAAATATTTTATTGTTGACATATAATAAACGATTACACTGTATCCAGACAATGATTGGACTTGATGGGGATATATTGATTAATGAACTGTATAACAAACTCTCCAGTTTGTATATAGAAAAATATAATTTACATTTTAGTGGGATGGAATGTCAAAAACTATAAGGCGAGCTCTTACTTTGGAAAGTGGGTCAGAATGAGTGTGCGTTTCTCCAGGGGCAGCTTATCCTTCTCCTGCCTGGACTTCTCCAGTAATTGTCGCCTCATGACGGTGAAAACAGAGCGAAGCAACGTCCTGCCAAAAACATGGGTGGTCTCATGTCGAGGGAGACTGTCGCAGAACTGAGGGACGTTACAGTAACACAACCACCTGCAAAGCATTCACACAATTACAATCCAGGTCAGAGAAATGCAAATCCCAGCCACAATTTCCATTCCTCTTGCATACACAAATATGCAATTTTTAATCAACAACAAAAACAAATTACATTTACAGAGGACTTTCACGTCAGGCGGGTGTCCCAAGGCACTGGACAGTCAGAGATCCGCACCTGATCAAATCAAAGTATAACTCTGACCTAAGAATATTTCTTGGTAAAGTTAAGAGAATGTAGCCTGAATGTAATTGGATTTAATATTACGTATAGATCAAAATTACAATTTTCCCTCAAAACTGGTCAAGATTTTAGGTTCTTGAGCCGTGTGGTGTACATGATGTTTCCTGTGGGAGACTCGCTTCAAGTCTCAAGGTACCATTTACACTGGTGTTTTTCCAATGAATACTTTTTAAACCTATATATATAGTTGACCTGTAAACCCATGGGATTTTTACTCTGTTCACTCATGACGCTCAAAGAAAAGCACACAAAGGTCACGTGATAGGATGAGGAGTTGGAACTTTGGATAATTTTTTCCTTTCCCAATCTAAGGGGGCAAAGTTCAATTGTAAGAGCCTCAACTGTTGGAATAAGTAAGATCAATTAAGTCAAGCCAGACTAGGAAAGAAACCTAGTAACCTCAATGTGTACGGCTTAGATCATGGTGGCCAACCTGTGGCCCCTGGGTGGGAAATGGCCCACAGGGCCATCATGAAGGGGGCCCTGAACATTCCCATGAGTCTAGAAAGTCGTTGTTTGATCAATAGTATTTTCAGTTTTTTGTTGATTGAATATTTCTTAATTTATGGCATAAATCAAGAAATATTCAATCAAGAAAATTAATTTTGTTGGCCGACGAAAAAGGTTGGAGCTTCACTAATCGGTGGCTTTAATCACAAGTCAGTAAAGAGGAACCTGTAAATGAAAACAATTAAGAATTTCTATAAAGATTTTCTTTGCTATTATTTCTACTAAATTAAAAATGGTTTAACTTTTTTTTCTGTTCAGATTTTTTTTAGTCAGTCTGATTGATGCAGAAACCCATCACATGCTTGAGTATCCAAATCAAATTGAGAATTCCACGCATTCCATCTATACCTGGAAATTCCAGAGATATTTATTGGAATGGAAATCACACTCTCTCTCCCTGAAAGGATGCATCCTGCTTACTTAACTCTGAAGAGTATTAAGGTGCAGGTTGGCAAGAACCAAGACTTGAGGACCCAGAGTATGCTTTGGGGTACTGCTGGAAACCAACCAGGTAAAACCGCATTACTTGCCATTGAGAGCACTATCTGGCAAGCTTTCCCACTGTTTGAGCAGCTAGGACCACCCTAGCCGTTAGGTGTTAGGCTTGCAGGGTTCACAGGAGTTGAGTGCAAAGAGTCCCTTAATCCCAGTCCCTACCCCCTTCCAAGTCCTGCTGATGAGCCAGGCTGGCTGTGCTGGCATCAGCAGCACTCTGGAGTACTGCAGACCCGTCTTGCTTAGGAACTGGATTACTAAGAGCACCACATAAAGTTGGCTTGATTTTGACATTCCATTACCTTGGAGCTCCAAGGAGACCCTGCTTTCCTCCCCCTAAGGAGATTCTATATAGCAATGTCAACACAGACTTTCTTTTGATAGTGTTGGCAAATATTTCTACTTACGCATTATAATAGCCAATTAATTTTCTTGCAGTTCATCTTACCAGCAGCCTCACAGTGGGCCAAGTAAGTAAACTAATACTATTGCCACTGGAGTGCATGACTATTGCAAAACTAACATTTCCCTGTTTCCCGATACAGGCTTTGGTTCTGGAATGTGAGCTAATTTAACTTAATGCAAACCTGATTTATCACACTTGAGAAAACGTTAAACCCCTCACTTCATAATGTATTTCCTTTGTCTTAAAGCAGGCGGTTAACCTCATGTAAGCAGCACTCGTGAGTCGGATTAACAGAAATTCAGATATGAGTAACTTCTGATGTTTAGCGTTTTCTTTCAAGTACAGATTTATCCTTCTGCCCCCTACAGTTATTCAGTTCATGCAGTTTTATGTCCAAAACATCATAAAAATAATTGGAATTCCAAGCCCACTTGGCTAGCTCAAATTAATAAATGGCTGAGCCCTCAGCTTCACAACATGCAATCACACATGCTTAAAAGAGAGATGACACGTCAATTTGACCAGTGGATCAGATTAGTCAAGGATTTTAGAGAGTCTAAACTGTGTCACCCAGTCGTTTTTAGTGACTCGCTAGCCATATCATTATGTCAGTTTACATGGCTGTGTCAGGGTACTGGAGTCTAGCAGCACAATATTTCACTTTGTCTAAGTGTGCAGATATAAACACAAATGAAAATCCATTAATAATGGCCTTGCCTTTTATGCTGAGGCAGTGCAAAGAGGTATGATGCATTGTGCCTGAAAAACATTCAATGGCATAGCAGCCAGAAAAAGCATCCATGATGTAAAAAATTACAAATCCTCTGATACATCACATTGACTCATGAAATCTCACCTATGACCTTGGATCTGAGGCAAGGAGTTGGGAGTGACATACGTGTTTGTTCCAGTACGTTTTCAACTAGTGATATCGAAGAAGTGCAAAGGGGTATGATAGATACCCTTTTTCATAAAATATATTTAAACAAATAAAATGTAACTTCTCTGCCAGGACCTGATTACCACAAGCTGCAGCCCACGAACCTAGTCAAAAACACACAATGCCATCTTAAAAACTGCAGGTAAATCTGAGTGTGGCATTTCAACAATTTTAAAAAGTAAAGTCTGTACTGTAGCAGTGTAACATATGTCAGTGTTTAGTGGTTCACACTAGTTTGGTACCTTGTGTAGTTAACCTTGTATCCAGCACCATCATCATTTGGTGACCGAAGCCTTCGCTGAGAGGGCGTCTCCAATTGCCAGTAGTTAATTCGATTCAGAAACATTTTGGACAATTCGCAAATTGTCTGCCTCTCCTTGATCGGAAGGTGACTAAATTTGTACTGCACAAAATTGATAACTCCCTAAACAAAATAAGTGAAGGTATTTGGTTCAGCTCAGTGTAAATCACAAGTTAAAGTACAATATTCCTTTCCCCAAACAGCCCCACTAATTTCAAAACGCCACATGGTTGATGACTACTAAACTTGAAACTGGGCCATAATAAAACAAAACACTTTATTTTCCCTGCCTACTGGTTGTTCTCTCCCTACTACATGCTATTTCCTATCCGAAGGGGACTGAAAGGTGAACGACCAGACCACTCCCAATGAGATTGTATAATAATTTCTGATTATCTTCGCTTCTTTCAAAATTCCCATTTACTCCAACAATTTGTTATGGTTCCCTTAGTAAGCATATAATTTGTGTATAGTACATCAACACTATAATGTTTCAGGTTTAATTCAGGAAGTCTGCAAAGGGAAAAAAGGCAAGTCTACAATTTAGCAGGAAATCCCAAAATAAACAGTGACTTTGCTGTATAATTACAGTACTAGTTGCACAACTGCAAGACTCCCAACATCACTAATAGTAACACTGCTCCTTTTAGATTTTATAAAGGGTTTAACAGTCCTGAATTGCTAACAGTATTTATCAATACTCAAACAGAATATTTTGTGACAATTTTTTTTTCTATTAGAACATTTTCCTCAATTGTAGTACGGGAGGGGAGTGGGATTAAATGTTTCAACATTTAAATGCATCCAAACAGTATCTGCTCTTGCAAAAAGTTGGCACAAGCATGATGGGCTGTAGAACCTTTCATTGATATCACATCTTTCACATAAAAGAACATCTCAAACTACTTGACAAATATAATGGTGCATATATCATTGTATTGTGAGAGAGATGCATCCCTGCCTTAACATGGGTGTTTAATAGGGTTGCATTATTCGGGGATAAAAATACAATATTCTTCACAGGAATTGGCAAACAGTACCAGTAATATGCATCGCATGGTGTATGAAAATTTGTTGCAACACCATCAACTTCTCATCTCGTTTCTATTGAAGTCTACATGGCAAGTTTAGGAAATTAATCTCAATCTCAATGAGAATTTACAGCACAAGTAGTCTTGAAAATAAGGCACTGATTTGTTTTTGAAAGATAGACAGAAGAAACATGCAGTTTTATAACATCTCGGTCAAAACATTGCAAAGCACTTGATAGCAATTAATTTCAAATGTTGTGACGATTTCTTTGCTGGTGAGTGGCCAATTTTCTAGCCGCACAGCCCAAAAAGTAGATGTTGCAAATTGAAGTGCGCTTTGGAATGTGTATATATCCCAGTGAAATGGTGTGGTTTGGAATGTATATACACCCCAGTGAAATTTACAAAACTCATTTTCTGAAGAGACAAAAATAAATTAAAAATACTTATATTTGTCATCCATTTTTGTTTTAGAACAAAATATTCTCACAGTACTTTACAAATTACATGATATACATGATCATGATACAGATTGAACTACACAAGCTGCTTGACTCATTTACCTGCTCAATGCTGGGCTTCTCAAAAGGTGGACTTCCTAAAGGTCCTTCCACCACAGGACTTCCCATTTGTAAGATACATTTTCTCAAAAGCTGAAAATGGAATTAATTACAAGTCACTTTTGCAGAAAGGATTTTGTACCAAAACTTAAAAGATCACTACAATAATATTAGTTAAAGCAAAGGATTTATCATTTATTCTGAAGTGTTTGCCTCAATGTTGTTGATATAATTTGGTATCTCATTAGTCAAAATGTTTAAATACTTGATCAAATTTTACTGGAGAGTGCAATGACTGTATTTGTAGGCAAATGCAGCAGCTAATTTGCCCAGGACAATGTCCCACAAATAGTCATGAAGTATTCCATAGAACTATTTGAACAGAATGGAGTTTCTTCCAGTGTCATAGCCAACAATCTTCCAGATAAAATTAGTCATTCACTTCATGACTATTTGTGGGACATTGTCCTGGGCAAATTAGCTGCTGCATTTGCCTACAAATACAGTCATTGCATTCTTCAGTAAAATTTGCTGAAGTATTTAAACATTTTGACTAATGATATACCAAATTATATCAAACAATATTAAATTCAAGGATTATTATTATTACTATTAATTGCTATGAATCCTCCAGGATAAATCTTGAAGCAATGGATTTTTTAGGCACAAAGATTTTGTGCTGTAAATTAGTCTTTTCTGTTCAGCTAAAACTGGCCTGCTTCATATTCCCCATAAGATTCGTTCAGCCATTCTGTACCCGCTCTCTGGAACACTATCCCAGACTCCCTCTGTCTTGGCCCCTCCCTCACCTCCCCCCAAAAAAATAATGGTTGCTGTTGTTACTCGAGTATAGTGCAGAGCCAAAAATGTACACGAGCCCATAAAAGGTACTCATGTGAGATTATGATGGAATAGTAACAGTAAGAGCAGTGGTTCTTGCTAATTCCATCTGCTAACTCAACACAAACAGTAAGACATCAGTGGCACGGCATAGCCATCAAAACAAACTTGTGAAACAAACACCTTAAATTTAAATTTTTATAGTAAGATTTAATAGCCATTAAATAAAGGGGCTACGGCATTCACATTTTGCTAAAAAGTTGACAAGTAATGGTTCAATGGGTAAATATACCATGCAATGTGGTAAAGGAGCACTACTCAATGCAATACCTGGCCTATAGTACGCGAGGGTTCAAGATTGCCTTTGGAACCACATCCCAAAGTAGATGAAGGAGAGGTGAGAGGGAAACATAAATAAATGGCACTATATAGTCATCGCCAAGCTGTGAAGCTATTCCAAGAATTGCTTATCCTCAACATCACATGTAACAAGTTTTCAAGATATAACAAGTTATAAGTGGATTAGTTCAAGATGAACATACAATATTGTACTTATGTCCTAACAACTTATAACACAATTATTCATTGCAACGTATTTATAAAATGGTTTTATGTTGCATCCTTGGACCCAGAATTGAGCTTAATACTGAAGAGCCATATCGTCAAATCAATGCCATTCAATGACCTTTAACTAGCCCTAAATCAACCTGTATCTTATATCTTCTGTTGTTCTCCTTTGGCTGCAGGGCTTTAGTGATCCTATGCAACAGTTTCTTCATTGCAAGATATTGAAATGTTGAGGATACATTGGTAACATTAGAGTATTTCAAAAATGAAGTACCGCTTATTTGTCAAACAATCTTCAAGGTCAACAGAACAATCAAAACAAGCACTTACTTTGAACAGGTAAAAATAAACTTGCTTTGTGTCTGCATCCTCTTCCTTGTGGACACAAGTGAACAAGTATTCCACATCCAGCACTATTCCAAGCAGCCTGTTCATTTCTTCCTCCGATACGTGCTCCAGGTGGGAAACATGATCAGCTGAGGAAAGAACATCACAAATGTATTATTTTATTAAAGCGGATTATTTTCTAGAGAAGAGACTAGGAAGTTTTAGTGTACAGAAGGATTTGGGTGTCTTTGTACACCAATCACAAAAAGTTAGTATGCAGGTACAGCAAGCAACTAGGAAGGCTAATGCCATGTTGGCGTTCATTGCAAAAGGGTTAGAGAACAAGAGTAGGGAAGTCTGGCTGCAGTTATATAGGGCCTTGATGAGACCGCACCTGGAATATTGTGTTAATTTTTATCTCCTTATTTAAGAAAGGACATATTTGCCTGAGAGGGAGTGCAGCGTAGATTCCTAGGTTGGTTCCTGGGATGATGGGGTTGACCTATGAGGAGAGGTTGAGTAAACTAGGCCCATATTCTCGAGAACATAGAAGAATTAGAGGTGATCTTATAGAAACATCTAAGATTCTTAAGGTTCTTGACAGGGTAGATGCCGTGAGACAGTTTCCCCTGGTGGGAGAATCTAAAACTAGGGTTCATAATCTCAAGATTAAGGGTCAACCTTTTCGAACTGAGTTGAGGAAACATTTCTTCGCTTAGAGGGTAGTGAATTTGTGGAATTCTCTACCTCAGAAGGCTGTGGATGTTCAGTCCTTGAACATATACAAGACTGAGGTTGATAGATTTCTAAAGGATAGAGGGATTAAGGGATAGGGCGGGTAAATGGAATTAGGTTAGAGGATCAGCCATGATCTTATTAAATGGTGGGGCAGGCTCGAGGGACCGAATGGCCTACTCCTGCTCCTACGGCTTATGGTCTTATGGTATTCAAACAAAGTCTTCCATTGGACTTGAATTTTAACAAGAAAACTTTTTGGCCAACATTCCAGTTAGCATCATGGTTGATGCTTTTGGCAATGTTGGCAGCTTATGGCATTTTGCCATAACATTTGCACATCGCCAAAGGCTCTATGCGTATTGATGACTGGAGTATCAGGCCAAATTTGAGCATTCTCAAAGAGCTGCATGGGATATACTATAAAGTGGTGTGACTGTATTTTATGGGTGATAAACAAGTTATGAAAAGATTGCTACTTGTCATCAGTGTGTGATTGAGCCCAAATATTTATAAGCATAAAATCTTTAATGAAAAGAAGAAATAAAGCTGAAGGATAAATTCCTTCAGTTCAAATAAAATATCTGCATTTAAAGATACCTAGACCATAATAATAATCCTTGCATTTGATATAGCACCTTATCACGTCTTCAAGACATCTCAAAGCGCTTCACAGAATATATTATGAAGTGAATTGACTGTATATTTTGTGGGCGAATGCAGCAGCCAATTGTGCACAGCAGTGTCCCACAAACAGTCGTGGATTGAAGTGGCCAATTTATTATTTTTTTTAAGGAATTATTACCCCCGGAAAGTGATCCTCGAATCGATTAACAACTGGGTTCCTACTTACTGCTAGGTAAAGAGGGGCGTGTGGAGTAAGGAAACTTTCCTACACTCCCCCATGTTCTCATGTCATATACAGGTCCCAAATGGCTTAAGTAGCTAATAACTTGGGCCAATAGAAAAATGCAGCTGCACTTTTTCCGGGGGATCCACCATGAATATCCCCCTCTGTTGCAAACCGTGTGCTCGGCCTTGGACCTCTGTGCGCTGTTTGCTCCATGCTGCTACTGTGGGCGGAGCAGCTCTTGTCGGGCAGGTGCGGCGTGGGGAGTGTTACAATCGAGGAAGCGGTGTGAGTAGGAAATCAGCTTCGCCTGGTGGCTGGCCTAAGCTGAGCTCCTGCAACCAATTCTTGGTAAGTGCTGTACTATTCACATTAACATTTTTAGTATTTTAAACATGTTCAGGAAATATATGCCTATAGTTTTAAACTGGGTTGTTTCACAAAACGTGTTTCACAGTAGTACCCGCCGCAATTTTCCAGCAAATGTCCCCCCAATTTCTGGCAAATATTTCTGCACTTTTCTTTTGGCCCAGCTAATGGCTTGAATAATGTGCTATTGAGGTATGCACATCAAGAAAGTCTCAGCTCTGAGTCCCAGTCTGTACTAGATGAGCTGATCGTAGTCACCGTGATGTTGAGGACACTGCATTTGAAGAAGTGTCCCCTGGCCAAGAATGTATGTGTGTGTGTGTGGGCGGAGGGGAATGGGCAAGGTTCCTGCTACTGACTGACATCATGTAACCTTACTAGAAAGTAAGCCAAGCTGTGAGACTCTCCAAAGTCAAATAACCCAGATAGCACTCACCACTTAAGATAAATAATCTATGAAACTAAATTATCATAATAAATAATAATCCTTGCATTTGATTTAGCACCTTATCACGTCTTCCAGGTAGCTCAAAGCGCTTCACAGAATATACTATAAAGTGAATTCACTGTATGTTTTGTGGGCAAATTATCGACCATCATTTGAGAACATGGAGGAGGAAGAAAGTTATCTCAACTTCACTATTTGAGGACAGGCTTATTACAGACAGACAAAAAATGCAATAAACATTCTCACTGGAAACAACTTAAACATGGAGCCATCCAAAGGCAATAATGTGTCATCTATTAAATTTAGCTGAAGTCTGGATATATTTATTTATGGTCATTTACCTTTCCTATGTACACAGGCTTTGCTACATTCTCATCTCCACATTCCTTCTTTAGCCAGGAATGTGTAATGTGCATTGTAAAACTCTCCACAGCTGCTGGTAATGCCACTTTGTTTTGGCTGACTGGAGGTACATTTTAAAGACAAAACTTCGGCTAACTACAAATTCCACAGGCATCCAAGGTACAGTCTGTCCTCAGAACAGAAAATAATTCTCATGCGCCAAACAACATTGTCTCGTACAGTGAAACTTCAAGCAAGTGTATTAATGATTTGAATATCAGCACAGAAAGAATAATTCCTGAGAATGATGATGCCAAATGTGGTGGTTTGTCAAACTGTGGGGAAGAATCCAAGAAACTGCAGGTGGACATCAACCACTTAACACAGTGGACAGATGGGTGTCAGATGCAGTTTTATCTTGCAAATTATGACATACCACATTTTGAAAAGAAAACACTAAAGTTCTTAACAATGTTGATGCTGAGGAACAGACGGTTAAGGGGATGCAGATGCATCTCTACTGCAAACCCATGACAGAAGGTTTTCAGTATCAGCCATACTATAAGTGAAGTGAAAAAACAAACGTCTTTAACGTTTCAGACACAGGGATATAGGGTGTTAACCTCAAGCAAATATAATGCCATTTAAATCAGACCATTTCAAAACAGTGTTTCTAAAATTTGATGGTGACACATTTACAGGTGCTGGGGAACGAAAAAATTTCTCCGCTTTCTCATGATAGCATCAAGCATCTGACTTCCAGATCAGATATGACATGGTTCAGATATGTAATAAATCTCTACTTTGCCCCAGTTCAGCGATTTACCTCCGCTCTCACCATAGCATCCCCAGTACACCAATGTGACATTTTCCATTCCCCACCTCTGATGACATTGCCCCCAACTCATTTCTTTTAGGTTCTAGCCAGAGGAGACTATCACCCTAACAGTTTAAGGTAGATTTTTCTCTGCTCTCCTGAAGACCGAAAATACTCCTATGGCACCGTGTATGTCTCTCAAATGGCCATTCTTCATATGTGGGGGTCACCAAATTATGATTAGGAGCAGTAAAGCTGATTTTTTTTCCCTCTCAAACATTATGCTAAGGCGTATAAAGAGACATCTTTACTGCTGTCTTACCTTCAGACATTGATGTCTGAAATTATAGTTATCTGTACAACATTAGAGAACACAATGAATAATGATAAATGTAGGTCATACCCTGGAGCACCAGTCATGAAATCATTTCATGGATAGAACAAGTTCTAATCCTGTGTATAATTGGGAGGGACGGATGGAAGGAGAGGGCACTCTGCTTACCCAGTGTGTGGCCACAGCTTCGGCATGGTTCTGTGAGACTGACTGCTGTCTGCTGCAGGTTTACCCGTGGAGGAGTGGGAGGTGGACATGGATTCTTCCAACCATTGCACTTACAGGATTCTTCAGCCTAAAGAGATCAAGAACACATGATGTTCAGTGTAACTGCAGATCAACAGTGTGTAAATTCTGCACTAAGAAAGACAGACATTAATTGGTCAATTAACAGAGGTAAAACTCACTACTTCAAAGGTGCTATCACTAATAATAAATGGAATTAAACAATGCAAAGTTGCATTTATATAAGTCCTTGCATGTCGGAAGGATGTCCCAACTAGTGGCTCAGGACTCTTAAAAGTCTAGCACAAATGTCATCTCACTGCATCTCACTTAATAAATAACCATTGGCTGTTTCATGTTACAGATGTATCTTCATTCATTTGCCTCTTTCCCACCACGGATGCATCAGGAAATCCCCTCAATAGCTAAACTTTGTTCATGAAAGGCACAATCATTTCTTCTGCTTTCAATATTTTTTCTTTTATGAACTTCTCTCCACCTGCCCCCTTGCACCTTTTTCTGTTGTTTGTGATCTTCCTCTGCAAGTAGTCACCAGTACCTTGACCTTGTGCACCTTCCATGAAGTTACTCTGCTTAGAATACCCTACAAAAAATAATGCCATTTGCTTACCTTTGTTCTCCTTTTTAGGTCATAATATTTCTTCTATGTTTCATGGCAGAAGGGGTTTCAGACATCCTCCAGATATGCAAAGTAGTATATAAATGTAAACTGTTGTAGTTGTAGGGACCGGAAGGTGTTATCAGTAGCATTGACTCTGCTATTATCTGCGCCCATGTTTATTTTTGGGAGGAAGGTTTTTTTCATTCAGCTATGACTTCTTTGTGCTTGTCCAGGCCACATTGAGAAGGGTCACTCGGGCATCCATGGATGTTGTTCCTTGTCCCATTGAAACTGAAGCAAATAGCCGACAGACCCATCCCGTCAGCAATTATCATCTTGTGCTTGTAATCCGGGGGTCAGAGTCTCAATAGCTTCTGATTTGCTCTTTCATTCCACCTCCAATTTTTCAATGCTTTTCTTGCTTGCGTATCCAGCTCCACCATTCATAAAATCCAATTAATTCAAAACACTGCCTCCCATATCTTCACCTGTGCTAAACTCCACACCCCCATCACCCCAGTCCTTGCTCAGCTCCATTGGCTCCCAATTGCAAAATGGATTGAATTCAAAATCCTCACACTCAAGCACAAATCACGTCACGCCTCGGCACCTCCCTACCTCTCTGACCTGCTTACACCCCACTCCTCTACCCGGCCCCTTCACTGAGCTGGCCTCAGCCCCTTCATGTGCCCTCCACTCCACCATCAGTGATCATCAGTCGTGCTTTCAGCCGCTGTGCTCTGAGATTCTAGAGCTCTCTGCCTCAATCCCTCTGCCGTACAGCAACAACAAGTTACACTTGTATTGCTCCCTTCACAGGGTGCTGGACAGTCAGGGGTTTGGGGAATTGGGGTCAGAAGAGGAGTAGGACAGGGGCGTGGGGTTGGGAGGGTGGCCCAAAGGCACGGTCAAAGTCTTCAGATGAGAATTGAAAGAGGCAAGAGGGGGGTGAGGTGGAGGGATTGCGGGATAGAGTTTCAGAATGTGGGGGCAGAGATGCTGAATGCCCTATTGCCAATGGGGGAAATTGACCCAATGCCTATAGATAGCATCGGCGAGCGGGAGCATGTATAGATTGAAGAGCAGGGGACTAAGGACAGAGCTCTGAGGAGCGCCACATGTAGCAGTGCAGGGGCGAGAGGAGAAGCTGTTGGTGGCCACGAAGTGCAGAAGGTGGGAAACATAGGATTGGAACCAGGCAAGTACCCCCTACTTGTCCATCTCCTGATCATATTTAAAGACCTTTCTCTTTGACCGTGCTTACAGTCAACTCCCCCGTCTCCCTGGCTTGGCCAGACTCTACCTCACATGAAGGATGCTATGTAAATGCAAGTTGTCGTTGCTATGATCATCTGATTTTGAATCTGCCAGAGACTAACACTCAAAAAAAGTACGTCACACTACTATATTACTGTTTACTGCACAAGAAAATTGTGTGTAAACACCATCCAAACTCCTTTACTCTAGTACTGTTTGTCCACCAAAAATCCCACCCCTTGGTAAAGCTGCCGAGTACCCATGAAAGTGTATCCCAATAAAAGGAAATTAGAATGTCTTCAGGAAACAATGTAGAAAGGGAAAAAAGACTGA